>NC_142625.1:22894233-23521912 GCF_059453375.1 Lepisosteus platostomus
TGCTGCGTTTATAAGAAAACTCATGCTAATTTCATACTCATACTAGGAATATATTAGTTTTACTATATATGCTTGTGATACTTTACACTTTTTTACTAGAAGTGTATAGTAAGTGTAGTATGTACTGCACAAGCACAATATTATCTAATCCAAAACTCAATGTACATATTTTTTTTCCTATTTCACTTGAGAGCATGGTATATACCTAATAATCAATATGTTTAACGTACATAGGCACAGTTGTGATTATGAGTCATCTTTGTGTTAGGTTAGGGTTTTGCTTAGGCAATAATTGTATTCTCACAACCATTCTCTAGAGGATATTTTTGGTCATAAAGGTTTATTACAGGAGAAAAGACAAGACTTTGAAAGACAAATGTAACGATACATACATGGAAGGAAAAATATCAGGTTGACATAGCATCTTCTGTATGCAGAGAACCTATACCTTGCAAGCCTAAGAGAAACTAAACCTTGCCATTTTAGAACTGTGTAGTTCAAAACATTAACATGAATTCTCATTAACCAAATTAAAATAGATCTTTCAGAAGAAGTTTTGATATGCAATATGTCAATCCTGCCACCTGTCAGCAACAGAAAACACCACTATGTCCCAGGATTGGAAGAGTAGGTCTCTTTCCATAATTTCCAGGAAATGGAAGTTGAAAGTGGAAGGTATCACCAGGCACCAGGTTTTTTTAATGTTAGCCTTGCTCATAGAAAGTGAGCTCTTTTTGTGGATTTGAGTTTCAGTTTACACATCAGATATAATGAACTGAGTTATCAACAAAAATGAAGAACTATGGAATATGCTATTTAAATTATAATTTTATTCAAGTTTGAAGACAAACATCTTTCAGGCATAAATATTGTACATCCATAGCAGACAGGTAGAGTTTTTATCTTCCTTAACCAGCACCTCATATCAGATTGAGACTAAGGGTACATCAGGTAGCAGGGCCAAAGGCAAAGAAAAGTAAAAGTTTAGTTCTTAAACTATCCACAAGAGGTGCACTGACTAAATTGTGGTGACCCTGAATTGGAAGAAGTGGTGATGTTTTTAGACTGCTTCCAGGAACCTAGCTCTCATTGTTCCCCTCCTGGGAAAGGCTGCAGTCTTCTTTCTTTTGCTGGTCTAGCCTATATTTTTTACACTTCAATGCTCTTCATTTTTTTCATAATCATCAAGGGCTTTCATTAATCAGAAATTCTGCTGATCACTATCCAGGTTGATCCTGTTTGGCCAGGGATGTTTTTTTGTAACCAACACTAGCACTACTGATACAGCAGCAGCCAGTTTGTCTTGTCTTTTCTTCTCTTTCTCACTTCACACTAATCATCAGTGTCTGCTGAAAGGTAGTCCCACCTATACTTCTCTCTCAGATGGAGGGAGAAGACTACTGTACTATCGTGCCAAGTAATGCCCCCTCAGGTCAGTCCTGGTTCAGCTCTGGTTCAGCTGGCCAACCTTGTTCATCAGCAGTCCATTTCAGCCCAGTTGAGTATGGCAAACAACCATACAGCTCACCTGTCTAGAACCTGTGACACCACTCAGTACAGCCTAAGCTGTATTTTCTCTAGCATCCCTAGGTCACTGAGTCCTACAGGCCTGTAAGCCAGTCCAGTCAACCGTTAATGCACACTTTCTCTGGGGAGCACACTCTTCCTCCTACTAGACACCACCTGAGACCCTTTTCCTTCCAGTTGTTAATAAGCCTCATAATCAGCTTGGGGGGAGTGGCTAATTCCATGTATAACCTTTCCTGACAGCTTGTGTCCCTCATGTGGAATTTCACTTCCTCTGAGTACTAAGTACTTGATCAGACCAGGTCTGTCTTGCTTCACTGGTTTTTACCTTTAACACCATCCATTTCCTATAAGCTACCTCTCACTCCCTCATGCTACAGTATATTGATTAATGCTTATTATTTCCTATTGTACAGTTAAAAAGCAGAAGTATCCAAAAGATATGTTATTGATAAATCTGTAAAATATACTTTATTCATTTTTTTCTTTTAGTCATTATGAAACAACCACCCTTGTGCCAACTGCGCCAAGGGTCCAAAAGCATCAGACTTAATAATGTGATTCATTGATTCTCTCAAGTACTGTGCAGCGGGAACTATCGGAACAGTAATTCTCTAACCTTAATAAAGTAAATTGTATTTTAAGAATTGAAGCAAGATTGTTTTAGTTATTTAATTCACTGCAGGAGTTGTTTGGCAGACATGTATTCCCTAAACATCTTAGAGCAAGACAGCATACCTTCATTGTAACTTTAATTTTGAATTCAAAATACAGGATACTGTACATAATATCAATTATAAGTCAGTCATAATCTTTGCATGGAAAACAACCAATTTGCTGAGTGCTAAATGCATCTTTCGTTTGGCTGTCCTGGCTTGGCTGTGGAGATATCATAGCTGACTATCTAAAAAGCCTTCATATTACTGAATTAATGGCATTATTGTTACAATCCAAGTAGCATGATTTCACTAAGGCTCTTTTCAGCCTGTCACTGTGTTAAACAGCATACAGTCTTTACTGTGAATGGTAGATTTCAGCACATATTAAATATTATTACAAGAGAGCATATTAAGTAGTGCAACTTAATGATGTTAAAATGTTTGTCTGTGATGAAACTCCAGAATAATTTCAAGGTGCTGCTTACTGCAGAACATATTTCTAAACTAAAATTAACAACACCAAGGGCAAATAAACAAATAAAACCCTTTAATATCTTTACAGGAAATAGATAAAATACTATTTGTTGCAGTCCTATCACATTGAACATATTAAACTGAATGTCATATTCTCTACCATTTCTCATGCACTCTTACAACAGTGAAGAAGATGTTGGCACCACATTGTATAATTTAATTTTGAAAGCATAAACCTGTCTGGAGATGTCACATCATGTGGTTAGTCTCCCTACAATGTCACTTAGACTAAGAATGCTATTATGCTTCATATGCTCCTGTTATCTGTCATTTCTTTGACTCTTAATGACTTTTCTCTTTGGCTCACATTCCTTGTTCTGAGGATCAAAGCCATTCCCTTCATTTACATAGTTATATTATTCATTCCTGTAGCTATTCTCCCCCTCCCTACTGTTTCTTTAATAAAAGGCCTCATATCTGTTGATGGCTTAGTCATTATTCATTGGCTGATAAGGTTGCGATAAAATTATACTTCTTCCTGTTGGTTTAACATTTGCAGCTACAACAATGAATATGAGCATAATGATTGAGCAACAAAGTATGCATTTCATTTTTGTTTTTTTCCTGTTTTTTATTAACTTAACAGAAGAGGTGCCATTAAAGAGAAGCTTTTAAGTATACTTGTCTATTTTGAATAGCTCTTGTTAGCTAATTAAACCAGGTTAAGTTATGTAGAATGCCAAACAATTTGAAGATGTTAAGACAGATGCAGATATTTTGTATTGTGGTTTATCGTCCATCTGAGCTCTTAGCTACTGATGTGAACTAATTATTTGTTCAATTAGGCCTTTTTAAAATATTTTTAAACATGTATCCAGCTTTTGAAGAGGACAATAAACACTAAAAGCTTTGATTAAAACAATTATTAGTGTTTAATTAAAGGTTTAATTGAACTTAATTAGCTATTGAGGAGCTCAGTCAGTACAAAAACCATGGCAGAGTTTGTGTCTAAAGGAATAGATTTAGGTAACACTTCTGTTACAAATAAAGGTGGTGTCAGGTCAATTATGCTGTAAAATAATTTAGTTAAATAAAATAAAAAAGCTCAAGTAGTAGGTCTACTTTTGAGACATGTGGAGTTCTTTATTTTCTGTTCTAATTCTGTTCTGTTTTCAGTTCTGGCAAGATCATTACAACCAGACACAAAACAAGTAGACAAACTCGTATTAACAAAACAATAACACAATTTAAACAATTTATACTACACACTGTACAAAACAGTGTACCTCAGAAGCTTACATTCTACAGAACCAGAAATACAGAAACACAAAATTCTAGTTGTAATCTGAAATCCTATACAACACCCTAACACGCCACCTACAAAATACAATGTGTCTACAAATAAGAATATGACCCACCACTAAATCCCCCTTCCTACAACAAGGATGTCCAAAAGCTACGTGGGGTCAAACTCTATTCTCTATTGATGAAGAATGCATCATTAACCTGTAGAGGACGTTTTTATCCTGAGGGTTCCACAATAAATATAACAAGAATTTCTTTAAATAAGTAGGACAGTGGGTTCTTTAAAACAAGATTCAAATTACTAAACCAGAATCTGGTCTCCAAGACTGATCAGAACAAGTCCTCTTGCTTGAACAAGGGTTCAAGGTGAAGGTGTTTCTTTTTTCTGTCCTCCTTCTGTTTCCTTCCTTGGCTGCCCTATTATTCCCTTTTCACCAAAAGCACATTCATGAAAGAAATATGAAAAATAATAAAACTAAAAAATATCAGCTTGAAAGATATACTGTATTAAAAGGGCATTTCTGACCTTCATTTTGAAAATGCTGTTGTTTTGTAATCAGCATAAAAGCTTTCAAAAGTCTCTTGTGAAGACATACGTGGCAAAATGTCTCTGACAGGAATCCAGAAATCCAGATCAACCCAGTTTTTAAAAAGGCTGACAGCCTGGTCTACTCACTGACATACTTAAAAAAACCAACGACCTTTTTAAAAATGTGTTTTTCAATCTACAGTTCAGATAATACAGATAAGTGGACCCAGTAACAAATCATACAGTCCCCTAGGGATTGGAAATAACACCTTCACATCACCTGCTACCTTTCTTACAGCCATTGTGCTATGTGATTTTATGCAATGGACACTTCTAAATAAATGCTGATTTTTATGTGTTAGTGATCATTAAGCATTTTGTATCTTCTAGCAAATTAAAATTAAGAAGATTATTTTCAATTAAGCCTAACACCTGTGTTTTTTAGCTACAGGGGATTTATCTTTTAAATCAGGATGATTAATCTACAATTCAGATTTGCTATTTAAAGGTGTTATAAACACCTGGAAGAGGTGTTAGTGGGGCCAGCAGGGGGCGCTCACCCTGTGGTCCACGTGGGTCCTAATGCCCCAGTATAGTGATGGGGACACTATACTGTAAACAGGTGCCGTCCTTCGGATGAGACGTAAAACCGAGGTCCTGACTCTCTGTGGTCATTAAAAATCCCAGGGCGTTTCTCGAAAAGAGTAGGGGTGTAACCCCGGTGTCCTGGCCAAATTTCCCATTGGCCCTTACCAATCATGGCCTCCTAATAATCCCCCTCTATGAATTGGCTTCATTACTCTCTGCTCTCCTCCCCACTAATAGCTGGTGTGTGGTGAGCGTTCTGGCGCACTATGGCTGCCGTCGCATCATCCAGGTGGATGCTGCACATTGGTGGTGGTGGAGGGGAGACCCCATTACCTGTAAAGCGCTTTGAGTGGAGTGTCCAGAAAAGCGCTATATAAGTGTAAGCAATTATTATTATTATTATTATACATGTTAAAGAAGTTGAAGCTTAATCTAAAAGTTTGAATGATTCTTGTATAGAAATTAGACATTTAAAAACACCACTGCCTAATATTTTGTATAATTTATTGTCTACCTGTTGTACGTCCCATGTATAAAGACATTAAATAAAGACAAAACAAACCTAGAACATTAGCTAGATAGACATACTAAAGGTAAAGTAGTATCAATGAATGGCAACTTTCATTACTAATTCTTATTTCATTACTAACCCATTACTAACCCTCCAAAATTTAATTTCAAAATAGAGTGAAAACAGCTCTTTCTATATCGTGTAAATGTACTTTCACTGTTGTCTGCAAATTAATTTTTAAATCATGAATTTTCCCATCCATACAGTAATGCACACATCTACACATGCATGTATCTAAAAACAGTCTGTCTGGGATTCACAAGCTGTTCAGATCACAAGGCAAAGGCACAGGGAAAAGGCTTCTGGAATATTTATATTCACGTGGGACTTGTGCAGGTAATCTGCTGTTTTGGCAGCCGTGAGATAAACTTGATTAGATACTTAAATTGAATACAGCTCCTCATTGAAGTGGAAAGGGACTGGATTTGCAGCAGACAAGCACATTACAGCAAATTAGCTGTCTCCAGCTATTACTATCAGGTATGCATTTTATGTTATTTAACAACGAAGCTAAGAAAAGTGATCTGTACCAAATTAAAAAAATATATAAATATAGAGAGGGAGCAAAAGATACTACCATCTATTGTTTTTTTTACTTATATGTTTAAAATTTTGATTGCTATAATCTAATACATTTATATCTATAAATCTACAGTATAGTGGATGAATGCTCTATTTCCATTCATAAACTAAATGCTACTTACTTAAAGAGGCAGCTCTAGTTCCCAGACGATTAATTCTATTTGTAGTTTTATTTGTATCATGCTTTCATTATAGCAACAAAAATAAGAGCTTGAACCTTTATTTTATCCTTATTTTCCTTTTTTAGGAAGGTGAGAATAAAAACAATGGACACAACCTTTCAAACTGTGAATCCCTGTTCACAAAAAATCAGTATTATAAAATATTCCTTGAAAATGTCAAAAGAAACATAATGACACTTACTTGTCATTATTGAGGATAATAAATTGTGGAATTCTTTAACAAATAAAATGTCAATATTTCAAAATGTAACCATATTGATCTGATGGGTTTGAATAAAGTGAAAAGAAGTGTATTTTGCAAATCCAATTTAGCCAGCAGCCATATCACCCTGCAGCTCACCACTGGCAGTCCACTGAGGCTCAGCAGGTGTGAGCCTGGTCAGTACCTGGATATGAGACCTCCTGGGCAAAACTAAGGTTGCTGCTCGAAGTGGTGTTAGTGGGGCCAGTAGTGGACACTCACCCTGTGGTCTGTGTGGGTCCTAATGCCCCAATATAGTGATGGAGACACTATACTGTAAAAAGGCACTGTCTTTTGGATGAGACATTCAATTCAACTTTATTGTCATTAAACTTACACAGGTGCATAGTATAATGAAAAGTGTTTCTCATTAGTCACTCAGGTGCAGTATATAAATAGGACAGAAGATAAAACAATAGACAGTTACACAATAGCAATAACAGTAACATTTAATAACATAACATAAATAACATGTAATCAAGTAATCAAAACTGTGCAAAATTCCGCAAACAGAGAAAATATAACAGGACTAAAACAGTGCAAGGTAATTCTTGGAACAGTGCAAAAATAGTATGGTTAAAAATAGTATGGTTAATTAATAAATATTAAATATTATTATGCCTGTTACAGTTTTACTGGGCTATCGAGGGGACAGTACAATTTCGCCTTACATGTGTGTGTGGTGGTGTAGGAGTACAGTCGTTGTGGGTACAGGAAGACGTTAGGAGAGATCATAATATGGTGGGAGGGAGTGGGGGCGTCACCAACTTGACAGCTCTGGGGAAGAAGCTATTTTGGAGTCTAGTTGTGTGCGACTGGAGTGACCAGAACCTTCTGCCAGATGGTAGGGGAACAAACAAGTTATGACTTGGGTGAGTGGGGTCAGACATAAGTTTGGTGGCTTTTTTCAGACTCCTGGTGTTGTATATTTCCTGGATGGATGGTAAGGCACTGCCGATGATGTGTTGGGCAGTTTTGACCACCCACTGTAGTGCCTTACGGTCAGATGCGGTGCAGTCCAATATTTAATTTACGTTTCAATATTCTGTAAGTACACTAGCAAAGTTACATAAACAAAGAGAATAAACACTTTTTAGAAGATCTGGATCTTCAGCACAAATGTTGTTCACTTTTTATTTTTTATAATAAGAATATTTGAGTGCAGCAAAAGATACTTATATATCACTTATATATCCTCTAAAGAATGTAACTATGTTTTCAAATATAACTACTTCTACAACAGAAAAGTTGCAATATGTTGTTCAGTAATGAGTTCAGTAATGATACATAGTAAAATCCCTTGCATAGTTTGTCTTAATTTGAACAAAGGACTTCTTTTGGAATGATTTCATTAAAGAGTTTAATCTCCTGTTCTGGAAATTCTAACCCACCAGCTTTGTGATAATCGGTCTTTCTCCATTTTGAGTGGGTTACAAGGAGAATATGCTCTTGAATGATATTATCTCACTCACAAGAAAGACAAAATGTCATCAGATAATACTTGGTGGCACTGCTGAGATTTAATTAAGTGACTAGGTCAGAAATGTGCTAAAATTCTGAATGATGGGATGCTTGACAGATGAAGTCAAGTTTGTCCTCCACTGATAATTTGTTTCAAAGTATCATGAAAATAAGAAAACATTTATATTGCCCATAAAGTACATGATTATTATGAACTACATTATCATTATCAGTATTGTCAATACTTAATAAGAAAACTACAACATTCATTTACAGTTTACATACAGTTGCCATACAGTTTGTTCATGAAAATACCATTGATCTTCAGCTAATTAGTGAATTATCTCTAAGTATGTTATGAAAATTCACAGATACTACAGATACTACATTTTTCACACAGAGGTAACTACAGTAAATATTTTACATGTAGCAGGAATTAAATTTTCATATCCTCTGTGGGAGGATATGATTTTATACCAACCAAAACATCCTATTAGGTTAGCTGTAGAGCTTGAAAATATTTTTTTTTGTAATGAAGACAATAGGCAAATTTCAAAATATTAAAAAAACAACATTTTACAACAGTTGTGTACTATACTGTATGCAAACATTGCAAGTGAGAAATTAACGAAATAACTAAACTCATAATTTTAGAATTTTACATTGTGCAAAAAATCTTATATCCTTGGAATATGTAAATGTCTACTTAAGTTCTGTATTGCCCCAGAGTGTTAGTCCCTTTGCACCCCAAAATAAAGAAAAACAATAATTGATCATGACCCTCCTAAACTGTGTCTGCCTAAGCCTGGGGAATTGTATTAGTTCACAAACTTTGAGTGAAACATAATCCTTTGTGTTACAATAGGTACCCCATAAACCATTCACATACAGTACAGTGTACACTCTTAAAATACTCTTACAATACAGAAAGGTGAAATGAGATTTCAGTGTCATTCAATGGAACAACTGTTAGCCAGATGAAAGTGTGGGGTTTCACAGTCAGTATCTGAGAATTTGTTTTGATGAAAACAGGTGTCTACGTGAGGGAGTAGTCCTTAAGTACATATGACTGGACTGTCCCACTGACCTGTTCACACAATGGGAAGATTAGAGGCAAATGTGTAGAAAATAATGAATGTTATTTTTTTCTCACAAGCATACAGGCTATGTAGGCTATAATATTCGATTCTTGTCCATTTTGTAAAATCTACAGAGCTCAACAACAAAATATGAAGAAAAATGTAATAAAAAAACAGTTTTCTTCATTCTACTTAATTGAGAGCTGTCAACAAACATTAATAAAAAACATCAGAAAAAACAAGACAAAATTAAAAGTTTGATTGGAACAGTGGTGTAGTAGCTAGAATTCCTGCCTTATTCTTCCTGATCCTGAGTTCACTTCTGGACTTGCGTACCTTCTGTATAGAGTCTGTATGTACTGTTGTGTAGCTCCTGTATCTCTGGATGCTGTGTTTTCTTCCCACCTCCCTAAAATATGCTGGTTAAGTCAATTGATGTATCTAAATTTGTGTGTACCCTGCAATGGACTGACATCCTGTCAATTGTATCCGTGCTTTGTGTTCTGTGCTTCCGGGATAAGCTCTGGGTTGTTGCAACCCTTTCCACAAATAAGCAGCTTTCTGGATGGATGGAAGATTAAAGGTATTGTCCTGGAACCTGTGGCCATCTGTTTGCTGCTGTGTGAAGTAAACTAATTCAAAGCCTCAGAAAACATTAGTTCAGCCAGCCGTAAGAGAAGCCATACATAGGTTTCAAAGTGAAAATGGGGGTTTTGCAGTCAAGGACAAAATTCATAGAATATTTATAATTGATAATAAAATAAACAACCTTTCCCATCAGTTTTTCATGTTATATCATCATATGACACATGTACACTAATTTAATTTTCAAGATCATTTTCAGTTTTAATAAGCCTTTTTAAAAATTCAGCCTGTATAATGAACCTTTATTGCAGTTTCTTGCATTTACTTACGGTAAATGCCTATTAACTGTAATTCAGTCCTACCATTACTTTAGATTTTTATAGTTGCTCCTTATGGCGTAGTACATACACAGAATCAAAAACATACAAAATCTCAATTATTCATTAAATAAGTAGTTTAAACACTAAATTTAGTGCAGTATGAAAGATGTTCACACATCTTATTTAAGTTTTACATGTTTTTTCACATCTTGATGACTGTAGAGCAAAAGAACATGTTAATGCTTTCTTCACAATACAAACACTTTTACTTTCATCTCTTTCCTGTGGTTTCTCAAATTCTGAAGCAATGTGCATTTATATTATAATCTTTGCTATTATTTTTACTAAATATTTTTGTTAAAAGGCAACAATTTCCATCAGTGACATGATCAGAAATAACATAAAATAAAATAATCAAAGCTTTTTATGCAGGTCTTTCTCCTTCCAGTTTATTTACTTGACAGTTGAAATTACTTTGTAAACAGGAACCTGGTGATACTGTACTTACAGTTTCTCTTCCTACTATAAAAGTATAAACTGGAAATTAATACAGTAGTTGTTATGTCGTTGTCATGCCAATACATTGGCCTGTGTTTCCAGCTTGTGTGAGCCAGTCATGGTGCTTCATTCTCAAAGCATCATGGCAAAACTGTGATTAGCAAAAGAAGTGCATCTTCTCTTAATGTTTCACTCAGCAGACACATTTTGTTTCCCTATAATGTCTCTCATGAACTGTATACAGTAGTCATCTGAGAGGGATATTGTCTTTATTATAGAATACTGGAATAGCCTGTATTTTTAAGGTGACAGCGGGATATTGACTTTTCTGCAGCAGGCAATTGAACAGAGTAATCACATAAAAGCAGTTGTGCCAGTGGTACCAAATTTGTGTGGACTTTTTTTGCTTAATTAATCATAGTATTTAGGATTCTGAAAATTTTCACTTTGCTGTTAACCATATTGAAGCTTACAATATTTTGTTTTCTTTAACAGGTGTTTGCATTATACTATATTTTGTAAATAAATCCCTTTTTGTCTTCATGGTGAGTTCAGAAGCTCCCTGAGGCACAATAGATGTTAATAATTGCTTGCATTTGTTTAGCTCTTTTCATAGTGATGAATCCCAAAGTGCTTTGTACATAAGAGAGAACTCACTTCACCCACCGCTTAAGTACAGCACCCACTTTGCTAATGCACAGCAACCATCATACACCAGTACTGTATCCCCACCATGCAGAAGACTGTGTGGAGAAGAGAGAAATTGTAAAATGCAAACTGACAGTGATACTTCTAAATAACAAAATACCCTCCTCAGGACAGTCTGCTCTCTAAAACTGATGTTGAACTGGGAAAATTGTTTCTATAAAGCAGATAATAAATCTCAGAGATATAAATTCTGCCTGGAAGGTACTAAACAGAAGTAAATATTTCTTCCAATATAAAAAGCACAATCCTTTTATCTTAAATTCACTGCAGATATATTTATTGCTCTGAAATGCTTGTAAGATTTCTATCTTTAAAAAGATGGCCCAAGCTGTTGGGGTTTTGCCTTGTAGGAATGCGTAAAAATTCAAGACATTCTTGGTTCCTCAGTGCAGGAGATAGAGCGTATCAAAACTGACGTTTGATGGTCTTCACCCAAAAACTGAACTTTACATCACAATTGTATTATCCACTGACTGTTTCAGTACATAATTAAAATTTCATGCAGTCGTATAATTTTGATTCCAAATAATAAAAAGAAAATATAACGAAAAGCATTCACTGGAAATTCTGTTTCCATAGTACTTGGAGGTGCCAGTTAATTGCTGCCTTAACATACCTAGCTTGAAAGCTAATAACAGATACTGTATCTGGAGCTGCAGTCTATCCAGAAAAGATTTTCATCCAATGCACCTAAATATTGCTAAGCTTCTGAGGTCGAGTTCATACCAATCAATCATAGACTGACCTGAATGCTTCCCTTCTTTTCATTCAGATGAATCAACACCAGGAAATTTTCCCTCCTTAACCCCTAGTAGATTAAAGTCCATTTGTTTTGTACTAGGGGGTCCATAAAAGAGATCTGAGCCCCTGGCAGATGGATCATTTGATCACATCACAAAATATGTTGGTTTAGCATTTGATACTATTGCTGAGCTAGAAAAAATGCATGCTGCTTTTTGTGGGATTAATTGATATGAAGTAACCTGTATTTTGTAGATTTGTTGTGTGCATAACTCAAAACATCATTATGAATAAAATAAAAACATAAAGATAAACACATTATTTTGGCGTGCATTCAAAACACTGGACAAATCTCATCTACACAACTGTCACTCTGCTGTCTCCAGATTTATAAAACAAAGACTCTATTGTACAAACAGGCATCTCATCTCTATTTATTTAAGAAAATATAAGTGAAGTGTCTTCAAGAGATTATTATAAATTAAATGTTTATTTTCCTGTGATCTCATTTATATGTACATGACTGCCAACTGTAAACTGTTTCAGTATGAAGCAAACGTCATATTCACAGTGAGACCTCTTCATATATGGACATGCTAAGCTCCTTTTGAAAATGCAGCACAGCAATCTGTGATACTGGCTCCTTTGAAAAAAAGACATTTGTGTTTGCATCAGACAAAAGTTGCTAATAAAGATACATGATTAATGATTAAACAGGTTAAATATGAATACATTTTAATAAAAGAAAAGGGTAGTCATTAGTATTTTCTTCAGAACTGTGGAATTAAGAATGATATCCAGGGATACAATTCAAGCTGTGACATGAAGCCGCTGCACCAAACTGCTGGTCAATCTCATGATTCCCTCTGCCCTCACTTGTGAGCAAGACAGAGGTACTTAAACTGCTCAACTTGGGGCAGCAGTTCCCCCCTCACCTAAATTAAACAAGCTACTCTTTACCGGGTTACAACCATGACTTCAGATTTGGAGGTGCTGACCCTCATCCTGACCAGCTGCTAACCTGTCCAGTGTATGCAGAGTTCACAGTCATATGAGGCAAATAGGACAATATCATCTGCAGAGATGCAACCCAAACTGGATACACTCCAAACATCATCTGCACCTTGACATCCAATCTATGAAAATCATGAACAGGAGAGGAGACAAGACACAAGCCTTGGAGCAGTCAGACACCCACCTTGAATGGGCTTGACCTTGAATGCAGACATAACTCTTGGTTCAAAATACCTGGACAGGTGGCGCGCAGTAGCAGTCACAGTGCTCCATACTCCCGCTGCACAAGATAACCCAGGGTACACAGTTGTAAGCCTTCTCCAAGTTAACAAAACAGGTGTAGACAGGGATGGCAAACTCTCTTGCCCACTCAAACATCTGTGCAAGGATAAAGAGTCGGTCTACTGTTCCATGGCGAGGATAGAATCCTCATTGTTTTCCCTGTATCTGAGTCAACAACATCTTCTTCCCAGCATAGGCTTTTCCCAGGAGACTTAGAAGAGAGTGTGGGTGGGTGATGGAGAGTTTGTTTTGTCGATTGATGAGGTTGTTTTGTACTGCATGTTTGTTACCTTTTTTTTTTAGACTAATTATATTAAATCCATCTGGGTTGATTGAATAACAGCATTTTAAGCTTTTAACGGAAACAGCCACTATAGTTGGAACACACTCCAGTCCAACTTTTTTTAAAAAGGGTACTACCACCCCAGTCTGCCAATCCAGAGGCACGATACCCCAACAATGTCCAGCACCTTCAGCTTTTCTGATTGAATCTCATCTACCACTGTAGTCCTACCACTACAGATCTGGTTAATGACCGCAGCGACCTCAGCCACAGAAATGGTCCATTCTTACCAGAGGCTTCCGGCACTGCCTCTTGAAAGAAAGGCATGTCCACTGCATTCAAGAGCTCTTTAATGTGCTCCTTTCACCTGTCAACATCTTTGAAGCCGTCCGACAATCCTTATCCATGAGCCCTCCCAGCTCCTCAAAGCTCTGCCCAGCCAAATCCAGAGACACCCCACCACCAATGCATGAAACAATTTCTCCTCTAATGTTTTAGACAAGAGGAATCCATTTTGAATACAGCATGATAATACAGTATATGGTGCACAAATATAGATACTTTACATGCTTGACTTTTTCCTTAATTTTACTTTTGTTTTTGATTGGAAGTATTTATCTATTCTGTTTATGTACAGTACTTTCTTCAATCTTGTCTGTCTGCAGAAAAAAAGAAGATGGTTTACAACATTTGCACTGTACACGGGATGGCTTTTTGTACATCATAAGACACAGGTTACTGTACTTTATGTGTTTGTATAATTGCACTCTAATTCTTTTTGTAGAGTGACAAATCTGGCTTACAACACATATCCACATTAGCTCTGTGGCAGCTGAACTGTAACAGCCCTGCCATAATTCTCAGCAGAAGCTTTTGATGGAAACAGAATCGTTCCAGGACAGGGCCAACATGTTTCTGAATGGCGGTGACACAAAGTAAACAAGGATGCCAAGGTCAATTCTGTTAGCTGATGAATTATTAATCAGCGGGAGCATTTTTATCCTGCAGTGAGTCACTGACAGTCAAATAGAAAGAGGGGAATTAAATCTGTCCTCTTAATCATTCATCTGTGTGCTCTTCCGTATGCAGATGGTTCCACAAAAAACATTCTTTTTCAGATATAAAGGAAGCTTGATCTTCTGAATACAAGGCTTTTGAGAAGTCAGTCTTCCTTCTCACTTCATTTCAAATGCCAAAAGATGTCTAGAAGTTAGAAATGGGGTTACACTGTATCAGCTCGATCTGTGGAAACCTGCCAAGGAAGTGGCATTCACATGCCACATGCAGCTTCAGCATTAGCATATCTTCACTAGATAATGGTAGAGAGGAATAACACTTATATAGGTCATCTGATTCAAATTTGTCAGTGAAAGACAACAAAGCACTGTTATCTAAGACGGATCCCATCAACTTTACTTTATTTAATTGCAATTGCAATCTAAAGCATATAATAAAAATGCTTAAATTTCTTTAGTACTTTTCATGCCAAAGACTCCAAAAGCACTTTACAAGCTTGGGGGTTTGTACTGTGTATGCCACCAACCTGGGTGATGCACAGGAGCCATTATGTGCCTATAGATACACATTAGTTACTCTTTCATCATGTCTGAGAAGTAAGAAAATCCATATTTAATTTCTTTAGAACCTCTGTCACCTACACCTACTAGATGCGGTGATGACTTTGTGATCAGCACAGAGATGGCATTTTGAGAACAGCAATCTATATTAAGGTCATTGGTATACAGTCCCAAGAGCTAGAGGCTTAAACGTGAGCACTGCTGAAACCTACTGACATATCCTGACTATATATTATTAATAGCATTGCCTTGCAAGCTGGGATAGTGTAGCTCTGTACAGGCTGATTCTGCAGATTAGAGTGTTACTCTTAACATCTCTCTAATTTTATGTAAGTTACTAAGTGAAATTTGTTAATTACTAAATTAAATGTAAGAGCAAATGACTTTCCTATTTCTATAGGGTTTGAATACATTGGTGAGTTATATGTGTACATACTGTACTGTATATAGTTAGTTGTCTGCACACAAATGTATATATAAATAAACAGAAAGAGATTACTATACCCATTCATGTAAATATCTTCCTTCTTAATCTTCCAAAAATATTCTAAAGGAATTCATGGGGTTTCCTCAGTTTGTTTAAAAATTACCCAATCAGGGGGTATCTCTCTTTTAATGTTTTCCTGGATAAATGAACTGCATCTTCAGAAAAGAACTTTAAATTAGGCGTTATTATTAACTATTATCATATTCCAAATCCAGGAAGACAAAAGCACCCCTGAGCCCAATAATCAAAGAATAATGAATCAAAGGAATGCAAGGTCTTTGATTGCAAAGACATCTGAAGACATTGCTGTCTGAAAATTAAGAGGGGTGAACAGCAAGAGATAAAAAACTGGGCAGATAACAGTCGTCACAGCCAGCTACCTATTCAGTAGCAAGGAGGCCAGTTACATTATTCACCATAGACAAGGAGATACCTAGAAAATCTAAATCTATGCAGTGAAAACATATTGGAGATTTTCTATAGTAATAGTGCATTTCCATTGATATGCCACTTGTTTATCTAATTAGTCTCATATTTCTTTATGCATTATTCATTGGCCAGATGTCCAAATGCTGGCAAACTGGCTTTAATGAGGGAAGATATTATCCCCACTGGCCTGTTATATTTGGAATGTATTAATATCGGCATTCATAAACCAAAAGCATCACCATCCCTGGATCACAAAATACATGCTATTTTGTTAGTGTTCATAAAATAATCTAATTTAAAGCCAAATGAAAGCTTGGGACAAGATGATACCCCAACTCTTGCTTGTGCACATATCCAATACAACCAATTCAGCAAAACTTTTGCTCATTTAATGAGGGAGTTCCTACTGCCTCATTCATATAAAGTAGGATGTCATCGCTCACAGGGATAGATGCCAGAACCTCTTAAGTGTTTATGTCATTCGACACAAGTGCATTACTTTTCATGCAGGTTCTTAACTCAGTTTTGTCAGATATGATTACAGCACCTTTTCCCCTTTCTGTTCTAAATCTTAATTATTCTTGATGTCACATCTTGTTAGCTACTGAATATTCTGTAAAACGTGGGCAGACAAAAATCTCAGAAAAAAAGCTGAAAACTACTCGTCCTAAAGTTCCCTTGGGAACTAGAATCCAGCACTGAGCATAAAAATGTCCAAGCAAAGAGGGAATGCTAACCCTAACCCTAGCTGGGGTTTCAACAGAGCAATCCTGCAATCTGTCTCCAGTCATCAGATATGAAAATGTTCCTCAACCCAAGGAAAGAGAGTTCGAAACACTCAAAACCATTGAAAAAGACTCTTGGAAATTCTTTGTCTTCAATAAGGTGTCGACTTTGGACAAATTTCCAATCTGTTGAAAAAGAAGTGTTTTAGGTATTCCTTCAAGGTACAGCATACTAATGCAGAAACGTAATATGCTTTCATCAGTCCATTAAAATAAATTCTGACTGACTCCTTAGAAAAGAGATATCCTTTTTTAAAGCCTTTGAAAGAAGGTGACAGGATTCTGGATGTAATTATTATAGATTGTTATTGACTTGCTTACACGTACTTGTATTGATCTGTTTCAGGCTTATTACTTCAAAACCTACAAGCAGAACAAGTTAACAAGCCAACTAGCCATGATTAAAGAAGGCATCTTCAATCTCTTTATCTTTCTGAGCAACATGAAAGCTAAGGAACAAAGAAATCATTAATTTTCCCTTACTTTAAAGTGTTACACCAGGTTTTCCAGAATGTATTCAACACACCAATTTTCCCATTTTTTTATTTTCTTCTGTATCATTGAAAAATAACAGATTTATTTACATTTATTTCCTCCGTACAAATTACCACTGCAAACCTTTCTGAATGCAGGCTGACAGGCATTTGAAAAGCTATCATTATTATTTATTATTAATTAATACAATAAATTGAAAAAGTTTACAAAATTACAAAACACAGGAAAACATTATTTATTAAATAAAGTACTCTGGGTTTTAGAATTCAAAGTAACAAGGACCATAACTGTTACACTTCTATTTTTCTATGGATATACAGAATTTATTTCTAGTGAATTCACTCACAACACAACCAGATATTGTTTGAGAAAAAGCATACTGTAAACAGTTTTTATGAGAACATAAATCTAATTGATGTAGAATTCCAGAGAAATAAATTAAGAAAAATGGAGAGCTCGATGTTTTCAAGGTACTGTATCATCTAAATAAAAACGAATATCACAAACCTCTTATTCTCATTCTGTTCAGTAAACTAGCATTTCATTCCAATGTAAATTTTCATTACCGTTTCAATCAGGTTGGCACCAAAGCACTCTTTTGTGAAAGAAGACTATTGCAGTTTTACATTGTAAGATTTCTTACAAGACCACGCCTCACTTGCCCTCAGAGAAAAAGCTTAGTCATTCATGAGTTAGCCTTCAATTGACACAGTTCATAGTTCAAACCCAACAGCCTGTTTGCAGTTTAAAGCTCCTGAAAAATGCATTAAGGATTAAAGTAAGCCATGATATCTTATCTTAAATTTCAAATGAAAGGAAAAAAACCTTTATGGATCTGAACCACAAAATACACTAAACTAGAGTTCTGAGAAATCTTTCTAGGTTTTTATAAACCTACATTAGTTTGTAACTTTATATATACTTTGACTTTACATTTTGATGAACATAATGCTAGTTTTCACTGGTACTAGAGAAATACACAGCCCTTTCTGGCAGATTATAGAATTATCCAGGAGGTGGATACAATAATCAAATCACCCATTGAAAAAGGACTTACACTATGCTTTCAAGAAACTAAATCGCAATTAGAAAGTATTCTACAAATGTGTTTCATATTCATTTCAGTACTGATTACTAATATGTTTATGCTATAAAAATGTCTTAAAATCAACACTTTAATATGTGAGTTTTTAAAGCAACATGAGAGATCTAACAGATGATGAAAAAGGAGAAATAGTTGGTGTCCAAATTGCAGGTTACTCACAGAAACGGCAAAATAATTTAATGTGCCAGTGTCAAAACACAGGACAGCATATGCGAAAAAAGGGAAAACAGCATCATGAAAGAGGAACAGTTTTGCAAATCAAGGCTGATTGTCAGGGATATACACAGTAGAATTGCTAAAAACCAATGGCCTCAAAACTTCACACAGAACTGAATCTACTCCTCTACGATCCAGTCTCAACAAAATCTTTACATTGAGAGCTTCACAAAGTAGATATTTATTGTAAGGCCACCATCTAGAAACCACTTGTAAAGAAGGCCAAGGAGTAGCAAAGCATGACCTGGTGTATTGAGCACAAAACCCGGATTTCAGAGAAATGGAAGAAATTAAAATGATCTGATGAGCTGTCTTTTACTTTTTCTTACTGTACATCTGGACAGAATTATGTAAAAAGAAAGCCAAAGGAAGTCTTCAACCCGCACTGCTTGGTCCCAGCTGTTATGGTGGTAGATTTGTTATGGTAAGGGTAACCATCTCATGGCAGTCATTGGGACCAATTCTTTCTCTCCACAGTTAAATTACAGCCAAAGACTACAAAGCCATTTTACCAACCAGTTACACCCTATTGTACAAACATTATTTCCTAAAGAATCCGATCATCCAAGACAATACCACCCCTATACACACATCTTAATGGATTCAAGAGTGGTTTCTTGAACATTGAGATTAAATCAAACAGTTTCCATGGCCTCTTCAAACACCAGATCTAAACATCTTTGAACCATTATGGTTAGCTCTGGAACATACTGTAGACTACAGAGTAGATTTCCACCTCCTTCATTTCTGAAATAACTGGAGGCTTTCCTTCTTAAATATCCAACATCCCACTAGAAAGAGTTCTAAACTACAGTATGAATCAATCTTTCAAGAAGGATTAAATCTGTTCTTCTGTACTCAAAATATATGGTAAAATGTTTGACCTAATAATACACATAGTCCATTCCATAATACTTTTACCCCTTCAATAAACTTAATGAGTTAAAATAACACCTGATAAAGATTCTATTGCTTTTGTTTGCATTTACCTGAAGGAGGAACTGAAGGAGGAGGCCAGCATTTAAAAAATGATTATTTTACGGGTCATCTGTAGTTAAATGGTTTGAAATGGGAGTATTTCAGTTGTATTATTATTACAGGTTCTACGATTCAGCTCATCACCCTGATGATGCAGAGCTGCACTCTGCAAGCCACAAAACACCAATGTTACAAGATTACCCTAAATTTAAGACTGATCAAGCAATTGATCCCAGCAATCAGGCATGAAAAGCAGAAGGTCCATGATTGCCTTTATCATCAAATCAGCCACAGTAAAGGAAAAAGGCAACTAGGAGTGATTTAAGAAAAGCTTCAATGTCATTTTCTTAAACTACAGTAGTGTGATGTTCAAGATGGCCACAAGCTAAATTCAGTTTTCAGCAGTAAAACCAGTAAGGAGGCTTGCTTAATACTCTTCTATGTACTTTGTTTCATGACCTACGTGCCATATTTATTATACTGTATATGATTTATAGGAATGGGGCACATAAAGTGTTTTTGACCATTAATTAAAAAATATGTTATACTGAGATAAAAAGCTCAATATTCTCTTTTATAATTCCAAAGAACTTCATTAACTTAATTCTAAATTGCCAATACAAGAAGACCTCTACAGACAAGTAAATGACTGAACAAGCTAAAATGCTAAAATGCATGAAAAACATGTAATCACACAGATCATAGCCTAATTGAAATGGGAGAATTTATACAATTAAAGTAAATAGTTTCCAAACGATTTGAATGCTCAATGATAAAGTGCAGAAAACATGGGTAATAAATGAATTTTGCTAAAGTTTCTGCTAATCCCAACCTTACATATAAACCTTACTAACTAGGTTTATATATACATTTACATTCTCCTTGGAAATCCTGCAAAAACATGCTCCGGTTTATCCAATCACAACCAAGATAATATATGCCATTAAGGAGATTATTGTAAGTGGAAATAAATAGAATTACCTCATGGCCCTATGTATGCCAGAGGAGGTTACTGTTTTATTTGATCTGTAGATTTATGCCAGAACTCAGAGGTTTATGGATTGAGAACAAAGGGTTTGTGTTCTTCAACCTAATTAAGAATTTTCCCAAAGAAATTACTTTGCTAACTCCTCCAGCCTTTCTAAAAAAAGTTGCTTCAAAAATGTAATTACGCATCCATTCAAAATGAGAGTACTATATATCAAATGCACAGAACTCATACCAAAAGATGATGCATGCAATTTCAGCTACTCTATAGCAAACAGAGATGAAATAGGAGATAAACCATTTCAAAAGATTGTTAAACAGAACACAGATTTTACAGCTGAGCATAATTTTTCACAAAACTAGCATTTAATTATACAAGGTAGGGACAGTGATAACTGATATTACTTACTGCAGCAGTATTTTGAGCCAGGCATCTGAGATTTATTTGGCTCCAAAGATGCTCTAAATTCCAATGTTCTCATTCTCTTGACGTGAATGTCCACACTTTGGTTTGTGTTATGTCATAAAACTCCTTCAGCAAGAGAAAAATCAAGATTCACTAATAGTATTTCTAGAAATGACATTTGGTTATATAGAGCACCTGGGGCTTCAAAACATCTAAAGGCTTGTGCTTTGGGGGTAGCAGTGTAGAGCTGTGGCTAAGGTTCTGGACTTGCAAAAGTTGCAGAAGTACAGTAAGTTGCCTCAGATAAAAGTGGAAGCCAAACAGATTAATAATACCGCCTCTATTTCCACACACAAAGGTAGTATTCTCATTAAAACATTTGGGAGTCATATCACCACTAGCCAGAGAAGAATCAAATATTTAAACAGAAGACCTTGAGCCAAGCTTCAAGTGATGTTATTACTACAATACAGTATACTGTTCTGGAATGTGTATCAGCTTGACTGAAAATAGCAGAGTGAAAGTAAATATAAGAACAAGCATCTGCTCTTGACACTGTTATACTGTAACTCTGTTCAGATATTTGAAAGGCAAATATAGCTCATTTATCAGATGGAGAGAAGTGTTTCAAGTACTGTACTATTGACAGGATTGCATTTTTGTGTGTTTTTATAAGAGTTCATTGTGATGAAGAGTAAACAAAAGTAATAACTGTACATACTATAAGACTGGAGGAAATGGAAACAGAATCAAATTTAAATGTGATGAAATGAGCAAATTATTATTTAAAGATTTGCACATGCCTTTTTAAAATGTTCTAATATAATTGCTAAAACAAAACTATGTCACAAAACCTAGCTGTGATTGAAAAAAAAACAAAGTTCTAATATAATATCTGAAAATCTTATGCATCATTTTTTAGAGAACTGTGTAAGCTCACATCTGCGTTTATTTTTGTGGAATAACATTTAAAACAAGTGTTCTGAACCACTGACAGAATGCCTGTCAAAATCAGATAATATGATTATGATTTTCATAATGAAAGAGTAAGGGACCCAGTTACAGCAAAATTATTAGCTTAATCTAATTCTGCCCTTTCACATGTGAGTAACAGAATGGTGAAGGTTTTATTAACAAATACCCGTTGAGCAGCAGATGTAGAAAGACAGATTTTTAACCCCAGAAGGAAGATGATGAGCTATTGAATCCCTCCATGAATAAAACATTAAATTTAATGAAACACTAAACTAGACTAAAATTAGTTTCTAAAACATTTTTAAATATGTGTGTTTTCATTTTAAAAACAGCAATTCTTTTACTGTTAGGAATTGTAAACCTCTCGTACATAAAAAAAAACATGACATTCTATGGGTTTTATTTCAAAAACATGATTTCTGTGCTTTTCTCTTTAAGTGGCCACAGGTAAAATAAAGCTTCTCTTTTGCATGATCAATTAATAGTGCGTCCAATGAATCTCAGCTTAATTCATTTTCATACTGCTCTATTTTTATGCAGTTCATAATATCTCTCTTTGCTCAGCCTTATGTGTTTTCAGTTCTTTAATGCAACAGTTAAGCTATGAAAATGACATCCCTGTAGGAATCATTATACACTGTGATTGTCATAGCAGCCATTAGCATGGAGCAATACAAAAGTTCCCTGACACTTTCAATGCATGCAGAATTTTTCATTAGGCCAGAAGACTAACAAACTCTTCCAGCTTGGTGCGATTTTTTTTTACATTTATCACTAGCCCATGTTTTGTGTGTGTACATATACACTTTTTAAAGCCTGACTTTTAACATTCATCAGCTGAGCGAAGGAAAGGAAAATTATTTTTTTGAATCCTGTTCAGTGAATAAAAGCCTCATGATAGTGTAAAGAAAAAAAAGTAAAGTCTCTCCATTCCAACCAGCTATTTCTATAGTTCTATGGTATGAGGTTTCCTATCCAGAAACTATTCATTTTAATTACAGTACATACCAGGAGAAACATTGTGTTACGCGTCTAATTCTTCAAATTTAAATCTCACAGAGAATTAAACAAATGAAAAAAAGGTATTTGAAACAAATTGCATTTTAAAAACAGTGGAGGTGTTTTATATTTTACGGCATTAATGCACAATCAAGAATACTGTATTAGTACTAGTATTATCACATACTAAATGATCTTGAGGGAATCTAGGTTCTCAAAGCAAGAACATTACATGGAGAAATAATGAGCTAGCCTGTTTGTAAGATGAATTAAGTGGATAGTTTGAGACAAGGAATTTGATAAAATACAAATAATTAAAAAAAAATCTAAGTATTAAAACAGCAAAGAAAATAAATCCTCGTTATTTTAATCTAACAAAATGGAATGCAACATTTTACATATCATTTTTAGTGCACTTCCGATTGCATTCAGTAGTTGTTTTTTCTGTTTGTTTTTTGATGTTTTGCTGATTTCTAAAATTCCCAAAGTTCCCCTCCCAACCGATCCCAAATTTGTTCAAGGCAATTGCAATTGGGAATTATCATCCTGGCTAAAACAACTCCACAGCTCAGGATTTTCTGAGTCCCTTCATTTATTATTCATCCAATTAAATAACTGGATCTGTCTGAATGTTTTGTAATTTAACTTTTATGCAACTGTTTTTTTATGCCTTGAGGCAGAAGTGCATTCGCAGCAGTGAAGTTATTACATTATCCCAAGACTCTTGTGGTGACATTCAGACTGAGGATGCAAAGACTGTTTATATTTTCTTCACGACTACAATGCTTGCATCCTGGGACTTTGCAAGGTCATTTATTGTGACTCATTTTTTTCACCACAGTGGAGTCTATGATTGTGATGAATTCCAATGGAAACAATAATTCTAAATTAATTAAACTAGATTAATTAATTCAAATTAAATGAATTAATTTTACAAGATTAATTCCAGATATCTTTAAGTGAAGCCTTGTTTTTTATTTAAGTTGTGTTCTGTATTTTAATTGGGAGTTTATTATTTTTCTGTTAAGGCACTGCAGTATTTCCTATTAAGACTTACTGTATGTATCCTGATGTAGTGCCTGGCACAGTAACATTTTTAGTGCTGCTACTTGGCAGTTCAAAGATCCCGTTTTCAGGTCTGTGTCTGGCAACCTGGTGATGGTGAAAGTTACATGTTCTCATGTGAATTCATGTGAGTTTTCTTTGAGTATTCTTTGAGATTTTTTCCAATCTTTCAGAGATATGCAGGACAGGTTTGAATGGCGGCTTTAAAATTATACCTCTAAGGAGTTTATCACTGGTCTTCAAGACAAAAGAAGCTGGGAATACCATTTCATAATTCTGTCCTGTCAGGAGTGTCTCTTGGCACCTCAATGTCCTATGCTTGTATTTTGTATGGTTTATAAGGACAGGTGCTGATGCAACTCAGTTTCCTGCAGGATGATACTCAATGTGACTGGCAATGCCATCTGTCAGTGACCTGGGAATCAATAAATGTGATCAGTACAAGTTAACCCTATGGACTTTACTTCCCCCAACACTAAAAACTAATAGTGCACTGGATTTTGGATTCCTGGGCAAGTAAACCCCAACTCAGTTTGGATGGGAGGAGCACAAGGATTTTTAAATTATTTCCTGAATCCTCACTCTAATCCTCAAGTGCCACACTCTTTAGAGGATGTTTCTATTGGTCTAATTAAGTCTTAACTGGACCAATTCAATCGTTTTTTTGCAGGTCTTCCTCTGATAATTATTTAAAAAGACTTGCAATCCTTGAACACTACAGATGGACAATCTTGGGTTAAGTTGTAATTTTGCACCCTGCTCATAAGACGATTTAGCCTGCAAAAAGAGGGAAATGAATTTCCAATCTTTGATATGCTAATGAAGCAAACACAGTGCTCTCTTTACTTGACCCGTCTGAGACACCAAATTTAATTTTAGAATTAGAAAAAGGAATTTTGACCAGGAGTCAAGCTTGTTTAAAATGCATTCAATATTCATTAGAACACCAGCTTCATTGCAATGGCGTATGAATCTGCCAAAATAATTAATGACATGCACAAACAGATTCTTCACTAATTCCCTGCTGAAATCATGGGTCTGACATAAGGAAAAAATGAACGCTGATGTAATAAACTTACAAATTTGACTGGAAAAAACAGGGTCAGCTGACAATAATATATAGAACATATTTAAGCAGATTTAATATGATTTGTGCCATAAACTTTAAAAAGTGTGTTATATAAAAGAATAAGTCAAAAGCAACAGTGGTTTTATACAAAATGTAATTAAATTAAAATTGCTGCATTTAAATTCCATTATACAACTTCTGATATTTGATGAACTGACAGACTGTCTTTTCTACTATATCAAAGTTTATCTTGTACAAATCTCAGTTTATAGGAACATATGACATAACTACAGTAAGTGCATGTAAATACATTACAGTCTCAGGCAATCTCTAGATGTAAAAGTTTTTCTTTTAATAATTTGATAATTACTGTATTTTCCTATCTAAACGTTATTGCTTTAAACAAACTGTTGATTATTAAAATAAAATGGCTAGCTAAATG
Organism: Lepisosteus platostomus; assembly: GCF_059453375.1. Taxonomy (NCBI): domain Eukaryota; kingdom Metazoa; phylum Chordata; class Actinopteri; order Semionotiformes; family Lepisosteidae; genus Lepisosteus; species Lepisosteus platostomus. The sequence continues at coordinate 22,919,878 of NC_142625.1, forward strand.
CAGTCTTATGTCGATATTTTAATGCAATGCCCAAAGCTCACAAATGTCTAAAATGATTTAACAATATGATGTGGTCATTTATTTCTTTAAATGGAATGGGGGAGATTTTAAAGAAACTCTGCTTTTATTCCTAACCTTTAACTTTACCTTTACCAGTAACATGCACTGACAGAATATGTTTTTTTCTCCTTAGTATTTATCCCCATCAAACAATCTTTTCTGAAGTCTTGTAATAGAAGGGCTTCAAAGGGGCTGACAGGTCTATAGGAAAAAAGTCTGAAGAAAAAAAGATCAGAGATTTGGAAGCAGAAAAACCTTTACAGAACTTTCACTAAAAAGTCAGAAGTGCATTTGTGATATTCAATGTGTTGTTTTGTTTTTTTTGTATTGAGATTAAAGACATGCTTTATTCATACATGTACATTTCAAAAATATAGTTTTTATAATATAAGCTATTTACAGAGTAGATGAATGTTTTTCAGCATTCATTTTGTCCTCTGCCATTTTATGCAATATGTTTCATCTGCACAAGATGTCAATTCTACTGTTCTCAGTAAAAATGCTCTTCTATTATTTTTTATTGGTTCAGCATGAACTATATTCAGCATTAAATGAACATTTGCTGCTGAAAGATTCTGCGTCATGTCATTAATATGTCATAAAGGTTATTCTGGAAAAAGCACAGAAGATAATGAAATACGTTTTTTGGATGTTAGAAGTGGTCTGTAGGAAACAATACTGAGATGTTAAGATAGCTTAATTCTTCATACAAGTAGCACATTTCCCTGGTTTGTCAGGGTCCAGCTGTGTGGTTATTACTGGTGTCTGACGCAATCCCTTGTGACAGGCAGATCCAGCTGTTTAAAAGTTGCAGAGGTCTCCCTTGGGTGATGAAACACGACAGTTGGTGAGCAGCAGGTTGTCATTTTCTTTCTCCTCTTGCAGTCTGTAGTAACACAGTTAAAGGATTAATGTTCAGCAGCTGATGTTTTGCTTTGTGCATGCTTGAGTCACCTGACATGTTTCCCCTTTTATAGGCTTTTATTAGGCCATGTCACCTAAAAGGATGGATTATTTTTCCTCCTAGATAGGGGATCACAGGAGGGTGGACTGGAGTGTGCAAAAACTAAAATCCAGAATGGATTATTATTATTTTCAATCATAAACAAAGGGATTAAACAATTAAAAAAATAATCAGTTAAAGAATCTTTCTGTAAAAAGTCCTTTGTAAACTCTGTTCTGTAAATATCATGTAATCACAGAGCATTCAGTTTACTTTTATTCCTACAGTACAAAGCTGAAAAAGGACTTCTCTTAAATTACCTTGTTAAAAGCAACACTTTCTGTGAAAAGCCTTAAACAGTTTTTATCGTTCTCTCTTCACTTCAGTTTTTCATTCCATTCACGGAATGGTATTCTTCAATCGACATTTTAGCCATTTTGTTATAACCTTCAATTGAAGTCAATTCAATTTGATCGGTATGTAATAGAATTGCTGGTGCAACACTTGGCTCCTCACATACGATTTATCTTGAGTTGTCATGATCAGGTTTTTGAAGATACTGATCAATGTGGATTAAAAATTATTAGATGGCAAGCTTTGTTTCTTCTCACCCAAACTATACTGTATTCATTACAGGCCATTTTGTTTTTAAAGTAGAAAACACAAGAGAAGTAAATTGTTGATGCTCATAACATAAACATGTTGTATCTCCTGACTGTGTTGACAATTTTTGCACAGCGGTATGTATACGGTATATTAATCATTTAAAGCCTTCGTCTACATCACATAAGATGTTGTCCTTCATTTCCTCTTACTCGCATACGTTATAGTATGTACAGTATTCCTTAGTCCAAATATTCCAAAACTGTTGAGCCACAGATTAGATTAATACAAGCCAGTTTTTGAAGATGAAACAAATTCCATGTATTAGTGGTTTCAAAAGGTTGATTTTTCTTACTGAGAACATCTTTATGAACCTGGGTGTGCTAAATGCCAATTGATAGGTCATCTTCCCTTATTCTGTATTTCTATACTTCCTGGTTCACCCAGAGTCATGGAAGATATAACTTCATCACATCTTGGTCTCTTACTGCTGGAACTGCAGCAATGCTCTAGTTACTGAACTAGAAATTTGCACACCAGTAGCAAACAATAGCTCATACAAAAACTACATACTGTATGCTGCAGCCAAAAATCTATTCACTTCCATTCAATTCAACCTTTGTTTTCCCTCAGGAGAAATTTGTTTTGCAGCAGAGACCTGCACAACAATATATCAAAAACAAAGAGTGCTGGGCGAACAATAATTCCTGAAATGAAAGAATTATTTCACTTTATTTAAGAGTAAAACTGTAGACATGAATTACTGTGACATGATTTCCTAAATCTATTTCTGTTACTCCTGGAGGCACAGAAGTGTCTCTCGGGTTGGCAGAGTGCTAACACTTAAGAATGTTGTTAGCCTTCTTTAGATCCCAAGTTGATTTACCTGATTTACTACAATTAGTAGTATTAGTAGTACTACAAAAGTTTAATGTTTATGTTCAAAATTGTTTCAGCTTTAGCAACGTGCGATTTTGATGTTACCTAACCAACGGAGACAATATGCTATGACCCTTTCATTAAATTAATTATAGAAAAGTGTTAAAATAGTTCTATCCATCTTAAAGAAGCTAAGCATCCTTACAAAAAAAAGGTCTCTGCTGGGATTTTGTATAAATGGTCTCACAATATTTAATTTTTTATCTATAACCAGTCCCAAATATTTGTAATTATTGACAGCTTCCACAAGGTTGGCCATTTATTATATTGAGTTGGAATGGGACCACATTTTCCCTAAATTCAATAACAAGTTCTTTTGTTTTCAAAATATTTTCAAAAATTCAATGCACCATTTAATAAAATCACGTAAAATGAACTGTGATAATATTCAGGGTACTTCAATAAGCAGAGGGAGCTTTCATCAGCAAACATCATAAATTGGCAATTCCTGTTTGCTCTTACAATGGGACAAGACACAGTCCTCCACTTCAACCAGTTGAGTCCTGATTGTTAAAAAATGTAAACCCCATCTAATCAGGTGACCATTTAATTTAAAATTCTTTGACAGCTTATGCTCCAGTAAGAGTTGCTGAATTGTGCTAAAACATGCTAAAGTAGATGAAAAATAAATCTAGAACAAATGACTTTGCTTTGTCAAAATGTATATAAACTACAGTATCTTTAATAAGGGGAGTATTGCATAGTCTAAATATCATTGTTATGACTTTTACCATGTTGTGTTCTAACATGATTAATTTACTGTATCTGAGATGAGACTCATCGTGAAGCAGCATTACAAAAATATTTGAATTGATGTGACAAGAACAAAGCTGTAAGACCCAGCAAAGTTTTTGTGTATACAGCATGTTTGACATTTTCTGCCAGTCTTTAACTGCATCTTTTGAAGGTTTATGTGGAATTTTAAGGATCCGAAACATTTAATGATAAGGCATATTATAAGCTGGCATACTTCAAATATTCCCTGAAAACATAAGTAAAAATAAAATAGATGCCATAAGTAAACATTTATGCAAGGAATATAGACTTCTTTTTAATGTTAAACAGTTATATTGAATATCTCCTGACATACTACTATTAGTAAAATTATTGTAGGTGAATACTTGTGCATTTTAAACAGCATGTTAAATCATTATCATTTGCCTACAGAACTACATTTCTGAAACACACATAAACTAGCACCCTTTAAGTCCAGGACAGGATTGCTGCTTTCTGGCAGTGGCTTTCTGATCGACAGATGGGTGTTTGTAGGCTAAAAGAGTCAAATCAAAAGTACTTTGAGATCACAATTTTGGATTCCTTTTTTACATACAGTATATTTTTTTTTACTTTTTTAGATACAGTCAGCAGGAATATCTTGCATGGTCATGCACAAATCATAAAGATAAAATACTAACAGTGAAATAAACTTTTCTGAGTTTCTGGGATGTCACATGAACGAAGCCATGCTAAAGTAAAAATATACCTACCATAAGGTTAATGATTGGCTTTATAACTGTTCAGAACAGCTAAACATACATTTTATGCTTATTGCATTTACATATTTACATAATTACATTTGCATCATCCAGGTGGATGCTGCACATCGGTGGTGGTGAGTCGGAGTCCCCGTTACCTGCAAAGCGATTTGAGTGGAATGTCCAGAAAAACAATATATACTGTAAATGGAAGAAATTATTATTATATTGAAAGAGCATGCTGAATGCTGGTGTCGATTATACGAGAAACTTTTAAAAGTGCAGTATTTTGAAATGAATACCTAAGAGATTTTGAAATCTCTTCTGAGCTCCTTGTAAAGGATTTCCCTTGCTTAAATTATCCACTTTCACAATGGATTATGTCAGCATAACAAAAAGGAACTGGTACAACCACTGAAAAGTAGCATTAATGCCTTCATTATAATGGGTCACCATTCCAATAGGATTATCAGATGCTATATCTGTAGTAAAAAAAAAGATCACATCCATTAAAGCTTTTCACTGGATCTTACTTTTAAATGAATGCTTTTTGAAATGTCTTCTGAAGTGCCCTCCAATTAATACTATATGTCTTGGTCTTGATTTTTACATAACAAAACAGTCTGTGGAAGATTTTATGAAGAAGGTCTTTGTTTTGAATGCCTTTGCATAAGTCATATGTCTTCGTGAATATTAAGTGAGCAGAAATGCTACAAGCTAGAATATAAAAGCTGGTTAGGTAAGGTTGGCCAAACACCTCCATTCTATAATAATCCAATTATTTTGGCTTGGAAATTCTCTGCATTTTACCCTTTGGAAGTGCTCCAAAGACTGGAGATATTTTAGCTCCCCTTTAAGTATGTAATTAATTGCTTGTTACCAAAATTGGATCTTCAATGAATATGCAAATTGGTTATTTTATTGTAGACGGTGACTCAGAAGCTTCTGTGGTTAGCAGAAAATGTGCATTCATTGTGAATCAGATTTCCAGTGAACACAACAGGAGTGATCGAGATAATCTGCTGGGAAAAAGAATGTGAGTCACTGGTAAATTCAGACCCATTAAATAAACTGGTACTAACCACGCATTAGGGACAAAAAATAAAAACACCTGTTAACAGCTCTCTTATTGTAATGTATTGTTTCAATATCCGAATAAAACACATTTTTCAAATTCCTCACTCTTCCAGTGTCACTAGCATTTTATTTCTTAAATCAGATGACTGCCATTTTTTATTTCTTTTTATTGTTAATTGATTAAAAAAAATGTTTTTCTCTATAGACCACTGAAAGTGAACCAGTAAAAGGTTGAAGTAAAATAATAAAAGAGAAATTTAATGGGAAATTGTGAACTAGAGAAAAGTAATAATGACTCACAAAGCTAAAATGAATTAAATGAATCTGTTATTATGGGTAACATAATGTGAAGGACATTTAACTGTTCTTTAAGGGAATATGACAAAATTCTGTGGGTCTTACGCAGATTGAATGTGATTACACTTAAAAAGAAAATATGATTAATAACAGTGAGAAACTTCTTATTTACTGCGTACATTTTAGAAAAAGTTATTTTTACAGCTATTGATTTTATCATGGTTGATTGGATTTTACACAATAACTGAATTTGAAAATCAGAATATTAACCTACCTCGTTACATTTCTTTCAGTCTGTACCAAGAAGATGGACAAGCACAGATAATATCACAACTGTATTGAAAGGCTTTGTGAAAAAATATGTACCTAATAATCTGAGCTCTATGAATGATGAATAAATGAGGTGAGGTGAGTAAAAAGATTGAATAGATGTTGATAAAGCACTGGGTATTTTGCTGGTAAGCAAACAGCATAAAATGTTTTTTTTTTCTTTTATGAAATGTTGGTCAACACATGTGTACTTTCTAGAATTGATTACTGGAGTGTTCTACTCATTGGGGCCTCTGAATCTACATTGAACAAACTCCACTGTATTTTCAATTTGGCGGCTAGTGTTCTGACCAGATCGCTTGCTTGTCTTGTAGTCCTTGCACTTGCTTCCTATCAGGTTTCAACTTGACTTCAAAAACCTTGTGTTCACCTATAAGGCCTTGCATGACTAGGTGCTGTATTTGGCATTAAATGCAAGAAACAAGAGAATTTCACATGCAGAATGTGTGTTTCCAAACTTTGGGATTTTTGACCATTTTTGGGCGACAGCTTAGCAAAAACTGCAAAATCCGGCCAAATTTTTGTCTCGAGGAAACAACAAAACCACACTTTTCCTGCATTTCAAATGCATCCAAAAGCACAGCAAACACATCAGAAAATGTCTAGTTCTTACTGAAACCCTAAACCTAACCCTAGCTCGGGCACTTCTGGAACACATGTACGGTAGAGTACCTCACTACTTTTTGACTACTTGACTTCTTGTCTGTCTACTCTCCACCTTGCAACCTTCGTTCGTGTGACTTTGGTCTTCTATATGTTCCCCAAACTCTACAGTCAATGAGCAATAGGGCCTTCTCTTGGTACACCCCAAAGGTCTGGAAATCCATCCCCAAGGATATCAGAGAGTCACCTACAGTACCATAGCTGCATTTGAATCTAGACTCCAAACCTTTCTTTTCAGAAAGGCTTTCATTTTATTAGTGTCTGTTTCTGCTGCATTTTCTAATGACTATGTATCTTCTGCTGTGCTTCTTACCACTTACTGTATGTTTGATCATTTTGTAATTTTCTATCCTTATAACTGTTTTTACACCAGCTTTAAAGTGCTTTGAGATGCCATTTTAAAGGTGCTACATAAAATTAACTTCATTATTATTCTTTCAATCCTGTGTTGAAGATCATATTGTAAGTCATTTCAGAGTGCTCTTCCACTTAACTTAATAGTCAGAGACCTGTTAAAAAAATCACTCGTCATTAAATGTTTTTGCTACTGTTGATTGATAAACCCATGCAATTCATCAAAAATACTATTGGATGTTTTTTAATATGTATTCTATTATCATTTAAAAATCTATTGTAAAATAGTTAATAATACAAGTTAAAACAGCAATCAACAGAAAATTGGATAAATAATTTTGCATACAATTCACTTTCCTGTTTTTCATTTTTTTTTTCGTTTTCTTTTTGGAGGAGACCTTTAAATATGAATAACAGTGTAACAATTATCTTCTACTACAGATCAGCACAGCTGCACATTATAAGGTGAGGGGAGAATGAATATTTAACTTTACACTGTACAAGCAAATGCTAAATTAAATACATTGCCATTTGCTGACTCAGAGGCAAGTGCTGCATTTTTAATCATCAGATGATGGATAGCTAATCACCTGCTTGTGTTTCAAGTTGAAAAAGCACAGCATTTAAAGCTGAACATGTTACTTCACTTAAAAATAATATTGGCATTATTCAAAGCAATAATATGTGCTACTAATAAAAACTCCCTTTTACTGTAGCACATCACATCTCACAAGAATCAAGTCATATTTTCTCTATGCAGACGAGCCCAGTCATTAAAGTCATAAAGTATTTATGTTCTCGAATGTTTTCATTTAACCCCTAGTCAAAGAGGTGATAATGCGTGATTGCTGTTAACAAGCACCATGCATAGACTTGACTTCATATTCATCAATTCATAATTCATTCCTAAATTCATTTTTAATTGTTTTTTTTTATTTTACATTCTCCCAGTTTTGTGACATTCAGCTTCTGTAAAGCCACCCGTTTTCAACCAATGGCACAGAAAAAGGCAGTAAGGGGCATCTTTAGATCATTCTGCATTACAAAAAGGGATCAACCATGCATGAATCACTGAAAATGCTGTCCTTTTCGCTTCATGTGCTGTTAATAAGAGAAGCTTTAATAAGAGATGTAAAGATTATTGCAGAAATCTGGGTCTTAACACAACATGCAATAACTGTTATTGTAGCAGATTAGCACATATCACAAGGTATGGTAGCTGGTTAATGGAAATCTATAATTTCTATACCATTGAATATTTTTTAGATGTTTTGCCTGGTGTTTTCTATGAATTATCTAAGACATCCATACTGTAGGTTCTATTAGAAGTGAGACCTTGTGGGTTACCTACAGAGGTACAGAAGGATGAATAAGTATTCTCCAGCTTTTTGCCTATTCAGTTATGAGATTAATTTTCTATGATAGTTCAATCCATTTTTTATCCATCTATGTCATTTAAATCTTAGAACATCTTAACTGTAGTACTTTCATAATATTTCCATGTCCCTTGGAGTCATGGTTTACATACAGTAAAGCTTGAATTAAAACAGGAAAATGTGTTTTATACACAGTAGAATGTGATCCATCCTATCAGAAACATCCAGAAAACCCCTTTTCTTCTAAGGGTAGCAGACTGTATGATATCATAGAAGCATATGGGTCAAGGTAAGACTGCATGAGTGAGGGAAGAACACGCAGATTCCCCACAAGGAGACTCCTGGGACAGGAACCAAGCCCTGCAGCTGCAAGGCAGCAGTTAACTACAAAGCCATGATGCTACCCAAGACGTGATGTTATTAACATAAATGTATTTATTTATTCTGTTTGAGTTATCTGTAGTCTTGCATAACAAAGAAAAACAACAGAACCAGTCTTCAAAAATCTACATTAATATTTCAACCCTCGGGCATCAAACAGATTGCCTTAATTAGCAGCACTTTTCCTGATTTTGCAGTTTTCAGTAGGTAACCAAGCAACAGCTCAGTGCCTGGCAAAAGAATGCAATAAGAAATGGTCTGCAAGGACTGGTCTATGGTGAATACCATAATCACAGCCTCACAGCAGTTTTGTACAAAGGTGTAATTAAATAAGGAAGAAAGACATGAAGAAAAAGACTAGAAATATGAAAGCAGTTCACTAGCCCTGCACTGAAGTACTGAAAACACACCTCCTTAATGCTACATTTTATAAAATGCAGCTCAAAAAAACTTTTTCACTGACTTTTCAGTTCTTTTAAATTTCTGAAGTATTCAGTACATGGAACTCAATCTGCTTTCTTCCCACTTTGTTTACATTTAAACATATAGTAACAAATCTTTAACATATTTGACATACTGTATACTTCATATAGTACTTGATCTGCAGAATCCATGAGGTCATTGAAATAGTTACTTGACAGAGGCAGCAGCTATTGACTCTTATTTCCCTTGAGAGTTTTTTTCAAAGGGGTAAGAATCACAAATCAGCGTTGCTATATTAACACTGAGAATGTTGCCATGTTTACAGAGCTTAACATCACCCTCAGCACTCAGTGTGCTCTTATTTCTATCCTGACCAAATTATGATTTCTGTGTTTCACTCAGTGACACACATGCAGAGTCTCTGATACATAGGTGCCTTGCTTTAAATGTAATCTCACCACTTCAGCGTTCACTCTGCTTCAGGAAATGATCTATTAAATTTTCCACCTAAGTAAAAAACTATTTTTGAAATAGAAAATTGAAAGCACAGCAGCGACTAATAGACCATGAAAGACATTGTCTGCTAAAAGTCAGTAATGGACTTCATTCACAGTCTGCATAATACATTTTGTGAATATGAATGTACAACTTAACTGCAGGAAGTAAAAACAGCTTTTATATTGTCCTACAAAACATTATTGAACCTTACAAGTGGCTTTGTCCACCTCTATGAAACGAGCACAGCTCCAGTGCAACATGTTCATGTTCAAAGTCAGTGCAGATACTGTATGGGGCCACTCAGCTAACAGTAGGTCCAAGACTTTCTGCCTGTACTTACAGTACCTGGCTTACAATAGAGGGACTGTATTCTGTGACTATCTGAATTGGCACAGGTCAGCTACTGTATGAAGTAAACAATCATCCTCTTAAGAGTCACTTGGCAACAGTGTTACCACCTTGCAACAAATAGAACACCTCACAGAAGCAAAATAAGATTAAAACTCAGTAATAAGGATGGGAGACACCCAAGAAAAAACTGTTTCTGTTTCTGTTAAACGGTTTCTGTTTAAAGTGGTGTTGATGGACACTCCTTCCCCTGGATCGGAATTTCCAAAAGAAAACAATGTTTCAGTAGGATGACCAGGGGAACGATTCCGTAGGAGGTACCATCCTTTGCATGAGATAATAAACCAAAGTCCTGACGATGTGGTCCTAAAAGATTTAAAGAGTAAAGGTGTTATCTACAGTGTCCTGGTCAAATTCTGTTTGATTGTACAATCCGGCCTCCCTAAAGTTTCCACTTAAATCCAGTGGGAAAGAATTTCTCACTTCTTCACCTGACCTGCTGTTCAGTGGAGCTGCAAGTACTGTACATAAAGGCTGCTGTGCATCACCCACATTACCCAGTGGAATGCTGGGTTTCTGAAAGTAATGCAGAGAGCAAGGAAGAAGAAGATGGCATGAGCACCAGGAGCACTGCAGACAGCTGAGACAACTGGAATATATACAGTAGGTTCCTTGGGAGGAGCATAAAAAGAAGAGTAAAAAGAAGCATGGAGTTGAAACAACACACTGCATGTTGCCTTTCAATTGGTAGAATTACTAAGACCTGGATTATGCTTCTCATGCATGACATGATCCAATAATTTACAGTGAACAGAAATTCTTCTGACTTTATTTGGCGGTAGACCAAGCAATTTATGAACAACTTTCTTACTATTTTATATTTTATATATACACATATATATCATTTTATATATCTGTATATATATATATTGTGGTACAATGCAGGGAGTGTCTGCTGTGGGGGTTGAGCCCTGGATTAAGGGAGACGCGTTGCCGTGGAAACCACACCTGACGTGAATAAGTGAATGAACGGCAGGGGTAGAAGTGGTTTAAAAGGGCGAAAGATCCAGCAGGACCTCGGCCTTGCTGTGGCTGCAGTGGTGAGGGAACAAAGGCGGAGGCTCTGCTGTGAGAGCGAGTTGGGCTGAAGCATGATAGTAGCGGGTGTGAGACGCTACTAGTCGTGGCGATGTTCGAAAAGCATGCCGTCATGTACAGTCTGAGTGAGCAAAGACTTGATTAGCCGCTATAGTAACCCCCGTGTGGGGGTAGAGAAAAACGACGGACAATTCCGGAGGGGATTGTGAGAGGAACAGCCTGCGAGGAAAAGAGTGAAAACTTCAGGGTGCGAGGAGACTGACAGAGGAAAAAGAGCTTTATGAGATCATCGAAAGATTTAAAGGGACAGCATCCTGCTAGGGTGTGAGAGCAGAACTGTCGTGCCCGCTGTTTGAATGAGTTGTGAGTTAGTGTGTGTGGACAAGAGTGGGTGGTGTGGTAGAGGGACCCTCCCTCTGGCAATACATTGGTATCATGGAAGCAAGTTGGGTTTATTTAGTTGCACCCTCTGGGAGGCTGGGCACAGTGAGGTGCGCTGGCAGCCGCATGGTGTAACGTGGGGCGCCTGGGCATGATGTGAGGTGGGCTGGCAGCTGTGAGTTCACAACCTAAGGGCGTGAGTGAGGCTCCAGAAAGGTTGTGAGTGTGTTTTAGAGAGGGACAGTGTGTTGGGTCTCGGCACGGTGTGTAGTGCAGAAGAGACTCGGTGATGTAGGTAGTGTGTGTTTGTGTAACCCACCCTGGTGGCGTCAGGAGAGGACGTCGGGGGGGCTAGAGGTGGACCTGGGAGTCCAAGGCACTGGCTGTGTGTGAAATAGTGACCTAATGGAGTAGGAGCAGGAGGCTATGTGTTGGGGTCTGGGAGCAGGACGTTCCTAGCAGTGAGGACAACGGGACAAACTTGGTGAATGTGAGACTGAAGTTAAAGGGCCCAGGAGTAACGGAATGCAGAGTCCTGTATCCTGTTACCCTGATTAGGGGGTCAGTGTGATCACTCCTCTCTGAGGAGAGTGTGTAGCGGAGCTAGTACGGCGATGTCAGGGTCCTCAGCTGCCTGGGCTGGGGGAGGTCTCCTTTAGCTCGCGCGGTTGGTGCCCTGTTGCGTTACGCCGGAGACCTGGATTTGCGCCCAGGTGTGGGGGCCGGAATGGGCGGTGGGGGACACGACCCCGCGCTGAACCATGACTGTCACAAGGGCGTGCAAGATGGAAAAGGAACACAAAAGAGCATCACAGGGGAGAGCCTGTCCATGCCTGATGCAGTGTCACCTACCCCCATGGCACCACAATATAGAAAACTTCTGTCCAATCTTTAACTTTGTTCTTTCAGGGGGGAAAAAAAAAACAGTGGCTGTACACAGCTTGCCACAAAAACAATAATTTGAAGATCAATAAAAGAATGTGTAGCAAGGGAATATCATCATTACTGTGATATTAAAATGCCACCTGAACACAATTTTGTTTCGATTTAAGAGAATGTTCACCTTAAAATTATCTATCCCATGTGCCATCATACAATCATGCGAAATGTAGAGTACTGGGACCAGGAATTTGGCAGGTTCATTAAATTTCTCAATTTTTCTACTACACTTAAGCCTGCACTAATGGCTGCTAATGCCTAATCATTTTTAGGTTAATAGCGAAGGAATCTGTGTATTGGTAGACTTACAGTATGCACTGTAATTCCTCTGACATGTAGTGTAATATCATACTGTACCTCAGCCATATTATCAGATGAGTCAAGTGTTGTTTCTGTGCTCTTCAGTCAGCATCCATCAGCCATCTGCAGTTATTACATGACTGTGTAACCTATTGTGTAAATACACTGAAAGGCTACATCAGAATGCATGCTACAGTGCTACACCGTAAAAACAAAACAGTCTGTTTTACAAATATAGCTCATTAGGTAGACACACGATGTTATTTACATACTGAACAGATAGGCCTTTTAATTGTTTGTGTGTGCTCAGTGTTTGGACTGAGTTTAAAATTACTTGATTTAAAATCTATCAATCATCATTCAAAATAGTGTAACACTAATTAACATGAGAAATGTACAAACAAAGGTGCATGTAATGCAATCAGATGTTACGCAGTCCTCAAAAGAAAAAACACTTTTTCAATCTGAATTTAAAGCAGTGAATTTGCCTATGAAAACAATGAAGAAAAGGTTGTGACAAACGGTGAGATCATAAATAGTGGCTTCGTAATGAATTATACACCTGGGAAATTACATTTTAATGTTCAAGAAAAGGTGAGGAGACAATGACATCCAAATCTATGTTTTCCCATTATCCCAGAATCATAAAAAGTACCTTGAATTCATAACTTTCATGGCTGTATTGGGTACACATGCTTTAAGTGGCATCACAATACAGTTAAAGTACATACTGTATATACATTTTCATTATTCTTTTAAGCGGTCTATTTATGAATGTACAATACATATCTTTACAGATGTAAACAACTATTGAAATTAGTCATTTAATGGAATGAAAATTAAACTGAATGATGTTAGTCTCCTCACTATTATAACATCGTTCAAAGAGTGGACGTGCTCCTAGCAAACACACTTGGAGATGTACTGTAATACTTAGAATATAATACTAAAGGCTTTTTTCTCCAGTGTTATTTAAACCATACCAGATATGATTACCATGAACCTCACTATACTGTATAAAGCTGTACATACAGTAAGAAATTGATTATTGCAAACAATAAGTGGCAATAATGAAGGAGTTACAATATAAACTTTTAGCACCATTATGCAATGTGGAGAATATGGACTTAATGTCCCTAAGGCAAAGTGTGAAAACCTCCTATCTAATATACACGAAAGAAAAATAGACTGCATGAATTCTTCTTGGCAGAGAGTTTTCTCTTTAAGTCATTCTTGTCCCCAGAAAAACAATCTAGCTTAAACTACATTCTGATTTTTAAAGAGCACTTTTATGTCTATAGCGAAAATGTAATACTGAGCCCACATTGCATTGGAAATATTATCATTAGCTCTTGAGTATTTGCTGAATGCTGTGCTCACTCCATTCTTCAAAGGAGCTAATGACAATTCTTTCTCTTAATGGCATGTGGTTACCAAGGCTATTTGCTTAAAAAGCCAATCTATTTTTTAACAGCACTACTGTACATGAACAACATAATTCTTTGTGACACTATACAGACATTCAGATGAATTTTGCTTTTCATATTGTATATTCAAGATACAAGCTTCTTATAGATAAAGTCTAGCAGGCCACACCCCACAATAATCAAGCTGTTATAAGACTTTTTTTCCAGTGGAGTTTTGATAGAAAAGAGAAATGCCACTCCAATCTAACAAAGAAGGGACTGTTCTTTTGAAAGGTGTGTGAGTCAGGAGGATCAAGTCACATTTTCTAATACTTCAATTGTTATTATAACAAAGCATCATAGACCTCATTACTTCTAGACATTAACCTATCAGAGAGGAATTGATTACAACACTAACTGTACCTGCTGACAAAACTGCAAGCACACAGGTTGATCTCATAACTCACTGGTTTGCACTGAGGATATTCTGATTCCTCTGTCTTGGAATGGGCATGCAAAAAAGAAATTATGCTCTCTAGACTACATGACTCAATCACTTACTTATGAGTGACATTACACAGTGAGCTGTACTTTTAAGATTTCCAAATTTGAAATATCCAATTTTTTTGCACACCCTGAGAATTGAATGAGTGAGCAATTAATAAGTATTTTTATGCTTGCCTTTTTGTCATTTATACAATCGAAAAGCACACAATAGCCACTGATTGAAATTGATGTGAACTTGGAACTGAAGTGATTTCAATCAATGTCTTGATAAAAAACATTCAGGTATACTATGTGCCACCTATATAAAGTACTGTACATATTGTGTATGGCCCTCTTATTTTAAAAAAAAGATGAAAATGATGCATATGAAATCCAAAACCTTATGATAGCACTTATGTAAAACGTAATACTATACTTAGCATTATATTAACAAATATGGATGTACTGTTTAAAACAATCAAGTTTTTTCAGCAGATGAAAAAGTGAAGAATGTTTCATAAACCTCAAATGGAATTTCAGACAGAATACAGGTGCAGTCTTAATAAAACTTGGCAGTTGCTTTATGGAGCTTTCTGAAAATGGGCACAGAAGTGCTTAATTTGTGTACGGCAATCGTTTTCTATTACAATTTTAAGTGTGGAAAGGAAATATCAAATGAGTTATTTCAAAAACTCTTTTTTTAATTTATGAGATGTGAAACCAATTAGCTGCATTTAAAATGTCTTATAGAAAAAGTCTGTGAGATTAGGGTGGTCATACATTAATGGAATAGGGCATGTGAAGGAACAGTGTGTCATAATAATTGCACACACATCAGAAAGCTGGATGTTAACGGCACTGTAAAACCTTAGAGATGTTTTTATATCATGTAATGAAGGCAGAACTGTTTTTATAATAACCATATCAAACACTAAAAAGCTTTCATCAATAATAAAATGAGCAGCTTTTTAAAAATAGTTTAGATTTTTTTTTAGCCAATGTAATTTATGCATGATTAAAAATCAGCCTTCAAGTTAAACTACATTTCAAAGCGCTTTCTTGACATTGATTGTTGAGAAAAAAATTTAAAATTTGGAACATGAAAAACAACAGAGTCCAAGCGTGGGTTAGGATGGTCACTTTACAGTTGCTGTTGTTTCGTGTATTGGGTTCTAAGGTCAATTCTTGACTGAGCACTTCACATGCTCATACAGTATGGGCGCTCACTGGTTGCTTAGATTTTGTTCCATGGACATACTGGATAGCTCCTTCAATGTCTCTGAATTGTGTGTGAGTGTGTAATGAAACAAAACGGTATCCTATCCAGACTGTAGTCCTGTCTTTCACCCTTTGTCTGTTAGGACATACTTGTACTTCAACCCGTAAGAAGGAAGTGTAACGTTCTGATAACAGATGTTAGTTTCTGATTACTGATAATAGTTCTTTCTGACAATATAAATTGGTGAAGTTATATTAATGATTAATATTTGTAGCTTGTTCATTATATTTTTCTGAATTTAAAGCATACACTAGATGGGTATAATTCTTTTCATTGAAAACATAGCAACAGTTTGTCTGAATATGAACATGCTTTGAATGTCCTCACAGCAAAACAACTTTGTTTGAATAAAGGTCTTCCTAGATGTTTTTAGTTTTTGGTGGCAAAAGGTATGGCATAGTACAAATGCATTGTGTGCATTTTCTCAGTTCCATCAACACATTTGAAGTTTAAAGAAAGACATTCAGTTGGGTAGCTGCTTCAGCTTGCATAGGCTGCAAAAGAATGAGTAATGGGTTTATTCCATGATGAAAAGAGAAGAGAGAAAACACAACGTTTCGGCTGAGGAACTATCTTCTTAAAAAAAAGACATGACGATTTTAATGACGAGTCTTAAAAATAAAACGACGATTCCACCTTTGTGGGCTACCATTGCTGTATCTAAACTTATAGGAAAAGGGAAGAATGACATCTAGAAAATCATTAAATCAGGTTTCCATGGGGATCAATTCCGTCAGTCGTGACATGAATAGTTGGTTTGACATTTTCCAAGCTGGAGGACAAAATAATCTTTCCATTTGTGCTTGTACGGTTGAAATATTTCTTTTTTTTACCAAATTGAGCTTTGGAGTGTGGTAAATCTAAAAAGCAAAGCCAGTAGATAAAAGCAAACTTTAAACTTGTAAAACATGAAGAAATTCCAGCAATGGTACAGTAAATGTCCTTGAAAACACAAAGGTGGATCAAAACTCCACAGTATTCCACTGGTTTTTCCTTTGCTGTTCTGAGAATTGGCTGGGTCTTAATTTGATCTGAAATTTAAAAAACATACATTTTACATCACTAGCTGTTTCAGAGTAATCCGGATGGTTTTTTTTAGGGCAATTGTTTTTCTAGCTTTCAAATAGATGACTGCTGTTTCCTTCGAATGCTGAATTACTTAAACATCTAACACTGCATATCGATGTAAAGATAATCCGTCATAATAGATGTCATAATTAATGAAACAGTGACTGGCTGGCTGATTAATATTGCGTCATCATCTGAATTCACAGATATTAGGGTATTGAATCTGTCTGTGTTTAAGTCACTCCATTGTCTTGCCTCACCACAGACTCCCAGACTGAGCAGATTCTTGCACACGACAGAAGCAGATCTTTACCCTCTTGGGCAAACTTGGTAATATTGCAATTTAGGCATACAGATATATTTCAGAATTTGTATTCTGTTGGCTTCAAGTAATAAACCAGTTTTAAAAATTAGGAGGAGCAAACAGGAATAGGTGGAATACAAAATGAGAATCCTCAGTAAATAGGCTTTATTATTTTGCATTTTTTCTCCCTCCATATTCCCAGCTTCTGTTATTCTGTGGGAGTTTCATGACCTTTAAAGAAGGTAGATTTTCTTACACAGCCTCACAGGAGAAAAGTCTCATGAAGTGCGCTGTGACTTTATTCGATAAAGGCTTCCTTCACTCCACTTCCTTAAGGACTTCATAGAAATCACATGGACTTTTCAAAAGGGCTCTGCACTCTGTAATCTACATTTTGAATCCGTGAGGAAAAAACACCAGTGCATAAATCCAACAGCCTCTAACTCCAACAAAATGTTTGAACATTTAAAGTGTTTTTCACGATTGGAGAAAGGTTCGAGGGTCATTTTTTGCACTTATGACTCAATTGTCACAAATTAATTAAACCGTATAATTATGGCAATCCCCCCACTTTCATAAATTCCTATTTACTGTAAACAGGTGTTCCCATAAAGCACATATTTTTTATTACAAAGGGACAATGCAAAGTGTTTCAGATACATGTTTCAGTGCCAACAGAAGAGCAAAAGGTTGGGATCGTTGGATTCAGGTACACTGCAAGTGAGATATGCACTAGGGTAGGGACCCTGTGTCATAAACAGTCTGCTGTCTTCCTGGACATGAGAGTCGACAGGTTCCTAGCAAATACAGGTGGAGATCCAATTGTTCTTGTTTATGTTGGGATAAATGACATTAGCACACACTGCATTCTTTCTTATGTATATGTAACAAATTCATATTTTTGCTCACAGCTTGCAAAGCTGAACAATGTCAATCTGTAAACACAACACAGAGCTAAGGACATGATACAATGAAGAAACCTGCATTATGGTATTTAGGTGCCTTGGTGGGTTTCTGCCAAGACATGCACAATAAAGAGCAGACGTCTGCAAAACCTGTCTGCCTCAGCCCCTGTTTTTCTGCAGTGTAACACTTTCTTTTCAAATTTCCTGGAATGAGAAAGATGAAGCAGGTAAGTAAATAAGTAATATGAGAGATCTCATCAAAGGTCATGAGATGAGGGCGTGAAACGGCACTTCATCACACATGGGTAACGTTGACTGGTGCTGATGAATACAACATTAATGGATCTGCAGCATCCTGAAGTGACAAGAAAGATGGAAGAGGATGAGGTGTAACTATACATCAAGAAGAGCACTCAGGCTAAGGGAGTTAACGTACTGTAGGTAAATCAAGGTTCTATATTAGTCAGACTTATAAAAACTGTTCAACGGACATAATTAAGAGGACCAGAATGTAGATCATATATTGTATATGAAGATGTAAAAGCTGCCAAGAAAATTCAAGATTATTTGCACAAAATTCAAGTCTGAAAAGATGACAAGTGTATAGTGTCACATTCAGGTAGGAGAAACACTCACAGTAAGATTGGAAACAACTGTGAAGCCACGTTTATCTAGAAACATTATTTTCATCTTCTGAAGAAGGTGGGGAAGGAACAGGTAAACAAATAGAATGTTAGGATGTGTGGTTAGAGCAAAATTTAAATCAGATGATCAATTTAAAACTTCAAGGCAAAGACTTGCAGGAGAAGATGATTCAAAATTACAAAAGCTTGGAAAGTACATATACATAAAGTACATTAGTAACAATACACACAATGACTTTTAACTCTTATTAGATATCAACTTCACTTTAAAATGAGGGGAAATACTTGCCATGTATATATTCATGAAGGATTCTCCATAACGTCCTCCTGCAGAGATATTCATCATTTGATATCTTATAAACACAATCACTGACAGGAGAGCTGGCTCTGCACTCTAAATTGCAAGCACCAAGCAGGTCAAAGAAGTCAGAAATCTTACATGTCTTGTTCCAACATATTACTGGTGTCAGTCGACCAATTGTGCAATCCCAGACTCAAACCAAAAATGTGTGGACCAGAGTATCTTTCTGGTTCTACTAATCAGGAGGGGATGTCTCTAAAAGTGTTATACTCCTTTTAGATGGTAATGATGTTCATAATAAAAATTGTTTATTTTACATTATTTTTAATAAGGAAATGAATAATTCTTCACAGATTAAAGCTGTAGTTTTTACAAGGTGCCTTCTTATTTTTTTGTACTCGTTCCCTGTCTTTTTGTGACATGATAAATTACTAAAGCTGGTAAACTTTGATATTCACACTGTATTCTTAAATCTATTATGAAAATGTTCTCTGTTGGCCCTGCTTACAATGTTTTTTGGGGGAGGGAGGAGTCTCTCAAACTGATAAGCAGCTATGACAGAGTTATACAGGAAATTGTATAAATCAAGACAAAAAACTTCATCAATCTCCAAAAACCACTGTTGCTATAGAAACTGACTGGCCACTACTATTTCTTTGGTTGTCAAGGAAATAAGCTGAGTAAGATTCAAAACTGCATACAGAAAGAAGCTTTATACCTAAAAAAAAGTAAAATGAGATACAAGATAGTAAGGAGATACAGATATTTGCAATTAATGTACTTACTGTAAAAGCCTACTGCACAACATGCAGGCAGGGCAATATATTTTAAAGAAAAGTGAGCATACTGCTTTCTCTTTGTATAAATGCAGTTTATTTCATTCCAACCATTCCTGACTGGCATCATGGACAATAGAGGAAAGATGAAAAATATTACAATAAAAGCACATTCAGGCTAGGCATGGATTTGAAGAGGAATTCTTTTAACTGACTATGTTTTTAAATCATAAAAACCCATACTCCAACTTTAAAATTCTGTGTACTGATTTCGCTTGCTCAGACTGCAGACGAAACGCACTCATACTAAGATTCATTGTTCCTGTTTCCCTAGAGGACGAGTGTAAAAATATATCTTCTCTTCTTTCACACTACTTGAAAATTTACTGGAAACTGCAGTAAATGAAGACATCGGAAGCTTACAAAAGGTGAAGCAGACTTTTAACTCTGTGTTACCTTAATAATTCATGCCTACTACTCTAACAAGAGCCACTCATTTGAGAAACTGAAACAATTTGAGACCTTTTGATTAGCAAAAACCCTATCCTCCTAAATGTAGCACAATGGCAGAAAATCAATACATTTCTTTGTTGTTTCTCACTACCATGACAATCAATAGCACTACAATCAAAAGGTCTAGAAAGAGGACCAGTTGTTTCCCAAGTGAATAAAGGATGGGGCTAATGAAGAAATAGGTTATAGGGTTAGTTACCAACCTATTGTCTCACAATGCTCTAACAAATATAGTATAAAAATAGCATTAACAAAAGCAATAAAAAATAAATTGCTTAAAAAATACTTGTGAAGAAGCAGACAACATTTCTATTTAGGTTGTAAAATCATGCTGGTTCACTTTATTATAATGTTTCATTTACTTGCAAAAATATCCCAGCTGTTCATCACTATCTTTCCTGTGATGCCCATCTCCACTGTCTTAAACCCTTTTCTTAATAGCGACTCGCTTCCCATGATCTTTTGCTGAATTACTTGAAATTGAAGTTTACTAGCATTTATGACCTGCT
This sequence comes from Lepisosteus platostomus, assembly GCF_059453375.1. Classification (NCBI taxonomy): domain Eukaryota; kingdom Metazoa; phylum Chordata; class Actinopteri; order Semionotiformes; family Lepisosteidae; genus Lepisosteus; species Lepisosteus platostomus. Next base: position 22,940,554 of record NC_142625.1, read on the forward strand.
TTTGAAGCCTCACCATAGGGGTAATTGTGAAACTGGAGAGCAGTGAGAATTCAATGAATATTGTTATCTGTCCAGACAAATAAAACTCCTGAGAGATGCCTGGATGTTCTCCCTGAATTCTCTATATTTTAATTCATTCAGAAAGTGTAAATTTATTTGATCTGTAAAGATAATTGCTTTTTTATTTTTGTGGAAGAGATCAACCTAAGGAAAACCAAAACCCAATCTAACAATCTGATTCATAGGTCATAGAATTTAAGTGTTCAACTGTGTATACACTACTTGAACATATACAGAACATGTAACATGGCCCTAGACTTATTGCTTTACAGATTTCATCAAATCTACGAGATATCATGAAAAGAAAAAATCAGTGTGATATTGTTTTTCTTTTGGTCTCAAAGATAACTTTCTGATATGTTTGCTGTCAAGACTATGTGTCACAATTCCAAAAATAGTTGTCACAACTTGTTACACCATCACTTTGGTGAGGTGGCCGAAAATTAGATTAGATTAGAGGCCGAAAAGGCTTCAGAAAAAGAAAACATCAATTCTAATGAAGGCAAGTCTGCAGAAGCACTTCTGTGCAGAAATATATATATTTTGTGAAATATATGATAATTATATGATATATGATAATGATAAAAATAACAAAATATCCAAAAGTCACAGTCTGCTTTCCCATTCAACTTCTCTCTCTTCTCATCAAACGCACTTTTTTATATTTCTGTGTCCTCCCTCTAAGAGCACACCATTAAAGGTGCTATAGTTCACAATAAGAATAAAAAAATGGCCATTTTGCAGCTTCCTTACTTTATACAGTACATAACATCTCAAATATACTACAGTATATATTAAATATTTCAAACATACTGTACTATATTTTAAACATTTATATAATATTTTACACAATTTGAATAATGTATAATTATACATTAACATTTATAATTTACCTTTAATAGGGATTAGTTGGTCTCTCCCAGCTCTGGAGAACATTTTCCCTCTGGCACAAAAAAGACTTATTTTGACATGGTTCTGGTCCTTTGGGTCCTTCAAGCATGAAGTAAGTATTATTGCATTTGTTATTTTTAGATGGATTTGTAACTACAGTATTGTAAAGTGCTTTTAAACCTCTATTATTTAACTTACATTGGCCCATGTGTGCACCCACAAAACAATACAGGAACAAAGCAAGTATAACCTATTGCTTGGTTGTATACAGTATGTACTGTATGTTTATATTTCCCAGTGTTCTAGAACATGGTGGTAACTGTAGGCTGAAGCCTGCTTTATCGCACATTTCTCCTTAAAATTCTGCTTCTTCAAACATTATAGAAACAAGAATAAACTGGATTTCTCCCAGTTAAAGTGTTGCCTTTCTGACTCACATGAGTTAGAGCTGAACTTGAGAAACAAGAGCACACTGAACTGTGCCAGTAATGCTTTTTTCTGTAATGCAAGAATGCAAGGTATTCCCCTAAATCATCAGTAGTGTATCTTAATACAGTACCTCACATTCTGTACACACAATCATCAGTTAATGTTCAGGTCATAATTGGACTCTTATTTCAAACCAATAAAAGGATTCCTCAGATAAATGCATTGCCAAGAATTTTTCAAATAATCTTGTCCAGTTCCCCTTCTTAAATAACTGTTATAAATCCCACATATGTGACAAAGTTATCTGCTCAGCTTTCCAATAATATGAAAAGGTTGGGTCACAATCATGGTGTGTAAAAGCCTATTTTATTACCTTTTAAATTGCTGACCTAATAAAGGAATGTTAAAAAATGTGAGTTGCTTGAAATCTGTATTTTAAGTGAAATATCAGATTGATCACAAAGGCGTGGGAAACATATTGTACCTATTATATCAACAAAGAGGAATTAGGAGAAAAGGTTTATTCTAAATTAATTGAAAAAGATCCCACATGAATCTGTCGGTAAGGGCATTCACTCAAACTGCTGGTTAAGCTCTATTACTTATACATTGTAAGTTTGAACCTGGGTCACATCGCATAATTGGCTATGACTGGAATAGTAATGGAGAGTTGGGACAAGTCAGCCCGGAATTTCTCAGTATAACATTATTAAGCATAACAGGAACTTCTGTGACTTCCTGAATGCCTGCAGGTAGATAATGCACAGTAGCTGAGAGACATTACTGTATAAGAATCTAAATCATGAGTGCCCCCTGAAAGGCACTGTGGAGCTTACAATGAGCCCCAAGATGAATGTCCTGATTGGTGGTCAGGAGCATGTCGGCAAATCCTCATTCACTGTGAAGCTAAGTAGAGATTTAGATGTCAAGTAGAGCTGAGATGTAAAGAAACAATTGGCAAATGTAAGTTTGTTGACTATCAGCTTAATCAGTGTTCAAAAAACAAATAATTTTGTGGGGGCTGAAATAAAGTAAGGGAGACCAGACAACCCTTAGCACTCATGTCTGCCAACTGGAAATACAGTTAATAAAGCCCTAATTTCCCAGTTTATCTCGTTACGTCCCTCCACCTTCCTTATCATTCCTTATCTAGCCAGGGAGTTTCTAACACTACCATCCCATAAGCAGGCCATTGTTCATTAGGAAGGTGATTAACAGTGAAAAATAACTATTGAAACCAGGAAACACAAAACACTAAAAATGTGGTTGTCTGAATTTCCAAAAAAAGGTTTGTTGCTTTTAACCACATTTCATATTAGGAAGTAAGTTTCTGTCTTAAGTTTTGCTGTCAAGAAACCTGCAGTAGCTGAAGCCACCACTCTTTTAAATATCTGCAAGACTCAATACAAACATTTTCATTATAGAAACAATATACTGCAGACTGATTTTTGTTTCCGTCATCTTTGAAACTTTGACCTTCGCATTCAATACATCATAATCTAGTTCAATACCTTATCAGATATTTTGAATGATGTCTGTCTATGTCAGTTTTCGTTCAATCAAATGAATTTTGTCCTTGTGCACTACTGGCTGTTCTTTTGTACATACAAAAGACATTTTTAGAGTAAAGGTCATTTGTGTCTTAAACAGGCCTATTTATTTCACTACATATTTATTTGTGTATCCCTTATTACACAAACTGTTCTTTCACTGACTTCATCTTACATGCAACAACTACATTTTTTTATCATCTAGTAACCTAGCTGTAAGATTAGGTTCAATAAAATATTGAATATGTTTTCATTGACAGTAAATAGACAATAAAATTTACTAAAGAAGTACATGCATTCACAAAATCTGAAACTAAAACTGTAAGCATTTAAAAAGATCATGCAGGCATCTAAAAATTGCCCAAAATAGTGAAATGGTAAATGTAAAAAGAAGACATGCCTTACGAACGTTTATTGTAGTGAATGCACAACGGTATTTCATATACAGTAATTGTACTTTGGCTACCTTCACTTTTGCTATAGCTTGCTATGGTCAGCAAACATTTACTGTCAAGGATTCAGAGTGCAGTCCCACAGGGGGCAGGGATCCATGAAGAGGCTCAGCCTTTGCTGAGATTTCATGAAGTGCACCATCTTGCAGAGACCCAGAGTCGGAAACAGTTCTCAAAGGGTCCTTGTCTGTGGAGTCCAGGAGTTCTGCTGTCTCAACCTGTGATTTCCTGCTTAAGGAAAAAAAATGGGAAGCAGGAGGAGAGAGAACCGAAGGTGGAAAATGAACCTAGCAAACTCATGAGAGGGATGAAGTCGGCTCTCGGTAGAAAAGCTGAGGCTGGTCCAGTGATACTCAGAAAAATCTCTGTCTGGGCAGCAGTGAGGACAAGAATGGCAATGAGCTGCCGTGTGATCTCAGCCTCACAGCAGATAAATAACCAGGGCTGCATGAAGTGGCAGGGTCCATTTGGATGACTGTGATATTCTGTACTTAGCAGTGGAGCAGTGATAAAGGGCACTTCCACGAGACTTAATAGCTGCAATTCACTTGGAAGGAAACAATGCCTAACACTTGCTGTTTTTCTGAGTCATCAGACTCATTAAATTAAATAAAATGTTTGCTTTTTTAAATATCACATTACCAAGGACATTTAAAAGGGCACATTTTGTAATATTGTCCCTGCATTTAAATTAATTTCTTGGGTTGCCTGTGGCACATGTGGGGCAAAGGAAAATATCTAGGAGCTGAATTGAAAACAGACACCAGTGCTTACACACTGACATGTAACATGTTCGTGACAGTGATGAACGGTGTAGTGTCAATCTAAACTAAAGACAAATCACAACAACAAAAACGAAAATGTGTTTGAAGTTTTGATGCCAATTAAAACTATTTCAAATTGATTTCCAAAAGTAACTCTAATGCCTTGTCAGGTTTGCATTTGACAGCCTGTGAAATGTTTGTCAGAATACAGGTAAAATGGGTTTCAAATGCAAAATGAGCAAGCAAAAAAAGTACACAGAATTTTAAGCACAATTGTACTGATTGAGAGTGAGCATGACCAGGCACATGTGATAAGAAATGTGAACTTTATCATTCTGTAATAAACAAAATAAAATAAAATACAAACACAAATGTTGCTCAGACTCAACATCTTAAAAATGTCAAGTAGCAAACATATCTTTAAACAGTGGCCTTTCCATTTTCTATAGTCACCTCCCAGAAGATTTACACGTTGTTCTCTAAATGAAACTCCCTGAAAAGCAATCTGGAAAAAAAACACTCTCAAAACCATTTCTAAAACCATGTGAAGAGAAATACTTTATCAGACCACAAAAGCAATGAACTCTCCTGCGATATTACATTTGCCAAATTTAATCTTTTATTTCCAGAGAATGTTTAGTACATTACTGTATACTACAGAGCAACAGGGGTTCTGTGAAAAAGCCTAAATCATCAAAGTGTGCAGTGATTATCTAGAGTATCATTAAATGTATTTAAAATTTTTGACACCCTGTAATTTCAGAATTCGCTCATTATATTATAAACCCCCAATGCATTCCTAATTGGAAACCATTTGCAGATACGTTCATGTTAACAGTAAAATGATTAGGTTACAGAATTGGAAAAGAAAAAAAAACACCTATAACTATGGAAGAAAATGTGAATATAAATTCTTCAGCAATTCACTAATCAAATCTAGATATCACAGGATATATTTTAAATAAAGGTTTATTAGAAACTATAGGGTGATGAACTGACCACAGATTTTTACATTTAATATCTTACATAACCAGAGTGCATTCAGATCAAATCATTGTAATTGCACAGTTGCCAATGTCACTGAACCATTGAAACAGTAGTTTGTGGGGAAAAAGATATTTTCTATTTTTCAATAATACAGTAGAAATGTACTGTAGGTCTATTCTGAATGCACACAATTCTGTTCTAAAAATAGATGTGCAGGATTTTGTAGAACAACTCCAGATTTTTGCAATTTGCTTTGGTTACAAATGTTCTTAGCATGGAGATAAAGAATTGTCAAAAAGTATAGACAAAATATAATGGGACTGATATGATTTGGGCTTTTCTGGTAGAGTAAATGTTATTAAATTAAAGTTGCATACCTATATTTACTGTATGATAAAGGAATTTTTAATTAAATGGATTAATGTGGATTTTATCTTTTTCACCTGGGTGATGTGTGACAGACATTCTGCACCACCACCCCACTACACAGCACAAAGCGTAGAAAAAGAGGGAAATTGTTTTGCCAATTGAATTGAGAGGGAAATTTAAGGAGCTGAACTTTAGCCTGGACACTGTTATGAGTTGTGCTGTAGGATGTTTTATGGCCAAGAATTCAAGACCTTGATTTAATGTCTCTTTTGAAGGATGGCACAAGGTTTAAAGGATATTTTTAAGAGGTTTATTTATGAGTGATTGATGCAAGTGCCTATACTTTGACTTTTTTCCTGCAATAAGTAAAGCATGAGGCTTTATGTATGCCTGTAAAAACTTTTTAAATTTATTAAATTGAAGGCAATTGTTTCAATACATACAGTATACTGTATCTTACATACTCGTATTTTACCTTCATGTTGGTGTAAGTAAGTTATATCTCATGGTCATTTTAATTTTCTTTGTTCTATCCCATGGAAATTCTACTTAAGACTTTCCTCATTGTACTCCAGGAACAGCTGGTCATGTTTTGCATTACTCTTTTTTCATGAACTTTACATTGGATTTGAATCTAACTGAATTTCATTGGACATCTCACCAAAAGCATGTAGCCTGGAATAATTCTTTGGGATAAGTACTGGTATAAAATTATTGTTTTGCCAGGAAAGGACTGAATGTGTTTTATGAACTTAAATGCAACTGTTCAATATGACTTAATGTTTTAATGTGTCAAATGGTTTGAAAGTTTGAAAAATACGTTATAATTTGTTGTTTGTATAAATTGGTTTTCGCCAAATACCGAATCTACTGTATACTGTATATAGAGTATGTATAGAATTAGAAATGTACTACTCTTGCTCATTGTGTCCTTATTCCTCATATAATATAGCACCATTATAGGCATTAGACCATATTAATTGTTACAACAAGACAGCTGGTAGCAAAGTTCAGTTGCAATCTCTTCCTGATAGTATCTTAGGATTCATTTTAATACAGAGTGGGGCATATCACTTTCCTCTCTAAATAAAATAAAACATCTACTTACAAATTCCATTTTTATTTAGCCTTTGCATAACCCACTGTTAACTTGATATGCTAAACAACTAAAACATTTAGCTTGGGAAATACAATGTGTCCGAATGTTTTGAAAATGCTCTTTGATATGAAGTCTGATCTGCTTCATGTACTGTAGGTTTTGATTTCAGTTAAAGTTTTATCTGTTTCATTTACAGTTTAATTTGTTTCTTCTGTTTAGCTGAGTGTCTGTGCTTATAGTATAGCAAGGTCATCGGACTGGGAATATTCAGTCATTTTTGTTTTTCTTTATTATATCGGTTAATAAATACATGCCTATCTTCTCTAAGTTTTCAGGTTTGTCACTCAGAAAGTCAATTATGTGCTTAATAGAGGCAGAGTGATGGTATCCTGCACTAATTTGTTTGTGTATCTCCAGATAAACACACATCTCTTCAAATTCATCTCCAGACAACATACAGTACTATTTTTTTAATTGAAAATTACACAGAACTGGAATGTCATTTTAACAGTTCTGAACTTTATTTACAGTCTTTACATTACCTAGAAGATGGTTCACAAAAAATAAATAGAAAAATACTGTATATTAACAAAAAACACAGCAATTTAAGATTTATATTGCTTAAATACAGGAAGTAATAGATTTAAAAATATTTCAACAGATTTATTAAAACGGACCCTCAGAATTGCAAAGACATATATTTTCTGAATCACTGACTTTTTTGTCATGTCTTCTATTCATTGTAACTTATCACAGATTTATTTGGTATTTCCAAACACTATTACTTTCATCCAACTCAAAATTGCACCACAACATCTCATGTGGAAAGAATAAACCAGTATGTTTTCCCAGTCACAGGCTTGTCATGACATTTTTATTGTTATATCTAACTGATTGAACTGTTTATTCAATTGAACTAAAATACAGATTTTCCTCATACCTAGGGAGAACAGTACCAGGGTCGTCATAGCGTGATATAAATAACTCTGACACTGACTGTTGAATCATACAAGCCCCTCAAGCTCCCTGTGGCACAGTTTACAATGTCGCAAATTTGTTCCACACAGATTTATAAGGTGCTACATATTTACATATTCATGTTAAATGGAAGCATTTCAAAACATTATTTACACTTATTTACACTTTCTATGAAAATTGAAGTATCACAAAAGACCTTTTGTCATGCAATGTCATTCAAAAACAGGGGACATCCAGTCCACACGGAACAAAATATCTTTGACTACAAAAGGAGCATACCTACAGTATAAGACTAGCTACATTACTATCCCCCAGAAGCTAACACAAAGGGAAGAGATTGCATGCAGTCCTGCAGGGAGCTCTCAGTTTGATTTTGTGCCTGTAAGTAGCTGATGTTTCAAAAGGGAGAAGTCCTTTGGGACCAACAGTCAGGACAGCTGCCTGTTATTGATGGGATGTGGAGCTGTTTATGTTTTGCAATGATCCCATGTCTCAGGGAGGGGATATGGATTGCAGGGGCATGTTGTACTATACAAATAAGGAGCAAAGAATACAGTATATCTTAAAAAATAGCAACAAATGTAGGCTATATTTTAATGGAAACCTGTCCAGAATTTCTTAACATTTCAATTCCAATATAGCTTCTGCACTTATCAGAAATAATAGTGCCAAAACAAAAGTATTATTCCATACATTTGAATATTGGAGATTCTATTGTTCTTACAAATAGGCTGCATTGTAAGATATACAGTACTCTTTTTATTCTGCCATTGTCACCTACATCTTTCTTTGAAACCAAAATAAAAAGAAGGGCTTGACTTCAGTTTCGGTCCATTTGTTGTTGTTCTGCCTCCTGACAAAAAAAGCAAGAACTTATGAAAATCAGTAGTGTCCTCTGTTTAAGCATGTTAGGAGAATTAAAAGGATGTTGCACTCAATGCAAAATTCTCTTCTCAGCCAGTAGCAGAATTTTTTTTTTTTAGTTTCAGACTACTGCAGTGTGGCTGACAGTGCTGCAGTAGACATTAAATCACCAGAGAGCTCGAGTCTTACAGCTGTAGCTGAGGCATTTTAGTCACATTCTGATGCTCCAGATGCAGTAATTTTCCATTCTTTATTGCTGCAAGATGTATAGAATGAGATGCTAATGTGAAGTCAGTCCGGAAAGTGATATCAGAGAGTCTTGCTCTCCTGTTGTTCAATAATGTATGCTCCGTGTGCTGTATGCATAACTAAATTCCAGCTATTTTGCTTCATTTTCCAATTTGGCTATGTGAATGTTTAACTCATATATTGTATTTTAATGTGCACTCTTAAATTTTTTGTCAATGGTCTGTAAATGTATGGACATTTTTTAAAAGAAGGCCTTTTTTAATAATGCCCCTAAATCCGTGAGACAAAATCAATTCCCTTAATTTCTGATAAAAACACAGGTGCCATTTTAAGATACTGTTTGCTTCAGATGTTACCTGAAGGGAAATTAAACCAAAGCAAAAATACTTCACATTCCTTTGAAAAATCCAGCAAGGGAACCACTCTTTCTGAAGTAAAAATGTTATGATGGTCCCCGTCTGCTTTCTGGGAGCTAAAATTTTGAGTCCCTCACAGAACGTTGTAAAACAGGAGGTTGGTAGACTGGTAATACAGATAATCCCATATAGAAAAAATAAAATTTACTTTTAAATTCATGAATCAGAGTAGAGGTACAGTAGTAAATCAAAGCTTAAATTGAAACTTTTACGTGCCATATGCTGAAGTGAGATCAGAATTCTATCTTGTATCAATTATCTGTAGGGGATTAATTAATTTGACCTCAATATTTTTTCTATAAAGAAGCAGCAATTAGTGTTCTGAGGAGCTGAAACATTAATAATGGTCTATCAGAGCAAGTTTGCACCTCCTTTTTTGCCCTTATGTAGCACAAGATCAGTTAACAATTGACTATTCCCAGCTCAGGGTATAAAAAAGAATTAGCTATTCCGCAACTAAAATAAAACTTAAAAGTCCTGGAAAAGAGCAAATTGCTTGTTCATTATTCTATGGCAGGAATGGGATTTGCATTGTTCCTCTTGAATCTGGGGCTCAGCTAGCAGGCTGTCTCCTTTCCGGAGCCCTGGTACTGTATATCAAGGTTGTCAACCCTCCTCTAGAGGGCGCTCCGACCTTTTTGTATTTTTTTGTTTCATCAAAATACAAGATCTTGTCCTATTTCTTAGAAAAGGTAACTGCCATCCTTGTTTGCCAATATTTGCCTGGAATATGCTTTCCAAATAACATTAAGGAGGCAGATGAGCCATGATATATCAACAAGGCACCACCTCAATTTTCACCACTTCAGGGACATTCCTCTATAGTACATCCCTGCTGCCTTACCATTAGGAAGCCTTTACCACCACTCTCACCTGAGCTTCCTGATGTAAGAAGGATTCATCTACAGTTGCTTAAAAGTGTCCCCACAACAGCAAGATCTCCTTCTCAGACAAGATCAGCTTTCACCACTCTTGCTAGAAACAGCCTGGGCAACATCCCGCTGACTCCTCCTAAGCTGTCAAATAGTTTTCAGGAACTCGACTGACGCTCTCCCAAGCTCATTCTCTGTGGCTTCTGCAATCCCTTGGCATCCAGCTGACATTTCTGAAATTAATTCGATCAGCTCACAAGCATTCCTGTGAAATCTTTCTTTGCCTTGGGAGCTTTCTTCACCACTAGTGCCCTAGGGTTCCCTCCATGACAAGCAGCTATAAACAGATGACTGTTTATGGTCAGATTAATTGGACACATGGATGTATTAGCATTGTTTTTCTTTTTAAATGTAAGCTATCAATTCCGTTATGACAGAATCATATTGCATGCTCTATCAGTGCATGCAGTGCACTGAGCAACAGCCTCTTTTTTATTTTCCTACCAGAATAAACCACACGTAGGAGTGCTCATCCAGAGTTATTCAGAGGCTGAGGGGTTTAAGACTTCAAATCACATAACAGGGCTTCAGCCAGAGAAAGTGCTGAGGCAGAGCAGGAAAGGGCAGCAAGAGACCCCCGCAGCATCCTTGTCCTTGAAATGTGTGTTAACTGGCAAGGTGAACTATCTAAGTTTCCTTACTACAGATATACTGTAACTGAAATCTCTAGGTTTAAGTGACACAGGCATCAGGTCTGCAGCTAAATATTGCAATTATACATTGCTTCCACATAATCTTTTAACATTCCACATCCATCATTCATTTCATTAACCATTTACAACCTGTTGTATTTAATTAGTATTGCAATTAAGAGGATTAATGACAATTGTCAAACAGTTAGAGGCGCATGTTTTCTTGATAATGCATTGGTAGGTAATTAATCAAATTATCTTTTGACTTGTAGAAATATGCATCAAATGCAGATTGGCTTTGAAAAGAAAGGAAAGCATAAAACTCATTGATCTATAAATACATATGTATGTATTAAACCTTTATTAGAAATATGCTTTTAGCTAAAAGAGCCCGAGAAGAGTAGATGCTACTAATTTGTAATCTGAGCTGAAGTGGAGTACAGTTTCACAATGCATCCATTATGGTAAAAACCCTCAATAGGTCAGAACAAAGACTGTACAACCTTATCCAGCACACTGACATTTCATTAATAGGGTCCCCAGCTGAAAAGCAGGAAAAATAAGAGAGGTTTTATTATTTTGAAGAGAATCAGCTTTTGAGCATTTATAAAAATACATACAGAATATATCATGTCCTGAACAGAAAAACAAAGGCATATTTTTCTCCAATATGAATGTGCAGCAAGTGATTAATACCACAAGAGGGATGGAAATTAAATTCAGTTTGTCATGAAACTAAATCCTTTTTTAGATTTAATGCAGCTATTATACATATTGTAGGTCTCTATTTTATATTTAGCTTCACATGTTTGTCTGTGTAACATTTAAGATAAAATATGGTGTTATAAGTATGCTGATGTCCAACACCTGGTACTTGAATATTTACAAAAGCCTATGGCTTATACAATAAAAATCTCATAGTGCAAAGCAATAAGTGTTTTTTCATCCCTGCATTTTAATGGCCTTTTGATGGCTTTTTGTCTGTTAAGCCAGAGTTAATAATTTAAAAACGACATTATAAATAGCTTACACAGACTCTGGATTTACAATTGCTTTTGCATTTTTTTTCTTCGTGCTTATGTTGTGCCAATAACCATGGCGACTTTAGAAAAAAAACTGAGTTGATGTTTCCTAAGAGTGTTTTCAGGAGCCTCTTTCACAGACTATGTGGGTAGTATGCAATCTGTATTAGAAACACATCTGATTGTTGGTGTATGTTGTCAGCAGTGCTGTTTAACAAACAAATGTGAAAATGCAAAAAATTTGAGCAGAGAAACAGCAGAAGTTACTGTCTCTCAGTTACCTTTGACCATACTGTCACAACTATGTTTTCTCATCAGGTCTCTTGGTAATGGAGATGCTGGAAAAATCCAACATGTTCTGATCATCTGGGATGTGCTGTAATTTACTAAGAGCTCACAGTTTGAATAGGTTCAAACTGTGAGCAGCAAGGTAGAGTTTTTTGGCTTTATTTGTTATTTGTTATTGTTATTTGTTATTTGCCTCAGTGACCCACAGTGACCCTACTGTCCCTGGGCAAAGATGAATCATTGCTTCCACCTGAATGCAGTGGCTTGGAAACATTAGCTCATTAACTTCATTGGGTAGAAAGTGGTAGCAGGCATGACAAACCATGGAAAGAAGCTGACCTCTAACCCATAATGTGTGTAGCACAGCAAGCTAACATTCAAAATGGGTTATCTGCGTGGTAATGAAACAGGAGAAACATGATACTGAATACTCCAGACTATAAAAGTAAGCATTGTAGTGAATGGTACTTAAAGGATATTTGAATCCCTACAAAACAATTTCCTTGGGGACTGCTTTTATAAAACAAAAGGTGAATAAAAAAAACATTTAACTCAAATAGAGAGGTGCAATGTGCAAATTTATTCCTTTGAAGGCAATTCATGTTTTGAAACCCTCTTTGGCTCCGATAGCTCAAGAGGTTATGTGCTATAGACTTTTAAGAGGTAATTAAAATACTCATACAGTAAGTGTCCTTTGACTCCTCTTCCATGTAGATCAACTCTACTGCTCCTCCAGGATACACAATCTGTGCTTGTGATCTGCATTATTATTACCAGAGACCATAATAATGATAAGGAATGTTATTTTGTATACTCCTTTAAGCTTCTGGTCATTGAGTTTGATGCATGCTTCCGTTCACAGAAGGCACAATTTGGCTAAATATCCTGGTAAACTTTGCAATCTATCTGGTCCTTAATTTGATTAGGACACCGAAATCAGAGGGTGGAAGACAACCCTAAAGCACAAATGATACAGTATATTCCTGTTCCTGAAAGAACAGCAGATATTCTTTTATAACAAAGCTTCACTTTTCTGTGTTAATCATACGTCTGGAATGATTTTTCAAAATTATTTAATTCATCACCACCATGTGGTGCCAACTGAGGATGCAATCCATTTCTGTTTGGCAAATTAATGTCTTTTCAAGTTTGCATGTAACTCTACCACTGACCCCATATTCATAAAGTCAACTGGAATATTGGCACAGGAGAACTTTTTATTGCCTCTTCATACTTCCTCTTCCTGGTGGAACATTCCCACTAGCATGGAATTCCTTGTTTATGGAAACCACACTTAAAGCTGGGATCTTATGATTCTACTAACAATTTTCCCTATGGTGGTCTGGTGTTTTGTTATTCTGTTCGACCTCCTTAATATTAACTGGCAATAATGGCAACTTTCAGACATTTCTAGAAACTTTCCAAGCCTTTGTGAAACTATCAGATGACAAAAACAAATTGAAAGCTTAATTTGGAAGTATTTGTTTTCATTATATTTATATTTGAATAAATTTGATGACTGTGTATTTTAAATATACTAAATATTTAAATATATATATAAATATATATTATATACTTTTCATAGTGTGTTATTAATATATTTAATACTCTTTTTCACACATTTATTTTCGCGAATGCTGAAATATCATGATTTACATCTGTGTTCCCTTTGATAACTTAGTTACACTTCAATAAGATAGAAATAAATTTGGCTACAACATTAAGTTTTCATTTTTTAAAACATATCAAAACATGTCACGATGAAATACAAATCAGAACATTTAACAAAAATGCAAATAAAAAGAAAATAATAAGCTTATTTTCACATTATGCCTTCATTTTAAGTGCTAAAGCTCTTTGTACAACATCTGATGAGATACCACTCGTAACTCCCCCACTGAGATTCGCTTTTCATTAACACAGTATCTGATTCAAAGAACTTAAGTGCAAGATGGACAAGCATTCCACATAAATTTTGATGTATTATTTGTGATTTCACTATTAGAACATAAGAGCATAAGAATAATATCACACTAAGTGCTCTTATGTTCTGATGGCATACAAAATCTACATTCTTCTATTAAGCATTTATACATGAGTATACTGTATACAGTACATACTGTAATGCTAAGTCCTCTTGTATAATGTATATAATACTGTGTATACACTAATGCCACTATAATGAAAGTTCTTAAAGTATTTCCACATTCACCTCAGATAATAATTTTAAAAACAAATTAAAAAGAGAAAAATCAATGATAGCCATTCAGTACCATACTGTATACTGTATGTTCTTTTCAAAATAAGATTTGGAATAACAGTTACCACTAATACAATGAATAAAAAACATCCGCTCAGCATTTGATTGCAACATATTTATCATTCCATTTTAATGCCTGAAAATTGTTTTATTTACAATGCCTTCAAATAACTTTTACAGCTTGTGGAAAATAAATTATTGCACATATAATTGCATTCATTTCTAGTTTGCTCATTAGAGGCTGTCACAGGGAGGGCAATAGGGGTGACCAAGTGAGTTCTTTTAAAACCAAACGATGGCTCAGCGGCAATAGCACTTAGGTGCAAAAGTGGTAATTTATTAGGACAGTGCTCCCCACAAACTAACAAACAATTATATATACTGTAGTAGAAAACTAACATAATGGAACAAATATACACAAAAAAATCATAAACCCGTCCTCTAAGAATTACAAACCAGGAGTCCCACCACATTTACAGTAGGTCCTATCAGCTCTCCCCTAGCCTAGCAAAGACGCCTCCTAAATAGGTACAGTGTAACCCTGTCCCCTCGGACTGTACCACTGTTACATAAAAATTATTGAGCTGCATTTCTCATGATAAACTTATTTCCAGCCATAGCAATCCATCCTTTAAAAAATCGAATACACAGAATTTACTAAAAAAAATACCAACCCTGAACAAAACATTTTACACATTTTTAACTGTATCTGTAAAAATGGTACTGACAGACAGACAGACAGACAGACAGACAGACAGACAGAGTGCTCTCTCACACAGCTACAGTAAGTACAAATAGACAGAAAACATAACGTTAGACCTTCAGGGTCAATTGCAACGAACTGAAAGTAGCATACTAACAGGAGTTCAACCCGTGCTTAGTACGCAGCTGCAGTTTAAATTTGTGCTCCACTTTAAGACCAATTGCAATGAATTTTGCCACTGTGCTTAGTCCGCAGCACTGTACTAAACCTGTTCTCAATTTCAATTAACACAAAATAACAGCTGCTGCCCTCTAGAGGTGACTAAAGTAGCGGACTAACTTAAACCACCTCTTGGTTTAAGCAACTTAGTACCATACTTGGCGTAACGCTAGATCGCATTAGAAGGCTCCCGAATGTAGTGGAAATAATATTGTCACTACGTATTGAATTTCTGCATCCGTTGCTTGGAAAATTATTGCAATATTTAACTCAAATTGCTTAACACTCATACCACATTTATTAATAATGAAGTTTATTAATATAGGTGTAAACAAAAGTGTAATTTACTAATAATTACGTTTAATGTCCATCGTTATTACTAGCTGTGAATTTTAAGATATCCTAGGGAGTGAAGAGAACTGAACTTAAGCAAAAAGTATACAAATGGAGCGTGAGCCTTTAATTTGTTCTTTACAATATGGGAGTCAACTGAATAGATTTGTTAAATAGTTGATTGTGGTTATCAGAGGAAAGCAGAGATAATGAGGAAATGGGTGGTACAGAGAGTAATACTGTATCTGTAGGCAAATGAAAGCATACGTCAAAGAAAAAAAAACGTCAACTTAAAAGTGATTAGATAGATACTTTATTGATCCCGTGAGGGTAATTGAATTATTATGATAGTTCTATGGAACACTGTCCCTTCTCTGTACATATTGCAACACCATCGACTGTCTCAAACGTACAGTAGAACACATTTCAGATATAACATCCCAACAGAAAGGACATTCTCTGCAGCCACAAGACGAGACTGACTCTGACAGCGAAGGTCCCTCTGGAGAGTGGTGCAGAAGATCCCAATAACCAGGCAGAGGGAGATGATCAGCCAACACGATTTAGGCAACACATGCCAGCGAGCTCTTCCCCACTTTGAAAGGAAGATGTTGGAACTGACTACAAAAGAACTTAATTTGAAACGTACTATAGGCTCCTACTGACACAGGAGGAGAGAGAGAAAAGTTTATTTCAAGAGAAAATAAAACTTCTAAAAAGTAAGCAAAAAGGCATACTGTGGTAAAGAAATGTACTAATTTAAAAAATAGAAATGCTTAGAAGGTCAGAGGAGCAATAAACATTTATTTTTTTGCTCAAGTAATTTTATAAGTTTAATTTCCATTTCTGTTAAAAATAAAACTTCAATTTACTGGTCATTAGTTGGTTTCTTTTGTAACGATTTAGCAATAGTGATGTGTTTGCTTGTTCGTCCAGAGTGTCTTATTTAACAAAGGAGATTAAAGCCGCAATAGTACAGTAGCATTCTGTTTCAAATACGCAGTTGTGGTTCTCATTTGTTTTGTGACTAATAGCAATTGAGTATCTCATTAATAACTACATCCCCTCATCCAGTAAATTGTAGCCTAAATGCAGTTCTCAAGTTAAAAACCAACATTAATTTGTCAGGACATTTAGTTTAAATATAAACAAGAAACAGACAAAGTAATTGTATATTAATGTGGCCTATGTACAGGTATTAACCCACTAATCAAATTAATTGAAATGTTCTGATGCACAGTCCCCTGCAGTTTTGCACAGATTGGCAGGGGTAGATGTGTAGTTCTGTACAAAATTCTTACAAAAGGCTATAAATGCCCTTGATTGTGAATAATACAGTATGAACAGAATCAACTGGGTGTTTTTTTTTTTCAAACCAAGTAATCTCATGGTACACATTTTATACTCATACAATTAGTTCTATACCAGAGATATCTGAGATTAAGCACAGATGCGAAATGTAAAAACATAATATTATGGGTGAACCACAATAATAACTTACAAATACTGAATACCAATTTTCTGAGGGTAAGTATAATTTAAAAATAATTTGTACATTTTACTAGTAGTTTTTCTATTTCTTGATGTTCTGTTTTTCTTGCACCTGAATGAGGTGAATCTTCATTCATTGTACATAAGACTACTGTTAAAGTGATGCTTAAAAAATTAATGATTGCCAAATGGGAGACATAACAAATATAGTATTAAAAATCTGTTCTCTACACATTAACTACTGGCTATGAAAATGTGCATAATCTAATATGTTTTTTTTTCACAGCAGTTGCAAAAAAATTGCAGTTTGGTAACAAAACAAGCAGTAAAAGCTTTTGTATAGTAACATATGACAAAATGAAATAAGAGCAGTGGCTGCAGCTCAAAATGTCTTTGGCTTTGCTATGAATTTCAGGCTTTCATTTTTTGTGTAAGCTTTTAAAATTCAAGTAGCCTACTGTAAGCTTTTGTAAAACAGCAGAACTCGAGATTTTGATCCCTGACGCCTTGAAGCACCTTCAGTTGCTGAAATGAAGCTGTTAAATCTTCCCAAACAACATTAAAAATGAATTATTTTGCTTTAAGTTCTTTTTTCAATGAAAGGAAAATCACTAAAAAATATCCAGCCATCAAAACAAATCATTCAGTAATGTAACAAAATGCATGCTTGGCAGTTTCCTCAGTGGTTACCCAGTGCAATACAGTATAGATTCTCATTTCTTTCTTTCCTATATAACACTGACATTTGCAAATGTCATTTTGCAGGATATTCAAGTACTGTAGTGTTATGTCTTTCAGCAAGATTCATTCTGAAAAATACCAATCCAACCCTTAGAAATATTTCTGAAAAGGTCAATTTTAGGTTTCTTTCTTTACATGCGCAAGTAAAAAGGAGACTCAGTTGCACCATCTTTAAGATGATAGGGAAACATTAGCCTGTGAATGAATATCGTAATGCAACGTTACCAAAAAGACTCTGGGACACTGTTGTAAAAAGCCCTTAACTATTTACATTGCACCCAATCAGAACGACGAACTGAAGTGCTGGTTGAATTTCTTAGAATCTAGAGGAATGGGTCTGTGCTCACAGCTTAAGACACCCCCGAAGAGGTGGCATCCAGAGGTTACTAGTGAAATGAGCCGTCCAGTCCCCAGTGGCCCCCATTTCTATTCAGAAACCACAGAGGCTTCAAGCACTGGGTTCAGTCACTCTAGCTACAGTATGTACCTCTGACCTTTATCCTGCATTTGCCATTTGAAACTCTGGAAGGTACATAGAGTCTGAATGGACGGTTTGCACTGACTGGGGAAACTAGGTTTCTTTTGCCTACATTACAGAAAGCTGGCGAGTCACAGGTGTTTTCTGTCCAGCCATTCAAAATAATAAGTCAGCAGGTTTCTGCTATTTGACCTGTGCCACTCAATATCAGCTAGTGACACAGGCTTGATCTGACATTGTTGGGGCAATACATATCAACCTGAGCT
Source organism: Lepisosteus platostomus (assembly GCF_059453375.1). Taxonomy (NCBI): domain Eukaryota; kingdom Metazoa; phylum Chordata; class Actinopteri; order Semionotiformes; family Lepisosteidae; genus Lepisosteus; species Lepisosteus platostomus. Next base: position 22,959,027 of record NC_142625.1, read on the forward strand.
CTACGTGAAAGCTTTTACTCTTGGAGCTACTCCAGAGGCAGACTTGCCATTCCACAAAGAGGGAAAAAAGACAAATGTCACAGGGCTCCACAAACCTCTTGTGATATCTGAAGGTCAGATCGTGACTTGATACTTTGTATTAAATCTTTTAAAAGGTAAAGCTCACTGCTCCATACACAGACAAGACCGGGGAATAAAATTCAAGTTTAATGAATGTGTACCTTTTCTTCATCATTTCTATAGGGTTTTGCAAACAATTTTAAAAGTACATTGAAAAGGGAGCTTCAAGATCTGAGGAAAAGGACTATAGAAATGGTCATTTGAATAATATCACAGTCACTCCTGAACAGCAGCTTTATAAGAAGTATTTTGAATAAAGTAAATAGATCCATCTTCAAAACATCTATACAATAATGTGTTCATAATAATAATCTTCCTGTTCCAGGTTAATTCACGTAGTGCATTTTTTACCACAATCTTGACCAAATGCAAAGATTTTCTTGGTGTATTTATATTCCTGATGCAATCTAAATGGCATGTACTGTATACTGTGGGGGTTCACTATGGGAGTACACTATGTGTCTGCAACAAAATACACTGAAAACATTTTATTTTAATTTTTGTGCTAGGTTCCTTAAGTAGTACACGTCTACATGCTCAAATACAATTAATGAGATTGTATTAAAATGCTTTACTGTGCTTATGACTTTCATATATGTTTTTAATTTATTACACATATATTGTTGTTTGGAAGAATTTCACTCTGAATGGCACACAGTACATTGGGATTAACCGTTTTTCCATTGCACTGGAAAGCAGGAACCTATCCTGGCAAGTTATGGCCACAAGGCAGAGTACAACACCCTAGATATGACACCAGTCTACTGGTACAGGGGACATCAGACATTTGAAATTGAAAGATTTACTTATTTAACGTGAAGAGGTACTGTACATTGTAATATACTGGACTGTACATTGTAATTACATTTGTAAAGATAGAATTGGGAATATAGATGAAGGTTGAACTGTTTGGATATTTTAATTGAGAATTTTTTTACTTTACACATTACAACTAGAGGAATATGCTGCTTTATCTTTAAAGGGTAGATAGGTGAGAGATTACTCTTACTAGAGATAAGAAGGGACACACTACAATTCTGTTAAAACTAGTGAACAATACCGTTTAACACTCACTGTAATGAAATAATATGGACTTTATGCAGATACGTTGTTTTCTGTCACCTAAAAAAAATTAAAGTTTCAAAATCAAAATAGCCTGTATGCATTGCTTAGCTGCACAAGATCATTTACAGTAGACCATTGACCATTCTCCCTTTACAGTTATGTACAGCTGTTAGCTGGGCTAAATGTGACACACTAAGCAGTGAAACAAGCATGTTTATGAAGGTTTTATATGTTTATTGGTTTTCATAGGATAACCTTCCAGGTCCTTCATCCAGGACCAAATATTATAGTAGTTAACCACTCAGTTTGATTAATATATCTCAGGCGTGACCTTGATGTTACACAGGCCAGAGAGATTAGTTACAGCTTTCCTTATGCTTTAGGTTGCATTTAAAATGCGGGAAGAGTGTTGCTTTGTTATTTCCTCGAGATCAAAAATTGGCCCAATTTTGCTTTTTTTGATATGCCGCGCGCCTGTCGAAAATGGTCAAAAATCAAGAGTTTGAAAAAACACTTCCTGCATGCTCAAATTTCTTGTTGTTGGCATTGAAAACCAAATCCAATACTCATTTCAGCCAGACTTTAGTGATAATTGTGATTTTAATCTGTAAATGGCCCATTGCCCTAGTTCGGACACTTCCGGAACAATTACAAATAGGTTCATCGAGAAACAGTGGCTGGAAAAAGATACACAAAATGACTGCTTTATACTCAGAACCATTTGAAGCAACACTTGTAGGTGTTTTAAATGTCCTGTATCTGATGGGAATGTGCTCTGCATTTTCCTGCATTTCTTTCTTGTGCAACCATCGGCTGAAATGGCATTTCAAAAGATCAGGTTATGGGCCATTTACAGGTTAAAATCACAATTACCACTAAAGTCTGGCTGAAATGAGTATTTGATTTGGTTTTCAATGCCAACAACAAGAAATTTGAGCATGCAGGAAGTGTGTTTTCAAACTTTGGATTTTTGACCATTTTCGACAGGCGCGGCTTATCAAAAAAAGCAAAATTGGGCCAATTTTCGATCTCGAGGAAACAACGAAGCAACACTCTTCCCGCATTTCCAATGCAACCTAAATCACAACCGAGGCGTCCCAAAATGCCTAGGTGTTGTTCTCAACCTAACCCTAACCCTAGTTCGGACACTTCCGGAACAATTACAAATAGGTTCATCGAGAAACAGTGGCTGGAAAAAGATACACAAAATGACTGCTTTATACTCAGAACCATTTGAAGCAACACTTGTAGGTGTTTTAAATGTCCTGTATCTGATGGGTATGTGCTCTGCATTTTCCTGCATTTCTTTCTTGTGCAACCTTCGGCTGAAATGGCATTTCAAAAGAGCAGTTTATGGGCCATTTACAGGTTAAAATCACAATTACCACTAAAGTCTGGCTGAAATGAGTATTTGATTTGGTTTTCAATGCCAACAACAAGAAATTTGAGCATGCAGGAAGTGTGTTTTCAAACTATGGATTTTTGACCATTTTCGACAGGCGCGCGGCTTATCAAAAAAAGCAAAATTGGTCCAATTTTCGATCTCGAGGAAACAACGAAGCAACACTCTTCCCGCATTTCAAATGCAACCTAAATCACAACCGAGGCGTCCCAAAATGCCTAGGTGTTGTTCTGAACCTAACCCTAACCCTAGTTCGGACACTTCCGGAACAATTACAAATAGGTTCATCGAGAAACAGTAGCTGGAAAAAGATACCCCAAATGACTGCTTTATACTCAGAACCATTTGAAGCAACACTTGTAGGTGTTTTAAATGTCCTGTATCTGATGGGAATGTGCTCGGCATTTTCCTGCATTTCTTTCTTGTGCAACCTTCGGCTGAAATGGCATTTCAAAAGAGCAGGTTATGGGCCATTTACAGGTTAAAATCACAATTACCACTAAAGTCTGGCTGAAATGAGTATTTGATTTGGTTTTCAATGCCAACAACAAGAAATTTGAGCATGCAGGAAGTGTGTTTTCAAACTTTGGATTTTTGACCATTTTCGACAGGCGCGCGGCTTATCAAAAAAAGCAAAATTGGGCCAATTTTCAATCTCGAGGAAACAACGAAGCAACACTCTTCCCGCATTTCAAATGCAACCTAAATCACAACCGAGGCGTCCCAAAATGCCTAGGTGTTGTTCTAAACCTAACCCTAACCCTAGTTCAGACACTTCCGGAACAATTACAAATAGGTTCATCGAGAAACAGTGGCTGGAAAAAGATACCCCAAATGACTGCTTTATACTCAGAACCATTTGAAGCAACACTTGTAGGTGTTTTAAATGTCCTGTACCTGATGGGAATGTGCTCGGCATTTTCCTGCATTTCTTTCTTGTGCAACCTTCGGCTGAAATGGCATTTCAAAAGAGCAGGTTATGGGCCATTTACAGGTTAAAATCACAATTACCACTAAAGTCTGGCTGAAATGAGTATTTGATTTGGTTTTCAATGCCAACAACAAGAAATTTGAGCATGCAGGAAGTGTGTTTTCAAACTTTGGATTTTTGACCATTTTCGACAGGCGCGCGGCTTATCAAAAAAAGCAAAATTGGGCCAATTTTCGATCTCGAGGAAACAACGAAGCAACACTCTTCCCGCATTTCAAATGCAACCTAAATCACAACCGAGGCGTCCCAAAATGCCTAGGTGTTGTTCTAAACCTAACCCTAACCCTATTTCAGACACTTCCGGAACAATTACAAATAGGTTCATCGAGAAACAGTGGCTGGAAAAAGATACCCCAAATGACTGCTTTATACTCAGAACCATTTGAAGCAACACTTGTAGGTGTTTTAAATGTCCTGTACCTGATGGGAATGTGCTCGGCATTTTCCTGCATTTCTTTCTTGTGCAACCTTCGGCTGAAATGGCATTTCAAAAGAGCAGGTTATGGGCCATTTACAGGTTAAAATCACAATTACCACTAAAGTCTGGCTGAAATGAGTATTTGATTTGGTTTTCAATGCCAACAATAAGAAATTTGAGCATGCAGGAAGTGTGTTTTCAAACTTTGGATTTTTGACCATTTTCGACAGGCGCGCGGCTTATCAAAAAAAGCAAAATTGGGCCAATTTTCGATCTCGAGGAAACAACGAAGCAACACTCTTCCCGCATTTCAAATGCAACCTAAATCACAACCGAGGCGTCCCAAAATGCCTAGGTGTTGTTCTAAACCTAACCCTAACCCTAGTTCAGACACTTCCGGAACAATTACAAATAGGTTCATCGAGAAACAGTGGCTGGAAAAAGATACCCCAAATGACTGCTTTATACTCAGAACCATTTGAAGCAACACTTGTAGGTGTTTTAAATGTCCTGTACCTGATGGGAATGTGCTCGGCATTTTCCTGCATTTCTTTCTTGTGCAACCTTCGGCTGAAATGGCATTTCAAAAGAGCAGGTTATGGGCCATTTACAGGTTAAAATCACAATTACCACTAAAGTCTGGCTGAAATGAGTATTTGATTTGGTTTTCAATGCCAACAATAAGAAATTTGAGCATGCAGGAAGTGTGTTTTCAAACTTTGGATTTTTGACCATTTTCGACAGGCGCGCGGCTTATCAAAAAAAGCAAAATTGGGCCAATTTTCGATCTCGAGGAAACAACGAAGCAACACTCTTCCCGCATTTCAAATGCAACCTAAATCACAACCGAGGCGTCCCAAAATGCCTAGGTGTTGTTCTAAACCTAACCCTAACCCTATTTCAGACACTTCCGGAACAATTACAAATAGGTTCATCGAGAAACAGTGGCTGGAAAAAGATACCCCAAATGACTGCTTTATACTCAGAACCATTTGAAGCAACACTTGTAGGTGTTTTAAATGTCCTGTACCTGATGGGAATGTGCTCGGCATTTTCCTGCATTTCTTTCTTGTGCAACCTTCGGCTGAAATGGCATTTCAAAAGAGCAGGTTATGGGCCATTTACAGGTTAAAATCACAATTACCACTAAAGTCTGGCTGAAATGAGTATTTGATTTGGTTTTCAATGCCAACAATAAGAAATTTGAGCATGCAGGAAGTGTGTTTTCAAACTTTGGATTTTTGACCGTTTTCGACAGGCGCGCGGCTTATCAAAAAAAGCAAAATTGGGCCAATTTTCGATCTCGAGGAAACAACGAAGCAACACTCTTCCCGCATTTCAAATGCAACCTAAATCACAACCGAGGCGTCCCAAAATGCCTAGGTGTTGTTCTAAACCTAACCCTAACCCTAGTTCGGACACTCCAGGAACAATTACAAATAGGTTCATCGAGAAACAGTGGCTGGAAAAAGATACCCCAAATGACTGCTTTATACTCAGAACCATTTGAAGCAACACTTGTAGGTGTTTTAAATGTCCTGTACCTGATGGGAATGTGCTCGGCATTTTCCTGCATTTCTTTCTTGTGCAACCTTCGGCTGAAATGGCATTTCAAAAGAGCAGGTTATGGGCCATTTACAGGTTAAAATCACAATTACCACTAAAGTCTGGCTGAAATGAGTATTTGATTTGGTTTTCAATGCCAACAATAAGAAATTTGAGCATGCAGGAAGTGTGTTTTCAAACTTTGGATTTTTGACCATTTTCGACAGGCGCGCGGCTTATCAAAAAAAGCAAAATTGGGCCAATTTTCGATCTCGAGGAAACAACGAAGCAACACTCTTCCCGCATTTCAAATGCAACCTAAATCACAACCGAGGCGTCCCAAAATGCCTAGGTGTTGTTCTAAACCTAACCCTAACCCTAGTTCAGACACTTCCGGAACAATTACAAATAGGTTCATCGAGAAACAGTGGCTGGAAAAAGATACCCCAAATGACTGCTTTATACTCAGAACCATTTGAAGCAACACTTGTAGGTGTTTTAAATGTCCTGTACCTGATGGGAATGTGCTCGGCATTTTCCTGCATTTCTTTCTTGTGCAACCTTCGGCTGAAATGGCATTTCAAAAGAGCAGGTTATGGGCCATTTACAGGTTAAAATCACAATTACCACTAAAGTCTGGCTGAAATGAGTATTTGATTTGGTTTTCAATGCCAACAATAAGAAATTTGAGCATGCAGGAAGTGTGTTTTCAAACTTTGGATTTTTGACCATTTTCGACAGGCGCGCGGCTTATCAAAAAAAGCAAAATTGGTCCAATTTTCGATCTCGAGGAAACAACGAAGCAACACTCTTCCCGCATTTCAAATGCAACCTAAATCACAACCGAGGCGTCCCAAAATGCCTAGGTGTTGTTCTAAACCTAACCCTAACCCTAGTTCGGACACTTCCGGAACAATTACAAATAGGTTCACCGAGAAACAGTGGCTGGAAAAAGATACCCCAAATGACTGCTTTATACTCAGAACCATTTGAAGCAACACTTGTAGGTGTTTTAAATGTCCTGTACCTGATGGGAATGTGCTCGGCATTTTCCTGCATTTCTTTCTTGTGCAACCTTCGGCTGAAATGGCATTTCAAAAGAGCAGGTTATGGGCCATTTACAGGTTAAAATCACAATTACCACTAAAGTCTGGCTGAAATGAGTATTTGATTTGGTTTTCAATGCCAACAACAAGAAATTTGAGCATGCAGGAAGTGTGTTTTCAAACTTTGGATTTTTGACCATTTTCGACAGGCGCGCGGCTTATCAAAAAAAGCAAAATTGGGCCAATTTTCGATCTCGAGGAAACAACGAAGCAACACTCTTCCCGCATTTCAAATGCAACCTAAATCACAACCGAGGCGTCCCAAAATGCCTAGGTGTTGTTCTAAACCTAACCCTAACCCTATTTCAGACACTTCCGGAACAATTACAAATAGGTTCATCGAGAAACAGTGGCTGGAAAAAGATACCCCAAATGACTGCTTTATACTCAGAACCATTTGAAGCAACACTTGTAGGTGTTTTAAATGTCCTGTACCTGATGGGAATGTGCTCGGCATTTTCCTGCATTTCTTTCTTGTGTCAACCTTCGGCTGAAATGGCATTTCAAAAGAGCAGGTTATGGGCCATTTACAGGTTAAAATCACAATTACCACTAAAGTCTGGCTGAAATGAGTATTTGATTTGGTTTTCAATGCCAACAATAAGAAATTTGAGCATGCAGGAAGTGTGTTTTCAAACTTTGGATTTTTGACCATTTTCGACAGGCGCGCGGCTTATCAAAAAAAGCAAAATTGGGCCAATTTTCGATCTCGAGGAAACAACGAAGCAACACTCTTCCCGCATTTCAAATGCAACCTAAATCACAACCGAGGCGTCCCAAAATGCCTAGGTGTTGTTCTAAACCTAACCCTAACCCTAGTTCGGACACTCCAGGAACAATTACAAATAGGTTCATCGAGAAACAGTGGCTGGAAAAAGATACCCCAAATGACTGCTTTATACTCAGAACCATTTGAAGCAACACTTGTAGGTGTTTTAAATGTCCTGTACCTGATGGGAATGTGCTCGGCATTTTCCTGCATTTCTTTCTTGTGCAACCTTCGGCTGAAATGGCATTTCAAAAGAGCAGGTTATGGGCCATTTACAGGTTAAAATCACAATTACCACTAAAGTCTGGCTGAAATGAGTATTTGATTTGGTTTTCAATGCCAACAATAAGAAATTTGAGCATGCAGGAAGTGTGTTTTCAAACTTTGGATTTTTGACCATTTTCGACAGGCGCGCGGCTTATCAAAAAAAGCAAAATTGGGCCAATTTTCGATCTCGAGGAAACAACGAAGCAACACTCTTCCCGCATTTCAAATGCAACCTAAATCACAACCGAGGCGTCCCAAAATGCCTAGGTGTTGTTCTAAACCTAACCCTAACCCTATTTCAGACACTTCCGGAACAATTACAAATAGGTTCATCGAGAAACAGTGGCTGGAAAAAGATACCCCAAATGACTGCTTTATACTCAGAACCATTTGAAGCAACACTTGTAGGTGTTTTAAATGTCCTGTACCTGATGGGAATGTGCTCGGCATTTTCCTGCATTTCTTTCTTGTGCAACCTTCGGCTGAAATGGCATTTCAAAAGAGCAGGTTATGGGCCATTTACAGGTTAAAATCACAATTACCACTAAAGTCTGGCTGAAATGAGTATTTGATTTGGTTTTCAATGCCAACAACAAGAAATTTGAGCATGCAGGAAGTGTGTTTTCAAACTTTGGATTTTTGACCTTTTTCGACAGGCGCGCGGCTTATCAAAAAAAGCAAAATTGGGCCAATTTTCGATCTCGAGGAAACAACGAAGCAACACTCTTCCCGCATTTCAAATGCAACCTAAATCACAACCGAGGCTTCCCAAAATGCCTGGGTGTTGTTCTAAACCTAACCCTAACCCTAGTTCGGACACTTCCGGAACAATTACAAATAGGTTCATCGAGAAACAGTGGCTGGAAAAAGATACCCCAAATGACTGCTTTATACTCAGAACCATTTGAAGCAACACTTGTAGGTGTTTTAAATGTCCTGTACCTGATGGGAATGTGCTCGGCATTTTCCTGCATTTCTTTCTTGTGCAACCTTCGGCTGAAATGGCATTTCAAAAGAGCAGGTTATGGGCCATTTACAGGTTAAAATCACAATTACCACTAAAGTCTGGCTGAAATGAGTATTTGATTTGGTTTTCAATGCCAACAATAAGAAATTTGAGCATGCAGGAAGTGTGTTTTCAAACTTTGGATTATTGACCATTTTCGACAGGCGCGCGGCTTATCAAAAAAAGCAAAATTGGGCCAATTTTCGATCTCGAGGAAACAACGAAGCAACACTCTTCCCGCATTTCAAATGCAACCTAAATCACAACCGAGGAGTCAAAAAATGCCTAGGTGTTGTTCTAAACCTAACCCTAACCCTAGTTCGGACACTCCAGGAACAATTACAAATAGGTTCATCGAGAAACAGTGGCTTGAAAAAGATACCCCAAATGACTGCTTTATACTCAGAACCATTTGAAGCAACACTTGTAGGTGTTTTAAATGTCATGTATCTGATGGGAATGTGCTCGGCATTTTCCTGCATTTCTTTCTTGTGCAACCTTCGGCTGAAATGGCATTTCAAAAGAACAGGTTATGGGCCATTTACAGGTTAAAATCACAATTACCACTAAAGTCTGGCTGAAATGAGTATTTGATTTGGTTTTCAATGCCAACAACAAGAAATTTGAGCATGCAGGAAGTGTGTTTTCAAACTTTGGATTTTTGACCATTTTCGACAGGCGCGCGGCTTATCAAAAAAAGCAAAATTGGGCCAATTTTCGATCTCGAGGAAACAACGATGCAACACTCTTCCCGCATTTCAAATGCAACCTAAATCACAACCGAGGCGTCCCAAAATGCCTAGGTGTTGTTCTAAACCTAACCCTAAGCCTAGTTCAGACACTTCCGGAACAATTACAAATAGGTTCACCGAGAAACAGTGGCTGGAAAAAGATACCCCAAATGACTGCTTTATACTCAGAACCATTTGAAGCAACACTTGTAGGTGTTTTAAATGTCCTGTACCTGATGGGAATGTGCTCTGCATTTTCCTGCATTTCTTTCTTGTGCAACCTTCGGCTGAAATGGCATTTCAAAAGAGCAGGTTATGGGCCATTTACAGGTTAAAATCACAATTACCACTAAAGTCTGGCTGAAATGAGTATTTGATTTGGTTTTCAATGCCAACAACAAGAAATTTGAGCATGCAGGAAGTGTGTTTTCAAACTTTGGATTTTTGACCATTTTCGACAGGCGCGCGGCTTATCAAAAAAAGCAAAATTGGGCCAATTTTCGATCTCGAGGAAACAACGAAGCAACACTCTTCCCGCATTTCAAATGCAACCTAAATCACAACCGAGGCTTCCCAAAATGCCTGGGTGTTGTTCTAAACCTAACCCTAACCCTAGTTCGGACACTTCCGGAACAATTACAAATAGGTTCATCGAGAAACAGTGGCTTGAAAAAGATACCCCAAATGACTGCTTTAAACTCAGAACCATTTGAAGCAACACTTGTAGGTGTTTTAAATGTCATGTATCTGATGGGAATGTGCTCGGCATTTTCCTGCATTTCTTTCTTGTGCAACCTTCGGCTGAAATGGCATTTCAAAAGAACAGGTTATGGGCCATTTACAGGTTAAAATCACAATTACCACTAAAGTCTGGCTGAAATGAGTATTTGATTTGGTTTTCAATGCCAACAACAAGAAATTTGAGCATGCAGGAAGTGTGTTTTCAAACTTTGGATTTTTGACCATTTTCGACAGGCGCGCGGCTTATCAAAAAAAGCAAAATTGGGCCAATTTTCGATCTCGAGGAAACAACGAAGCAACACTCTTCCCGCATTTCAAATGCAACCTAAATCACAACCGAGGAGTCAAAAAATGCCTAGGTGTTGTTCTAAACCTAACCCTAACCCTAGTTCGGACACTTCCGGAACAATTACAAATAGGTTCACCGAGAAACAGTGGCTGGAAAAAGATACCCCAAATGACTGCTTTATACTCAGAACCATTTGAAGCAACACTTGTAGGTGTTTTAAATGTCCTGTATCTGATGGGAATGTGCTCGGCATTTTCCTGCATTTCTTTCTTGTGCAACCTTTTTTATGAAATGGCATTTCAAAAGAACAGGTTATGGGCCATTTACAGGTTAAAATCACAATTACCACTAAAGTCTGGCTGAAATGAGTATTTGATTTGGTTTTCAATGCCAACAACAAGAAATTTGAGCATGCAGGAAGTGTGTTTTCAAACTTTGGATTTTTGACCATTTTCGACAGGCGCGCGGCTTATCAAAAAAAGCAAAATTGGGCCAATTTTCGATCTCGAGGAAACAACGAAGCAACACTCTTCCCGCATTTCAAATGCAACCTAAATCACAACCGAGGCGTCCCAAAATGCCTAGGTGTTGTTCTAAACCTAACCCTAACCCTAGTTCGGACACTCCAGGAACAATTACAAAAAGGTTCATCGAGAAACAGTGGCTTGAAAAAGATTCCCCAAATGACTGCTTTATACTCAGAACCATTTGAAGCAACACTTGTAGGTGTTTTAAATGTCATGTATCTGATGGGAATGTGCTCGGCATTTTCCTGCATTTCTTTCTTGTGCAACCTTCGGCTGAAATGGCATTTCAAAAGAACAGGTTATGGGCCATTTACAGGTTAAAATCACAATTACCACTAAAGTCTGGCTGAAATGAGTATTTGATTTGGTTTTCAATGCCAACAACAAGAAATTTGAGCATGCAGGAAGTGTGTTTTCAAACTTTGGATTTTTGACCATTTTCGACAGGCGCGCGGCTTATCAAAAAAAGCAAAATTGGGCCAATTTTCGATCTCGAGGAAACAACGAAGCAACACTCTTCCCGCATTTCAAATGCAACCTAAATCACAACCGAGGCTTCCCAAAATGCCTGGGTGTTGTTCTAAACCTAACCCTAACCCTAGTTCGGACACTTCCGGAACAATTACAAATAGGTTCATCGAGAAACAGTGGCTGGAAAAAGATACCCCAAATGACTGCTTTATACTCAGAACCATTTGAAGCAACACTTGTAGGTGTTTTAAATGTCCTGTACCTGATGGGAATGTGCTCGGCATTTTCCTGCATTTCTTTCTTGTGCAACCTTCGGCTGAAATGGCATTTCAAAAGAGCAGGTTATGGGCCATTTACAGGTTAAAATCACAATTACCACTAAAGTCTGGCTGAAATGAGTATTTGATTTGGTTTTCAATGCCAACAATAAGAAATTTGAGCATGCAGGAAGTGTGTTTTCAAACTTTGGATTTTTGACCGTTTTCGACAGGCGCGCGGCTTATCAAAAAAAGCAAAATTGGGCCAATTTTCGATCTCGAGGAAACAACGAAGCAACACTCTTCCCGCATTTCAAATGCAACCTAAATCACAACCGAGGCGTCCCAAAATGCCTAGGTGTTGTTCTAAACCTAACCCTAACCCTAGTTCGGACACTCCAGGAACAATTACAAATAGGTTCATCGAGAAACAGTGGCTGGAAAAAGATACCCCAAATGACTGCTTTATACTCAGAACCATTTGAAGCAACACTTGTAGGTGTTTTAAATGTCCTGTACCTGATGGGAATGTGCTCGGCATTTTCCTGCATTTCTTTCTTGTGCAACCTTCGGCTGAAATGGCATTTCAAAAGAGCAGGTTATGGGCCATTTACAGGTTAAAATCACAATTACCACTAAAGTCTGGCTGAAATGAGTATTTGATTTGGTTTTCAATGCCAACAATAAGAAATTTGAGCATGCAGGAAGTGTGTTTTCAAACTTTGGATTTTTGACCATTTTCGACAGGCGCGCGGCTTATCAAAAAAAGCAAAATTGGGCCAATTTTCGATCTCGAGGAAACAACGAAGCAACACTCTTCCCGCATTTCAAATGCAACCTAAATCACAACCGAGGCGTCCCAAAATGCCTAGGTGTTGTTCTAAACCTAACCCTAACCCTATTTCAGACACTTCCGGAACAATTACAAATAGGTTCATCGAGAAACAGTGGCTGGAAAAAGATACCCCAAATGACTGCTTTATACTCAGAACCATTTGAAGCAACACTTGTAGGTGTTTTAAATGTCCTGTACCTGATGGGAATGTGCTCGGCATTTTCCTGCATTTCTTTCTTGTGCAACCTTCGGCTGAAATGGCATTTCAAAAGAGCAGGTTATGGGCCATTTACAGGTTAAAATCACAATTACCACTAAAGTCTGGCTGAAATGAGTATTTGATTTGGTTTTCAATGCCAACAACAAGAAATTTGAGCATGCAGGAAGTGTGTTTTCAAACTTTGGATTTTTGACCTTTTTCGACAGGCGCGCGGCTTATCAAAAAAAGCAAAATTGGGCCAATTTTCGATCTCGAGGAAACAACGAAGCAACACTCTTCCCGCATTTCAAATGCAACCTAAATCACAACCGAGGCTTCCCAAAATGCCTGGGTGTTGTTCTAAACCTAACCCTAACCCTAGTTCGGACACTTCCGGAACAATTACAAATAGGTTCATCGAGAAACAGTGGCTGGAAAAAGATACCCCAAATGACTGCTTTATACTCAGAACCATTTGAAGCAACACTTGTAGGTGTTTTAAATGTCCTGTACCTGATGGGAATGTGCTCGGCATTTTCCTGCATTTCTTTCTTGTGCAACCTTCGGCTGAAATGGCATTTCAAAAGAGCAGGTTATGGGCCATTTACAGGTTAAAATCACAATTACCACTAAAGTCTGGCTGAAATGAGTATTTGATTTGGTTTTCAATGCCAACAATAAGAAATTTGAGCATGCAGGAAGTGTGTTTTCAAACTTTGGATTATTGACCATTTTCGACAGGCGCGCGGCTTATCAAAAAAAGCAAAATTGGGCCAATTTTCGATCTCGAGGAAACAACGAAGCAACACTCTTCCCGCATTTCAAATGCAACCTAAATCACAACCGAGGAGTCAAAAAATGCCTAGGTGTTGTTCTAAACCTAACCCTAACCCTAGTTCGGACACTCCAGGAACAATTACAAATAGGTTCATCGAGAAACAGTGGCTTGAAAAAGATACCCCAAATGACTGCTTTATACTCAGAACCATTTGAAGCAACACTTGTAGGTGTTTTAAATGTCATGTATCTGATGGGAATGTGCTCGGCATTTTCCTGCATTTCTTTCTTGTGCAACCTTCGGCTGAAATGGCATTTCAAAAGAGCAGGTTATGGGCCATTTACAGGTTAAAATCACAATTACCACTAAAGTCTGGCTGAAATGAGTATTTGATTTGGTTTTCAATGCCAACAACAAGAAATTTGAGCATGCAGGAAGTGTGTTTTCAAACTTTGGATTTTTGACCATTTTCGACAGGCGCGCGGCTTATCAAAAAAAGCAAAATTGGGCCAATTTTCGATCTCGAGGAAACAACGATGCAACACTCTTCCCGCATTTCAAATGCAACCTAAATCACAACCGAGGCGTCCCAAAATGCCTAGGTGTTGTTCTAAACCTAACCCTAAGCCTAGTTCAGACACTTCCGGAACAATTACAAATAGGTTCACCGAGAAACAGTGGCTGGAAAAAGATACCCCAAATGACTGCTTTATACTCAGAACCATTTGAAGCAACACTTGTAGGTGTTTTAAATGTCCTGTACCTGATGGGAATGTGCTCTGCATTTTCCTGCATTTCTTTCTTGTGCAACCTTCGGCTGAAATGGCATTTCAAAAGAGCAGGTTATGGGCCATTTACAGGTTAAAATCACAATTACCACTAAAGTCTGGCTGAAATGAGTATTTGATTTGGTTTTCAATGCCAACAACAAGAAATTTGAGCATGCAGGAAGTGTGTTTTCAAACTTTGGATTTTTGACCATTTTCGACAGGCGCGCGGCTTATCAAAAAAAGCAAAATTGGGCCAATTTTCGATCTCGAGGAAACAACGAAGCAACACTCTTCCCGCATTTCAAATGCAACCTAAATCACAACCGAGGCGTCCCAAAATGCCTAGGTGTTGTTCTAAACCTAACCCTAACCCTAGTTCAGACACTTCCGGAACAATTACAAATAGGTTCATCGAGAAACAGTGGCTGGAAAAAGATACCCCAAATGACTGCTTTATACTCAGAACCATTTGAAGCAACACTTGTAGGTGTTTTAAATGTCCTGTACCTGATGGGAATGTGCTCGGCATTTTCCTACATTTCTTTCTTGTGCAACCTTCGGCTGAAATGGCATTTCAAAAGAGCAGGTTATGGGCCATTTACAGGTTAAAATCACAATTACCACTAAAGTCTGGCTGAAATGAGTATTTGATTTGGTTTTCAATGCCAACAACAAGAAATTTGAGCATGCAGGAAGTGTGTTTTCAAACTTTGGATTTTTGACCATTTTCGACAGGCGCGCGGCTTATCAAAAAAAGCAAAATTGGGCCAATTTTCGATCTCGAGGAAACAACGAAGCAACACTCTTCCCGCATTTCAAATGCAACCTAAATCACAACCGAGGCTTCCCAAAATGCCTGGGTGTTGTTCTAAACCTAACCCTAACCCTAGTTCGGACACTTCCGGAACAATTACAAATAGGTTCATCGAGAAACAGTGGCTTGAAAAAGATACCCCAAATGACTGCTTTAAACTCAGAACCATTTGAAGCAACACTTGTAGGTGTTTTAAATGTCATGTATCTGATGGGAATGTGCTCGGCATTTTCCTGCATTTCTTTCTTGTGCAACCTTCGGCTGAAATGGCATTTCAAAAGAACAGGTTATGGGCCATTTACAGGTTAAAATCACAATTACCACTAAAGTCTGGCTGAAATGAGTATTTGATTTGGTTTTCAATGCCAACAACAAGAAATTTGAGCATGCAGGAAGTGTGTTTTCAAACTTTGGATTTTTGACCATTTTCGACAGGCGCGCGGCTTATCAAAAAAAGCAAAATTGGGCCAATTTTCGATCTCGAGGAAACAACGAAGCAACACTCTTCCCGCATTTCAAATGCAACCTAAATCACAACCGAGGAGTCAAAAAATGCCTAGGTGTTGTTCTAAACCTAACCCTAACCCTAGTTCGGACACTTCCGGAACAATTACAAATAGGTTCACCGAGAAACAGTGGCTGGAAAAAGATACCCCAAATGACTGCTTTATACTCAGAACCATTTGAAGCAACACTTGTAGGTGTTTTAAATGTCCTGTATCTGATGGGAATGTGCTCGGCATTTTCCTGCATTTCTTTCTTGTGCAACCTTCGGATGAAATGGCATTTCAAAAGAACAGGTTATGGGCCATTTACAGGTTAAAATCACAATTACCACTAAAGTCTGGCTGAAATGAGTATTTGATTTGGTTTTCAATGCCAACAACAAGAAATTTGAGCATGCAGGAAGTGTGTTTTCAAACTTTGGATTTTTGACCATTTTCGACAGGCGCGCGGCTTATCAAAAAAAGCAAAATTGGGCCAATTTTCGATCTCGAGGAAACAACGAAGCAACACTCTTCCCGCATTTCAAATGCAACCTAAATCACAACCGAGGCGTCCCAAAATGCCTAGGTGTTGTTCTAAACCTAACCCTAACCCTAGTTCGGACACTCCAGGAACAATTACAAAAAGGTTCATCGAGAAACAGTGGCTTGAAAAAGATTCCCCAAATGACTGCTTTATACTCAGAACCATTTGAAGCAACACTTGTAGGTGTTTTAAATGTCATGTATCTGATGGGAATGTGCTCGGCATTTTCCTGCATTTCTTTCTTGTGCAACCTTCGGCTGAAATGGCATTTCAAAAGAACAGGTTATGGGCCATTTACAGGTTAAAATCACAATTACCACTAAAGTCTGGCTGAAATGAGTATTTGATTTGGTTTTCAATGCCAACAACAAGAAATTTGAGCATGCAGGAAGTGTGTTTTCAAACTTTGGATTTTTGACCATTTTCGACAGGCGCGCGGCTTATCAAAAAAAGCAAAATTGGGCCAATTTTCGATCTCGAGGAAACAACGAAGCAACACTCTTCCCGCATTTCAAATGCAACCTAAATCACAACCGAGGCTTCCCAAAATGCCTGGGTGTTGTTCTAAACCTAACCCTAACCCTAGTTCGGACACTTCCGGAACAATTACAAATAGGTTCATCGAGAAACAGTGGCTGGAAAAAGATACCCCAAATGACTGCTTTATACTCAGAACCATTTGAAGCAACACTTGTAGGTGTTTTAAATGTCCTGTACCTGATGGGAATGTGCTCGGCATTTTCCTGCATTTCTTTCTTGTGCAACCTTCGGCTGAAATGGCATTTCAAAAGAGCAGGTTATGGGCCATTTACAGGTTAAAATCACAATTACCACTAAAGTCTGGCTGAAATGAGTATTTGATTTGGTTTTCAATGCCAACAATAAGAAATTTGAGCATGCAGGAAGTGTGTTTTCAAACTTTGGATTTTTGACCATTTTCGACAGGCGCGCGGCTTATCAAAAAAAGCAAAATTGGTCCAATTTTCGATCTCGAGGAAACAACGAAGCAACACTCTTCCCGCATTTCAAATGCAACCTAAATCACAACCGAGGAGTCAAAAAATGCCTAGGTGTTGTTCTAAACCTAACCCTAACCCTAGTTCGGACACTCCAGGAACAATTACAAATAGGTTCATCGAGAAACAGTGGCTTGAAAAAGATACCCCAAATGACTGCTTTATACTCAGAACCATTTGAAGCAACACTTGTAGGTGTTTTAAATGTCATGTATCTGATGGGAATGTGCTCGGCATTTTCCTGCATTTCTTTCTTGTGCAACCTTCGGCTGAAATGGCATTTCAAAAGAACCGGTTATGGGCCATTTACAGGTTAAAATCACAATTACCACTAAAGTCTGGCTGAAATGAGTATTTGATTTGGTTTTCAATGCCAACAACAAGAAATTTGAGCATGCAGGAAGTGTGTTTTCAAACTTTGGATTTTTTACCATTTTCGACAGGCGCGCGGCTTATCAAAAAAAGCAAAATTGGGCCAATTTTCGATCTCGAGGAAGCAACGATGCAACACTCTTCCCGCATTTCAAATGCAACCTAAATCACAACCGAGGCGTCCCAAAATGCCTAGGTGTTGTTCTAAGCCTAATCCTAAGCCTAGTTCGGACACTTCCAGAACAATTACAAATAGGTTCACCGAGAAACAGTGGCTGGAAAAAGGTACCCCAAATGACTGCTTTATACTCAGAACCATTTGAAGCAACACTTGTAGGTGTTTTAAATGTCCTGTACCTGATGGGAATGTGCTCGGCATTTTCCTGCATTTCTTTCTTGTGCAACCTTCGGCTGAAATGGCATTTCAAAAGAGCAGGTTATGGGCCATTTACAGGTTAAAATCACAATTACCACTAAAGTCTGGCTGAAATGAGTATTTGATTTGGTTTTCAATGCCAACAATAAGAAATTTGAGCATGCAGGAAGTGTGTTTTCAAACTTTGGATTTTTGACCATTTTCGACAGGCGCGCGGCTTATCAAAAAAAGCAAAATTGGGCCAATTTTCGATCTCGAGGAAACAACGAAGCAACACTCTTCCCGCATTTCAAATGCAACCTAAATCACAACCGAGGCGTCCCAAAATGCCTAGGTGTTGTTCTAAACCTAACCCTAACCCTAGTTCGGACACTCCAGGAACAATTACAAAAAGGTTCATCGAGAAACAGTGGCTTGAAAAAGATACCCCAAATGACTGCTTTATACTCAGAACCATTTGAAGCAACACTTGTAGGTGTTTTAAATGTCATGTATCTGATGGGAATGTGCTCGGCATTTTCCTGCATTTCTTTCTTGTGCAACCTTCGGCTGAAATGGCATTTCAAAAGAACAGGTTATGGGCCATTTACAGGTTAAAATAACAATTACCACTAAAGTCTGGCTGAAATGAGTATTTGATTTGGTTTTCAATGCCAACAACAAGAAATTTGAGCATGCAGGAAGTGTGTTTTCAAACTTTGGATTTTTGACCATTTTCGACAGGCGCGCGGCTTATCAAAAAAAGCAAAATTGGGCCAATTTTCGATCTCGAGGAAACAACGAAGCAACACTCTTCCCGCATTTCAAATGCAACCTAAATCACAACCGAGGCGTCCCAAAATGCCTAGGTGTTGTTCTAAACCTAACCCTAACCCTATTTCAGACACTTCCGGAACAATTACAAATAGGTTCATCGAGAAACAGTGGCTGGAAAAAGATACCCCAAATGACTGCTTTATACTCAGAACCATTTGAAGCAACACTTGTAGGTGTTTTAAATGTCCTGTACCTGATGGGAATGTGCTCTGCATTTTCCTGCATTTCTTTCTTGTGCAACCTTCGGCTGAAATGGCATTTCAAAAGAGCAGGTTATGGGCCATTTACAGGTTAAAATCACAATTACCACTAAAGTCTGGCTGAAATGAGTATTTGATTTGGTTTTCAATGCCAACAACAAGAAATTTGAGCATGCAGGAAGTGTGTTTTCAAACTTTGGATTTTTGACCATTTTCGACAGGCGCGCGGCTTATCAAAAAAAGCAAAATTGGGCCAATTTTCGATCTCGAGGAAACAACGAAGCAACACTCTTCCCGCATTTCAAATGCAACCTAAATCACAACCGAGGCGTCCCAAAATGCCTAGGTGTTGTTCTAAACCTAACCCTAACCCTAGTTCGGACACTTCCGGAACAATTACAAATAGGTTCACCGAGAAACAGTGGCTGGAAAAAGATACCCCAAATGACTGCTTTATACTCAGAACCATTTGAAGCAACACTTGTAGGTGTTTTAAATGTCCTGTACCTGATGGGAATGTGCTCGGCATTTTCCTGCATTTCTTTCTTGTGCAACCTTCGGCTGAAATGGCATTTCAAAAGAGCAGGTTATGGGCCATTTACAGGTTAAAATCACAATTACCACTAAAGTCTGGCTGAAATGAGTATTTGATTTGGTTTTCAATGCCAACAATAAGAAATTTGAGCATGCAGGAAGTGTGTTTTCAAACTTTGGATTTTTGACCATTTTCGACAGGCGCGCGGCTTATCAAAAAAAGCAAAATTGGGCCAATTTTCGATCTCGAGGAAACAACGAAGCAACACTCTTCCCGCATTTCAAATGCAACCTAAATCACAACCGAGGAGTCAAAAAATGCCTAGGTGTTGTTCTAAACCTAACCCTAACCCTAGTTCGGACACTCCAGGAACAATTACAAATAGGTTCATCGAGAAACAGTGGCTTGAAAAAGATACCCCAAATGACTGCTTTATACTCAGAACCATTTGAAGCAACACTTGTAGGTGTTTTAAATGTCCTGTATCTGATGGGAATGTGCTCGGCATTTTCCTGCATTTCTTTCTTGTGCAACCTTCGGCTGAAATGGCATTTCAAAAGAGCAGGTTATGGGCCATTTACAGGTTAAAATCACAATTACCACTAAAGTCTGGCTGAAATGAGTATTTGATTTGGTTTTCAATGCCAACAACAAGAAATTTGAGCATGCAGGAAGTGTGTTTTCAAACTTTGGATTTTTGACCATTTTCGACAGGCGCGCGGCTTATCAAAAAAAGCAAAATTGGTCCAATTTTCGATCTCGAGGAAACAACGAAGCAACACTCTTCCCGCATTTCAAATGCAACCTAAATCACAACCGAGGCGTCCCAAAATGCCTAGGTGTTGTTCTAAACCTAACCCTAACCCTAGTTCGGACACTTCCGGAACAATTACAAATAGGTTCACCGAGAAACAGTGGCTGGAAAAAGATACCCCAAATGACTGCTTTATACTCAGAACCATTTGAAGCAACACTTGTAGGTGTTTTAAATGTCCTGTACCTGATGGGAATGTGCTCGGCATTTTCCTGCATTTCTTTCTTGTGCAACCTTCGGCTGAAATGGCATTTCAAAAGAGCAGGTTATGGGCCATTTACAGGTTAAAATCACAATTACCACTAAAGTCTGGCTGAAATGAGTATTTGATTTGGTTTTCAATGCCAACAACAAGAAATTTGAGCATGCAGGAAGTGTGTTTTCAAACTTTGGATTTTTGACCATTTTCGACAGGCGCGCGGCTTATCAAAAAAAGCAAAATTGGGCCAATTTTCGATCTCGAGGAAACAACGAAGCAACACTCTTCCCGCATTTCAAATGCAACCTAAATCACAACCGAGGAGTCAAAAAATGCCTAGGTGTTGTTCTAAACCTAACCCTAACCCTAGTTCGGACACTCCAGGAACAATTACAAATAGGTTCATCGAGAAACAGTGGCTTGAAAAAGATACCCCAAATGACTGCTTTATACTCAGAACCATTTGAAGCAACACTTGTAGGTGTTTTAAATGTCCTGTATCTGATGGGAATGTGCTCGGCATTTTCCTGCATTTCTTTCTTGTGCAACCTTCGGCTGAAATGGCATTTCAAAAGAGCAGGTTATGGGCCATTTACAGGTTAAAATCACAATTACCACTAAAGTCTGGCTGAAATGAGTATTTGATTTGGTTTTCAATGCCAACAACAAGAAATTTGAGCATGCAGGAAGTGTGTTTTCAAACTTTGGATTTTTGACCATTTTCGACAGGCGCGCGGCTTATCAAAAAAAGCAAAATTGGTCCAATTTTCGATCTCGAGGAAACAACGAAGCAACACTCTTCCCGCATTTCAAATGCAACCTAAATCACAACCGAGGCGTCCCAAAATGCCTAGGTGTTGTTCTAAACCTAACCCTAACCCTAGTTCGGACACTTCCGGAACAATTACAAATAGGTTCACCGAGAAACAGTGGCTGGAAAAAGATACCCCAAATGACTGCTTTATACTCAGAACCATTTGAAGCAACACTTGTAGGTGTTTTAAATGTCCTGTACCTGATGGGAATGTGCTCGGCATTTTCCTGCATTTCTTTCTTGTGCAACCTTCGGCTGAAATGGCATTTCAAAAGAGCAGGTTATGGGCCATTTACAGGTTAAAATCACAATTACCACTAAAGTCTGGCTGAAATGAGTATTTGATTTGGTTTTCAATGCCAACAATAAGAAATTTGAGCATGCAGGAAGTGTGTTTTCAAACTTTGGATTTTTGACCATTTTCGACAGGCGCGCGGCTTATCAAAAAAAGCAAAATTGGTCCAATTTTCGATCTCGAGGAAACAACGAAGCAACACTCTTCCCGCATTTCAAATGCAACCTAAATCACAACCGAGGCGTCCCAAAATGCCTAGGTGTTGTTCTAAACCTAACCCTAACCCTAGTTCGGACACTTCCGGAACAATTACAAATAGGTTCACCGAGAAACAGTGGCTGGAAAAAGATACCCCAAATGACTGCTTTATACTCAGAACCATTTGAAGCAACACTTGTAGGTGTTTTAAATGTCCTGTACCTGATGGGAATGTGCTCGGCATTTTCCTGCATTTCTTTCTTGTGCAACCTTCGGCTGAAATGGCATTTCAAAAGAGCAGGTTATGGGCCATTTACAGGTTAAAATCACAATTACCACTAAAGTCTGGCTGAAATGAGTATTTGATTTGGTTTTCAATGCCAACAATAAGAAATTTGAGCATGCAGGAAGTGTGTTTTCAAACTTTGGATTTTTGACCATTTTCGACAGGCGCGCGGCTTATCAAAAAAAGCAAAATTTGGCCAATTTTCGATCTCGAGGAAACAACGAAGCAACACTCTTCCCGCATTTCAAATGCAACCTAAATCACAACCGAGGCGTCCCAAAATGCCTAGGTGTTGTTCTAAACCTAACCCTAACCCTAGTTCGGACACTCCAGGAACAATTACAAAAAGGTTCATCGAGAAACAGTGGCTTGAAAAAGATACCCCAAATGACTGCTTTATACTCAGAACCATTTGAAGCAACACTTGTAGGTGTTTTAAATGTCATGTATCTGATGGGAATGTGCTCGGCATTTTCCTGCATTTCTTTCTTGTGCAACCTTCGGCTGAAATGGCATTTCAAAAGAACAGGTTATGGGCCATTTACAGGTTAAAATAACAATTACCACTAAAGTCTGGCTGAAATGAGTATTTGATTTGGTTTTCAATGCCAACAACAAGAAATTTGAGCATGCAGGAAGTGTGTTTTCAAACTTTGGATTTTTGACCATTTTCGACAGGCGCGTGGCTTATCAAAAAAAGCAAAATTGGGCCAATTTTCGATCTCGAGGAAACAACGAAGCAACACTCTTCCCGCATTTCAAATGCAACCTAAATCACAACCGAGGCTTCCCAAAATGCCTGGGTGTTGTTCTAAACCTAACCCTAACCCTAGTTCGGACACTTCCGGAACAATTACAAATAGGTTCATCGAGAAACAGTGGCTGGAAAAAGATACCCCAAATGACTGCTTTATACTCAGAACCATTTGAAGCAACACTTGTAGGTGTTTTAAATGTCCTGTACCTGATGGGAATGTGCTCGGCATTTTCCTGCATTTCTTTCTTGTGCAACCTTCGGCTGAAATGGCATTTCAAAAGAGCAGGTTATGGGCCATTTACAGGTTAAAATCACAATTACCACTAAAGTCTGGCTGAAATGAGTATTTGATTTGGTTTTCAATGCCAACAATAAGAAATTTGAGCATGCAGGAAGTGTGTTTTCAAACTTTGGATTTTTGACCATTTTCGACAGGCGCGCGGCTTATCAAAAAAAGCAAAATTGGGCCAATTTTCGATCTCGAGGAAACAACGAAGCAACACTCTTCCCGCATTTCAAATGCAACCTAAATCACAACCGAGGAGTCAAAAAATGCCTAGGTGTTGTTCTAAACCTAACCCTAACCCTAGTTCGGACACTCCAGGAACAATTACAAATAGGTTCATCGAGAAACAGTGGCTTGAAAAAGATACCCCAAATGACTGCTTTATACTCAGAACCATTTGAAGCAACACTTGTAGGTGTTTTAAATGTCCTGTATCTGATGGGAATGTGCTCGGCATTTTCCTGCATTTCTTTCTTGTGCAACCTTCGGCTGAAATGGCATTTCAAAAGAGCAGGTTATGGGCCATTTACAGGTTAAAATCACAATTACCACTAAAGTCTGGCTGAAATGAGTATTTGATTTGGTTTTCAATGCCAACAACAAGAAATTTGAGCATGCAGGAAGTGTGTTTTCAAACTTTGGATTTTTGACCATTTTCGACAGGCGCGCGGCTTATCAAAAAAAGCAAAATTGGTCCAATTTTCGATCTCGAGGAAACAACGAAGCAACACTCTTCCCGCATTTCAAATGCAACCTAAATCACAACCGAGGCGTCCCAAAATGCCTAGGTGTTGTTCTAAATCTAACCCTAACCCTAGTTCGGACACTTCCGGAACAATTACAAATAGGTTCACCGAGAAACAGTGGCTGGAAAAAGATACCCCAAATGACTGCTTTATACTCAGAACCATTTGAAGCAACACTTGTAGGTGTTTTAAATGTCCTGTACCTGATGGGAATGTGCTCGGCATTTTCCTGCATTTCTTTCTTGTGCAACCTTCGGCTGAAATGGCATTTCAAAAGAGCAGGTTATGGGCCATTTACAGGTTAAAATCACAATTACCACTAAAGTCTGGCTGAAATGAGTATTTGATTTGGTTTTCAATGCCAACAACAAGAAATTTGAGCATGCAGGAAGTGTGTTTTCAAACTTTGGATTTTTGACCATTTTCGACAGGCGCGCGGCTTATCAAAAAAAGCAAAATTGGGCCAATTTTCGATCTCGAGGAAACAACGAAGCAACACTCTTCCCGCATTTCAAATGCAACCTAAATCACAACCGAGGCGTCCCAAAATGCCTAGGTGTTGTTCTAAACCTAACCCTAACCCTATTTCAGACACTTCCGGAACAATTACAAATAGGTTCATCGAGAAACAGTGGCTGGAAAAAGATACCCCAAATGACTGCTTTATACTCAGAACCATTTGAAGCAACACTTGTAGGTGTTTTAAATGTCCTGTACCTGATGGGAATGTGCTCGGCATTTTCCTGCATTTCTTTCTTGTGCAACCTTCGGCTGAAATGGCATTTCAAAAGAGCAGGTTATGGGCCATTTACAGGTTAAAATCACAATTACCACTAAAGTCTGGCTGAAATGAGTATTTGATTTGGTTTTCAATGCCAACAATAAGAAATTTGAGCATGCAGGAAGTGTGTTTTCAAACTTTGGATTTTTGACCATTTTCGACAGGCGCGCGGCTTATCAAAAAAAGCAAAATTGGTCCAATTTTCGATCTCGAGGAAACAACGAAGCAACACTCTTCCCGCATTTCAAATGCAACCTAAATCACAACCGAGGAGTCAAAAAATGCCTAGGTGTTGTTCTAAACCTAACCCTAACCCTAGTTCGGACACTCCAGGAACAATTACAAATAGGTTCATCGAGAAACAGTGGCTTGAAAAAGATACCCCAAATGACTGCTTTATACTCAGAACCATTTGAAGCAACACTTGTAGGTGTTTTAAATGTCCTGTATCTGATGGGAATGTGCTCTGCATTTTCCTGCATTTCTTTCTTGTGCAACCTTCGGCTGAAATGGCATTTCAAAAGAGCAGGTTATGGGCCATTTACAGGTTAAAATCACAATTACCACTAAAGTCTGGCTGAAATGAGTATTTGATTTGGTTTTCAATGCCAACAACAAGAAATTTGAGCATGCAGGAAGTGTGTTTTCAAACTTTGGATTTTTGACCATTTTCGACAGGCGCGCGGCTTATCAAAAAAAGCAAAATTGGTCCAATTTTCGATCTCGAGGAAACAACGAAGCAACACTCTTCCCGCATTTCAAATGCAACCTAAATCACAACCGAGGCGTCCCAAAATGCCTAGGTGTTGTTCTAAACCTAACCCTAACCCTAGTTCGGACACTCCAGGAACAATTACAAATAGGTTCATCGAGAAACAGTGGCTTGAAAAAGATACCCCAAATGACTGCTTTATACTCAGAACCATTTGAAGCAACACTTGTAGGTGTTTTAAATGTCATGTATCTGATGGGAATGTGCTCGGCATTTTCCTGCATTTCTTTCTTGTGCAACCTTCGGCTGAAATGGCATTTCAAAAGAACAGGTTATGGGCCATTTACAGGTTAAAATCACAATTACCACTAAAGTCTGGCTGAAATAAGTATTTGATTTGGTTTTCAATGCCAACAACAAGAAATTTTAGCATGCAGGAAGTGTGTTTTCAAACTTTGGATTTTTGACCATTTTCGACAGGCGCGCGGCTTATCAAAAAAAGCAAAATTGGGCCAATTTTCGATCTCGAGGAAACAACGAAGCAACACTCTTCCCGCATTTCAAATGCAACCTAAATCACAACCGAGGCGTCCCAAAATGCCTAGGTGTTGTTCTAAACCTAACCCTAACCCTATTTCAGACACTTCCGGAACAATTACAAATAGGTTCATCGAGAAACAGTGGCTGGAAAAAGATACCCCAAATGACTGCTTTATACTCAGAACCATTTGAAGCAACACTTGTAGGTGTTTTAAATGTCCTGTACCTGATGGGAATGTGCTCGGCATTTTCCTGCATTTCTTTCTTGTGCAACCTTCGGCTGAAATGGCATTTCAAAAGAGCAGGTTATGGGCCATTTACAGGTTAAAATCACAATTACCACTAAAGTCTGGCTGAAATGAGTATTTGATTTGGTTTTCAATGCCAACAACAAGAAATTTGAGCATGCAGGAAGTGTGTTTTCAAACTTTGGATTTTTGACCATTTTCGACAGGCGCGCGGCTTATCAAAAAAAGCAAAATTGGTCCAATTTTCGATCTCGAGGAAACAACGAAGCAACACTCTTCCCGCATTTCAAATGCAACCTTAATCACAACCGAGGCGTCCCAAAATGCCTAGGTGTTGTTCTAAACCTAACCCTAACCCTAGTTCGGACACTTCCGGAACAATTACAAATAGGTTCACCGAGAAACAGTGGCTGGAAAAAGATACCCCAAATGACTGCTTTATACTCAGAACCATTTGAAGCAACACTTGTAGGTGTTTTAAATGTCCTGTACTTGATGGGAATGTGCTCGGCATTTTCCTGCATTTCTTTCTTGTGCAACCTTCGGCTGAAATGGCATTTCAAAAGAGCAGGTTATGGGCCATTTACAGGTTAAAATCACAATTACCACTAAAGTCTGGCTGAAATGAGTATTTGATTTGGTTTTCAATGCCAACAATAAGAAATTTGAGCATGCAGGAAGTGTGTTTTCAAACTTTGGATTTTTGACCATTTTCGACAGGCGCGCGGCTTATCAAAAAAAGCAAAATTGGGCCAATTTTCGATCTCGAGGAAACAACGAAGCAACACTCTTCCCGCATTTCAAATGCAACCTAAATCACAACCGAGGCGTCCCAAAATGCCTAGGTGTTGTTCTAAACCTAACCCTAACCCTAGTTCGGACACTCCAGGAACAATTACAAAAAGGTTCATCGAGAAACAGTGGCTTGAAAAAGATACCCCAAATGACTGCTTTATACTCAGAACCATTTGAAGCAACACTTGTAGGTGTTTTAAATGTCATGTATCTGATGGGAATGTGCTCGGCATTTTCCTGCATTTCTTTCTTGTGCAACCTTCGGCTGAAATGGCATTTCAAAAGAACAGGTTATGGGCCATTTACAGGTTAAAATAACAATTACCACTAAAGTCTGGCTGAAATGAGTATTTGATTTGGTTTTCAATGCCAACAACAAGAAATTTGAGCATGCAGGAAGTGTGTTTTCAAACTTTGGATTTTTGACCATTTTCGACAGGCGCGCGGCTTATCAAAAAAAGCAAAATTGGGCCAATTTTCGATCTCGAGGAAACAACGAAGCAACACTCTTCCCGCATTTCAAATGCAACCTAAATCACAACCGAGGCGTCCCAAAATGCCTAGGTGTTGTTCTAAACCTAACCCTAACCCTATTTCAGACACTTCCGGAACAATTACAAATAGGTTCATCGAGAAACAGTGGCTGGAAAAAGATACCCCAAATGACTGCTTTATACTCAGAACCATTTGAAGCAACACTTGTAGGTGTTTTAAATGTCCTGTACCTGATGGGAATGTGCTCGGCATTTTCCTGCATTTCTTTCTTGTGCAACCTTCGGCTGAAATGGCATTTCAAAAGATCAGGTTATGGGCCATTTACAGGTTAAAATCACAATTACCACTAAAGTCTGGCTGAAATGAGTATTTGATTTGGTTTTCAATGCCAACAACAAGAAATTTGAGCATGCAGGAAGTGTGTTTTCAAACTTTGGATTTTTGACCATTTTCGACAGGCGCGCGGCTTATCAAAAAAAGCAAAATTGGGCCAATTTTCGATCTCGAGGAAACAACGAAGCAACACTCTTCCCGCATTTCAAATGCAACCTAAATCACAACCGAGGAGTCAAAAAATGCCTAGGTGTTGTTCTAAACCTAACCCTAACCCTAGTTCGGACACTCCAGGAACAATTACAAATAGGTTCATCGAGAAACAGTGGCTTGAAAAAGATACCCCAAATGACTGCTTTATACTCAGAACCATTTGAAGCAACACTTGTAGGTGTTTTAAATGTCATGTATCTGATGGGAATGTGCTCGGCATTTTCCTGCATTTCTTTCTTGTGCAACCTTCGGCTGAAATGGCATTTCAAAAGAACAGGTTATGGGCCATTTACAGGTTAAAATCACAATTACCACTAAAGTCTGGCTGAAATGAGTATTTGATTTGGTTTTCAATGCCAACAACAAGAAATTTGAGCATGCAGGAAGTGTGTTTTCAAACTTTGGATTTTTGACCATTTTCGACAGGCGCGCGGCTTATCAAAAAAAGCAAAATTGGGCCAATTTTCGATCTCGAGGAAACAACGATGCAACACTCTTCCCGCATTTCAAATGCAACCTAAATCACAACCGAGGCGTCCCAAAATGCCTAGGTGTTGTTCTAAACCTAACCCTAAGCCTAGTTCGGACACTTCCGGAACAATTACAAATAGGTTCACCGAGAAACAGTGGCTGGAAAAAGATACCCCAAATGACTGCTTTATACTCAGAACCATTTGAAGCAACACTTGTAGGTGTTTTAAATGTCCTGTACCTGATGGGAATGTGCTCGGCATTTTCCTGCATTTCTTTCTTGTGCAACCTTCGGCTGAAATGGCATTTCAAAAGAGCAGGTTATGGGCCATTTACAGGTTAAAATCACAATTACCACTAAAGTCTGGCTGAAATGAGTATTTGATTTGGTTTTCAATGCCAACAACAAGAAATTTGAGCATGCAGGAAGTGTGTTTTCAAACTTTGGATTTTTGACCATTTTCGACAGGCGCGCGGCTTATCAAAAAAAGCAAAATTGGGCCAATTTTCGATCTCGAGGAAACAACGTAGCAACACTCTTCCCGCATTTCAAATGCAACCTAAATCACAACCGAGGAGTCAAGAAATGCCTAGGTGTTGTTCTAAACCTAACCCTAACCCTAGTTCGGACACTCCAGGAACAATTACAAATAGGTTCATCGAGAAACAGTGGCTTGAAAAAGATACCCCAAATGACTGCTTTATACTCAGAACCATTTGAAGCAACACTTGTAGGTGTTTTAAATGTCATGTATCTGATGGGAATGTGCTCGGCATTTTCCTGCATTTCTTTCTTGTGCAACCTTCGGCTGAAATGGCATTTCAAAAGAACAGGTTATGGGCCATTTACAGGTTAAAATCACAATTACCACTAAAGTCTGGCTGAAATGAGTATTTGATTTGGTTTTCAATGCCAACAACAAGAAATTTGAGCATGCAGGAAGTGTGTTTTCAAACTTTGGATTTTTGACCATTTTCGACAGGCGCGCGGCTTATCAAAAAAAGCAAAATTGGGCCAATTTTCGATCTCGAGGAAACAACGATGCAACACTCTTCCCGCATTTCAAATGCAACCTAAATCACAACCGAGGCGTCCCAAAATGCCTAGGTGTTGTTCTAAACCTAACCCTAACCCTAGTTCAGACACTTCCGGAACAATTACAAATAGGTTCATCGAGAAACAGTGGCTGGAAAAAGATACCCCAAATGACTGCTTTATACTCAGAACCATTTGAAGCAACACTTGTAGGTGTTTTAAATGTCCTGTACCTGATGGGAATGTGCTCGGCATTTTCCTGCATTTCTTTCTTGTGCAACCTTCGGCTGAAATGGCATTTCAAAAGAGCAGGTTATGGGCCATTTACAGGTTAAAATCACAATTACCACTAAAGTCTGGCTGAAATGAGTATTTGATTTGGTTTTCAATGCCAACAACAAGAAATTTGAGCATGCAGGAAGTGTGTTTTCAAACTTTGGATTTTTGACCATTTTCGACAGGCGCGCGGCTTATCAAAAAAAGCAAAATTGGGCCAATTTTCGATCTCGAGGAAACAACGAAGCAACACTCTTCCCGCATTTCAAATGCAACCTAAATCACAACCGAGGCTTCCCAAAATGCCTGGGTGTTGTTCTAAACCTAACCCTAACCCTAGTTCGGACACTTCCGGAACAATTACAAATAGGTTCATCGAGAAACAGTGGCTGGAAAAAGATACCCCAAATGACTGCTTTATACTCAGAACCATTTGAAGCAACACTTGTAGGTGTTTTAAATGTCCTGTATCTGATGGGAATGTGCTCTGCATTTTCCTGCATTTCTTTCTTGTGCAACCTTCGGCTGAAATGGCATTTCAAAAGAGCAGGTTATGGGCCATTTACAGGTTAAAATCACAATTACCACTAAAGTCTGGCTGAAATGAGTATTTGATTTGGTTTTCAATGCCAACAACAAGAAATTTGAGCATGCAGGAAGTGTGTTTTCAAACTTTGGATTTTTGACCATTTTCGACAGGCGCGCGGCTTATCAAAAAAAGCAAAATTGGTCCAATTTTCGATCTCGAGGAAACAACGAAGCAACACTCTTCCCGCATTTCAAATGCAACCTAAATCACAACCGAGGCGTCCCAAAATGCCTAGGTGTTGTTCTAAACCTAACCCTAACCCTAGTTCGGACACTTCCGGAACAATTACAAATAGGTTCACCGAGAAACAGTGGCTGGAAAAAGATACCCCAAATGACTGCTTTATACTCAGAACCATTTGAAGCAACACTTGTAGGTGTTTTAAATGTCCTGTACCTGATGGGAATGTGCTCGGCATTTTCCTGCATTTCTTTCTTGTGCAACCTTCGGCTGAAATGGCATTTCAAAAGAGCAGGTTATGGGCCATTTACAGGTTAAAATCACAATTACCACTAAAGTCTGGCTGAAATGAGTATTTGATTTGGTTTTCAATGCCAACAATAAGAAATTTGAGCATGCAGGAAGTGTGTTTTCAAACTTTGGATTTTTGACCATTTTCGACAGGCGCGTGGCTTATCAAAAAAAGCAAAATTGGGCCAATTTTCGATCTCGAGGAAACAACGAAGCAACACTCTTCCCGCATTTCAAATGCAACCTAAATCACAACCGAGGCTTCCCAAAATGCCTGGGTGTTGTTCTAAACCTAACCCTAACCCTAGTTCGGACACTTCCGGAACAATTACAAATAGGTTCATCGAGAAACAGTGGCTGGAAAAAGATACCCCAAATGACTGCTTTATACTCAGAACCATTTGAAGCAACACTTGTAGGTGTTTTAAATGTCATGTATCTGATGGGAATGTGCTCGGCATTTTCCTGCATTTCTTTCTTGTGCAACCTTCGGCTGAAATGGCATTTCAAAAGAACAGGTTATGGGCCATTTACAGGTTAAAATCACAATTACCAATAAAGTCTGGCTGAAATGAGTATTTGATTTGGTTTTCAATGCCAACAACAAGAAATTTGAGCATGCAGGAAGTGTGTTTTCAAACTTTGGATTTTTGACCATTTTCGACAGGCGCGCGGCTTATCAAAAAAAGCAAAATTGGGCCAATTTTCGATCTCGAGGAAACAACGATGCAACACTCTTCCCGCATTTCAAATGCAACCTAAATCACAACCGAGGCGTCCCAAAATGCCTAGGTGTTGTTCTAAACCTAACCCTAAGCCTAGTTCGGACACTTCCGGAACAATTACAAATAGGTTCACCGAGAAACAGTGGCTGGAAAAAGATACCCCAAATGACTGCTTTATACTCAGAACCATTTGAAGCAACACTTGTAGGTGTTTTAAATGTCCTGTACCTGATGGGAATGTGCTCGGCATTTTCCTGCATTTCTTTCTTGTGCAACCTTCGGCTGAAATGGCATTTCAAAAGAGCAGGTTATGGGCCATTTACAGGTTAAAATCACAATTACCACTAAAGTCTGGCTGAAATGAGTATTTGATTTGGTTTTCAATGCCAACAACAAGAAATTTGAGCATGCAGGAAGTGTGTTTTCAAACTTTGGATTTTTGACCATTTTCGACAGGCGCGCGGCTTATCAAAAAAAGCAAAATTGGGCCAATTTTCGATCTCGAGGAAACAACGAAGCAACACTCTTCCCGCATTTCAAATGCAACCTAAATCACAACCGAGGCGTCCCAAAATGCCTAGGTGTTGTTCTAAACCTAACCCTAACCCTAGTTCAGACACTTCCGGAACAATTACAAATAGGTTCATCGAGAAACAGTGGCTGGAAAAAGATACCCCAAATGACTGCTTTATACTCAGAACCATTTGAAGCAACACTTGTAGGTGTTTTAAATGTCCTGTACCTGATGGGAATGTGCTCGGCATTTTCCTGCATTTCTTTCTTGTGCAACCTTCGGCTGAAATGGCATTTCAAAAGAGCAGGTTATGGGCCATTTACAGGTTAAAATCACAATTACCACTAAAGTCTGGCTGAAATGAGTATTTGATTTGGTTTTCAATGCCAACAACAAGAAATTTGAGCATGCAGGAAGTGTGTTTTCAAACTTTGGATTTTTGACCATTTTCGACAGGCGCGCGGCTTATCAAAAAAAGCAAAATTGGGCCAATTTTCGATCTCGAGGAAACAACGAAGCAACACTCTTCCCGCATTTCAAATGCAACCTAAATCACAACCGAGGCGTCCCAAAATGCCTAGGTGTTGTTCTAAACCTAACCCTAACCCTATTTCAGACACTTCCGGAACAATTACAAATAGGTTCATCGAGAAACAGTGGCTGGAAAAAGATACCCCAAATGACTGCTTTATACTCAGAACCATTTGAAGCAACACTTGTAGGTGTTTTAAATGTCCTGTACCTGATGGGAATGTGCTCGGCATTTTCCTGCATTTCTTTCTTGTGCAACCTTCGGCTGAAATGGCATTTCAAAAGAGCAGGTTATGGGCCATTTACAGGTTAAAATCACAATTACCACTAAAGTCTGGCTGAAATGAGTATTTGATTTGGTTTTCAATGCCAACAACAAGAAATTTGAGCATGCAGGAAGTGTGTTTTCAAACTTTGGATTTTTGACCATTTTCGACAGGCGCGCGGCTTATCAAAAAAAGCAAAATTGGGCCAATTTTCGATCTCGAGGAAACAACGAAGCAACACTCTTCCCGCATTTCAAATGCAACCTAAATCACAACCGAGGAGTCAAAAAATGCCTAGGTGTTGTTCTAAACCTAACCCTAACCCTAGTTCGGACACTCCAGGAACAATTACAAATAGGTTCATCGAGAAACAGTGGCTTGAAAAAGATACCCCAAATGACTGCTTTATACTCAGAACCATTTGAAGCAACACTTGTAGGTGTTTTAAATGTCATGTATCTGATGGGAATGTGCTCGGCATTTTCCTGCATTTCTTTCTTGTGCAACCTTCGGCTGAAATGGCATTTCAAAAGAACAGGTTATGGGCCATTTACAGGTTAAAATCACAATTACCACTAAAGTCTGGCTGAAATGAGTATTTGATTTGGTTTTCAATGCCAACAACAAGAAATTTGAGCATGCAGGAAGTGTGTTTTCAAACTTTGGATTTTTGACCATTTTCGACAGGCGCGCCAAAATTGGGCCAATTTTCGATCTCGAGGAAACAACGATGCAACACTCTTCCCGCATTTCAAATGCAACCTAAATCACAACCGAGGCGTCCCAAAATGCCTAGGTGTTGTTCTAAACCTAACCCTAAGCCTAGTTCGGACACTTCCGGAACAATTACAAATAGGTTCACCGAGAAACAGTGGCTGGAAAAAGATACCCCAAATGACTGCTTTATACTCAGAACCATTTGAAGCAACACTTGTAGGTGTTTTAAATGTCCTGTACCTGATGGGAATGTGCTCGGCATTTTCCTGCATTTCTTTCTTGTGCAACCTTCGGCTGAAATGGCATTTCAAAAGAGCAGGTTATGGGCCATTTACAGGTTAAAATCACAATTACCACTAAAGTCTGGCTGAAATGAGTATTTGATTTGGTTTTCAATGCCAACAACAAGAAATTTGAGCATGCAGGAAGTGTGTTTTCAAACTTTGGATTTTTGACCATTTTCGACAGGCGCGCGGCTTATCAAAAAAAGCAAAATTGGGCCAATTTTCGATCTCGAGGAAACAACGTAGCAACACTCTTCCCGCATTTCAAATGCAACCTAAATCACAACCGAGGAGTCAAGAAATGCCTAGGTGTTGTTCTAAACCTAACCCTAACCCTAGTTCGGACACTCCAGGAACAATTACAAATAGGTTCATCGAGAAACAGTGGCTTGAAAAAGATACCCCAAATGACTGCTTTATACTCAGAACCATTTGAAGCAACACTTGTAGGTGTTTTAAATGTCATGTATCTGATGGGAATGTGCTCGGCATTTTCCTGCATTTCTTTCTTGTGCAACCTTCGGCTGAAATGGCATTTCAAAAGAGCAGGTTATGGGCCATTTACAGGTTAAAATCACAATTACCACTAAAGTCTGGCTGAAATGAGTATTTGATTTGGTTTTCAATGCCAACAATAAGAAATTTGAGCATGCAGGAAGTGTGTTTTCAAACTTTGGATTTTTGACCATTTTCGACAGGCGCGCGGCTTATCAAAAAAAGCAAAATTGGTCCAATTTTCGATCTCGAGGAAACAACGAAGCAACACTCTTCCCGCATTTCAAATGCAACCTAAATCACAACCGAGGCGTCCCAAAATGCCTAGGTGTTGTTCTAAACCTAACCCTAACCCTATTTCAGACACTTCCGGAACAATTACAAATAGGTTCATCGAGAAACAGTGGCTGGAAAAAGATACCCCAAATGACTGCTTTATACTCAGAACCATTTGAAGCAACACTTGTAGGTGTTTTAAATGTCCTGTACCTGATGGGAATGTGCTCGGCATTTTCCTGCATTTCTTTCTTGTGCAACCTTCGGCTGAAATGGCATTTCAAAAGAGCAGGTTATGGGCCATTTACAGGTTAAAATCACAATTACCACTAAAGTCTGGCTGAAATGAGTATTTGATTTGGTTTTCAATGCCAACAATAAGAAATTTGAGCATGCAGGAAGTGTGTTTTCAAACTTTGGATTTTTGACCATTTTCGACAGGCGCGCGGCTTATCAAAAAAAGCAAAATTGGGCCAATTTTCGATCTCGAGGAAACAACGAAGCAACACTCTTCCCGCATTTCAAATGCAACCTAAATCACAACCGAGGCTTCCCAAAATGCCTGGGTGTTGTTCTAAACCTAACCCTAACCCTAGTTCGGACACTTCCGGAACAATTACAAATAGGTTCATCGAGAAACAGTGGCTGGAAAAAGATACCCCAAATGACTGCTTTATACTCAGAACCATTTGAAGCAACACTTGTAGGTGTTTTAAATGTCCTGTATCTGATGGGAATGTGCTCTGCATTTTCCTGCATTTCTTTCTTGTGCAACCTTCGGCTGAAATGGCATTTCAAAAGAGCAGGTTATGGGCCATTTACAGGTTAAAATCACAATTACCACTAAAGTCTGGCTGAAATGAGTATTTGATTTGGTTTTCAATGCCAACAACAAGAAATTTGAGCATGCAGGAAGTGTGTTTTCAAACTTTGGATTTTTGACCATTTTCGACAGGCGCGGCTTATCAAAAAAAGCAAAATTGGGCCAATTTTCGATCTCGAGGAAACAACGAAGCAACACTCTTCCCGCATTTCAAATGCAACCTAAATCACAACCGAGGCGTCCCAAAATGCCTAGGTGTTGTTCTAAACCTAACCCTAACCCTAGTTCGGACACTTCCGGAACAATTACAAATAGGTTCACCGAGAAACAGTGGCTGGAAAAAGATACCCCAAATGACTGCTTTATACTCAGAACCATTTGAAGCAACACTTGTAGGTGTTTTAAATGTCCTGTACCTGATGGGAATGTGCTCGGCATTTTCCTGCATTTCTTTCTTGTGCAACCTTCGGCTGAAATGGCATTTCAAAAGAGCAGGTTATGGGCCATTTACAGGTTAAAATCACAATTACCACTAAAGTCTGGCTGAAATGAGTATTTGATTTGGTTTTCAATGCCAACAATAAGAAATTTGAGCATGCAGGAAGTGTGTTTTCAAACTTTGGATTTTTGACCATTTTCGACAGGCGCGTGGCTTATCAAAAAAAGCAAAATTGGGCCAATTTTCGATCTCGAGGAAACAACGAAGCAACACTCTTCCCGCATTTCAAATGCAACCTAAATCACAACCGAGGCTTCCCAAAATGCCTGGGTGTTGTTCTAAACCTAACCCTAACCCTAGTTCGGACACTTCCGGAACAATTACAAATAGGTTCATCGAGAAACAGTGGCTGGAAAAAGATACCCCAAATGACTGCTTTATACTCAGAACCATTTGAAGCAACACTTGTAGGTGTTTTAAATGTCCTGTACCTGATGGGAATGTGCTCGGCATTTTCCTGCATTTCTTTCTTGTGCAACCTTCGGCTGAAATGGCATTTCAAAAGAGCAGGTTATGGGCCATTTACAGGTTAAAATCACAATTACCACTAAAGTCTGGCTGAAATGAGTATTTGATTTGGTTTTCAATGCCAACAATAAGAAATTTGAGCATGCAGGAAGTGTGTTTTCAAACTTTGGATTTTTGACCATTTTCGACAGGCGCGCGGCTTATCAAAAAAAGCAAAATTGGGCCAATTTTCGATCTCGAGGAAACAACGAAGCAACACTCTTCCCGCATTTCAAATGCAACCTAAATCACAACCGAGGAGTCAAAAAATGCCTAGGTGTTGTTCTAAACCTAACCCTAACCCTAGTTCGGACACTCCAGGAACAATTACAAATAGGTTCATCGAGAAACAGTGGCTTGAAAAAGATACCCCAAATGACTGCTTTATACTCAGAACCATTTGAAGCAACACTTGTAGGTGTTTTAAATGTCATGTATCTGATGGGAATGTGCTCGGCATTTTCCTGCATTTCTTTCTTGTGCAACCTTCGGCTGAAATGGCATTTCAAAAGAACAGGTTATGGGCCATTTACAGGTTAAAATCACAATTACCACTAAAGTCTGGCTGAAATGAGTATTTGATTTGGTTTTCAATGCCAACAACAAGAAATTTGAGCATGCAGGAAGTGTGTTTTCAAACTTTGGATTTTTGACCATTTTCGACAGGCGCGCGGCTTATCAAAAAAAGCAAAATTGGGCCAATTTTCGATCTCGAGGAAACAACGATGCAACACTCTTCCCGCATTTCAAATGCAACCTAAATCACAACCGAGGCGTCCCAAAATGCCTAGGTGTTGTTCTAAACCTAACCCTAAGCCTAGTTCGGACACTTCCGGAACAATTACAAATAGGTTCACCGAGAAACAGTGGCTGTAAAAAGATACCCCAAATGACTGCTTTATACTCAGAACCATTTGAAGCAACACTTGTAGGTGTTTTAAATGTCCTGTACCTGATGGGAATGTGCTCGGCATTTTCCTGCATTTCTTTCTTGTGCAACCTTCGGCTGAAATGGCATTTCAAAAGAGCAGGTTATGGGCCATTTACAGGTTAAAATCACAATTACCACTAAAGTCTGGCTGAAATGAGTATTTGATTTGGTTTTCAATGCCAACAACAAGAAATTTGAGCATGCAGGAAGTGTGTTTTCAAACTTTGGATTTTTGACCATTTTCGACAGGCGCGCGGCTTATCAAAAAAAGCAAAATTGGGCCAATTTTCGATCTCGAGGAAACAACGAAGCAACACTCTTCCCGCATTTCAAATGCAACCTAAATCACAACCGAGGCGTCCCAAAATGCCTAGGTGTTGTTCTAAACCTAACCCTAACCCTAGTTCAGACACTTCCGGAACAATTACAAATAGGTTCATCGAGAAACAGTGGCTGGAAAAAGATACCCCAAATGACTGCTTTATACTCAGAACCATTTGAAGCAACACTTGTAGGTGTTTTAAATGTCCTGTACCTGATGGGAATGTGCTCGGCATTTTCCTGCATTTCTTTCTTGTGCAACCTTCGGCTGAAATGGCATTTCAAAAGAGCAGGTTATGGGCCATTTACAGGTTAAAATCACAATTACCACTAAAGTCTGGCTGAAATGAGTATTTGATTTGGTTTTCAATGCCAACAACAAGAAATTTGAGCATGCAGGAAGTGTGTTTTCAAACTTTGGATTTTTGACCATTTTCGACAGGCGCGCGGCTTATCAAAAAAAGCAAAATTGGGCCAATTTTCGATCTCGAGGAAACAACGAAGCAACACTCTTCCCGCATTTCAAATGCAACCTAAATCACAACCGAGGCGTCCCAAAATGCCTAGGTGTTGTTCTAAACCTAACCCTAACCCTATTTCAGACACTTCCGGAACAATTACAAATAGGTTCATCGAGAAACAGTGGCTGGAAAAAGATACCCCAAATGACTGCTTTATACTCAGAACCATTTGAAGCAACACTTGTAGGTGTTTTAAATGTCCTGTACCTGATGGGAATGTGCTCGGCATTTTCCTGCATTTCTTTCTTGTGCAACCTTCGGCTGAAATGGCATTTCAAAAGAGCAGGTTATGGGCCATTTACAGGTTAAAATCACAATTACCACTAAAGTCTGGCTGAAATGAGTATTTGATTTGGTTTTCAATGCCAACAATAAGAAATTTGAGCATGCAGGAAGTGTGTTTTCAAACTTTGGATTTTTGACCATTTTCGACAGGCGCGCGGCTTATCAAAAAAAGCAAAATTGGGCCAATTTTCGATCTCGAGGAAACAACGATGCAACACTCTTCCCGCATTTCAAATGCAACCTAAATCACAACCGAGGCGTCCCAAAATGCCTAGGTGTTGTTCTAAACCTAACCCTAAGCCTAGTTCGGACACTTCCGGAACAATTACAAATAGGTTCACCGAGAAACAGTGGCTGGAAAAAGATACCCCAAATGACTGCTTTATACTCAGAACCATTTGAAGCAACACTTGTAGGTGTTTTAAATGTCCTGTACCTGATGGGAATGTGCTCGGCATTTTCCTGCATTTCTTTCTTGTGCAACCTTCGGCTGAAATGGCATTTCAAAAGAGCAGGTTATGGGCCATTTACAGGTTAAAATCACAATTACCACTAAAGTCTGGCTGAAATGAG
This sequence comes from Lepisosteus platostomus, assembly GCF_059453375.1. Lineage (NCBI taxonomy): Eukaryota > Metazoa > Chordata > Actinopteri > Semionotiformes > Lepisosteidae > Lepisosteus > Lepisosteus platostomus. The sequence continues at coordinate 22,998,098 of NC_142625.1, forward strand.
TATTTGATTTGGTTTTCAATGCCAACAATAAGAAATTTGAGCATGCAGGAAGTGTGTTTTCAAACTTTGGATTTTTGACCATTTTCGACAGGCGCGCGGCTTATCAAAAAAAGCAAAATTGGGCCAATTTTCGATCTCGAGGAAACAACGAAGCAACACTCTTCCCGCATTTCAAATGCAACCTAAATCACAACCGAGGCTTCCCAAAATGCCTGGGTGTTGTTCTAAACCTAACCCTAACCCTAGTTCGGACACTTCCGGAACAATTACAAATAGGTTCATCGAGAAACAGTGGCTGGAAAAAGATACCCCAAATGACTGCTTTATACTCAGAACCATTTGAAGCAACACTTGTAGGTGTTTTAAATGTCCTGTATCTGATGGGAATGTGCTCTGCATTTTCCTGCATTTCTTTCTTGTGCAACCTTCGGCTGAAATGGCATTTCAAAAGAGCAGGTTATGGGCCATTTACAGGTTAAAATCACAATTACCACTAAAGTCTGGCTGAAATGAGTATTTGATTTGGTTTTCAATGCCAACAACAAGAAATTTGAGCATGCAGGAAGTGTGTTTTCAAACTTTGGATTTTTGACCATTTTCGACAGGCGCGCGGCTTATCAAAAAAAGCAAAATTGGTCCAATTTTCGATCTCGAGGAAACAACGATGCAACACTCTTCCCGCATTTCAAATGCAACCTAAATCACAACCGAGGCGTCCCAAAATGCCTAGGTGTTGTTCTAAACCTAACCCTAAGCCTAGTTCGGACACTTCCGGAACAATTACAAATAGGTTCACCGAGAAACAGTGGCTGGAAAAAGATACCCCAAATGACTGCTTTATACTCAGAACCATTTGAAGCAACACTTGTAGGTGTTTTAAATGTCCTGTACCTGATGGGAATGTGCTCGGCATTTTCCTGCATTTCTTTCTTGTGCAACCTTCGGCTGAAATGGCATTTCAAAAGAGCAGGTTATGGGCCATTTACAGGTTAAAATCACAATTACCACTAAAGTCTGGCTGAAATGAGTATTTGATTTGGTTTTCAATGCCAACAACAAGAAATTTGAGCATGCAGGAAGTGTGTTTTCAAACTTTGGATTTTTGACCATTTTCGACAGGCGCGCGGCTTATCAAAAAAAGCAAAATTGGGCCAATTTTCGATCTCGAGGAAACAACGAAGCAACACTCTTCCCGCATTTCAAATGCAACCTAAATCACAACCGAGGCGTCCCAAAATGCCTAGGTGTTGTTCTAAACCTAACCCTAACCCTAGTTCAGACACTTCCGGAACAATTACAAATAGGTTCATCGAGAAACAGTGGCTGGAAAAAGATACCCCAAATGACTGCTTTATACTCAGAACCATTTGAAGCAACACTTGTAGGTGTTTTAAATGTCCTGTACCTGATGGGAATGTGCTCGGCATTTTCCTGCATTTCTTTCTTGTGCAACCTTCGGCTGAAATGGCATTTCAAAAGAGCAGGTTATGGGCCATTTACAGGTTAAAATCACAATTACCACTAAAGTCTGGCTGAAATGAGTATTTGATTTGGTTTTCAATGCCAACAACAAGAAATTTGAGCATGCAGGAAGTGTGTTTTCAAACTTTGGATTTTTGACCATTTTCGACAGGCGCGCGGCTTATCAAAAAAAGCAAAATTGGGCCAATTTTCGATCTCGAGGAAACAACGAAGCAACACTCTTCCCGCATTTCAAATGCAACCTAAATCACAACCGAGGCGTCCCAAAATGCCTAGGTGTTGTTCTAAACCTAACCCTAACCCTATTTCAGACACTTCCGGAACAATTACAAATAGGTTCATCGAGAAACAGTGGCTGGAAAAAGATACCCCAAATGACTGCTTTATACTCAGAACCATTTGAAGCAACACTTGTAGGTGTTTTAAATGTCCTGTACCTGATGGGAATGTGCTCGGCATTTTCCTGCATTTCTTTCTTGTGCAACCTTCGGCTGAAATGGCATTTCAAAAGAGCAGGTTATGGGCCATTTACAGGTTAAAATCACAATTACCACTAAAGTCTGGCTGAAATGAGTATTTGATTTGGTTTTCAATGCCAACAATAAGAAATTTGAGCATGCAGGAAGTGTGTTTTCAAACTTTGGATTTTTGACCATTTTCGACAGGCGCGCGGCTTATCAAAAAAAGCAAAATTGGGCCAATTTTCGATCTCGAGGAAACAACGATGCAACACTCTTCCCGCATTTCAAATGCAACCTAAATCACAACCGAGGCGTCCCAAAATGCCTAGGTGTTGTTCTAAACCTAACCCTAAGCCTAGTTCGGACACTTCCGGAACAATTACAAATAGGTTCACCGAGAAACAGTGGCTGGAAAAAGATACCCCAAATGACTGCTTTATACTCAGAACCATTTGAAGCAACACTTGTAGGTGTTTTAAATGTCCTGTACCTGATGGGAATGTGCTCGGCATTTTCCTGCATTTCTTTCTTGTGCAACCTTCGGCTGAAATGGCATTTCAAAAGAGCAGGTTATGGGCCATTTACAGGTTAAAATCACAATTACCACTAAAGTCTGGCTGAAATGAGTATTTGATTTGGTTTTCAATGCCAACAACAAGAAATTTGAGCATGCAGGAAGTGTGTTTTCAAACTTTGGATTTTTGACCATTTTCGACAGGCGCGCGGCTTATCAAAAAAAGCAAAATTGGGCCAATTTTCGATCTCGAGGAAACAACGAAGCAACACTCTTCCCGCATTTCAAATGCAACCTAAATCACAACCGAGGAGTCAAGAAATGCCTAGGTGTTGTTCTAAACCTAACCCTAACCCTAGTTCGGACACTCCAGGAACAATTACAAATAGGTTCATCGAGAAACAGTGGCTTGAAAAAGATACCCCAAATGACTGCTTTATACTCAGAACCATTTGAAGCAACACTTGTAGGTGTTTTAAATGTCATGTATCTGATGGGAATGTGCTCGGCATTTTCCTGCATTTCTTTCTTGTGCAACCTTCGGCTGAAATGGCATTTCAAAAGAGCAGGTTATGGGCCATTTACAGGTTAAAATCACAATTACCACTAAAGTCTGGCTGAAATGAGTATTTGATTTGGTTTTCAATGCCAACAATAAGAAATTTGAGCATGCAGGAAGTGTGTTTTCAAACTTTGGATTTTTGACCATTTTCGACAGGCGCGCGGCTTATCAAAAAAAGCAAAATTGGTCCAATTTTCGATCTCGAGGAAACAACGAAGCAACACTCTTCCCGCATTTCAAATGCAACCTAAATCACAACCGAGGCGTCCCAAAATGCCTAGGTGTTGTTCTAAACCTAACCCTAACCCTATTTCAGACACTTCCGGAACAATTACAAATAGGTTCATCGAGAAACAGTGGCTGGAAAAAGATACCCCAAATGACTGCTTTATACTCAGAACCATTTGAAGCAACACTTGTAGGTGTTTTAAATGTCCTGTACCTGATGGGAATGTGCTCGGCATTTTCCTGCATTTCTTTCTTGTGCAACCTTCGGCTGAAATGGCATTTCAAAAGAGCAGGTTATGGGCCATTTACAGGTTAAAATCACAATTACCACTAAAGTCTGGCTGAAATGAGTATTTGATTTGGTTTTCAATGCCAACAATAAGAAATTTGAGCATGCAGGAAGTGTGTTTTCAAACTTTGGATTTTTGACCATTTTCGACAGGCGCGCGGCTTATCAAAAAAAGCAAAATTGGGCCAATTTTCGATCTCGAGGAAACAACGAAGCAACACTCTTCCCGCATTTCAAATGCAACCTAAATCACAACCGAGGAGTCAAAAAATGCCTAGGTGTTGTTCTAAACCTAACCCTAACCCTAGTTCGGACACTCCAGGAACAATTACAAATAGGTTCATCGAGAAACAGTGGCTTGAAAAAGATACCCCAAATGACTGCTTTATACTCAGAACCATTTGAAGCAACACTTGTAGGTGTTTTAAATGTCATGTATCTGATGGGAATGTGCTCGGCATTTTCCTGCATTTCTTTCTTGTGCAACCTTCGGCTGAAATGGCATTTCAAAAGAACAGGTTATGGGCCATTTACAGGTTAAAATCACAATTACCACTAAAGTCTGGCTGAAATGAGTATTTGATTTGGTTTTCAATGCCAACAACAAGAAATTTGAGCATGCAGGAAGTGTGTTTTCAAACTTTGGATTTTTGACCATTTTCGACAGGCGCGCGGCTTATCAAAAAAAGCAAAATTGGGCCAATTTTCGATCTCGAGGAAACAACGATGCAACACTCTTCCCGCATTTCAAATGCAACCTAAATCACAACCGAGGCGTCCCAAAATGCCTAGGTGTTGTTCTAAACCTAACCCTAACCCTAGTTCAGACACTTCCGGAACAATTACAAATAGGTTCATCGAGAAACAGTGGCTGGAAAAAGATACCCCAAATGACTGCTTTATACTCAGAACCATTTGAAGCAACACTTGTAGGTGTTTTAAATGTCCTGTACCTGATGGGAATGTGCTCGGCATTTTCCTGCATTTCTTTCTTGTGCAACCTTCGGCTGAAATGGCATTTCAAAAGAGCAGGTTATGGGCCATTTACAGGTTAAAATCACAATTACCACTAAAGTCTGGCTGAAATGAGTATTTGATTTGGTTTTCAATGCCAACAACAAGAAATTTGAGCATGCAGGAAGTGTGTTTTCAAACTTTGGATTTTTGACCATTTTCGACAGGCGCGCGGCTTATCAAAAAAAGCAAAATTGGGCCAATTTTCGATCTCGAGGAAACAACGAAGCAACACTCTTCCCGCATTTCAAATGCAACCTAAATCACAACCGAGGCTTCCCAAAATGCCTGGGTGTTGTTCTAAACCTAACCCTAACCCTAGTTCGGACACTTCCGGAACAATTACAAATAGGTTCATCGAGAAACAGTGGCTGGAAAAAGATACCCCAAATGACTGCTTTATACTCAGAACCATTTGAAGCAACACTTGTAGGTGTTTTAAATGTCCTGTATCTGATGGGAATGTGCTCTGCATTTTCCTGCATTTCTTTCTTGTGCAACCTTCGGCTGAAATGGCATTTCAGAAGAGCAGGTTATGGGCCATTTACAGGTTAAAATCACAATTACCACTAAAGTCTGGCTGAAATGAGTATTTGATTTGGTTTTCAATGCCAACAACAAGAAATTTGAGCATGCAGGAAGTGTGTTTTCAAACTTTGGATTTTTGACCATTTTCGACAGGCGCGCGGCTTATCAAAAAAAGCAAAATTGGTCCAATTTTCGATCTCGAGGAAACAACGAAGCAACACTCTTCCCGCATTTCAAATGCAACCTAAATCACAACCGAGGCGTCCCAAAATGCCTAGGTGTTGTTCTAAACCTAACCCTAACCCTAGTTCGGACACTTCCGGAACAATTACAAATAGGTTCACCGAGAAACAGTGGCTGGAAAAAGATACCCCAAATGACTGCTTTATACTCAGAACCATTTGAAGCAACACTTGTAGGTGTTTTAAATGTCCTGTACCTGATGGGAATGTGCTCGGCATTTTCCTGCATTTCTTTCTTGTGCAACCTTCGGCTGAAATGGCATTTCAAAAGAGCAGGTTATGGGCCATTTACAGGTTAAAATCACAATTACCACTAAAGTCTGGCTGAAATGAGTATTTGATTTGGTTTTCAATGCCAACAATAAGAAATTTGAGCATGCAGGAAGTGTGTTTTCAAACTTTGGATTTTTGACCATTTTCGACAGGCGCGTGGCTTATCAAAAAAAGCAAAATTGGGCCAATTTTCGATCTCGAGGAAACAACGAAGCAACACTCTTCCCGCATTTCAAATGCAACCTAAATCACAACCGAGGCTTCCCAAAATGCCTGGGTGTTGTTCTAAACCTAACCCTAACCCTAGTTCGGACACTTCCGGAACAATTACAAATAGGTTCATCGAGAAACAGTGGCTGGAAAAAGATACCCCAAATGACTGCTTTATACTCAGAACCATTTGAAGCAACACTTGTAGGTGTTTTAAATGTCCTGTACCTGATGGGAATGTGCTCGGCATTTTCCTGCATTTCTTTCTTGTGCAACCTTCGGCTGAAATGGCATTTCAAAAGAGCAGGTTATGGGCCATTTACAGGTTAAAATCACAATTACCACTAAAGTCTGGCTGAAATGAGTATTTGATTTGGTTTTCAATGCCAACAATAAGAAATTTGAGCATGCAGGAAGTGTGTTTTCAAACTTTGGATTTTTGACCATTTTCGACAGGCGCGCGGCTTATCAAAAAAAGCAAAATTGGGCCAATTTTCGATCTCGAGGAAACAACGAAGCAACACTCTTCCCGCATTTCAAATGCAACCTAAATCACAACCGAGGAGTCAAAAAATGCCTAGGTGTTGTTCTAAACCTAACCCTAACCCTAGTTCGGACACTCCAGGAACAATTACAAATAGGTTCATCGAGAAACAGTGGCTTGAAAAAGATACCCCAAATGACTGCTTTATACTCAGAACCATTTGAAGCAACACTTGTAGGTGTTTTAAATGTCATGTATCTGATGGGAATGTGCTCGGCATTTTCCTGCATTTCTTTCTTGTGCAACCTTCGGCTGAAATGGCATTTCAAAAGAACAGGTTATGGGCCATTTACAGGTTAAAATCACAATTACCACTAAAGTCTGGCTGAAATGAGTATTTGATTTGGTTTTCAATGCCAACAACAAGAAATTTGAGCATGCAGGAAGTGTGTTTTCAAACTTTGGATTTTTGACCATTTTCGACAGGCGCGCGGCTTATCAAAAAAAGCAAAATTGGGCCAATTTTCGATCTCGAGGAAACAACGATGCAACACTCTTCCCGCATTTCAAATGCAACCTAAATCACAACCGAGGCGTCCCAAAATGCCTAGGTGTTGTTCTAAACCTAACCCTAACCCTAGTTCAGACACTTCCGGAACAATTACAAATAGGTTCATCGAGAAACAGTGGCTGGAAAAAGATACCCCAAATGACTGCTTTATACTCAGAACCATTTGAAGCAACACTTGTAGGTGTTTTAAATGTCCTGTACCTGATGGGAATGTGCTCGGCATTTTCCTGCATTTCTTTCTTGTGCAACCTTCGGCTGAAATGGCATTTCAAAAGAGCAGGTTATGGGCCATTTACAGGTTAAAATCACAATTACCACTAAAGTCTGGCTGAAATGAGTATTTGATTTGGTTTTCAATGCCAACAACAAGAAATTTGAGCATGCAGGAAGTGTGTTTTCAAACTTTTGATTTTTGACCATTTTCGACAGGCGCGCGGCTTATCAAAAAAAGCAAAATTGGGCCAATTTTCGATCTCGAGGAAACAACGAAGCAACACTCTTCCCGCATTTCAAATGCAACCTAAATCACAACCGAGGCGTCCCAAAATGCCTAGGTGTTGTTCTAAACCTAACCCTAACCCTATTTCAGACACTTCCGGAACAATTACAAATAGGTTCATCGAGAAACAGTGGCTGGAAAAAGATACCCCAAATGACTGCTTTATACTCAGAACTATTTGAAGCAACACTTGTAGGTGTTTTAAATGTCCTGTACCTGATGGGAATGTGCTCGGCATTTTCCTGCATTTCTTTCTTGTGCAACCTTCGGCTGAAATGGCATTTCAAAAGAGCAGGTTATGGGCCATTTACAGGTTAAAATCACAATTACCACTAAAGTCTGGCTGAAATGAGTATTTGATTTGGTTTTCAATGCCAACAATAAGAAATTTGAGCATGCAGGAAGTGTGTTTTCAAACTTTGGATTTTTGACCATTTTCGACAGGCGCGCGGCTTATCAAAAAAAGCAAAATTGGGCCAATTTTCGATCTCGAGGAAACAACGAAGCAACACTCTTCCCGCATTTCAAATGCAACCTAAATCACAACCGAGGAGTCAAAAAATGCCTAGGTGTTGTTCTAAACCTAACCCTAACCCTAGTTCGGACACTCCAGGAACAATTACAAATAGGTTCATCGAGAAACAGTGGCTTGAAAAAGATACCCCAAATGACTGCTTTATACTCAGAACCATTTGAAGCAACACTTGTAGGTGTTTTAAATGTCATGTATCTGATGGGAATGTGCTCTGCATTTTCCTGCATTTCTTTCTTGTGCAACCTTCGGCTGAAATGGCATTTCAAAAGAACAGGTTATGGGCCATTTACAGGTTAAAATCACAATTACCACTAAAGTCTGGCTGAAATGAGTATTTGATTTGGTTTTCAATGCCAACAACAAGAAATTTGAGCATGCAGGAAGTGTGTTTTCAAACTTTGGATTTTTGACCATTTTCGACAGGCGCGCGGCTTATCAAAAAAAGCAAAATTGGGCCAATTTTCGATCTCGAGGAAACAACGATGCAACACTCTTCCCGCATTTCAAATGCAACCTAAATCACAACCGAGGCGTCCCAAAATGCCTAGGTGTTGTTCTAAACCTAACCCTAAGCCTAGTTCGGACACTTCCGGAACAATTACAAATAGGTTCACCGAGAAACAGTGGCTGGAAAAAGATACCCCAAATGACTGCTTTATACTCAGAACCATTTGAAGCAACACTTGTAGGTGTTTTAAATGTCCTGTACCTGATGGGAATGTGCTCGGCATTTTCCTGCATTTCTTTCTTGTGCAACCTTCGGCTGAAATGGCATTTCAAAAGAGCAGGTTATGGGCCATTTACAGGTTAAAATCACAATTACCACTAAAGTCTGGCTGAAATGAGTATTTGATTTGGTTTTCAATGCCAACAACAAGAAATTTGAGCATGCAGGAAGTGTGTTTTCAAACTTTGGATTTTTGACCATTTTCGACAGGCGCGCGGCTTATCAAAAAAAGCAAAATTGGGCCAATTTTCGATCTCGAGGAAACAACGAAGCAACACTCTTCCCGCATTTCAAATGCAACCTAAATCACAACCGAGGCGTCCCAAAATGCCTAGGTGTTGTTCTAAACCTAACCCTAACCCTAGTTCGGACACTTCCGGAACAATTACAAATAGGTTCACCGAGAAACAGTGGCTGGAAAAAGGTACCCCAAATGACTGCTTTATACTCAGAACCATTTGAAGCAACACTTGTAGGTGTTTTAAATGTCCTGTACCTGATGGGAATGTGCTCGGCATTTTCCTGCATTTCTTTCTTGTGCAACCTTCGGCTGAAATGGCATTTCAAAAGAGCAGGTTATGGGCCATTTACAGGTTAAAATCACAATTACCACTAAAGTCTGGCTGAAATGAGTATTTGATTTGGTTTTCAATGCCAACAATAAGAAATTTGAGCATGCAGGAAGTGTGTTTTCAAACTTTGGATTTTTGACCATTTTCGACAGGCGCGCGGCTTATCAAAAAAAGCAAAATTGGGCCAATTTTCGATCTCGAGGAAACAACGAAGCAACACTCTTCCCGCATTTCAAATGCAACCTAAATCACAACCGAGGCGTCCCAAAATGCCTAGGTGTTGTTCTAAACCTAACCCTAACCCTAGTTCGGACACTCCAGGAACAATTACAAAAAGGTTCATCGAGAAACAGTGGCTTGAAAAAGATACCCCAAATGACTGCTTTATACTCAGAACCATTTGAAGCAACACTTGTAGGTGTTTTAAATGTCATGTATCTGATGGGAATGTGCTCGGCATTTTCCTGCATTTCTTTCTTGTGCAACCTTCGGCTGAAATGGCATTTCAAAAGAACAGTTTATGGGCCATTTACAGGTTAAAATAACAATTACCACTAAAGTCTGGCTGAAATGAGTATTTGATTTGGTTTTCAATGCCAACAACAAGAAATTTGAGCATGCAGGAAGTGTGTTTTCAAACTTTGGATTTTTGACCATTTTCGACAGGCGCGCGGCTTATCAAAAAAAGCAAAATTGGGCCAATTTTCGATCTCGAGGAAACAACGAAGCAACACTCTTCCCGCATTTCAAATGCAACCTAAATCACAACCGAGGCGTCCCAAAATGCCTAGGTGTTGTTCTAAACCTAACCCTAACCCTATTTCAGACACTTCCGGAACAATTACAAATAGGTTCATCGAGAAACAGTGGCTGGAAAAAGATACCCCAAATGACTGCTTTATACTCAGAACCATTTGAAGCAACACTTGTAGGTGTTTTAAATGTCCTGTACCTGATGGGAATGTGCTCTGCATTTTCCTGCATTTCTTTCTTGTGCAACCTTCGGCTGAAATGGCATTTCAAAAGAGCAGGTTATGGGCCATTTACAGGTTAAAATCACAATTACCACTAAAGTCTGGCTGAAATGAGTATTTGATTTGGTTTTCAATGCCAACAACAAGAAATTTGAGCATGCAGGAAGTGTGTTTTCAAACTTTGGATTTTTGACCATTTTCGACAGGCGCGCGGCTTATCAAAAAAAGCAAAATTGGGCCAATTTTCGATCTCGAGGAAACAACGAAGCAACACTCTTCCCGCATTTCAAATGCAACCTAAATCACAACCGAGGCTTCCCAAAATGCCTGGGTGTTGTTCTAAACCTAACCCTAACCCTAGTTCGGACACTTCCGGAACAATTACAAATAGGTTCATCGAGAAACAGTGGCTGGAAAAAGATACCCCAAATGATTGCTTTATACTCAGAACCATTTGAAGCAACACTTGTAGGTGTTTTAAATGTCCTGTATCTGATGGGAATGTGCTCGGCATTTTCCTGCATTTCTTTCTTGTGCAACCTTCGGCTGAAATGGCATTTCAAAAGAGCAGGTTATGGGCCATTTACAGGTTAAAATCACAATTACCACTAAAGTCTGGCTGAAATGAGTATTTGATTTGGTTTTCAATGCCAACAACAAGAAATTTGAGCATGCAGGAAGTGTGTTTTCAAACTTTGGATTTTTGACCATTTTCGACAGGCGCGCGGCTTATCAAAAAAAGCAAAATTGGGCCAATTTTCGATCTCGAGGAAACAACGAAGCAACACTCTTCCCGCATTTCAAATGCAACCTAAATCACAACCGAGGAGTCAAAAAATGCCTAGGTGTTGTTCTAAACCTAACCCTAACCCTAGTTCGGACACTCCAGGAACAATTACAAATAGGTTCATCGAGAAACAGTGGCTTGAAAAAGATACCCCAAATGACTGCTTTATACTCAGAACCATTTGAAGCAACACTTGTAGGTGTTTTAAATGTCATGTATCTGATGGGAATGTGCTCGGCATTTTCCTGCATTTCTTTCTTGTGCAACCTTCGGCTGAAATGGCATTTCAAAAGAACAGGTTATGGGCCATTTACAGGTTAAAATCACAATTACCACTAAAGTCTGGCTGAAATGAGTATTTGATTTGGTTTTCAATGCCAACAACAAGAAATTTGAGCATGCAGGAAGTGTGTTTTCAAACTTTGGATTTTTGACCATTTTCGACAGGCGCGCGGCTTATCAAAAAAAGCAAAATTGGACCAATTTTCGATCTCGAGGAAACAACGATGCAACACTCTTCCCGCATTTCAAATGCAACCTAAATCACAACCGAGGCGTCCCAAAATGCCTAGGTGTTGTTCTAAACCTAACCCTAAGCCTAGTTCGGACACTTCCGGAACAATTACAAATAGGTTCACCGAGAAACAGTGGCTGGAAAAAGATACCCCAAATGACTGCTTTATACTCAGAACCATTTGAAGCAACACTTGTAGGTGTTTTAAATGTCCTGTACCTGATGGGAATGTGCTCGGCATTTTCCTGCATTTCTTTCTTGTGCAACCTTCGGCTGAAATGGCATTTCAAAAGAGCAGGTTATGGGCCATTTACAGGTTAAAATCACAATTACCACTAAAGTCTGGCTGAAATGAGTATTTGATTTGGTTTTCAATGCCAACAACAAGAAATTTGAGCATGCAGGAAGTGTGTTTTCAAACTTTGGATTTTTGACCATTTTCGACAGGCGCGCGGCTTATCAAAAAAAGCAAAATTGGGCCAATTTTCGATCTCGAGGAAACAACGAAGCAACACTCTTCCCGCATTTCAAATGCAACCTAAATCACAACCGAGGCGTCCCAAAATGCCTAGGTGTTGTTCTAAACCTAACCCTAACCCTAGTTCGGACACTTCCGGAACAATTACAAATAGGTTCACCGAGAAACAGTGGCTGGAAAAAGGTACCCCAAATGACTGCTTTATACTCAGAACCATTTGAAGCAACACTTGTAGGTGTTTTAAATGTCCTGTACCTGATGGGAATGTGCTCGGCATTTTCCTGCATTTCTTTCTTGTGCAACCTTCGGCTGAAATGGCATTTCAAAAGAGCAGGTTATGGGCCATTTACAGGTTAAAATCACAATTACCACTAAAGTCTGGCTGAAATGAGTATTTGATTTGGTTTTCAATGCCAACAATAAGAAATTTGAGCATGCAGGAAGTGTGTTTTCAAACTTTGGATTTTTGACCATTTTCGACAGGCGCGCGGCTTATCAAAAAAAGCAAAATTGGGCCAATTTTCGATCTCGAGGAAACAACGAAGCAACACTCTTCCCGCATTTCAAATGCAACCTAAATCACAACCGAGGCGTCCCAAAATGCCTAGGTGTTGTTCTAAACCTAACCCTAACCCTAGTTCGGACACTCCAGGAACAATTACAAAAAGGTTCATCGAGAAACAGTGGCTTGAAAAAGATACCCCAAATGACTGCTTTATACTCAGAACCATTTGAAGCAACACTTGTAGGTGTTTTAAATGTCATGTATCTGATGGGAATGTGCTCGGCATTTTCCTGCATTTCTTTCTTGTGCAACCTTCGGCTGAAATGGCATTTCAAAAGAACAGGTTATGGGCCATTTACAGGTTAAAATAACAATTACCACTAAAGTCTGGCTGAAATGAGTATTTGATTTGGTTTTCAATGCCAACAACAAGAAATTTGAGCATGCAGGAAGTGTGTTTTCAAACTTTGGATTTTTGACCATTTTCGACAGGCGCGCGGCTTATCAAAAAAAGCAAAATTGGGCCAATTTTCGATCTCGAGGAAACAACGAAGCAACACTCTTCCCGCATTTCAAATGCAACCTAAATCACAACCGAGGCTTCCCAAAATGCCTGGGTGTTGTTCTAAACCTAACCCTAACCCTAGTTCGGACACTTCCGGAACAATTACAAATAGGTTCATCGAGAAACAGTGGCTGGAAAAAGATACCCCAAATGACTGCTTTATACTCAGAACCATTTGAAGCAACACTTGTAGGTGTTTTAAATGTCCTGTATCTGATGGGAATGTGCTCGGCATTTTCCTGCATTTCTTTCTTGTGCAACCTTCGGCTGAAATGGCATTTCAAAAGAGCAGGTTATGGGCCATTTACAGGTTAAAATCACAATTACCACTAAAGTCTGGCTGAAATGAGTATTTGATTTGGTTTTCAATGCCAACAACAAGAAATTTGAGCATGCAGGAAGTGTGTTTTCAAACTTTGGATTTTTGACCATTTTCGACAGGCGCGCGGCTTATCAAAAAAAGCAAAATTGGTCCAATTTTCGATCTCGAGGAAACAACGAAGCAACACTCTTCCCGCATTTCAAATGCAACCTAAATCACAACCGAGGCGTCCCAAAATGCCTAGGTGTTGTTCTAAACCTAACCCTAACCCTAGTTCGGACACTTCCGGAACAATTACAAATAGGTTCACCGAGAAACAGTGGCTGGAAAAAGATACCCCAAATGACTGCTTTATACTCAGAACCATTTGAAGCAACACTTGTAGGTGTTTTAAATGTCCTGTACCTGATGGGAATGTGCTCGGCATTTTCCTGCATTTCTTTCTTGTGCAACCTTCGGCTGAAATGGCATTTCAAAAGAGCAGGTTATGGGCCATTTACAGGTTAAAATCACAATTACCACTAAAGTCTGGCTGAAATGAGTATTTGATTTGGTTTTCAATGCCAACAATAAGAAATTTGAGCATGCAGGAAGTGTGTTTTCAAACTTTGGATTTTTGACCATTTTCGACAGGCGCGCGGCTTATCAAAAAAAGCAAAATTGGGCCAATTTTCGATCTCGAGGAAACAACGAAGCAACACTCTTCCCGCATTTCAAATGCAACCTAAATCACAACCGAGGAGTCAAAAAATGCCTAGGTGTTGTTCTAAACCTAACCCTAACCCTAGTTCGGACACTCCAGGAACAATTACAAATAGGTTCATCGAGAAACAGTGGCTTGAAAAAGATACCCCAAATGACTGCTTTATACTCAGAACCATTTGAAGCAACACTTGTAGGTGTTTTAAATGTCATGTATCTGATGGGAATGTGCTCGGCATTTTCCTGCATTTCTTTCTTGTGCAACCTTCGGCTGAAATGGCATTTCAAAAGAACAGGTTATGGGCCATTTACAGGTTAAAATCACAATTACCACTAAAGTCTGGCTGAAATTAGTATTTGATTTGGTTTTCAATGCCAACAACAAGAAATTTGAGCATGCAGGAAGTGTGTTTTCAAACTTTGGATTTTTGACCATTTTCGACAGGCGCGCGGCTTATCAAAAAAAGCAAAATTGGGCCAATTTTCGATCTCGAGGAAGCAACGATGCAACACTCTTCCCGCATTTCAAATGCAACCTAAATCACAACCGAGGCGTCCCAAAATGCCTAGGTGTTGTTCTAAACCTAACCCTAAGCCTAGTTCGGACACTTCCAGAACAATTACAAATAGGTTCACCGAGAAACAGTGGCTGGAAAAAGATACCCCAAATGACTGCTTTATACTCAGAACCATTTGAAGCAACACTTGTAGGTGTTTTAAATGTCCTGTACCTGATGGGAATGTGTTCGGCATTTTCCTGCATTTCTTTCTTGTGCAACCTTCGGCTGAAATGGCATTTCAAAAGAGCAGGTTATGGGCCATTTACAGGTTAAAATCACAATTACCACTAAAGTCTGGCTGAAATGAGTATTTGATTTGGTTTTCAATGCCAACAACAAGAAATTTGAGCATGCAGGAAGTGTGTTTTCAAACTTTGGATTTTTCACCATTTTCGACAGGCGCGCGGCTTATCAAAAAAAGCAAAATTGGGCCAATTTTCGATCTCGAGGAAACAACGAAGCAACACTCTTCCCGCATTTCAAATGCAACCTAAATCACAACCGAGGCTTCCCAAAATGCCTGGGTGTTGTTCTAAACCTAACCCTAACCCTAGTTCGGACACTTCCGGAACAATTACAAATAGGTTCATCGAGAAACAGTGGCTGGAAAAAGATACCCCAAATGACTGCTTTATACTCAGAACCATTTGAAGCAACACTTGTAGGTGTTTTAAATGTCCTGTATCTGATGGGAATGTGCTCTGCATTTTCCTGCATTTCTTTCTTGTGCAACCTTCGGCTGAAATGGCATTTCAAAAGAGCAGGTTATGGGCCATTTACAGGTTAAAATCACAATTACCACTAAAGTCTGGCTGAAATGAGTATTTGATTTGGTTTTCAATGCCAACAACAAGAAATTTGAGCATGCAGGAAGTGTGTTTTCAAACTTTGGATTTTTGACCATTTTCGACAGGCGCGCGGCTTATCAAATAAAGCAAAATTGGGCCAATTTTCGATCTCGAGGAAACAACAAAGCAACACTCTTCCCGCATTTCAAATGCAACCTAAATCACAACCGAGGAGTCAAAAAATGCCTAGGTGTTGTTCTAAACCTAACCCTAACCCTAGTTCGGACACTCCAGGAACAATTACAAATAGGTTCATCGAGAAACAGTGGCTGGAAAAAGATACCCCAAATGACTCCTTTATACTCAGAACCATTTGAAGCAACACTTGTAGGTGTTTTAAATGTCCTGTACCTGATGGGAATGTGCTCGGCATTTTCCTGCATTTCTTTCTTGTGCAACCTTCGGCTGAAATGGCATTTCAAAAGAGCATGTTATGGGCCATTTACAGGTTAAAATCACAATTACCATTAAAGTCTGGCTGAAATGAGTATTTGATTTGGTTTTCAAAGCCAACAACAAGAAATTTGAGCATGCAGGAAGTGTGTTTTCAAACTTTGGATTTTTGACCATTTTCGACAGGTGCGCGGCTTATCAAAAAAAGCAAAATTGGGCCAATTTTCGATCTCGAGGAAACAACGAAGCAACACTCTTCCCACATTTCAAATGCAACCTAAATCACAACCGAGGAGTCAAGAAATGCCTAGGTGTTGTTCTAAACCTAACCCTAACCCTAGTTCGGACACTCCAGGAACAATTACAAATAGGTTCATCGAGAAACAGTGGCTTGAAAAAGATACCCCAAATGACTGCTTTATACTCAGAACCATTTGAAGCAACACTTGTAGGTGTTTTAAATGTCATGTATCTGATGGGAATGTGCTCGGCATTTTCCTGCATTTCTTTCTTGTGCAACCTTCGGCTGAAATGGCATTTCAAAAGAACAGGTTATGGGCCATTTACAGGTTAAAATCACAATTACCACTAAAGTCTGGCTGAAATGAGTATTTGATTTGGTTTTCAATGCCAACAACAAGAAATTTGAGCATGCAGGAAGTGTGTTTTCAAACTTTGGATTTTTGACCATTTTCGACAGGCGCGCGGCTTATCAAAAAAAGCAAAATTGGGCCAATTTTCGATCTCGAGGAAACAACGATGCAACACTCTTCCCGCATTTCAAATGCAACCTAAATCACAACCGAGGCGTCCCAAAATGCCTAGGTGTTGTTCTAAACCTAACCCTAAGCCTAGTTCGGACACTTCCGGAACAATTACAAATAGGTTCACCGAGAAACAGTGGCTGGAAAAAGATACCCCAAATGACTGCTTTATACTCAGAACCATTTGAAGCAACACTTGTAGGTGTTTTAAATGTCCTGTACCTGATGGGAATGTGCTCGGCATTTTCCTGCATTTCTTTCTTGTGCAACCTTCGGCTTAAATGGCATTTCAAAAGAGCAGGTTATGGGCCATTTACAGGTTAAAATCACAATTACCACTAAAGTCTGGCTGAAATGAGTATTTGATTTGGTTTTCAATGCCAACAATAAGAAATTTGAGCATGCAGGAAGTGTGTTTTCAAACTTTGGATTTTTGACCATTTTCGACAGGCGCGCGGCTTATCAAAAAAAGCAAAATTGGGCCAATTTTCGATCTCGAGGAAACAACGAAGCAACACTATTCCCGCATTTCAAATGCAACCTAAATCACAACCGAGGCGTCCCAAAATGCCTAGGTGTTGTTCTAAACCTAACCCTAACCCTAGTTCGGACACTCCAGGAACAATTACAAAAAGGTTCATCGAGAAACAGTGGCTTGAAAAAGATACCCCAAATGACTGCTTTATACTCAGAACCATTTGAAGCAACACTTGTAGGTGTTTTAAATGTCATGTATCTGATGGGAATGTGCTCGGCATTTTCCTGCATTTCTTTCTTGTGCAACCTTCGGCTGAAATGGCATTTCAAAAGAACAGGTTATGGGCCATTTACAGGTTAAAATAACAATTACCACTAAAGTCTGGCTGAAATGAGTATTTGATTTGGTTTTCAATGCCAACAACAAGAAATTTGAGCATGCAGGAAGTGTGTTTTCAAACTTTGGATTTTTGACCATTTTCGACAGGCGCGCGGCTTATCAAAAAAAGCAAAATTGGGCCAATTTTCGATCTCGAGGAAACAACGAAGCAACACTCTTCCCGCATTTCAAATGCAACCTAAATCACAACCGAGGCGTCCCAAAATGCCTAGGTGTTGTTCTAAACCTAACCCTAACCCTATTTCAGACACTTCCGGAACAATTACAAATAGGTTCATCGAGAAACAGTGGCTGGAAAAAGATACCCCAAATGACTGCTTTATACTCAGAACCATTTGAAGCAACACTTGTAGGTGTTTTAAATGTCCTGTACCTGATGGGAATGTGCTCGGCATTTTCCTGCATTTCTTTCTTGTGCAACCTTCGGCTGAAATGGCATTTCAAAAGAGCAGGTTATGGGCCATTTACAGGTTAAAATCACAATTACCACTAAAGTCTGGCTGAAATGAGTATTTGATTTGGTTTTCAATGCCAACAACAAGAAATTTGAGCATGCAGGAAGTGTGTTTTCAAACTTTGGATTTTTGACCATTTTCGACAGGCGCGCGGCTTATCAAAAAAAGCAAAATTGGGCCAATTTTCGATCTCGAGGAAACAACGAAGCAACACTCTTCCCGCATTTCAAATGCAACCTAAATCACAACCGAGGAGTCAAAAAATGCCTAGGTGTTGTTCTAAACCTAACCCTAACCCTAGTTCGGACACTCCAGGAACAATTACAAATAGGTTCATCGAGAAACAGTGGCTTGAAAAAGATACCCCAAATGACTGCTTTATACTCAGAACCATTTGAAGCAACACTTGTAGGTGTTTTAAATGTCCTGTATCTGATGGGAATGTGCTCTGCATTTTCCTGCATTTCTTTCTTGTGCAACCTTCGGCTGAAATGGCATTTCAAAAGAGCAGGTTATGGGCCATTTACAGGTTAAAATCACAATTACCACTAAAGTCTGGCTGAAATGAGTATTTGATTTGGTTTTCAATGCCAACAACAAGAAATTTGAGCATGCAGGAAGTGTGTTTTCAAACTTTGGATTTTTGACCATTTTCGACAGGCGCGCGGCTTATCAAAAAAAGCAAAATTGGGCCAATTTTCGATCTCGAGGAAACAACGATGCAACACTCTTCCCGCATTTCAAATGCAACCTAAATCACAACCGAGGCGTCCCAAAATGCCTAGGTGTTGTTCTAAACCTAACCCTAAGCCTAGTTCGGACACTTCCGGAACAATTACAAATAGGTTCACCGAGAAACAGTGGCTGGAAAAAGATACCCCAAATGACTGCTTTATACTCAGAACCATTTGAAGCAACACTTGTAGGTGTTTTAAATGTCCTGTACCTGATGGGAATGTGCTCGGCATTTTCCTGCATTTCTTTCTTGTGCAACCTTCGGCTGAAATGGCATTTCAAAAGAGCAGGTTATGGGCCATTTACAGGTTAAAATCACAATTACCACTAAAGTCTGGCTGAAATGAGTATTTGATTTGGTTTTCAATGCCAACAACAAGAAATTTGAGCATGCAGGAAGTGTGTTTTCAAACTTTGGATTTTTGACCATTTTCGACAGGCGCGCGGCTTATCAAAAAAAGCAAAATTGGGCCAATTTTCGATCTCGAGGAAACAACGAAGCAACACTCTTCCCGCATTTCAAATGCAACCTAAATCACAACCGAGGCGTCCCAAAATGCCTAGGTGTTGTTCTAAACCTAACCCTAACCCTAGTTCGGACACTTCCGGAACAATTACAAATAGGTTCACCGAGAAACAGTGGCTGGAAAAAGATACCCCAAATGACTGCTTTATACTCAGAACCATTTGAAGCAACACTTGTAGGTGTTTTAAATGTCCTGTACCTGATGGGAATGTGCTCGGCATTTTCCTGCATTTCTTTCTTGTGCAACCTTCGGCTGAAATGGCATTTCAAAAGAGCAGGTTATGGGCCATTTACAGGTTAAAATCACAATTACCACTAAAGTCTGGCTGAAATGAGTATTTGATTTGGTTTTCAATGCCAACAATAAGAAATTTGAGCATGCAGGAAGTGTGTTTTCAAACTTTGGATTTTTGACCATTTTCGACAGGCGCGCGGCTTATCAAAAAAAGCAAAATTGGGCCAATTTTCGATCTCGAGGAAACAACGAAGCAACACTCTTCCCGCATTTCAAATGCAACCTAAATCACAACCGAGGTGTCCCAAAATGCCTAGGTGTTGTTCTAAACCTAACCCTAACCCTAGTTCGGACACTCCAGGAACAATTACAAATAGGTTCATCGAGAAACAGTGGCTTGAAAAAGATACCCCAAATGACTGCTTTATACTCAGAACCATTTGAAGCAACACTTGTAGGTGTTTTAAATGTCCTGTATCTGATGGGAATGTGCTCTGCATTTTCCTGCATTTCTTTCTTGTGCAACCTTCGGCTGAAATGGCATTTCAAAAGAGCAGGTTATGGGCCATTTACAGGTTAAAATCACAATTACCACTAAAGTCTGGCTGAAATGAGTATTTGATTTGGTTTTCAATGCCAACAACAAGAAATTTGAGCATGCAGGAAGTGTGTTTTCAAACTTTGGATTTTTGACCATTTTCGACAGGCGCGCGGCTTATCAAAAAAAGCAAAATTGGTCCAATTTTCGATCTCGAGGAAACAACGAAGCAACACTCTTCCCGCATTTCAAATGCAACCTAAATCACAACCGAGGCGTCCCAAAATGCCTAGGTGTTGTTCTAAACCTAACCCTAACCCTAGTTCGGACACTTCCGGAACAATTACAAATAGGTTCACCGAGAAACAGTGGCTGGAAAAAGATACCCCAAATGACTGCTTTATACTCAGAACCATTTGAAGCAACACTTGTAGGTGTTTTAAATGTCCTGTACCTGATGGGAATGTGCTCGGCATTTTCCTGCATTTCTTTCTTGTGCAACCTTCGGCTGAAATGGCATTTCAAAAGAGCAGGTTATGGGCCATTTACAGGTTAAAATCACAATTACCACTAAAGTCTGGCTGAAATGAGTATTTGATTTGGTTTTCAATGCCAACAATAAGAAATTTGAGCATGCAGGAAGTGTGTTTTCAAACTTTGGATTTTTGACCATTTTCGACAGGCGCGCGGCTTATCAAAAAAAGCAAAATTGGGCCAATTTTCGATCTCGAGGAAACAACGAAGCAACACTCTTCCCGCATTTCAAATGCAACCTAAATCACAACCGAGGTGTCCCAAAATGCCTAGGTGTTGTTCTAAACCTAACCCTAACCCTATTTCAGACACTTCCGGAACAATTACAAATAGGTTCATCGAGAAACAGTGGCTGGAAAAAGATACCCCAAATGACTGCTTTATACTCAGAACCATTTGAAGCAACACTTGTAGGTGTTTTAAATGTCCTGTACCTGATGGGAATGTGCTCGGCATTTTCCTGCATTTCTTTCTTGTGCAACCTTCGGCTGAAATGGCATTTCAAAAGAGCAGGTTATGGGCCATTTACAGGTTAAAATCACAATTACCACTAAAGTCTGGCTGAAATGAGTATTTGATTTGGTTTTCAATGCCAACAATAAGAAATTTGAGCATGCAGGAAGTGTGTTTTCAAACTTTGGATTTTTGACCATTTTCGACAGGCGCGCGGCTTATCAAAAAAAGCAAAATTGGTCCAATTTTCGATCTCGAGGAAACAACGAAGCAACACTCTTCCCGCATTTCAAATGCAACCTAAATCACAACCGAGGCGTCCCAAAATGCCTAGGTGTTGTTCTAAACCTAACCCTAACCCTAGTTCGGACACTTCCGGAACAATTACAAATAGGTTCACCGAGAAACAGTGGCTGGAAAAAGATACCCCAAATGACTGCTTTATACTCAGAACCATTTGAAGCAACACTTGTAGGTGTTTTAAATGTCCTGTACCTGATGGGAATGTGCTCGGCATTTTCCTGAATTTCTTTCTTGTGCAACCTTCGGCTGAAATGGCATTTCAAAAGAGCAGGTTATGGGCCATTTACAGGTTAAAATCACAATTACCACTAAAGTCTGGCTGAAATGAGTATTTGATTTGGTTTTCAATGCCAACAACAAGAAATTTGAGCATGCAGGAAGTGTGTTTTCAAACTTTGGATTTTTGACCATTTTCGACAGGCGCGCGGCTTATCAAAAAAAGCAAAATTGGGCCAATTTTCGATCTCGAGGAAACAACGAAGCAACACTCTTCCCGCATTTCAAATGCAACCTAAATCACAACCGAGGCGTCCCAAAATGCCTAGGTGTTGTTCTAAACCTAACCCTAAGCCTAGTTCGGACACTTCCGGAACAATTACAAATAGGTTCACCGAGAAACAGTGGCTGGAAAAAGGTACCCCAAATGACTGCTTTATACTCAGAACCATTTG
Source organism: Lepisosteus platostomus (assembly GCF_059453375.1). Lineage (NCBI taxonomy): Eukaryota > Metazoa > Chordata > Actinopteri > Semionotiformes > Lepisosteidae > Lepisosteus > Lepisosteus platostomus. The sequence goes on from NC_142625.1 coordinate 23,020,028, forward strand.
AAGCAACACTTGTAGGTGTTTTAAATGTCCTGTACCTGATGGGAATGTGCTCGGCATTTTCCTGCATTTCTTTCTTGTGCAACCTTCGGCTGAAATGGCATTTCAAAAGAGCAGGTTATGGGCCATTTACAGGTTAAAATCACAATTACCACTAAAGTCTGGCTGAAATGAGTATTTGATTTGGTTTTCAATGCCAACAATAAGAAATTTGAGCATGCAGGAAGTGTGTTTTCAAACTTTGGATTTTTGACCATTTTCGACAGGCGCGCGGCTTATCAAAAAAAGCAAAATTGGGCCAATTTTCGATCTCGAGGAAACAACGAAGCAACACTATTCCCGCATTTCAAATGCAACCTAAATCACAACCGAGGCGTCCCAAAATGCCTAGGTGTTGTTCTAAACCTAACCCTAAGCCTAGTTCGGACACTTCCGGAACAATTACAAATAGGTTCACCGAGAAACAGTGGCTGGAAAAAGATACCCCAAATGACTGCTTTATACTCAGAACCATTTGAAGCAACACTTGTAGGTGTTTTAAATGTCCTGTACCTGATGGGAATGTGCTTGGCATTTTCCTGCATTTCTTTCTTGTGCAACCTTCGGCTGAAATGGCATTTCAAAAGAGCAGGTTATGGGCCATTTACAGGTTAAAATCACAATTACCACTAAAGTCTGGCTGAAATGAGTATTTGATTTGGTTTTCAATGCCAACAACAAGAAATTTGAGCATGCAGGAAGTGTGTTTTCAAACTTTGGATTTTTGACCATTTTCGACAGGCGCGCGGCTTATCAAAAAAAGCAAAATTGGGCCAATTTTCGATCTCGAGGAAACAACGAAGCAACACTCTTCCCGCATTTCAAATGCAACCTAAATCACAACCGAGGAGTCAAAAAATGCCTAGGTGTTGTTCTAAACCTAACCCTAACCCTAGTTCGGACACTCCAGGAACAATTACAAATAGGTTCATCGAGAAACAGTGGCTTGAAAAAGATACCCCAAATGACTGCTTTATACTCAGAACCATTTGAAGCAACACTTGTAGGTGTTTTAAATGTCCTGTATCTGATGGGAATGTGCTCTGCATTTTCCTGCATTTCTTTCTTGTGCAACCTTCGGCTGAAATGGCATTTCAAAAGAGCAGGTTATGGGCCATTTACAGGTTAAAATCACAATTACCACTAAAGTCTGGCTGAAATGAGTATTTGATTTGGTTTTCAATGCCAACAACAAGAAATTTGAGCATGCAGGAAGTGTGTTTTCAAACTTTGGATTTTTGACCATTTTCGACAGGCGCGCGGCTTATCAAAAAAAGCAAAATTGGGCCAATTTTCGATCTCGAGGAAACAACGATGCAACACTCTTCCCGCATTTCAAATGCAACCTAAATCACAACCGAGGCGTCCCAAAATGCCTAGGTGTTGTTCTAAACCTAACCCTAAGCCTAGTTCGGACACTTCCGGAACAATTACAAATAGGTTCACCGAGAAACAGTGGCTGGAAAAAGATACCCCAAATGACTGCTTTATACTCAGAACCATTTGAAGCAACACTTGTAGGTGTTTTAAATGTCCTGTACCTGATGGGAATGTGCTCGGCATTTTCCTGCATTTCTTTCTTGTGCAACCTTCGGCTGAAATGGCATTTCAAAAGAGCAGGTTATGGGCCATTTACAGGTTAAAATCACAATTACCACTAAAGTCTGGCTGAAATGAGTATTTGATTTGGTTTTCAATGCCAACAACAAGAAATTTGAGCATGCAGGAAGTGTGTTTTCAAACTTTGGATTTTTGACCATTTTCGACAGGCGCGCGGCTTATCAAAAAAAGCAAAATTGGGCCAATTTTCGATCTCGAGGAAACAACGAAGCAACACTCTTCCCGCATTTCAAATGCAACCTAAATCACAACCGAGGCGTCCCAAAATGCCTAGGTGTTGTTCTAAACCTAACCCTAACCCTAGTTCGGACACTTCCGGAACAATTACAAATAGGTTCACCGAGAAACAGTGGCTGGAAAAAGATACCCCAAATGACTGCTTTATACTCAGAACCATTTGAAGCAACACTTGTAGGTGTTTTAAATGTCCTGTACCTGATGGGAATGTGCTCGGCATTTTCCTGCATTTCTTTCTTGTGCAACCTTCGGCTGAAATGGCATTTCAAAAGAGCAGGTTATGGGCCATTTACAGGTTAAAATCACAATTACCACTAAAGTCTGGCTGAAATGAGTATTTGATTTGGTTTTCAATGCCAACAATAAGAAATTTGAGCATGCAGGAAGTGTGTTTTCAAACTTTGGATTTTTGACCATTTTCGACAGGCGCGCGGCTTATCAAAAAAAGCAAAATTGGGCCAATTTTCGATCTCGAGGAAACAACGAAGCAACACTCTTCCCGCATTTCAAATGCAACCTAAATCACAACCGAGGTGTCCCAAAATGCCTAGGTGTTGTTCTAAACCTAACCCTAACCCTAGTTCGGACACTCCAGGAACAATTACAAATAGGTTCATCGAGAAACAGTGGCTTGAAAAAGATACCCCAAATGACTGCTTTATACTCAGAACCATTTGAAGCAACACTTGTAGGTGTTTTAAATGTCCTGTATCTGATGGGAATGTGCTCTGCATTTTCCTGCATTTCTTTCTTGTGCAACCTTCGGCTGAAATGGCATTTCAAAAGAGCAGGTTATGGGCCATTTACAGGTTAAAATCACAATTACCACTAAAGTCTGGCTGAAATGAGTATTTGATTTGGTTTTCAATGCCAACAACAAGAAATTTGAGCATGCAGGAAGTGTGTTTTCAAACTTTGGATTTTTGACCATTTTCGACAGGCGCGCGGCTTATCAAAAAAAGCAAAATTGGTCCAATTTTCGATCTCGAGGAAACAACGAAGCAACACTCTTCCCGCATTTCAAATGCAACCTAAATCACAACCGAGGCGTCCCAAAATGCCTAGGTGTTGTTCTAAACCTAACCCTAACCCTAGTTCGGACACTTCCGGAACAATTACAAATAGGTTCACCGAGAAACAGTGGCTGGAAAAAGATACCCCAAATGACTGCTTTATACTCAGAACCATTTGAAGCAACACTTGTAGGTGTTTTAAATGTCCTGTACCTGATGGGAATGTGCTCGGCATTTTCCTGCATTTCTTTCTTGTGCAACCTTCGGCTGAAATGGCATTTCAAAAGAGCAGGTTATGGGCCATTTACAGGTTAAAATCACAATTACCACTAAAGTCTGGCTGAAATGAGTATTTGATTTGGTTTTCAATGCCAACAATAAGAAATTTGAGCATGCAGGAAGTGTGTTTTCAAACTTTGGATTTTTGACCATTTTCGACAGGCGCGCGGCTTATCAAAAAAAGCAAAATTGGGCCAATTTTCGATCTCGAGGAAACAACGAAGCAACACTCTTCCCGCATTTCAAATGCAACCTAAATCACAACCGAGGTGTCCCAAAATGCCTAGGTGTTGTTCTAAACCTAACCCTAACCCTATTTCAGACACTTCCGGAACAATTACAAATAGGTTCATCGAGAAACAGTGGCTGGAAAAAGATACCCCAAATGACTGCTTTATACTCAGAACCATTTGAAGCAACACTTGTAGGTGTTTTAAATGTCCTGTACCTGATGGGAATGTGCTCGGCATTTTCCTGCATTTCTTTCTTGTGCAACCTTCGGCTGAAATGGCATTTCAAAAGAGCAGGTTATGGGCCATTTACAGGTTAAAATCACAATTACCACTAAAGTCTGGCTGAAATGAGTATTTGATTTGGTTTTCAATGCCAACAATAAGAAATTTGAGCATGCAGGAAGTGTGTTTTCAAACTTTGGATTTTTGACCATTTTCGACAGGCGCGCGGCTTATCAAAAAAAGCAAAATTGGTCCAATTTTCGATCTCGAGGAAACAACGAAGCAACACTCTTCCCGCATTTCAAATGCAACCTAAATCACAACCGAGGCGTCCCAAAATGCCTAGGTGTTGTTCTAAACCTAACCCTAACCCTAGTTCGGACACTTCCGGAACAATTACAAATAGGTTCACCGAGAAACAGTGGCTGGAAAAAGATACCCCAAATGACTGCTTTATACTCAGAACCATTTGAAGCAACACTTGTAGGTGTTTTAAATGTCCTGTACCTGATGGGAATGTGCTCGGCATTTTCCTGAATTTCTTTCTTGTGCAACCTTCGGCTGAAATGGCATTTCAAAAGAGCAGGTTATGGGCCATTTACAGGTTAAAATCACAATTACCACTAAAGTCTGGCTGAAATGAGTATTTGATTTGGTTTTCAATGCCAACAACAAGAAATTTGAGCATGCAGGAAGTGTGTTTTCAAACTTTGGATTTTTGACCATTTTCGACAGGCGCGCGGCTTATCAAAAAAAGCAAAATTGGGCCAATTTTCGATCTCGAGGAAACAACGAAGCAACACTCTTCCCGCATTTCAAATGCAACCTAAATCACAACCGAGGCGTCCCAAAATGCCTAGGTGTTGTTCTAAACCTAACCCTAAGCCTAGTTCGGACACTTCCGGAACAATTACAAATAGGTTCACCGAGAAACAGTGGCTGGAAAAAGATACCCCAAATGACTGCTTTATACTCAGAACCATTTGAAGCAACACTTGTAGGTGTTTTAAATGTCCTGTACCTGATGGGAATGTGCTTGGCATTTTCCTGCATTTCTTTCTTGTGCAACCTTCGGCTGAAATGGCATTTCAAAAGAGCAGGTTATGGGCCATTTACAGGTTAAAATCACAATTACCACTAAAGTCTGGCTGAAATGAGTATTTGATTTGGTTTTCAATGCCAACAACAAGAAATTTGAGCATGCAGGAAGTGTGTTTTCAAACTTTGGATTTTTGACCATTTTCGACAGGCGCGCGGCTTATCAAAAAAAGCAAAATTGGGCCAATTTTCGATCTCGAGGAAACAACGAAGCAACACTCTTCCCGCATTTCAAATGCAACCTAAATCACAACCGAGGAGTCAAAAAATGCCTAGGTGTTGTTCTAAACCTAACCCTAACCCTAGTTCGGACACTCCAGGAACAATTACAAATAGGTTCATCGAGAAACAGTGGCTTGAAAAAGATACCCCAAATGACTGCTTTATACTCAGAACCATTTGAAGCAACACTTGTAGGTGTTTTAAATGTCCTGTATCTGATGGGAATGTGCTCTGCATTTTCCTGCATTTCTTTCTTGTGCAACCTTCGGCTGAAATGGCATTTCAAAAGAGCAGGTTATGGGCCATTTACAGGTTAAAATCACAATTACCACTAAAGTCTGGCTGAAATGAGTATTTGATTTGGTTTTCAATGCCAACAACAAGAAATTTGAGCATGCAGGAAGTGTGTTTTCAAACTTTGGATTTTTGACCATTTTCGACAGGCGCGCGGCTTATCAAAAAAAGCAAAATTGGGCCAATTTTCGATCTCGAGGAAACAACGATGCAACACTCTTCCCGCATTTCAAATGCAACCTAAATCACAACCGAGGCGTCCCAAAATGCCTAGGTGTTGTTCTAAACCTAACCCTAAGCCTAGTTCGGACACTTCCGGAACAATTACAAATAGGTTCACCGAGAAACAGTGGCTGGAAAAAGATACCCCAAATGACTGCTTTATACTCAGAACCATTTGAAGCAACACTTGTAGGTGTTTTAAATGTCCTGTACCTGATGGGAATGTGCTCGGCATTTTCCTGCATTTCTTTCTTGTGCAACCTTCGGCTGAAATGGCATTTCAAAAGAGCAGGTTATGGGCCATTTACAGGTTAAAATCACAATTACCACTAAAGTCTGGCTGAAATGAGTATTTGATTTGGTTTTCAATGCCAACAACAAGAAATTTGAGCATGCAGGAAGTGTGTTTTCAAACTTTGGATTTTTGACCATTTTCGACAGGCGCGCGGCTTATCAAAAAAAGCAAAATTGGGCCAATTTTCGATCTCGAGGAAACAACGAAGCAACACTCTTCCCGCATTTCAAATGCAACCTAAATCACAACCGAGGCGTCCCAAAATGCCTAGGTGTTGTTCTAAACCTAACCCTAACCCTAGTTCGGACACTTCCGGAACAATTACAAATAGGTTCACCGAGAAACAGTGGCTGGAAAAAGATACCCCAAATGACTGCTTTATACTCAGAACCATTTGAAGCAACACTTGTAGGTGTTTTAAATGTCCTGTACCTGATGGGAATGTGCTCGGCATTTTCCTGCATTTCTTTCTTGTGCAACCTTCGGCTGAAATGGCATTTCAAAAGAGCAGGTTATGGGCCATTTACAGGTTAAAATCACAATTACCACTAAAGTCTGGCTGAAATGAGTATTTGATTTGGTTTTCAATGCCAACAATAAGAAATTTGAGCATGCAGGAAGTGTGTTTTCAAACTTTGGATTTTTGACCATTTTCGACAGGCGCGCGGCTTATCAAAAAAAGCAAAATTGGGCCAATTTTCGATCTCGAGGAAACAACGAAGCAACACTCTTCCCGCATTTCAAATGCAACCTAAATCACAACCGAGGTGTCCCAAAATGCCTAGGTGTTGTTCTAAACCTAACCCTAACCCTAGTTCGGACACTCCAGGAACAATTACAAATAGGTTCATCGAGAAACAGTGGCTTGAAAAAGATACCCCAAATGACTGCTTTATACTCAGAACCATTTGAAGCAACACTTGTAGGTGTTTTAAATGTCCTGTATCTGATGGGAATGTGCTCTGCATTTTCCTGCATTTCTTTCTTGTGCAACCTTCGGCTGAAATGGCATTTCAAAAGAGCAGGTTATGGGCCATTTACAGGTTAAAATCACAATTACCACTAAAGTCTGGCTGAAATGAGTATTTGATTTGGTTTTCAATGCCAACAACAAGAAATTTGAGCATGCAGGAAGTGTGTTTTCAAACTTTGGATTTTTGACCATTTTCGACAGGCGCGCGGCTTATCAAAAAAAGCAAAATTGGTCCAATTTTCGATCTCGAGGAAACAACGAAGCAACACTCTTCCCGCATTTCAAATGCAACCTAAATCACAACCGAGGCGTCCCAAAATGCCTAGGTGTTGTTCTAAACCTAACCCTAACCCTAGTTCGGACACTTCCGGAACAATTACAAATAGGTTCACCGAGAAACAGTGGCTGGAAAAAGATACCCCAAATGACTGCTTTATACTCAGAACCATTTGAAGCAACACTTGTAGGTGTTTTAAATGTCCTGTACCTGATGGGAATGTGCTCGGCATTTTCCTGCATTTCTTTCTTGTGCAACCTTCGGCTGAAATGGCATTTCAAAAGAGCAGGTTATGGGCCATTTACAGGTTAAAATCACAATTACCACTAAAGTCTGGCTGAAATGAGTATTTGATTTGGTTTTCAATGCCAACAATAAGAAATTTGAGCATGCAGGAAGTGTGTTTTCAAACTTTGGATTTTTGACCATTTTCGACAGGCGCGCGGCTTATCAAAAAAAGCAAAATTGGGCCAATTTTCGATCTCGAGGAAACAACGAAGCAACACTCTTCCCGCATTTCAAATGCAACCTAAATCACAACCGAGGTGTCCCAAAATGCCTAGGTGTTGTTCTAAACCTAACCCTAACCCTATTTCAGACACTTCCGGAACAATTACAAATAGGTTCATCGAGAAACAGTGGCTGGAAAAAGATACCCCAAATGACTGCTTTATACTCAGAACCATTTGAAGCAACACTTGTAGGTGTTTTAAATGTCCTGTACCTGATGGGAATGTGCTCGGCATTTTCCTGCATTTCTTTCTTGTGCAACCTTCGGCTGAAATGGCATTTCAAAAGAGCAGGTTATGGGCCATTTACAGGTTAAAATCACAATTACCACTAAAGTCTGGCTGAAATGAGTATTTGATTTGGTTTTCAATGCCAACAATAAGAAATTTGAGCATGCAGGAAGTGTGTTTTCAAACTTTGGATTTTTGACCATTTTCGACAGGCGCGCGGCTTATCAAAAAAAGCAAAATTGGTCCAATTTTCGATCTCGAGGAAACAACGAAGCAACACTCTTCCCGCATTTCAAATGCAACCTAAATCACAACCGAGGCGTCCCAAAATGCCTAGGTGTTGTTCTAAACCTAACCCTAACCCTAGTTCGGACACTTCCGGAACAATTACAAATAGGTTCACCGAGAAACAGTGGCTGGAAAAAGATACCCCAAATGACTGCTTTATACTCAGAACCATTTGAAGCAACACTTGTAGGTGTTTTAAATGTCCTGTACCTGATGGGAATGTGCTCGGCATTTTCCTGAATTTCTTTCTTGTGCAACCTTCGGCTGAAATGGCATTTCAAAAGAGCAGGTTATGGGCCATTTACAGGTTAAAATCACAATTACCACTAAAGTCTGGCTGAAATGAGTATTTGATTTGGTTTTCAATGCCAACAACAAGAAATTTGAGCATGCAGGAAGTGTGTTTTCAAACTTTGGATTTTTGACCATTTTCGACAGGCGCGCGGCTTATCAAAAAAAGCAAAATTGGGCCAATTTTCGATCTCGAGGAAACAACGAAGCAACACTCTTCCCGCATTTCAAATGCAACCTAAATCACAACCGAGGCGTCCCAAAATGCCTAGGTGTTGTTCTAAACCTAACCCTAAGCCTAGTTCGGACACTTCCGGAACAATTACAAATAGGTTCACCGAGAAACAGTGGCTGGAAAAAGGTACCCCAAATGACTGCTTTATACTCAGAACCATTTGAAGCAACACTTGTAGGTGTTTTAAATGTCCTGTACCTGATGGGAATGTGCTCGGCATTTTCCTGCATTTCTTTCTTGTGCAACCTTCGGCTGAAATGGCATTTCAAAAGAGCAGGTTATGGGCCATTTACAGGTTAAAATCACAATTACCACTAAAGTCTGGCTGAAATGAGTATTTGATTTGGTTTTCAATGCCAACAATAAGAAATTTGAGCATGCAGGAAGTGTGTTTTCAAACTTTGGATTTTTGACCATTTTCGACAGGCGCGCGGCTTATCAAAAAAAGCAAAATTGGGCCAATTTTCGATCTCGAGGAAACAACGAAGCAACACTATTCCCGCATTTCAAATGCAACCTAAATCACAACCGAGGCGTCCCAAAATGCCTAGGTGTTGTTCTAAACCTAACCCTAAGCCTAGTTCGGACACTTCCGGAACAATTACAAATAGGTTCACCGAGAAACAGTGGCTGGAAAAAGATACCCCAAATGACTGCTTTATACTCAGAACCATTTGAAGCAACACTTGTAGGTGTTTTAAATGTCCTGTACCTGATGGGAATGTGCTTGGCATTTTCCTGCATTTCTTTCTTGTGCAACCTTCGGCTGAAATGGCATTTCAAAAGAGCAGGTTATGGGCCATTTACAGGTTAAAATCACAATTACCACTAAAGTCTGGCTGAAATGAGTATTTGATTTGGTTTTCAATGCCAACAACAAGAAATTTGAGCATGCAGGAAGTGTGTTTTCAAACTTTGGATTTTTGACCATTTTCGACAGGCGCGCGGCTTATCAAAAAAAGCAAAATTGGGCCAATTTTCGATCTCGAGGAAACAACGAAGCAACACTCTTCCCGCATTTCAAATGCAACCTAAATCACAACCGAGGAGTCAAAAAATGCCTAGGTGTTGTTCTAAACCTAACCCTAACCCTAGTTCGGACACTCCAGGAACAATTACAAATAGGTTCATCGAGAAACAGTGGCTTGAAAAAGATACCCCAAATGACTGCTTTATACTCAGAACCATTTGAAGCAACACTTGTAGGTGTTTTAAATGTCCTGTATCTGATGGGAATGTGCTCTGCATTTTCCTGCATTTCTTTCTTGTGCAACCTTCGGCTGAAATGGCATTTCAAAAGAGCAGGTTATGGGCCATTTACAGGTTAAAATCACAATTACCACTAAAGTCTGGCTGAAATGAGTATTTGATTTGGTTTTCAATGCCAACAACAAGAAATTTGAGCATGCAGGAAGTGTGTTTTCAAACTTTGGATTTTTGACCATTTTCGACAGGCGCGCGGCTTATCAAAAAAAGCAAAATTGGGCCAATTTTCGATCTCGAGGAAACAACGATGCAACACTCTTCCCGCATTTCAAATGCAACCTAAATCACAACCGAGGCGTCCCAAAATGCCTAGGTGTTGTTCTAAACCTAACCCTAAGCCTAGTTCGGACACTTCCGGAACAATTACAAATAGGTTCACCGAGAAACAGTGGCTGGAAAAAGATACCCCAAATGACTGCTTTATACTCAGAACCATTTGAAGCAACACTTGTAGGTGTTTTAAATGTCCTGTACCTGATGGGAATGTGCTCGGCATTTTCCTGCATTTCTTTCTTGTGCAACCTTCGGCTGAAATGGCATTTCAAAAGAGCAGGTTATGGGCCATTTACAGGTTAAAATCACAATTACCACTAAAGTCTGGCTGAAATGAGTATTTGATTTGGTTTTCAATGCCAACAACAAGAAATTTGAGCATGCAGGAAGTGTGTTTTCAAACTTTGGATTTTTGACCATTTTCGACAGGCGCGCGGCTTATCAAAAAAAGCAAAATTGGGCCAATTTTCGATCTCGAGGAAACAACGAAGCAACACTCTTCCCGCATTTCAAATGCAACCTAAATCACAACCGAGGCGTCCCAAAATGCCTAGGTGTTGTTCTAAACCTAACCCTAACCCTAGTTCGGACACTTCCGGAACAATTACAAATAGGTTCACCGAGAAACAGTGGCTGGAAAAAGATACCCCAAATGACTGCTTTATACTCAGAACCATTTGAAGCAACACTTGTAGGTGTTTTAAATGTCCTGTACCTGATGGGAATGTGCTCGGCATTTTCCTGCATTTCTTTCTTGTGCAACCTTCGGCTGAAATGGCATTTCAAAAGAGCAGGTTATGGGCCATTTACAGGTTAAAATCACAATTACCACTAAAGTCTGGCTGAAATGAGTATTTGATTTGGTTTTCAATGCCAACAATAAGAAATTTGAGCATGCAGGAAGTGTGTTTTCAAACTTTGGATTTTTGACCATTTTCGACAGGCGCGCGGCTTATCAAAAAAAGCAAAATTGGGCCAATTTTCGATCTCGAGGAAACAACGAAGCAACACTCTTCCCGCATTTCAAATGCAACCTAAATCACAACCGAGGTGTCCCAAAATGCCTAGGTGTTGTTCTAAACCTAACCCTAACCCTAGTTCGGACACTCCAGGAACAATTACAAATAGGTTCATCGAGAAACAGTGGCTTGAAAAAGATACCCCAAATGACTGCTTTATACTCAGAACCATTTGAAGCAACACTTGTAGGTGTTTTAAATGTCCTGTATCTGATGGGAATGTGCTCTGCATTTTCCTGCATTTCTTTCTTGTGCAACCTTCGGCTGAAATGGCATTTCAAAAGAGCAGGTTATGGGCCATTTACAGGTTAAAATCACAATTACCACTAAAGTCTGGCTGAAATGAGTATTTGATTTGGTTTTCAATGCCAACAACAAGAAATTTGAGCATGCAGGAAGTGTGTTTTCAAACTTTGGATTTTTGACCATTTTCGACAGGCGCGCGGCTTATCAAAAAAAGCAAAATTGGTCCAATTTTCGATCTCGAGGAAACAACGAAGCAACACTCTTCCCGCATTTCAAATGCAACCTAAATCACAACCGAGGCGTCCCAAAATGCCTAGGTGTTGTTCTAAACCTAACCCTAACCCTAGTTCGGACACTTCCGGAACAATTACAAATAGGTTCACCGAGAAACAGTGGCTGGAAAAAGATACCCCAAATGACTGCTTTATACTCAGAACCATTTGAAGCAACACTTGTAGGTGTTTTAAATGTCCTGTACCTGATGGGAATGTGCTCGGCATTTTCCTGCATTTCTTTCTTGTGCAACCTTCGGCTGAAATGGCATTTCAAAAGAGCAGGTTATGGGCCATTTACAGGTTAAAATCACAATTACCACTAAAGTCTGGCTGAAATGAGTATTTGATTTGGTTTTCAATGCCAACAATAAGAAATTTGAGCATGCAGGAAGTGTGTTTTCAAACTTTGGATTTTTGACCATTTTCGACAGGCGCGCGGCTTATCAAAAAAAGCAAAATTGGGCCAATTTTCGATCTCGAGGAAACAACGAAGCAACACTCTTCCCGCATTTCAAATGCAACCTAAATCACAACCGAGGTGTCCCAAAATGCCTAGGTGTTGTTCTAAACCTAACCCTAACCCTATTTCAGACACTTCCGGAACAATTACAAATAGGTTCATCGAGAAACAGTGGCTGGAAAAAGATACCCCAAATGACTGCTTTATACTCAGAACCATTTGAAGCAACACTTGTAGGTGTTTTAAATGTCCTGTACCTGATGGGAATGTGCTCGGCATTTTCCTGCATTTCTTTCTTGTGCAACCTTCGGCTGAAATGGCATTTCAAAAGAGCAGGTTATGGGCCATTTACAGGTTAAAATCACAATTACCACTAAAGTCTGGCTGAAATGAGTATTTGATTTGGTTTTCAATGCCAACAATAAGAAATTTGAGCATGCAGGAAGTGTGTTTTCAAACTTTGGATTTTTGACCATTTTCGACAGGCGCGCGGCTTATCAAAAAAAGCAAAATTGGTCCAATTTTCGATCTCGAGGAAACAACGAAGCAACACTCTTCCCGCATTTCAAATGCAACCTAAATCACAACCGAGGCGTCCCAAAATGCCTAGGTGTTGTTCTAAACCTAACCCTAACCCTAGTTCGGACACTTCCGGAACAATTACAAATAGGTTCACCGAGAAACAGTGGCTGGAAAAAGATACCCCAAATGACTGCTTTATACTCAGAACCATTTGAAGCAACACTTGTAGGTGTTTTAAATGTCCTGTACCTGATGGGAATGTGCTCGGCATTTTCCTGAATTTCTTTCTTGTGCAACCTTCGGCTGAAATGGCATTTCAAAAGAGCAGGTTATGGGCCATTTACAGGTTAAAATCACAATTACCACTAAAGTCTGGCTGAAATGAGTATTTGATTTGGTTTTCAATGCCAACAACAAGAAATTTGAGCATGCAGGAAGTGTGTTTTCAAACTTTGGATTTTTGACCATTTTCGACAGGCGCGCGGCTTATCAAAAAAAGCAAAATTGGGCCAATTTTCGATCTCGAGGAAACAACGAAGCAACACTCTTCCCGCATTTCAAATGCAACCTAAATCACAACCGAGGCGTCCCAAAATGCCTAGGTGTTGTTCTAAACCTAACCCTAAGCCTAGTTCGGACACTTCCGGAACAATTACAAATAGGTTCACCGAGAAACAGTGGCTGGAAAAAGGTACCCCAAATGACTGCTTTATACTCAGAACCATTTGAAGCAACACTTGTAGGTGTTTTAAATGTCCTGTACCTGATGGGAATGTGCTCGGCATTTTCCTGCATTTCTTTCTTGTGCAACCTTCGGCTGAAATGGCATTTCAAAAGAGCAGGTTATGGGCCATTTACAGGTTAAAATCACAATTACCACTAAAGTCTGGCTGAAATGAGTATTTGATTTGGTTTTCAATGCCAACAATAAGAAATTTGAGCATGCAGGAAGTGTGTTTTCAAACTTTGGATTTTTGACCATTTTCGACAGGCGCGCGGCTTATCAAAAAAAGCAAAATTGGGCCAATTTTCGATCTCGAGGAAACAACGAAGCAACACTATTCCCGCATTTCAAATGCAACCTAAATCACAACCGAGGCGTCCCAAAATGCCTAGGTGTTGTTCTAAACCTAACCCTAACCCTAGTTCGGACACTCCAGGAACAATTACAAAAAGGTTCATCGAGAAACAGTGGCTTGAAAAAGATACCCCAAATGACTGCTTTATACTCAGAACCATTTGAAGCAACACTTGTAGGTGTTTTAAATGTCATGTATCTGATGGGAATGTGCTCGGCATTTTCCTGCATTTCTTTCTTGTGCAACCTTCGGCTGAAATGGCATTTCAAAAGAGCAGGTTATGGGCCATTTACAGGTTAAAATCACAATTACCACTAAAGTCTGGCTGAAATGAGTATTTGATTTGGTTTTCAATGCCAACAACAAGAAATTTGAGCATGCAGGAAGTGTGTTTTCAAACTTTGGATTTTTGACCATTTTCGACAGGCGCGCGGCTTATCAAAAAAAGCAAAATTGGGCCAATTTTCGATCTCGAGGAAACAACGAAGCAACACTCTTCCCGCATTTCAAATGCAACCTAAATCACAACCGAGGCTTCCCAAAATGCCTGGGTGTTGTTCTAAACCTAACCCTAACCCTAGTTCGGACACTTCCGGAACAATTACAAATAGGTTCATCGAGAAACAGTGGCTGGAAAAAGATACCCCAAATGACTGCTTTATACTCAGAACCATTTGAAGCAACACTTGTAGGTGTTTTAAATGTCCTGTACCTGATGGGAATGTGCTCGGCATTTTCCTGCATTTCTTTCTTGTGCAACCTTCGGCTGAAATGGCATTTCAAAAGAGCAGGTTATGGGCCATTTACAGGTTAAAATCACAATTACCACTAAAGTCTGGCTGAAATGAGTATTTGATTTGGTTTTCAATGCCAACAATAAGAAATTTGAGCATGCAGGAAGTGTGTTTTCAAACTTTGGATTTTTGACCATTTTCGACAGGCGCGCGGCTTATCAAAAAAAGCAAAATTGGGCCAATTTTCGATCTCGAGGAAACAACGAAGCAACACTCTTCCCGCATTTCAAATGCAACCTAAATCACAACCGAGGAGTCAAAAAATGCCTAGGTGTTGTTCTAAACCTAACCCTAACCCTAGTTCGGACACTCCAGGAACAATTACAAATAGGTTCATCGAGAAACAGTGGCTTGAAAAAGATACCCCAAATGACTGCTTTATACTCAGAACCATTTGAAGCAACACTTGTAGGTGTTTTAAATGTCATGTATCTGATGGGAATGTGCTCGGCATTTTCCTGCATTTCTTTCTTGTGCAACCTTCGGCTGAAATGGCATTTCAAAAGAGCAGGTTATGGGCCATTTACAGGTTAAAATCACAATTACCACTAAAGTCTGGCTGAAATGAGTATTTGATTTGGTTTTCAATGCCAACAATAAGAAATTTGAGCATGCAGGAAGTGTGTTTTCAAACTTTGGATTTTTGACCATTTTCGACAGGCGCGCGGCTTATCAAAAAAAGCAAAATTGGGCCAATTTTCGATCTCGAGGAAACAACGAAGCAACACTCTTCCCGCATTTCAAATGCAACCTAAATCACAACCGAGGCGTCCCAAAATGCCTAGGTGTTGTTCTAAACCTAACCCTAACCCTAGTTCAGACACTTCCGGAACAATTACAAATAGGTTCATCGAGAAACAGTGGCTGGAAAAAGATACCCCAAATGACTGCTTTATACTCAGAACCATTTGAAGCAACACTTGTAGGTGTTTTAAATGTCCTGTACCTGATGGGAATGTGCTCGGCATTTTCCTGCATTTCTTTCTTGTGCAACCTTCGGCTGAAATGGCATTTCAAAAGAGCAGGTTATGGGCCATTTACAGGTTAAAATCACAATTACCACTAAAGTCTGGCTGAAATGAGTATTTGATTTGGTTTTCAATGCCAACAACAAGAAATTTGAGCATGCAGGAAGTGTGTTTTCAAACTTTGGATTTTTGACCATTTTCGACAGGCGCGCGGCTTATCAAAAAAAGCAAAATTGGGCCAATTTTCGATCTCGAGGAAACAACGATGCAACACTCTTCCCGCATTTCAAATGCAACCTAAATCACAACCGAGGCGTCCCAAAATGCCTAGGTGTTGTTCTAAACCTAACCCTAAGCCTAGTTCGGACACTTCCGGAACAATTACAAATAGGTTCACCGAGAAACAGTGGCTGGAAAAAGATACCCCAAATGACTGCTTTATACTCAGAACCATTTGAAGCAACACTTGTAGGTGTTTTAAATGTCCTGTACCTGATGGGAATGTGCTCGGCATTTTCCTGCATTTCTTTCTTGTGCAACCTTCGGCTGAAATGGCATTTCAAAAGAGCAGGTTATGGGCCATTTACAGGTTAAAATCACAATTACCACTAAAGTCTGGCTGAAATGAGTATTTGATTTGGTTTTCAATGCCAACAACAAGAAATTTGAGCATGCAGGAAGTGTGTTTTCAAACTTTGGATTTTTGACCATTTTCGACAGGCGCGCGGCTTATCAAAAAAAGCAAAATTGGGCCAATTTTCGATCTCGAGGAAACAACGAAGCAACACTCTTCCCGCATTTCAAATGCAACCTAAATCACAACCGAGGCTTCCCAAAATGCCTGGGTGTTGTTCTAAACCTAACCCTAACCCTAGTTCGGACACTTCCGGAACAATTACAAATAGGTTCATCGAGAAACAGTGGCTGGAAAAAGATACCCCAAATGACTGCTTTATACTCAGAACCATTTGAAGCAACACTTGTAGGTGTTTTAAATGTCCTGTATCTGATGGGAATGTGCTCGGCATTTTCCTGCATTTCTTTCTTGTGCAACCTTCGGCTGAAATGGCATTTCAAAAGAGCAGGTTATGGGCCATTTACAGGTTAAAATCACAATTACCACTAAAGTCTGGCTGAAATGAGTATTTGATTTGGTTTTCAATGCCAACAACAAGAAATTTGAGCATGCAGGAAGTGTGTTTTCAAACTTTGGATTTTTGACCATTTTCGACAGGCGCGCGGCTTATCAAAAAAAGCAAAATTGGTCCAATTTTCGATCTCGAGGAAACAACGAAGCAACACTCTTCCCGCATTTCAAATGCAACCTAAATCACAACCGAGGCGTCCCAAAATGCCTAGGTGTTGTTCTAAACCTAACCCTAACCCTAGTTCGGACACTTCCGGAACAATTACAAATAGGTTCACCGAGAAACAGTGGCTGGAAAAAGATACCCCAAATGACTGCTTTATACTCAGAACCATTTGAAGCAACACTTGTAGGTGTTTTAAATGTCCTGTACCTGATGGGAATGTGCTCGGCATTTTCCTGCATTTCTTTCTTGTGCAACCTTCGGCTGAAATGGCATTTCAAAAGAGCAGGTTATGGGCCATTTACAGGTTAAAATCACAATTACCACTAAAGTCTGGCTGAAATGAGTATTTGATTTGGTTTTCAATGCCAACAATAAGAAATTTGAGCATGCAGGAAGTGTGTTTTCAAACTTTGGATTTTTGACCATTTTCGACAGGCGCGCGGCTTATCAAAAAAAGCAAAATTGGGCCAATTTTCGATCTCGAGGAAACAACGAAGCAACACTCTTCCCGCATTTCAAATGCAACCTAAATCACAACCGAGGAGTCAAAAAATGCCTAGGTGTTGTTCTAAACCTAACCCTAACCCTAGTTCGGACACTCCAGGAACAATTACAAATAGGTTCATCGAGAAACAGTGGCTTGAAAAAGATACCCCAAATGACTGCTTTATACTCAGAACCATTTGAAGCAACACTTGTAGGTGTTTTAAATGTCATGTATCTGATGGGAATGTGCTCGGCATTTTCCTGCATTTCTTTCTTGTGCAACCTTCGGCTGAAATGGCATTTCAAAAGAACAGGTTATGGGCCATTTACAGGTTAAAATCACAATTACCACTAAAGTCTGGCTGAAATGAGTATTTGATTTGGTTTTCAATGCCAACAACAAGAAATTTGAGCATGCAGGAAGTGTGTTTTCAAACTTTGGATTTTTGACCATTTTCGACAGGCGCGCGGCTTATCAAAAAAAGCAAAATTGGGCCAATTTTCGATCTCGAGGAAGCAACGATGCAACACTCTTCCCGCATTTCAAATGCAACCTAAATCACAACCGAGGCGTCCCAAAATGCCTAGGTGTTGTTCTAAACCTAACCCTAAGCCTAGTTCGGACACTTCCGGAACAATTACAAATAGGTTCACCGAGAAACAGTGGCTGGAAAAAGATACCCCAAATGACTGCTTTATACTCAGAACCATTTGAAGCAACACTTGTAGGTGTTTTAAATGTCCTGTACCTGATGGGAATGTGTTCGGCATTTTCCTGCATTTCTTTCTTGTGCAACCTTCGGCTGAAATGGCATTTCAAAAGAGCAGGTTATGGGCCATTTACAGGTTAAAATCACAATTACCACTAAAGTCTGGCTGAAATGAGTATTTGATTTGGTTTTCAATGCCAACAACAAGAAATTTGAGCATGCAGGAAGTGTGTTTTCAAACTTTGGATTTTTGACCATTTTCGACAGGCGCGCGGCTTATCAAAAAAAGCAAAATTGGGCCAATTTTCGATCTCGAGGAAACAACGAAGCAACACTCTTCCCGCATTTCAAATGCAACCTAAATCACAACCGAGGCTTCCCAAAATGCCTGGGTGTTGTTCTAAACCTAACCCTATCCCTAGTTCGGACACTTCCGGAACAATTACAAATAGGTTCATCGAGAAACAGTGGCTGGAAAAAGATACCCCTAATGACTGCTTTATACTCAGAACCATTTGAAGCAACACTTGTAGGTGTTTTAAATGTCCTGTATCTGATGGGAATGTGCTCTGCATTTTCCTGCATTTCTTTCTTGTGCAACCTTCGGCTGAAATGGCATTTCAAAAGAGCAGGTTATGGGCCATTTACAGGTTAAAATCACAATTACCACTAAAGTCTGGCTGAAATGAGTATTTGATTTGGTTTTCAATGCCAACAACAAGAAATTTGAGCATGCAGGAAGTGTGTTTTCAAACTTTGGATTTTTGACCATTTTCGACAGGCGCGCGGCTTATCAAAAAAAGCAAAATTGGGCCAATTTTCGATCTCGAGGAAACAACAAAGCAACACTCTTCCCGCATTTCAAATGCAACCTAAATCACAACCGAGGAGTCAAAAAATGCCTAGGTGTTGTTCTAAACCTAACCCTAACCCTAGTTCGGACACTCCAGGAACAATTACAAATAGGTTCATCGAGAAACAGTGGCTGGAAAAAGATACCCCAAATGACTCCTTTATACTCAGAACCATTTGAAGCAACACTTGTAGGTGTTTTAAATGTCCTGTACCTGATGGGAATGTGCTCGGCATTTTCCTGCATTTCTTTCTTGTGCAACCTTCGGCTGAAATGGCATTTCAATAGAGCATGTTATGGGCCATTTACAGGTTAAAATCACAATTACCATTAAAGTCTGGCTGAAATGAGTATTTGATTTGGTTTTCAAAGCCAACAACAAGAAATTTGAGCATGCAGGAAGTGTGTTTTCAAACTTTGGATTTTTGACCATTTTCGACAGGTGCGCGGCTTATCAAAAAAAGCAAAATTGGGCCAATTTTCGATCTCGAGGAAACAACGAAGCAACACTCTTCCCGCATTTCAAATGCAACCTAAATCACAACCGAGGCTTCCCAAAATGCCTGGGTGTTGTTCTAAACCTAACCCTAACCCTAGTTCGGACACTCCAGGAACAATTACAAATAGGTTCATCGAGAAACAGTGGCTTGAAAAAGATACCCCAAATGACTGCTTTATACTCAGAACCATTTGAAGCAACACTTGTAGGTGTTTTAAATGTCATGTATCTGATGGGAATGTGCTCGGCATTTTCCTGCATTTCTTTCTTGTGCAACCTTCGGCTGAAATGGCATTTCAAAAGAACAGGTTATGGGCCATTTACAGGTTAAAATCACAATTACCACTAAAGTCTGGCTGAAATGAGTATTTGATTTGGTTTTCAATGCCAACAACAAGAAATTTGAGCATGCAGGAAGTGTGTTTTCAAACTTTGGATTTTTGACCATTTTCGACAGGCGCGCGGCTTATCAAAAAAAGCAAAATTGGGCCAATTTTCGATCTCGAGGAAACAACGAAGCAACACTCTTCCCGCATTTCAAATGCAACCTAAATCACAACCGAGGAGTCAAAAAATGCCTAGGTGTTGTTCTAAACCTAACCCTAACCCTAGTTCGGACACTCCAGGAACAATTACAAATAGGTTCATCGAGAAACAGTGGCTTGAAAAAGATACCCCAAATGACTGCTTTATACTCAGAACCATTTGAAGCAACACTTGTAGGTGTTTTAAATGTCCTGTATCTGATGGGAATGTGCTCTGCATTTTCCTGCATTTCTTTCTTGTGCAACCTTCGGCTGAAATGGCATTTCAAAAGAGCAGGTTATGGGCCATTTACAGGTTAAAATCACAATTACCACTAAAGTCTGGCTGAAATGAGTATTTGATTTGGTTTTCAATGCCAACAACAAGAAATTTGAGCATGCAGGAAGTGTGTTTTCAAACTTTGGATTTTTGACCATTTTCGACAGGCGCGCGGCTTATCAAAAAAAGCAAAATTGGGCCAATTTTCGATCTCGAGGAAACAACGATGCAACACTCTTCCCGCATTTCAAATGCAACCTAAATCACAACCGAGGCGTCCCAAAATGCCTAGGTGTTGTTCTAAACCTAACCCTAAGCCTAGTTCGGACACTTCCGGAACAATTACAAATAGGTTCACCGAGAAACAGTGGCTGGAAAAAGATACCCCAAATGACTGCTTTATACTCAGAACCATTTGAAGCAACACTTGTAGGTGTTTTAAATGTCCTGTACCTGATGGGAATGTGCTCGGCATTTTCCTGCATTTCTTTCTTGTGCAACCTTCGGCTGAAATGGCATTTCAAAAGAGCAGGTTATGGGCCATTTACAGGTTAAAATCACAATTACCACTAAAGTCTGGCTGAAATGAGTATTTGATTTGGTTTTCAATGCCAACAACAAGAAATTTGAGCATGCAGGAAGTGTGTTTTCAAACTTTGGATTTTTGACCATTTTCGACAGGCGCGCGGCTTATCAAAAAAAGCAAAATTGGGCCAATTTTCGATCTCGAGGAAACAACGAAGCAACACTCTTCCCGCATTTCAAATGCAACCTAAATCACAACCGAGGCGTCCCAAAATGCCTAGGTGTTGTTCTAAACCTAACCCTAACCCTAGTTCGGACACTTCCGGAACAATTACAAATAGGTTCACCGAGAAACAGTGGCTGGAAAAAGATACCCCAAATGACTGCTTTATACTCAGAACCATTTGAAGCAACACTTGTAGGTGTTTTAAATGTCCTGTACCTGATGGGAATGTGCTCGGCATTTTCCTGCATTTCTTTCTTGTGCAACCTTCGGCTGAAATGGCATTTCAAAAGAGCAGGTTATGGGCCATTTACAGGTTAAAATCACAATTACCACTAAAGTCTGGCTGAAATGAGTATTTGATTTGGTTTTCAATGCCAACAATAAGAAATTTGAGCATGCAGGAAGTGTGTTTTCAAACTTTGGATTTTTGACCATTTTCGACAGGCGCGCGGCTTATCAAAAAAAGCAAAATTGGGCCAATTTTCGATCTCGAGGAAACAACGAAGCAACACTCTTCCCGCATTTCAAATGCAACCTAAATCACAACCGAGGTGTCCCAAAATGCCTAGGTGTTGTTCTAAACCTAACCCTAACCCTAGTTCGGACACTCCAGGAACAATTACAAATAGGTTCATCGAGAAACAGTGGCTTGAAAAAGATACCCCAAATGACTGCTTTATACTCAGAACCATTTGAAGCAACACTTGTAGGTGTTTTAAATGTCCTGTATCTGATGGGAATGTGCTCTGCATTTTCCTGCATTTCTTTCTTGTGCAACCTTCGGCTGAAATGGCATTTCAAAAGAGCAGGTTATGGGCCATTTACAGGTTAAAATCACAATTACCACTAAAGTCTGGCTGAAATGAGTATTTGATTTGGTTTTCAATGCCAACAACAAGAAATTTGAGCATGCAGGAAGTGTGTTTTCAAACTTTGGATTTTTGACCATTTTCGACAGGCGCGCGGCTTATCAAAAAAAGCAAAATTGGTCCAATTTTCGATCTCGAGGAAACAACGAAGCAACACTCTTCCCGCATTTCAAATGCAACCTAAATCACAACCGAGGCGTCCCAAAATGCCTAGGTGTTGTTCTAAACCTAACCCTAACCCTAGTTCGGACACTTCCGGAACAATTACAAATAGGTTCACCGAGAAACAGTGGCTGGAAAAAGATACCCCAAATGACTGCTTTATACTCAGAACCATTTGAAGCAACACTTGTAGGTGTTTTAAATGTCCTGTACCTGATGGGAATGTGCTCGGCATTTTCCTGCATTTCTTTCTTGTGCAACCTTCGGCTGAAATGGCATTTCAAAAGAGCAGGTTATGGGCCATTTACAGGTTAAAATCACAATTACCACTAAAGTCTGGCTGAAATGAGTATTTGATTTGGTTTTCAATGCCAACAATAAGAAATTTGAGCATGCAGGAAGTGTGTTTTCAAACTTTGGATTTTTGACCATTTTCGACAGGCGCGCGGCTTATCAAAAAAAGCAAAATTGGGCCAATTTTCGATCTCGAGGAAACAACGAAGCAACACTCTTCCCGCATTTCAAATGCAACCTAAATCACAACCGAGGTGTCCCAAAATGCCTAGGTGTTGTTCTAAACCTAACCCTAACCCTATTTCAGACACTTCCGGAACAATTACAAATAGGTTCATCGAGAAACAGTGGCTGGAAAAAGATACCCCAAATGACTGCTTTATACTCAGAACCATTTGAAGCAACACTTGTAGGTGTTTTAAATGTCCTGTACCTGATGGGAATGTGCTCGGCATTTTCCTGCATTTCTTTCTTGTGCAACCTTCGGCTGAAATGGCATTTCAAAAGAGCAGGTTATGGGCCATTTACAGGTTAAAATCACAATTACCACTAAAGTCTGGCTGAAATGAGTATTTGATTTGGTTTTCAATGCCAACAATAAGAAATTTGAGCATGCAGGAAGTGTGTTTTCAAACTTTGGATTTTTGACCATTTTCGACAGGCGCGCGGCTTATCAAAAAAAGCAAAATTGGTCCAATTTTCGATCTCGAGGAAACAACGAAGCAACACTCTTCCCGCATTTCAAATGCAACCTAAATCACAACCGAGGCGTCCCAAAATGCCTAGGTGTTGTTCTAAACCTAACCCTAACCCTAGTTCGGACACTTCCGGAACAATTACAAATAGGTTCACCGAGAAACAGTGGCTGGAAAAAGATACCCCAAATGACTGCTTTATACTCAGAACCATTTGAAGCAACACTTGTAGGTGTTTTAAATGTCCTGTACCTGATGGGAATGTGCTCGGCATTTTCCTGAATTTCTTTCTTGTGCAACCTTCGGCTGAAATGGCATTTCAAAAGAGCAGGTTATGGGCCATTTACAGGTTAAAATCACAATTACCACTAAAGTCTGGCTGAAATGAGTATTTGATTTGGTTTTCAATGCCAACAACAAGAAATTTGAGCATGCAGGAAGTGTGTTTTCAAACTTTGGATTTTTGACCATTTTCGACAGGCGCGCGGCTTATCAAAAAAAGCAAAATTGGGCCAATTTTCGATCTCGAGGAAACAACGAAGCAACACTCTTCCCGCATTTCAAATGCAACCTAAATCACAACCGAGGCGTCCCAAAATGCCTAGGTGTTGTTCTAAACCTAACCCTAACCCTAGTTCGGACACTTCCGGAACAATTACAAATAGGTTCACCGAGAAACAGTGGCTGGAAAAAGGTACCCCAAATGACTGCTTTATACTCAGAACCATTTGAAGCAACACTTGTAGGTGTTTTAAATGTCCTGTACCTGATGGGAATGTGCTCGGCATTTTCCTGCATTTCTTTCTTGTGCAACCTTCGGCTGAAATGGCATTTCAAAAGAGCAGGTTATGGGCCATTTACAGGTTAAAATCACAATTACCACTAAAGTCTGGCTGAAATGAGTATTTGATTTGGTTTTCAATGCCAACAATAAGAAATTTGAGCATGCAGGAAGTGTGTTTTCAAACTTTGGATTTTTGACCATTTTCGACAGGCGCGCGGCTTATCAAAAAAAGCAAAATTGGGCCAATTTTCGATCTCGAGGAAACAACGAAGCAACACTATTCCCGCATTTCAAATGCAACCTAAATCACAACCGAGGCGTCCCAAAATGCCTAGGTGTTGTTCTAAACCTAACCCTAACCCTAGTTCGGACACTCCAGGAACAATTACAAAAAGGTTCATCGAGAAACAGTGGCTTGAAAAAGATACCCCAAATGACTGCTTTATACTCAGAACCATTTGAAGCAACACTTGTAGGTGTTTTAAATGTCATGTATCTGATGGGAATGTGCTCGGCATTTTCCTGCATTTCTTTCTTGTGCAACCTTCGGCTGAAATGGCATTTCAAAAGAACAGGTTATGGGCCATTTACAGGTTAAAATAACAATTACCACTAAAGTCTGGCTGAAATGAGTATTTGATTTGGTTTTCAATGCCAACAACAAGAAATTTGAGCATGCAGGAAGTGTGTTTTCAAACTTTGGATTTTTGACCATTTTCGACAGGCGCGCGGCTTATCAAAAAAAGCAAAATTGGGCCAATTTTCGATCTCGAGGAAACAACGAAGCAACACTCTTCCCGCATTTCAAATGCAACCTAAATCACAACCGAGGCGTCCCAAAATGCCTAGGTGTTGTTCTAAACCTAACCCTAACCCTATTTCAGACACTTCCGGAACAATTACAAATAGGTTCATCGAGAAACAGTGGCTGGAAAAAGATACCCCAAATGACTGCTTTATACTCAGAACCATTTGAAGCAACACTTGTAGGTGTTTTAAATGTCCTGTACCTGATGGGAATGTGCTCGGCATTTTCCTGCATTTCTTTCTTGTGCAACCTTCGGCTGAAATGGCATTTCAAAAGAGCAGGTTATGGGCCATTTACAGGTTAAAATCACAATTACCACTAAAGTCTGGCTGAAATGAGTATTTGATTTGGTTTTCAATGCCAACAATAAGAAATTTGAGCATGCAGGAAGTGTGTTTTCAAACTTTGGATTTTTGACCATTTTCGACAGGCGCGCGGCTTATCAAAAAAAGCAAAATTGGGCCAATTTTCGATCTCGAGGAAACAACGAAGCAACACTCTTCCCGCATTTCAAATGCAACCTAAATCACAACCGAGGAGTCAAAAAATGCCTAGGTGTTGTTCTAAACCTAACCCTAACCCTAGTTCGGACACTCCAGGAACAATTACAAATAGGTTCATCGAGAAACAGTGGCTTGAAAAAGATACCCCAAATGACTGCTTTATACTCAGAACCATTTGAAGCAACACTTGTAGGTGTTTTAAATGTCATGTATCTGATGGGAATGTGCTCGGCATTTTCCTGCATTTCTTTCTTGTGCAACCTTCGGCTGAAATGGCATTTCAAAAGAGCAGGTTATGGGCCATTTACAGGTTAAAATCACAATTACCACTAAAGTCTGGCTGAAATGAGTATTTGATTTGGTTTTCAATGCCAACAACAAGAAATTTGAGCATGCAGGAAGTGTGTTTTCAAACTTTGGATTTTTGACCATTTTCGACAGGCGCGCGGCTTATCAAAAAAAGCAAAATTGGTCCAATTTTCGATCTCGAGGAAACAACGAAGCAACACTCTTCCCGCATTTCAAATGCAACCTAAATCACAACCGAGGCGTCCCAAAATGCCTAGGTGTTGTTCTAAACCTAACCCTAACCCTAGTTCGGACACTTCCGGAACAATTACAAATAGGTTCACCGAGAAACAGTGGCTGGAAAAAGATACCCCAAATGACTGCTTTATACTCAGAACCATTTGAAGCAACACTTGTAGGTGTTTTAAATGTCCTGTACCTGATGGGAATGTGCTCGGCATTTTCCTGCATTTCTTTCTTGTGCAACCTTCGGCTGAAATGGCATTTCAAAAGAGCAGGTTATGGGCCATTTACAGGTTAAAATCACAATTACCACTAAAGTCTGGCTGAAATGAGTATTTGATTTGGTTTTCAATGCCAACAATAAGAAATTTGAGCATGCAGGAAGTGTGTTTTCAAACTTTGGATTTTTGACCATTTTCGACAGGCGCGCGGCTTATCAAAAAAAGCAAAATTGGGCCAATTTTCGATCTCGAGGAAACAACGAAGCAACACTCTTCCCGCATTTCAAATGCAACCTAAATCACAACCGAGGCGTCCCAAAATGCCTAGGTGTTGTTCTAAACCTAACCCTAAGCCTAGTTCGGACACTTCCGGAACAATTACAAATAGGTTCACCGAGAAACAGTGGCTGGAAAAAGATACCCCAAATGACTGCTTTATACTCAGAACCATTTGAAGCAACACTTGTAGGTGTTTTAAATGTCCTGTACCTGATGGGAATGTGTTCGGCATTTTCCTGCATTTCTTTCTTGTGCAACCTTCGGCTGAAATGGCATTTCAAAAGAGCAGGTTATGGGCCATTTACAGGTTAAAATCACAATTACCACTAAAGTCTGGCTGAAATGAGTATTTGATTTGGTTTTCAATGCCAACAACAAGAAATTTGAGCATGCAGGAAGTGTGTTTTCAAACTTTGGATTTTTGACCATTTTCGACAGGCGCGCGGCTTATCAAAAAAAGCAAAATTGGGCCAATTTTCGATCTCGAGGAAACAACGAAGCAACACTCTTCCCGCATTTCAAATGCAACCTAAATCACAACCGAGGCTTCCCAAAATGCCTGGGTGTTGTTCTAAACCTAACCCTAACCCTAGTTCGGACACTTCCGGAACAATTACAAATAGGTTCATCGAGAAACAGTGGCTGGAAAAAGATACCCCTAATGACTGCTTTATACTCAGAACCATTTGAAGCAACACTTGTAGGTGTTTTAAATGCCCTGTATCTGATGGGAATGTGCTCTGCATTTTCCTGCATTTCTTTCTTGTGCAACCTTCGGCTGAAATGGCATTTCAAAAGAGCAGGTTATGGGCCATTTACAGGTTAAAATCACAATTACCACTAAAGTCTGGCTGAAATGAGTATTTGATTTGGTTTTCAATGCCAACAACAAGAAATTTGAGCATGCAGGAAGTGTGTTTTCAAACTTTGGATTTTTGACCATTTTCGACAGGCGCGCGGCTTATCAAAAAAAGCAAAATTGGGCCAATTTTCGATCTCGAGGAAACAACAAAGCAACACTCTTCCCGCATTTCAAATGCAACCTAAATCACAACCGAGGAGTCAAAAAATGCCTAGGTGTTGTTCTAAACCTAACCCTAACCCTAGTTCGGACACTCCAGGAACAATTACAAATAGGTTCATCGAGAAACAGTGGCTGGAAAAAGATACCCCAAATGACTCCTTTATACTCAGAACCATTTGAAGCAACACTTGTAGGTGTTTTAAATGTCCTGTACCTGATGGGAATGTGCTCGGCATTTTCCTGCATTTCTTTCTTGTGCAACCTTCGGCTGAAATGGCATTTCAATAGAGCATGTTATGGGCCATTTACAGGTTAAAATCACAATTACCATTAAAGTCTGGCTGAAATGAGTATTTGATTTGGTTTTCAAAGCCAACAACAAGAAATTTGAGCATGCAGGAAGTGTGTTTTCAAACTTTGGATTTTTGACCATTTTCGACAGGTGCGCGGCTTATCAAAAAAAGCAAAATTGGGCCAATTTTCGATCTCGAGGAAACAACGAAGCAACACTCTTCCCGCATTTCAAATGCAACCTAAATCACAACCGAGGCTTCCCAAAATGCCTGGGTGTTGTTCTAAACCTAACCCTAACCCTAGTTCGGACACTCCAGGAACAATTACAAATAGGTTCATCGAGAAACAGTGGCTTGAAAAAGATACCCCAAATGACTGCTTTATACTCAGAACCATTTGAAGCAACACTTGTAGGTGTTTTAAATGTCATGTATCTGATGGGAATGTGCTCGGCATTTTCCTGCATTTCTTTCTTGTGCAACCTTCGGCTGAAATGGCATTTCAAAAGAACAGGTTATGGGCCATTTACAGGTTAAAATCACAATTACCACTAAAGTCTGGCTGAAATGAGTATTTGATTTGGTTTTCAATGCCAACAACAAGAAATTTGAGCATGCAGGAAGTGTGTTTTCAAACTTTGGATTTTTGACCATTTTCGACAGGCGCGCGGCTTATCAAAAAAAGCAAAATTGGGCCAATTTTCGATCTCGAGGAAACAACGATGCAACACTCTTCCCGCATTTCAAATGCAACCTAAATCACAACCGAGGCGTCCCAAAATGCCTAGGTGTTGTTCTAAACCTAACCCTAAGCCTAGTTCGGACACTTCCGGAACAATTACAAATAGGTTCACCGAGAAACAGTGGCTGGAAAAAGATACCCCAAATGACTGCTTTATACTCAGAACCATTTGAAGCAACACTTGTAGGTGTTTTAAATGTCCTGTACCTGATGGGAATGTGCTCGGCATTTTCCTGCATTTCTTTCTTGTGCAACCTTCGGCTGAAATGGCATTTCAAAAGAGCAGGTTATGGGCCATTTACAGGTTAAAATCACAATTACCACTAAAGTCTGGCTGAAATGAGTATTTGATTTGGTTTTCAATGCCAACAATAAGAAATTTGAGCATGCAGGAAGTGTGTTTTCAAACTTTGGATTTTTGACCATTTTCGACAGGCGCGCGGCTTATCAAAAAAAGCAAAATTGGGCCAATTTTCGATCTCGAGGAAACAACGAAGCAACACTCTTCCCGCATTTCAAATGCAACCTAAATCACAACCGAGGCGTCCCAAAATGCCTAGGTGTTGTTCTAAACCTAACCCTAACCCTAGTTCGGACACTCCAGGAACAATTACAAAAAGGTTCATCGAGAAACAGTGGCTTGAAAAAGATACCCCAAATGACTGCTTTATACTCAGAACCATTTGAAGCAACACTTGTAGGTGTTTTAAATGTCCTGTACCTGATGGGAATGTGCTCGGCATTTTCCTGCATTTCTTTCTTGTGCAACCTTCGGCTGAAATGGCATTTCAAAAGAGCAGGTTATGGGCCATTTACAGGTTAAAATCACAATTACCACTAAAGTCTGGCTGAAATGAGTATTTGATTTGGTTTTCAATGCCAACAATAAGAAATTTGAGCATGCAGGAAGTGTGTTTTCAAACTTTGGATTTTTGACCATTTTCGACAGGCGCGCGGCTTATCAAAAAAAGCAAAATTGGGCCAATTTTCGATCTCGAGGAAACAACGAAGCAACACTCTTCCCGCATTTCAAATGCAACCTAAATCACAACCGAGGAGTCAAAAAATGCCTAGGTGTTGTTCTAAACCTAACCCTAACCCTAGTTCGGACACTCCAGGAACAATTACAAATAGGTTCATCGAGAAACAGTGGCTTGAAAAAGATACCCCAAATGACTGCTTTATACTCAGAACCATTTGAAGCAACACTTGTAGGTGTTTTAAATGTCATGTATCTGATGGGAATGTGCTCGGCATTTTCCTGCATTTCTTTCTTGTGCAACCTTCGGCTGAAATGGCATTTCAAAAGAACAGGTTATGGGCCATTTACAGGTTAAAATCACAATTACCACTAAAGTCTGGCTGAAATGAGTATTTGATTTGGTTTTCAATGCCAACAACAAGAAATTTGAGCATGCAGGAAGTGTGTTTTCAAACTTTGGATTTTTGACCATTTTCGACAGGCGCGCGGCTTATCAAAAAAAGCAAAATTGGGCCAATTTTCGATCTCGAGGAAGCAACGATGCAACACTCTTCCCGCATTTCAAATGCAACCTAAATCACAACCGAGGCGTCCCAAAATGCCTAGGTGTTGTTCTAAACCTAACCCTAAGCCTAGTTCGGACACTTCCGGAACAATTACAAATAGGTTCACCGAGAAACAGTGGCTGGAAAAAGATACCCCAAATGACTGCTTTATACTCAGAACCATTTGAAGCAACACTTGTAGGTGTTTTAAATGTCCTGTACCTGATGGGAATGTGTTCGGCATTTTCCTGCATTTCTTTCTTGTGCAACCTTCGGCTGAAATGGCATTTCAAAAGAGCAGGTTATGGGCCATTTACAGGTTAAAATCACAATTACCACTAAAGTCTGGCTGAAATGAGTATTTGATTTGGTTTTCAATGCCAACAACAAGAAATTTGAGCATGCAGGAAGTGTGTTTTCAAACTTTGGATTTTTGACCATTTTCGACAGGCGCGCGGCTTATCAAAAAAAGCAAAATTGGGCCAATTTTCGATCTCGAGGAAACAACGAAGCAACACTCTTCCCGCATTTCAAATGCAACCTAAATCACAACCGAGGCTTCCCAAAATGCCTGGGTGTTGTTCTAAACCTAACCCTAACCCTAGTTCGGACACTTCCGGAACAATTACAAATAGGTTCATCGAGAAACAGTGGCTGGAAAAAGATACCCCTAATGACTGCTTTATACTCAGAACCATTTGAAGCAACACTTGTAGGTGTTTTAAATGCCCTGTATCTGATGGGAATGTGCTCTGCATTTTCCTGCATTTCTTTCTTGTGCAACCTTCGGCTGAAATGGCATTTCAAAAGAGCAGGTTATGGGCCATTTACAGGTTAAAATCACAATTACCACTAAAGTCTGGCTGAAATGAGTATTTGATTTGGTTTTCAATGCCAACAACAAGAAATTTGAGCATGCAGGAAGTGTGTTTTCAAACTTTGGATTTTTGACCATTTTCGACAGGCGCGCGGCTTATCAAAAAAAGCAAAATTGGGCCAATTTTCGATCTCGAGGAAACAACAAAGCAACACTCTTCCCGCATTTCAAATGCAACCTAAATCACAACCGAGGAGTCAAAAAATGCCTAGGTGTTGTTCTAAACCTAACCCTAACCCTAGTTCGGACACTCCAGGAACAATTACAAATAGGTTCATCGAGAAACAGTGGCTGGAAAAAGATACCCCAAATGACTCCTTTATACTCAGAACCATTTGAAGCAACACTTGTAGGTGTTTTAAATGTCCTGTACCTGATGGGAATGTGCTCGGCATTTTCCTGCATTTCTTTCTTGTGCAACCTTCGGCTGAAATGGCATTTCAATAGAGCATGTTATGGGCCATTTACAGGTTAAAATCACAATTACCATTAAAGTCTGGCTGAAATGAGTATTTGATTTGGTTTTCAAAGCCAACAACAAGAAATTTGAGCATGCAGGAAGTGTGTTTTCAAACTTTGGATTTTTGACCATTTTCGACAGGTGCGCGGCTTATCAAAAAAAGCAAAATTGGGCCAATTTTCGATCTCGAGGAAACAACGAAGCAACACTCTTCCCGCATTTCAAATGCAACCTAAATCACAACCGAGGCTTCCCAAAATGCCTGGGTGTTGTTCTAAACCTAACCCTAACCCTAGTTCGGACACTCCAGGAACAATTACAAATAGGTTCATCGAGAAACAGTGGCTTGAAAAAGATACCCCAAATGACTGCTTTATACTCAGAACCATTTGAAGCAACACTTGTAGGTGTTTTAAATGTCATGTATCTGATGGGAATGTGCTCGGCATTTTCCTGCATTTCTTTCTTGTGCAACCTTCGGCTGAAATGGCATTTCAAAAGAACAGGTTATGGGCCATTTACAGGTTAAAATCACAATTACCACTAAAGTCTGGCTGAAATGAGTATTTGATTTGGTTTTCAATGCCAACAACAAGAAATTTGAGCATGCAGGAAGTGTGTTTTCAAACTTTGGATTTTTGACCATTTTCGACAGGCGCGCGGCTTATCAAAAAAAGCAAAATTGGGCCAATTTTCGATCTCGAGGAAACAACGATGCAACACTCTTCCCGCATTTCAAATGCAACCTAAATCACAACCGAGGCGTCCCAAAATGCCTAGGTGTTGTTCTAAACCTAACCCTAAGCCTAGTTCGGACACTTCCGGAACAATTACAAATAGGTTCACCGAGAAACAGTGGCTGGAAAAAGATACCCCAAATGACTGCTTTATACTCAGAACCATTTGAAGCAACACTTGTAGGTGTTTTAAATGTCCTGTACCTGATGGGAATGTGCTCGGCATTTTCCTGCATTTCTTTCTTGTGCAACCTTCGGCTGAAATGGCATTTCAAAAGAGCAGGTTATGGGCCATTTACAGGTTAAAATCACAATTACCACTAAAGTCTGGCTGAAATGAGTATTTGATTTGGTTTTCAATGCCAACAATAAGAAATTTGAGCATGCAGGAAGTGTGTTTTCAAACTTTGGATTTTTGACCATTTTCGACAGGCGCGCGGCTTATCAAAAAAAGCAAAATTGGGCCAATTTTCGATCTCGAGGAAACAACGAAGCAACACTCTTCCCGCATTTCAAATGCAACCTAAATCACAACCGAGGCGTCCCAAAATGCCTAGGTGTTGTTCTAAACCTAACCCTAACCCTAGTTCGGACACTCCAGGAACAATTACAAAAAGGTTCATCGAGAAACAGTGGCTTGAAAAAGATACCCCAAATGACTGCTTTATACTCAGAACCATTTGAAGCAACACTTGTAGGTGTTTTAAATGTCATGTATCTGATGGGAATGTGCTCGGCATTTTCCTGCATTTCTTTCTTGTGCAACCTTCGGCTGAAATGGCATTTCAAAAGAACAGGTTATGGGCCATTTACAGGTTAAAATAACAATTACCACTAAAGTCTGGCTGAAATGAGTATTTGATTTGGTTTTCAATGCCAACAACAAGAAATTTGAGCATGCAGGAAGTGTGTTTTCAAACTTTGGATTTTTGACCATTTTCGACAGGCGCGCGGCTTATCAAAAAAAGCAAAATTGGGCCAATTTTCGATCTCGAGGAAACAACGAAGCAACACTCTTCCCGCATTTCAAATGCAACCTAAATCACAACCGAGGCGTCCCAAAATGCCTAGGTGTTGTTCTAAACCTAACCCTAACCCTATTTCAGACACTTCCGGAACAATTACAAATAGGTTCATCGAGAAACAGTGGCTGGAAAAAGATACCCCAAATGACTGCTTTATACTCAGAACCATTTGAAGCAACACTTGTAGGTGTTTTAAATGTCCTGTACCTGATGGGAATGTGCTCGGCATTTTCCTGCATTTCTTTCTTGTGCAACCTTCGGCTGAAATGGCATTTCAAAAGAGCAGGTTATGGGCCATTTACAGGTTAAAATCACAATTACCACTAAAGTCTGGCTGAAATGAGTATTTGATTTGGTTTTCAATGCCAACAACAAGAAATTTGAGCATGCAGGAAGTGTGTTTTCAAACTTTGGATTTTTGACCATTTTCGACAGGCGCGCGGCTTATCAAAAAAAGCAAAATTGGGCCAATTTTCGATCTCGAGGAAACAACGAAGCAACACTCTTCCCGCATTTCAAATGCAACCTAAATCACAAGCGAGGCTTCCCAAAATGCCTGGGTGTTGTTCTAAACCTAACCCTAACCCTAGTTCGGACACTTCCGGAACAATTACAAATAGGTTCATCGAGAAACAGTGGCTGGAAAAAGATACCCCAAATGACTGCTTTATACTCAGAACCATTTGAAGCAACACTTGTAGGTGTTTTAAATGTCCTGTACCTGATGGGAATGTGCTCGGCATTTTCCTGCATTTCTTTCTTGTGCAACCTTCGGCTGAAATGGCATTTCAAAAGAGCAGGTTATGGGCCATTTACAGGTTAAAATCACAATTACCACTAAAGTCTGGCTGAAATGAGTATTTGATTTGGTTTTCAATGCCAACAATAAGAAATTTGAGCATGCAGGAAGTGTGTTTTCAAACTTTGGATTTTTGACCATTTTCGACAGGCGCGCGGCTTATCAAAAAAAGCAAAATTGGGCCAATTTTCGATCTCGAGGAAACAACGAAGCAACACTCTTCCCGCATTTCAAATGCAACCTAAATCACAACCGAGGAGTCAAAAAATGCCTAGGTGTTGTTCTAAACCTAACCCTAACCCTAGTTCGGACACTCCAGGAACAATTACAAATAGGTTCATCGAGAAACAGTGGCTTGAAAAAGATACCCCAAATGACTGCTTTATACTCAGAACCATTTGAAGCAACACTTGTAGGTGTTTTAAATGTCATGTATCTGATGGGAATGTGCTCGGCATTTTCCTGCATTTCTTTCTTGTGCAACCTTCGGCTGAAATGGCATTTCAAAAGAGCAGGTTATGGGCCATTTACAGGTTAAAATCACAATTACCACTAAAGTCTGGCTGAAATGAGTATTTGATTTGGTTTTCAATGCCAACAATAAGAAATTTGAGCATGCAGGAAGTGTGTTTTCAAACTTTGGATTTTTGACCATTTTCGACAGGCGCGCGGCTTATCAAAAAAAGCAAAATTGGGCCAATTTTCGATCTCGAGGAAACAACGAAGCAACACTCTTCCCGCATTTCAAATGCAACCTAAATCACAACCGAGGCGTCCCAAAATGCCTAGGTGTTGTTCTAAACCTAACCCTAACCCTAGTTCAGACACTTCCGGAACAATTACAAATAGGTTCATCGAGAAACAGTGGCTGGAAAAAGATACCCCAAATGACTGCTTTATACTCAGAACCATTTGAAGCAACACTTGTAGGTGTTTTAAATGTCCTGTACCTGATGGGAATGTGCTCGGCATTTTCCTGCATTTCTTTCTTGTGCAACCTTCGGCTGAAATGGCATTTCAAAAGAGCAGGTTATGGGCCATTTACAGGTTAAAATCACAATTACCACTAAAGTCTGGCTGAAATGAGTATTTGATTTGGTTTTCAATGCCAACAACAAGAAATTTGAGCATGCAGGAAGTGTGTTTTCAAACTTTGGATTTTTGACCATTTTCGACAGGCGCGCGGCTTATCAAAAAAAGCAAAATTGGTCCAATTTTCGATCTCGAGGAAACAACGAAGCAACACTCTTCCCGCATTTCAAATGCAACCTAAATCACAACCGAGGAGTCAAAAAATGCCTAGGTGTTGTTCTAAACCTAACCCTAACCCTAGTTCGGACACTCCAGGAACAATTACAAATAGGTTCATCGAGAAACAGTGGCTTGAAAAAGATACCCCAAATGACTGCTTTATACTCAGAACCATTTGAAGCAACACTTGTAGGTGTTTTAAATGTCATGTATCTGATGGGAATGTGCTCGGCATTTTCCTGCATTTCTTTCTTGTGCAACCTTCGGCTGAAATGGCATTTCAAAAGAACAGGTTATGGGCCATTTACAGGTTAAAATCACAATTACCACTAAAGTCTGGCTGA
This sequence comes from Lepisosteus platostomus, assembly GCF_059453375.1. Lineage (NCBI taxonomy): Eukaryota > Metazoa > Chordata > Actinopteri > Semionotiformes > Lepisosteidae > Lepisosteus > Lepisosteus platostomus. Next base: position 23,055,146 of record NC_142625.1, read on the forward strand.
AATGAGTATTTGATTTGGTTTTCAATGCCAACAACAAGAAATTTGAGCATGCAGGAAGTGTGTTTTCAAACTTTGGATTTTTGACCATTTTCGACAGGCGCGCGGCTTATCAAAAAAAGCAAAATTGGGCCAATTTTCGATCTCGAGGAAACAACGATGCAACACTCTTCCCGCATTTCAAATGCAACCTAAATCACAACCGAGGCGTCCCAAAATGCCTAGGTGTTGTTCTAAACCTAACCCTAAGCCTAGTTCGGACACTTCCGGAACAATTACAAATAGGTTCACCGAGAAACAGTGGCTGGAAAAAGATACCCCAAATGACTGCTTTATACTCAGAACCATTTGAAGCAACACTTGTAGGTGTTTTAAATGTCCTGTACCTGATGGGAATGTGCTCGGCATTTTCCTGCATTTCTTTCTTGTGCAACCTTCGGCTGAAATGGCATTTCAAAAGAGCAGGTTATGGGCCATTTACAGGTTAAAATCACAATTACCACTAAAGTCTGGCTGAAATGAGTATTTGATTTGGTTTTCAATGCCAACAACAAGAAATTTGAGCATGCAGGAAGTGTGTTTTCAAACTTTGGATTTTTGACCATTTTCGACAGGCGCGCGGCTTATCAAAAAAAGCAAAATTGGGCCAATTTTCGATCTCGAGGAAACAACGAAGCAACACTCTTCCCGCATTTCAAATGCAACCTAAATCACAACCGAGGAGTCAAAAAATGCCTAGGTGTTGTTCTAAACCTAACCCTAACCCTAGTTCGGACACTCCAGGAACAATTACAAATAGGTTCATCGAGAAACAGTGGCTTGAAAAAGATACCCCAAATGACTGCTTTATACTCAGAACCATTTGAAGCAACACTTGTAGGTGTTTTAAATGTCCTGTATCTGATGGGAATGTGCTCTGCATTTTCCTGCATTTCTTTCTTGTGCAACCTTCGGCTGAAATGGCATTTCAAAAGAGCAGGTTATGGGCCATTTACAGGTTAAAATCACAATTACCACTAAAGTCTGGCTGAAATGAGTATTTGATTTGGTTTTCAATGCCAACAACAAGAAATTTGAGCATGCAGGAAGTGTGTTTTCAAACTTTGGATTTTTGACCATTTTCGACAGGCGCGCGGCTTATCAAAAAAAGCAAAATTGGTCCAATTTTCGATCTCGAGGAAACAACGAAGCAACACTCTTCCCGCATTTCAAATGCAACCTAAATCACAACCGAGGCGTCCCAAAATGCCTAGGTGTTGTTCTAAACCTAACCCTAACCCTAGTTCGGACACTTCCGGAACAATTACAAATAGGTTCACCGAGAAACAGTGGCTGGAAAAAGATACCCCAAATGACTGCTTTATACTCAGAACCATTTGAAGCAACACTTGTAGGTGTTTTAAATGTCCTGTACCTGATGGGAATGTGCTCGGCATTTTCCTGCATTTCTTTCTTGTGCAACCTTCGGCTGAAATGGCATTTCAAAAGAGCAGGTTATGGGCCATTTACAGGTTAAAATCACAATTACCACTAAAGTCTGGCTGAAATGAGTATTTGATTTGGTTTTCAATGCCAACAATAAGAAATTTGAGCATGCAGGAAGTGTGTTTTCAAACTTTGGATTTTTGACCATTTTCGACAGGCGCGCGGCTTATCAAAAAAAGCAAAATTGGGCCAATTTTCGATCTCGAGGAAACAACGAAGCAACACTCTTCCCGCATTTCAAATGCAACCTAAATCACAACCGAGGAGTCAAAAAATGCCTAGGTGTTGTTCTAAACCTAACCCTAACCCTAGTTCGGACACTCCAGGAACAATTACAAATAGGTTCATCGAGAAACAGTGGCTTGAAAAAGATACCCCAAATGACTGCTTTATACTCAGAACCATTTGAAGCAACACTTGTAGGTGTTTTAAATGTCATGTATCTGATGGGAATGTGCTCGGCATTTTCCTGCATTTCTTTCTTGTGCAACCTTCGGCTGAAATGGCATTTCAAAAGAACAGGTTATGGGCCATTTACAGGTTAAAATCACAATTACCACTAAAGTCTGGCTGAAATGAGTATTTGATTTGGTTTTCAATGCCAACAACAAGAAATTTGAGCATGCAGGAAGTGTGTTTTCAAACTTTGGATTTTTGACCATTTTCGACAGGCGCGCGGCTTATCAAAAAAAGCAAAATTGGGCCAATTTTCGATCTCGAGGAAGCAACGATGCAACACTCTTCCCGCATTTCAAATGCAACCTAAATCACAACCGAGGCGTCCCAAAATGCCTAGGTGTTGTTCTAAACCTAACCCTAAGCCTAGTTCGGACACTTCCGGAACAATTACAAATAGGTTCACCGAGAAACAGTGGCTGGAAAAAGATACCCCAAATGACTGCTTTATACTCAGAACCATTTGAAGCAACACTTGTAGGTGTTTTAAATGTCCTGTACCTGATGGGAATGTGTTCGGCATTTTCCTGCATTTCTTTCTTGTGCAACCTTCGGCTGAAATGGCATTTCAAAAGAGCAGGTTATGGGCCATTTACAGGTTAAAATCACAATTACCACTAAAGTCTGGCTGAAATGAGTATTTGATTTGGTTTTCAATGCCAACAACAAGAAATTTGAGCATGCAGGAAGTGTGTTTTCAAACTTTGGATTTTTGACCATTTTCGACAGGCGCGCGGCTTATCAAAAAAAGCAAAATTGGGCCAATTTTCGATCTCGAGGAAACAACGAAGCAACACTCTTCCCGCATTTCAAATGCAACCTAAATCACAACCGAGGCTTCCCAAAATGCCTGGGTGTTGTTCTAAACCTAACCCTAACCCTAGTTCGGACACTTCCGGAACAATTACAAATAGGTTCATCGAGAAACAGTGGCTGGAAAAAGATACCCCTAATGACTGCTTTATACTCAGAACCATTTGAAGCAACACTTGTAGGTGTTTTAAATGCCCTGTATCTGATGGGAATGTGCTCTGCATTTTCCTGCATTTCTTTCTTGTGCAACCTTCGGCTGAAATGGCATTTCAAAAGAGCAGGTTATGGGCCATTTACAGGTTAAAATCACAATTACCACTAAAGTCTGGCTGAAATGAGTATTTGATTTGGTTTTCAATGCCAACAACAAGAAATTTGAGCATGCAGGAAGTGTGTTTTCAAACTTTGGATTTTTGACCATTTTCGACAGGCGCGCGGCTTATCAAAAAAAGCAAAATTGGGCCAATTTTCGATCTCGAGGAAACAACAAAGCAACACTCTTCCCGCATTTCAAATGCAACCTAAATCACAACCGAGGAGTCAAAAAATGCCTAGGTGTTGTTCTAAACCTAACCCTAACCCTAGTTCGGACACTCCAGGAACAATTACAAATAGGTTCATCGAGAAACAGTGGCTGGAAAAAGATACCCCAAATGACTCCTTTATACTCAGAACCATTTGAAGCAACACTTGTAGGTGTTTTAAATGTCCTGTACCTGATGGGAATGTGCTCGGCATTTTCCTGCATTTCTTTCTTGTGCAACCTTCGGCTGAAATGGCATTTCAATAGAGCATGTTATGGGCCATTTACAGGTTAAAATCACAATTACCATTAAAGTCTGGCTGAAATGAGTATTTGATTTGGTTTTCAAAGCCAACAACAAGAAATTTGAGCATGCAGGAAGTGTGTTTTCAAACTTTGGATTTTTGACCATTTTCGACAGGTGCGCGGCTTATCAAAAAAAGCAAAATTGGGCCAATTTTCGATCTCGAGGAAACAACGAAGCAACACTCTTCCCGCATTTCAAATGCAACCTAAATCACAACCGAGGCTTCCCAAAATGCCTGGGTGTTGTTCTAAACCTAACCCTAACCCTAGTTCGGACACTCCAGGAACAATTACAAATAGGTTCATCGAGAAACAGTGGCTTGAAAAAGATACCCCAAATGACTGCTTTATACTCAGAACCATTTGAAGCAACACTTGTAGGTGTTTTAAATGTCATGTATCTGATGGGAATGTGCTCGGCATTTTCCTGCATTTCTTTCTTGTGCAACCTTCGGCTGAAATGGCATTTCAAAAGAACAGGTTATGGGCCATTTACAGGTTAAAATCACAATTACCACTAAAGTCTGGCTGAAATGAGTATTTGATTTGGTTTTCAATGCCAACAACAAGAAATTTGAGCATGCAGGAAGTGTGTTTTCAAACTTTGGATTTTTGACCATTTTCGACAGGCGCGCGGCTTATCAAAAAAAGCAAAATTGGGCCAATTTTCGATCTCGAGGAAACAACGATGCAACACTCTTCCCGCATTTCAAATGCAACCTAAATCACAACCGAGGCGTCCCAAAATGCCTAGGTGTTGTTCTAAACCTAACCCTAAGCCTAGTTCGGACACTTCCGGAACAATTACAAATAGGTTCACCGAGAAACAGTGGCTGGAAAAAGATACCCCAAATGACTGCTTTATACTCAGAACCATTTGAAGCAACACTTGTAGGTGTTTTAAATGTCCTGTACCTGATGGGAATGTGCTCGGCATTTTCCTGCATTTCTTTCTTGTGCAACCTTCGGCTGAAATGGCATTTCAAAAGAGCAGGTTATGGGCCATTTACAGGTTAAAATCACAATTACCACTAAAGTCTGGCTGAAATGAGTATTTGATTTGGTTTTCAATGCCAACAATAAGAAATTTGAGCATGCAGGAAGTGTGTTTTCAAACTTTGGATTTTTGACCATTTTCGACAGGCGCGCGGCTTATCAAAAAAAGCAAAATTGGGCCAATTTTCGATCTCGAGGAAACAACGAAGCAACACTCTTCCCGCATTTCAAATGCAACCTAAATCACAACCGAGGCGTCCCAAAATGCCTAGGTGTTGTTCTAAACCTAACCCTAACCCTAGTTCGGACACTCCAGGAACAATTACAAAAAGGTTCATCGAGAAACAGTGGCTTGAAAAAGATACCCCAAATGACTGCTTTATACTCAGAACCATTTGAAGCAACACTTGTAGGTGTTTTAAATGTCATGTATCTGATGGGAATGTGCTCGGCATTTTCCTGCATTTCTTTCTTGTGCAACCTTCGGCTGAAATGGCATTTCAAAAGAACAGGTTATGGGCCATTTACAGGTTAAAATAACAATTACCACTAAAGTCTGGCTGAAATGAGTATTTGATTTGGTTTTCAATGCCAACAACAAGAAATTTGAGCATGCAGGAAGTGTGTTTTCAAACTTTGGATTTTTGACCATTTTCGACAGGCGCGCGGCTTATCAAAAAAAGCAAAATTGGGCCAATTTTCGATCTCGAGGAAACAACGAAGCAACACTCTTCCCGCATTTCAAATGCAACCTAAATCACAACCGAGGCGTCCCAAAATGCCTAGGTGTTGTTCTAAACCTAACCCTAACCCTATTTCAGACACTTCCGGAACAATTACAAATAGGTTCATCGAGAAACAGTGGCTGGAAAAAGATACCCCAAATGACTGCTTTATACTCAGAACCATTTGAAGCAACACTTGTAGGTGTTTTAAATGTCCTGTACCTGATGGGAATGTGCTCGGCATTTTCCTGCATTTCTTTCTTGTGCAACCTTCGGCTGAAATGGCATTTCAAAAGAGCAGGTTATGGGCCATTTACAGGTTAAAATCACAATTACCACTAAAGTCTGGCTGAAATGAGTATTTGATTTGGTTTTCAATGCCAACAACAAGAAATTTGAGCATGCAGGAAGTGTGTTTTCAAACTTTGGATTTTTGACCATTTTCGACAGGCGCGCGGCTTATCAAAAAAAGCAAAATTGGGCCAATTTTCCATCTCGAGGAAACAACGAAGCAACACTCTTCCCGCATTTCAAATGCAACCTAAATCACAAGCGAGGCTTCCCAAAATGCCTGGGTGTTGTTCTAAACCTAACCCTAACCCTAGTTCGGACACTTCCGGAACAATTACAAATAGGTTCATCGAGAAACAGTGGCTGGAAAAAGATACCCCAAATGACTGCTTTATACTCAGAACCATTTGAAGCAACACTTGTAGGTGTTTTAAATGTCCTGTACCTGATGGGAATGTGCTCGGCATTTTCCTGCATTTCTTTCTTGTGCAACCTTCGGCTGAAATGGCATTTCAAAAGAGCAGGTTATGGGCCATTTACAGGTTAAAATCACAATTACCACTAAAGTCTGGCTGAAATGAGTATTTGATTTGGTTTTCAATGCCAACAATAAGAAATTTGAGCATGCAGGAAGTGTGTTTTCAAACTTTGGATTTTTGACCATTTTCGACAGGCGCGCGGCTTATCAAAAAAAGCAAAATTGGGCCAATTTTCGATCTCGAGGAAACAACGAAGCAACACTCTTCCCGCATTTCAAATGCAACCTAAATCACAACCGAGGAGTCAAAAAATGCCTAGGTGTTGTTCTAAACCTAACCCTAACCCTAGTTCGGACACTCCAGGAACAATTACAAATAGGTTCATCGAGAAACAGTGGCTTGAAAAAGATACCCCAAATGACTGCTTTATACTCAGAACCATTTGAAGCAACACTTGTAGGTGTTTTAAATGTCATGTATCTGATGGGAATGTGCTCGGCATTTTCCTGCATTTCTTTCTTGTGCAACCTTCGGCTGAAATGGCATTTCAAAAGAGCAGGTTATGGGCCATTTACAGGTTAAAATCACAATTACCACTAAAGTCTGGCTGAAATGAGTATTTGATTTGGTTTTCAATGCCAACAATAAGAAATTTGAGCATGCAGGAAGTGTGTTTTCAAACTTTGGATTTTTGACCATTTTCGACAGGCGCACGGCTTATCAAAAAAAGCAAAATTGGGCCAATTTTCGATCTCGAGGAAACAACGAAGCAACACTCTTCCCGCATTTCAAATGCAACCTAAATCACAACCGAGGCGTCCCAAAATGCCTAGGTGTTGTTCTAAACCTAACCCTAACCCTAGTTCAGACACTTCCGGAACAATTACAAATAGGTTCATCGAGAAACAGTGGCTGGAAAAAGATACCCCAAATGACTGCTTTATACTCAGAACCATTTGAAGCAACACTTGTAGGTGTTTTAAATGTCCTGTACCTGATGGGAATGTGCTCGGCATTTTCCTGCATTTCTTTCTTGTGCAACCTTCGGCTGAAATGGCATTTCAAAAGAGCAGGTTATGGGCCATTTACAGGTTAAAATCACAATTACCACTAAAGTCTGGCTGAAATGAGTATTTGATTTGGTTTTCAATGCCAACAACAAGAAATTTGAGCATGCAGGAAGTGTGTTTTCAAACTTTGGATTTTTGACCATTTTCGACAGGCGCGCGGCTTATCAAAAAAAGCAAAATTGGTCCAATTTTCGATCTCGAGGAAACAACGAAGCAACACTCTTCCCGCATTTCAAATGCAACCTAAATCACAACCGAGGAGTCAAAAAATGCCTAGGTGTTGTTCTAAACCTAACCCTAACCCTAGTTCGGACACTCCAGGAACAATTACAAATAGGTTCATCGAGAAACAGTGGCTTGAAAAAGATACCCCAAATGACTGCTTTATACTCAGAACCATTTGAAGCAACACTTGTAGGTGTTTTAAATGTCATGTATCTGATGGGAATGTGCTCGGCATTTTCCTGCATTTCTTTCTTGTGCAACCTTCGGCTGAAATGGCATTTCAAAAGAACAGGTTATGGGCCATTTACAGGTTAAAATCACAATTACCACTAAAGTCTGGCTGAAATGAGTATTTGATTTGGTTTTCAATGCCAACAACAAGAAATTTGAGCATGCAGGAAGTGTGTTTTCAAACTTTGGATTTTTGACCATTTTCGACAGGCGCGCGGCTTATCAAAAAAAGCAAAATTGGGCCAATTTTCGATCTCGAGGAAACAACGATGCAACACTCTTCCCGCATTTCAAATGCAACCTAAATCACAACCGAGGCGTCCCAAAATGCCTAGGTGTTGTTCTAAACCTAACCCTAAGCCTAGTTCGGACACTTCCGGAACAATTACAAATAGGTTCACCGAGAAACAGTGGCTGGAAAAAGATACCCCAAATGACTGCTTTATACTCAGAACCATTTGAAGCAACACTTGTAGGTGTTTTAAATGTCCTGTACCTGATGGGAATGTGCTCGGCATTTTCCTGCATTTCTTTCTTGTGCAACCTTCGGCTGAAATGGCATTTCAAAAGAGCAGGTTATGGGCCATTTACAGGTTAAAATCACAATTACCACTAAAGTCTGGCTGAAATGAGTATTTGATTTGGTTTTCAATGCCAACAACAAGAAATTTGAGCATGCAGGAAGTGTGTTTTCAAACTTTGGATTTTTGACCATTTTCGACAGGCGCGCGGCTTATCAAAAAAAGCAAAATTGGGCCAATTTTCGATCTCGAGGAAACAACGAAGCAACACTCTTCCCGCATTTCAAATGCAACCTAAATCACAACCGAGGAGTCAAAAAATGCCTAGGTGTTGTTCTAAACCTAACCCTAACCCTAGTTCGGACACTCCAGGAACAATTACAAATAGGTTCATCGAGAAACAGTGGCTTGAAAAAGATACCCCAAATGACTGCTTTATACTCAGAACCATTTGAAGCAACACTTGTAGGTGTTTTAAATGTCCTGTATCTGATGGGAATGTGCTCTGCATTTTCCTGCATTTCTTTCTTGTGCAACCTTCGGCTGAAATGGCATTTCAAAAGAGCAGGTTATGGGCCATTTACAGGTTAAAATCACAATTACCACTAAAGTCTGGCTGAAATGAGTATTTGATTTGGTTTTCAATGCCAACAACAAGAAATTTGAGCATGCAGGAAGTGTGTTTTCAAACTTTGGATTTTTGACCATTTTCGACAGGCGCGCGGCTTATCAAAAAAAGCAAAATTGGTCCAATTTTCGATCTCGAGGAAACAACGAAGCAACACTCTTCCCGCATTTCAAATGCAACCTAAATCACAACCGAGGCGTCCCAAAATGCCTAGGTGTTGTTCTAAACCTAACCCTAACCCTAGTTCGGACACTTCCGGAACAATTACAAATAGGTTCACCGAGAAACAGTGGCTGGAAAAAGATACCCCAAATGACTGCTTTATACTCAGAACCATTTGAAGCAACACTTGTAGGTGTTTTAAATGTCCTGTACCTGATGGGAATGTGCTCGGCATTTTCCTGCATTTCTTTCTTGTGCAACCTTCGGCTGAAATGGCATTTCAAAAGAGCAGGTTATGGGCCATTTACAGGTTAAAATCACAATTACCACTAAAGTCTGGCTGAAATGAGTATTTGATTTGGTTTTCAATGCCAACAATAAGAAATTTGAGCATGCAGGAAGTGTGTTTTCAAACTTTGGATTTTTGACCATTTTCGACAGGCGCGCGGCTTATCAAAAAAAGCAAAATTGGGCCAATTTTCGATCTCGAGGAAACAACGAAGCAACACTCTTCCCGCATTTCAAATGCAACCTAAATCACAACCGAGGTGTCCCAAAATGCCTAGGTGTTGTTCTAAACCTAACCCTAACCCTATTTCAGACACTTCCGGAACAATTACAAATAGGTTCATCGAGAAACAGTGGCTGGAAAAAGATACCCCAAATGACTGCTTTATACTCAGAACCATTTGAAGCAACACTTGTAGGTGTTTTAAATGTCCTGTACCTGATGGGAATGTGCTCGGCATTTTCCTGCATTTCTTTCTTGTGCAACCTTCGGCTGAAATGGCATTTCAAAAGAGCAGGTTATGGGCCATTTACAGGTTAAAATCACAATTACCACTAAAGTCTGGCTGAAATGAGTATTTGATTTGGTTTTCAATGCCAACAATAAGAAATTTGAGCATGCAGGAAGTGTGTTTTCAAACTTTGGATTTTTGACCATTTTCGACAGGCGCGCGGCTTATCAAAAAAAGCAAAATTGGTCCAATTTTCGATCTCGAGGAAACAACGAAGCAACACTCTTCCCGCATTTCAAATGCAACCTAAATCACAACCGAGGCGTCCCAAAATGCCTAGGTGTTGTTCTAAACCTAACCCTAACCCTAGTTCGGACACTTCCGGAACAATTACAAATAGGTTCACCGAGAAACAGTGGCTGGAAAAAGATACCCCAAATGACTGCTTTATACTCAGAACCATTTGAAGCAACACTTGTAGGTGTTTTAAATGTCCTGTACCTGATGGGAATGTGCTCGGCATTTTCCTGAATTTCTTTCTTGTGCAACCTTCGGCTGAAATGGCATTTCAAAAGAGCAGGTTATGGGCCATTTACAGGTTAAAATCACAATTACCACTAAAGTCTGGCTGAAATGAGTATTTGATTTGGTTTTCAATGCCAACAATAAGAAATTTGAGCATGCAGGAAGTGTGTTTTCAAACTTTGGATTTTTGACCATTTTCGACAGGCGCGCGGCTTATCAAAAAAAGCAAAATTGGGCCAATTTTCGATCTCGAGGAAACAACGAAGCAACACTCTTCCCGCATTTCAAATGCAACCTAAATCACAACCGAGGCGTCCCAAAATGCCTAGGTGTTGTTCTAAACCTAACCCTAACCCTAGTTCGGACACTTCCGGAACAATTACAAAAAGGTTCATCGAGAAACAGTGGCTTGAAAAAGATACCCCAAATGACTGCTTTATACTCAGAACCATTTGAAGCAACACTTGTAGGTGTTTTAAATGTCCTGTATCTGATGGGAATGTGCTCGGCATTTTCCTGCATTTCTTTCTTGTGCAACCTTCGGCTGAAATGGCATTTCAAAAGAACAGGTTATGGGCCATTTACAGGTTAAAATCACAATTACCACTAAAGTCTGGCTGAAATGAGTATTTGATTTGGTTTTCAATGCCAACAACAAGAAATTTGAGCATGCAGGAAGTGTGTTTTCAAACTTTGGATTTTTGACCATTTTCGACAGGCGCGCGGCTTATCAAAAAAAGCAAAATTGGGCCAATTTTCGATCTCGAGGAAACAACGAAGCAACACTCTTCCCGCATTTCAAATGCAACCTAAATCACAACCGAGGCGTCCCAAAATGCCTAGGTGTTGTTCTAAACCTAACCCTAACCCTATTTCAGACACTTCCGGAACAATTACAAATAGGCTCATCGAGAAACAGTGGCTGGAAAAAGATACCCCAAATGACTGCTTTATACTCAGAACCATTTGAAGCAACACTTGTAGGTGTTTTAAATGTCCTGTACCTGATGGGAATGTGCTCGGCATTTTCCTGCATTTCTTTCTTGTGCAACCTTCGGCTGAAATGGCATTTCAAAAGAGCAGGTTATGGGCCATTTACAGGTTAAAATCACAATTACCACTAAAGTCTGGCTGAAATGAGTATTTGATTTGGTTTTCAATGCCAACAATAAGAAATTTGAGCATGCAGGAAGTGTGTTTTCAAACTTTGGATTTTTGACCATTTTCGACAGGCGCGCGGCTTATCAAAAAAAGCAAAATTGGGCCAATTTTCGATCTCGAGGAAACAACGAAGCAACACTCTTCCCGCATTTCAAATGCAACCTAAATCACAACCGAGGCGTCCCAAAATGCCTAGGTGTTGTTCTAAACCTAACCCTAACCCTATTTCAGACACTTCCGGAACAATTACAAATAGGCTCATCGAGAAACAGTGGCTGGAAAAAGATACCCCAAATGACTGCTTTATACTCAGAACCATTTGAAGCAACACTTGTAGGTGTTTTAAATGTCCTGTACCTGATGGGAATGTGCTCGGCATTTTCCTGCATTTCTTTCTTGTGCAACCTTCGGCTGAAATGGCATTTCAAAAGAGCAGGTTATGGGCCATTTACAGGTTAAAATCACAATTACCACTAAAGTCTGGCTGAAATGAGTATTTGATTTGGTTTTCAATGCCAACAATAAGAAATTTGAGCATGCAGGAAGTGTGTTTTCAAACTTTGGATTTTTGACCATTTTCGACAGGCGCGCGGCTTATCAAAAAAAGCAAAATTGGGCCAATTTTCGATCTCGAGGAAACAACGAAGCAACACTCTTCCCGCATTTCAAATGCAACCTAAATCACAACCGAGGCGTCCCAAAATGCCTAGGTGTTGTTCTAAACCTAACCCTAACCCTAGTTCGGACACTTCCGGAAAAATTACAAATAGGTTCATCGAGAAACAGTGGCTGGAAAAAGATACCCCAAATGACTGCTTTATACTCAGAACCATTTGAAGCAACACTTGTAGGTGTTTTAAATGTCCTGTATCTGATGGGAATGTGCTCGGCATTTTCCTGCATTTCTTTCTTGTGCAACCTTCGGCTGAAATGGCATTTCAAAAGAACAGGTTGTGGGCCATTTACAGGTTAAAATCACAATTACCACTAAAGTCTGGCTGAAATGAGTATTTGATTTGGTTTTCAATGCCAACAACAAGAAATTTGAGCATGCAGGAAGTGTGTTTTCAAACTTTGGATTTTTGACCATTTTCGACAGGCGCGCAGCTTATCAAAAAAAGCAAAATTGGGCCAATTTTCAATCTCGAGGAAACAACGAAGCAACACTCTTCCCGCATTTCAAATGCAACCTAAATCACAACCGAGGCGTCCCAAAATGCCTAGGTGTTGTTCTAAACCTAACCCTAACCCTATTTCAGACACTTCCGGAACAATTACAAATAGGCTCATCGAGAAACAGTGGCTGGAAAAAGATACCCCAAATGACTGCTTTATACTCAGAACCATTTGAAGCAACACTTGGAGGTGTTTTAAATGTCCTGTACCTGATGGGAATGTGCTCGGCATTTTCCTGCATTTCTTTCTTGTGCAACCTTCGGCTGAAATGGCATTTCAAAAGAGCAGGTTATGGGCCATTTACAGGTTAAAATCACAATTACCACTAAAGTCTGGCTGAAATGAGTATTTGATTTGGTTTTCAATGCCAACAATAAGAAATTTGAGCATGCAGGAAGTGTGTTTTCAAACTTTGGATTTTTGACCATTTTCGACAGGCGCGCGGCTTATCAAAAAAAGCAAAATTGGGCCAATTTTCGATCTCGAGGAAACAACGAAGCAACACTCTTCCCGCATTTCAAATGCAACCTAAATCACAACCGAGGCGTCCCAAAATGCCTAGGTGTTGTTCTAAACCTAACCCTAACCCTAGTTCGGACACTTCCGGAACAATTACAAATAGGTTCATCGAGAAACAGTGGCTGGAAAAAGATACCCCAAATGACTGCTTTATACTCAGAACCATTTGAAGCAACACTTGTAGGTGTTTTAAATGTCCTGTATCTGATGGGAATGTGCTCGGCATTTTCCTGCATTTCTTTCTTGTGCAACCTTCGGCTGAAATGGCATTTCAAAAGAACAGGTTGTGGGCCATTTACAGGTTAAAATCACAATTACCACTAAAGTCTGGCTGAAATGAGTATTTGATTTGGTTTTCAATGCCAACAATAAGAAATTTGAGCATGCAGGAAGTGTGTTTTCAAACTTTGGATTTTTGACCATTTTCGACAGGCGCGCGGCTTATCAAAAAAAGCAAAATTGGGCCAATTTTCAATCTCGAGGAAACAACGAAGCAACACTCTTCCCGCATTTCAAATGCAACCTAAATCACAACCGAGGCGTCCCAAAATGCCTAGGTGTTGTTCTAAACCTAACCCTAACCCTATTTCAGACACTTCCGGAACAATTACAAATAGGTTCATCGAGAAACAGTGGCTGGAAAAAGATACCCCAAATGACTGCTTTATACTCAGAACCATTTGAAGCAACACTTGTAGGTGTTTTAAATGTCCTGTACCTGATGGGAATGTGCTCGGCATTTTCCTGCATTTCTTTCTTGTGCAACCTTCGGCTGAAATGGCATTTCAAAAGAGCAGGTTATGGGCCATTTACAGGTTAAAATCACAATTACCACTAAAGTCTGGCTGAAATGAGTATTTGATTTGGTTTTCAATGCCAACAATAAGAAATTTGAGCATGCAGGAAGTGTGTTTTCAAACTTTGGATTTTTGACCATTTTCGACAGGCGCGCGGCTTATCAAAAAAAGCAAAATTGGGCCAATTTTCGATCTCGAGGAAACAACGAAGCAACACTCTTCCCGCATTTCAAATGCAACCTAAATCACAACCGAGGCGTCCCAAAATGCCTAGGTGTTGTTCTAAACCTAACCCTAACCCTATTTCAGACACTTCCGGAACAATTACAAATAGGTTCATCGAGAAACAGTGGCTGGAAAAAGATACCCCAAATGACTGCTTTATACTCAGAACCATTTGAAGCAACACTTGTAGGTGTTTTAAATGTCCTGTACCTGATGGGAATGTGCTCGGCATTTTCCTGCATTTCTTTCTTGTGCAACCTTCGGCTGAAATGGCATTTCAAAAGAGCAGGTTATGGGCCATTTACAGGTTAAAATCACAATTACCACTAAAGTCTGGCTGAAATGAGTATTTGATTTGGTTTTCAATGCCAACAATAAGAAATTTGAGCATGCAGGAAGTGTGTTTTCAAACTTTGGATTTTTGACCATTTTCGACAGGCGCGCGGCTTATCAAAAAAAGCTAAATTGGGCCAATTTTCGATCTCGAGGAAACAACGAAGCAACACTCTTCCCGCATTTCAAATGCAACCTAAATCACAACCGAGGCGTCCCAAAATGCCTAGGTGTTGTTCTAAACCTAACCCTAACCCTAGTTCGGACACTTCCGGAACAATTACAAATAGGTTCACCGAGAAACAGTGGCTGGAAAAAGATACCCCAAATGACTGCTTTATACTCAGAACCATTTGAAGCAACACTTGTAGGTGTTTTAAATGTCCTGTACCTGATGGGAATGTGCTCGGCATTTTCCTGAATTTCTTTCTTGTGCAACCTTCGGCTGAAATGGCATTTCAAAAGAGCAGGTTATGGGCCATTTACAGGTTAAAATCACAATTACCACTAAAGTCTGGCTGAAATGAGTATTTGATTTGGTTTTCAATGCCAACAATAAGAAATTTGAGCATGCAGGAAGTGTGTTTTCAAACTTTGGATTTTTGACCATTTTCGACAGGCGCGCGGCTTATCAAAAAAAGCAAAATTGGGCCAATTTTCGAATTCGAGGAAACAACGAAGCAACACTCTTCCCGCATTTCAAATGCAACCTAAATCACAACCGAGGCGTCCCAAAATGCCTAGGTGTTGTTCTAAACCTAACCCTAACCCTAGTTCGGACACTTCCGGAACAATTACAAATAGGTTCATCGAGAAACAGTGGCTGGAAAAAGATACCCCAAATGACTGCTTTATACTCAGAACCATTTGAAGCAGCACTTGTAGGTGTTTTAAATGTCCTGTATCTGATGGGAATGTGCTCGGCATTTTCCTGCATTTCTTTCTTGTGCAACCTTCGGCTGAAATGGCATTTCAAAAGAACAGGTTATGGGCCATTTACAGGTTAAAATCACAATTACCACTAAAGTCTGGCTGAAATGAGTATTTGATTTGGTTTTCAATGCCAACAACAAGAAATTTGAGCATGCAGGAAGTGTGTTTTCAAACTTTGGATTTTTGACCATTTTCGACAGGCGCGCGGCTTATCAAAAAAAGCAAAATTGGGCCAATTTTCGATCTCGAGGAAACAACGAAGCAACACTCTTCCCGCATTTCAAATGCAACCTAAATCACAACCGAGGCGTCCCAAAATGCCTAGGTGTTGTTCTAAACCTAACCCTAACCCTAGTTCAGACACTTCCGGAACAATTTCAAATAGGTTCATCGAGAAACAGTGGCTGGAAAAAGATACCCCAAATGACTGCTTTATACTCAGAACCATTTGAAGCAACACTTGTAGGTGTTTTAAATGTCCTGTACCTGATGGGAATGTGCTCGGTATTTTCCTGCATTTCTTTCTTGTGCAACCTTCGGCTGAAATGGCATTTCAAAAGAGCAGGTTATGGGCCATTTACAGGTTAAAATCACAATTACCACTAAAGTCTGGCTGAAATGAGTATTTGATTTGGTTTTCAATGCCAACAACAAGAAATTTGAGCATGCAGGAAGTGTGTTTTCAAACTATGGATTTTTGACCATTTTCGACAGGCGCGCGGCTTATCAAAAAAAGCAAAATTGGGCCAATTTTCGATCTCGAGGAAACAACGAAGCAACACTCTTCCCGCATTTCAAATGCAACCTAAATCACAACCGAGGCGTCCCAAAATGCCTAGGTGTTGTTCTAAACCTAACCCTAACCCTAGTTCGGACACTCCAGGAACAATTACAAATAGGTTCATCGAGAAACAGTGGCTGGAAAAAGATACCCCAAATGACTGCTTTATACTCAGAACCATTTGAAGCAACACTTGTAGGTGTTTTAAATGTCCTGTACCTGATGGGAATGTGCTCGGCATTTTCCTGAATTTCTTTCTTGTGCAACCTTCGGCTGAAATGGCATTTCAAAAGAGCAGGTTATGGGCCATTTACAGGTTAAAATCACAATTACCACTAAAGTCTGGCTGAAATGAGTATTTGATTTGGTTTTCAATGCCAACAATAAGAAATTTGAGCATGCAGGAAGTGTGTTTTCAAACTTTGGATTTTTGACCATTTTCGACAGGCGCGCGGCTTATCAAAAAAAGCAAAATTGGGCCAATTTTCGATCTCGAGGAAACAACGAAGCAACACTCTTCCCGCATTTCAAATGCAACCTAAATCACAACCGAGGCGTCCCAAAATGCCTAGGTGTTGTTCTAAACCTAACCCTAACCCTAGTTCAGACACTTCCGGAACAATTACAAATAGGTTCATCGAGAAACAGTGGCTGGAAAAAGATACCCCAAATGACTGCTTTATACTCAGAACCATTTGAAGCAACACTTGTAGGTGTTTTAAATGTCCTGTACCTGATGGGAATGTGCTCGGCATTTTCCTGCATTTCTTTCTTGTGCAACCTTCGGCTGAAATGGCATTTCAAAAGAGCAGGTTATGGGCCATTTACAGGTTAAAATCACAATTACCACTAAAGTCTGGCTGAAATGAGTATTTGATTTGGTTTTCAATGCCAACAACAAGAAATTTGAGCATGCAGGAAGTGTGTTTTCAAACTTTGGATTTTTGACCATTTTCGACAGGCGCGCGGCTTATCAAAAAAAGCAAAATTGGGCCAATTTTCAATCTCGAGGAAACAACGAAGCAACACTCTTCCCGCATTTCAAATGCAACCTAAATCACAACCGAGGCGTCCCAAAATGCCTAGGTGTTGTTCTAAACCTAACCCTAACCCTAGTTCAGACACTTCCGGAACAATTACAAATAGGTTCATCGAGAAACAGTGGCTGGAAAAAGATACCCCAAATGACTGCTTTATACTCAGAACCATTTGAAGCAACACTTGTAGGTGTTTTAAATGTCCTGTACCTGATGGGAATGTGCTCGGCATTTTCCTGCATTTCTTTCTTGTGCAACCTTCGGCTGAAATGGCATTTCAAAAGAGCAGGTTATGGGCCATTTACAGGTTAAAATCACAATTACCACTAAAGTCTGGCTGAAATGAGTATTTGATTTGGTTTTCAATGCCAACAACAAGAAATTTGAGCATGCAGGAAGTGTGTTTTCAAACTTTGGATTTTTGACCATTTTCGACAGGCGCGCGGCTTATCAAAAAAAGCAAAATTGGGCCAATTTTCGATCTCGAGGAAACAACGAAGCAACACTCTTCCCGCATTTCAAATGCAACCTAAATCACAACCGAGGCGTCCCAAAATGCCTAGGTGTTGTTCTAAACCTAACCCTAACCCTATTTCAGACACTTCCGGAACAATTACAAATAGGTTCATCGAGAAACAGTGGCTGGAAAAAGATACCCCAAATGACTGCTTTATACTCAGAACCATTTGAAGCAACACTTGGAGGTGTTTTAAATGTCCTGTACCTGATGGGAATGTGCTCGGCATTTTCCTGCATTTCTTTCTTGTGCAACCTTCGGCTGAAATGGCATTTCAAAAGAGCAGGTTATGGGCCATTTACAGGTTAAAATCACAATTACCACTAAAGTCTGGCTGAAATGAGTATTTGATTTGGTTTTCAATGCCAACAATAAGAAATTTGAGCATGCAGGAAGTGTGTTTTCAAACTTTGGATTTTTGACCATTTTCGACAGGCGCGCGGCTTATCAAAAAAAGCAAAATTGGTCCAATTTTCGATCTCGAGGAAACAACGAAGCAACACTCTTCCCGCATTTCAAATGCAACCTAAATCACAACCGAGGCGTCCCAAAATGCCTAGGTGTTGTTCTAAACCTAACCCTAACCCTATTTCAGACACTTCCGGAACAATTACAAATAGGTTCATCGAGAAACAGTGGCTGGAAAAAGATAACCCAAATGACTGCTTTATACTCAGAACCATTTGAAGCAACACTTGTAGGTGTTTTAAATGTCATGTATCTGATGGGAATGTGCTCGGCATTTTCCTGCATTTCTTTCTTGTGCAACCTTCGGCTGAAATGGCATTTCAAAAGAACAGGTTATGGGCCATTTACAGGTTAAAATCACAATTGCCACTAAAGTCTGGCTGAAATGAGTATTTGATTTGGTTTTCAATGCCAACAACAAGAAATTTGAGCATGCAGGAAGTGTGTTTTCAAACTTTGGATTTTTGACCATTTTCGACAGGCTTATCAAAAAAAGCAAAATTGGGCCAATTTTCGATCTCGAGGAAACAACGAAGCAACACTCTTCCCGCATTTCAAATGCAACCTAAATCACAACCGAGGCGTCCCAAAATGCCTAGGTGTTGTTCTAAACCTAACCCTAACCCTAGTTCGGACACTTCCGGAACATTTACAAATAGGTTCATCGAGAAACAGTGGCTTGAAAAAGATACCCCAAATGACTGCTTTATACTCAGAACCATTTGAAGCAAGACTTGTAGGTGTTTTAAATGTCATGTATCTGATGGGAATGTGCTCAGCATTTTCCTGCATTTCTTTCTTGTGCAACCTTCGGCTGAAATGGCATTTCAAAAGAACAGGTTATGGGCCATTTACAGGTTAAAATCACAATTACCACTAAAGTCTGGCTGAAATAAGTATTTGATTTGGTTTTCAATGCCAACAACAAGAAATTTGAGCATGCAGGAAGTGTGTTTTCAAACTTTGGATTTTTGACCATTTTCGACAGGCGCGCGGCTTATCAAAAAAAGCAAAATTGGTCCAATTTTCGATCTCGAGGAAACAACGAAGCAACACTCTTCCCGCATTTCAAATGCAACCTAAATCACAACCGAGGCGTCCCAAAATGCCTAGGTGTTGTTCTAAACCTAACCCTAACCCTAGTTCGGACACTTCCGGAACAATTACAAATAGGTTCACCGAGAAACAGTGGCTGGAAAAAGATACCCCAAATGACTGCTTTATACTCAGAACCATTTGAAGCAACACTTGTAGGTGTTTTAAATGTCCTGTACCTGATGGGAATGTGCTCGGCATTTTCCTGCATTTCTTTCTTGTGCAACCTTCGGCTGAAATGGCATTTCAAAAGAGCAGGTTATGGGCCATTTACAGGTTAAAATCACAATTACCACTAAAGTCTGGCTGAAATGAGTATTTGATTTGGTTTTCAATGCCAACAACAAGAAATTTGAGCATGCAGGAAGTGTGTTTTCAAACTTTGGATTTTTGACCATTTTCGACAGGCGCGCGGCTTATCAAAAAAAGCAAAATTGGGCCAATTTTCGATCTCGAGGAAACAACGATGCAACACTCTTCCCGCATTTCAAATGCAACCTAAATCACAACCGAGGCGTCCCAAAATGCCTAGGTGTTGTTCTAAACCTAACCCTAACCCTAGTTCGGACACTTCCGGAACAATTACAAATAGGTTCACCGAGAAACAGTGGCTGGAAAAAGATACCCCAAATGACTGCTTTATACTCAGAACCATTTGAAGCAACACTTGTAGGTGTTTTAAATGTCCTGTACCTGATGGGAATGTGCTCGGCATTTTCCTGCATTTCTTTCTTGTGCAACCTTCGGCTGAAATGGCATTTCAAAAGAGCAGGTTAAGGGCCATTTACAGGTTAAAATCACAATTACCACTAAAGTCTGGCTGAAATGAGTATTTGATTTGGTTTTCAATGCCAACAACAAGAAATTTGAGCATGCAGGAAGTGTGTTTTCAAACTTTGGATTTTTGACCATTTTCGACAGGCGCACGGCTTATCAAAAAAAGCAAAATTGGGCCAATTTTCGATCTCGAGGAAACAACGAAGCAACACTCTTCCCGCATTTCAAATGCAACCTAAATCACAACCGAGGCTTCCCAAAATGCCTAGGTGTTGTTCTAAACCTAACCCTAACCCTAGTTCGGACACTTCCGGAACAATTACAAATAGGTTCACCGAGAAACAGTGGCTGGAAAAAGATACCCCAAATGACTGCTTTATACTCAGAACCATTTGAAGCAACACTTGTAGGTGTTTTAAATGTCCTGTACCTGATGGGAATGTGCTCGGCATTTTCCTGCATTTCTTTCTTGTGCAACCTTCGGCTGAAATGGCATTTCAAAAGAGCAGGTTATGGGCCATTTACAGGTTAAAATCACAATTACCACTAAAGTCTGGCTGAAATGAGTATTTGATTTGGTTTTCAATGCCAACAACAAGAAATTTGAGCATGCAGGAAGTGTGTTTTCAAACTTTGGATTTTTGACCATTTTCGACAGGCGCGCGGCTTATCAAAAAAAGCAAAATTGGGCCAATTTTCGATCTCGAGGAAACAACGAAGCAACACTCTTCCCGCATTTCAAATGCAACCTAAATCACAACCGAGGAGTCAAAAAATGCCTAGGTGTTGTTCTAAACCTAACCCTAACCCTAGTTCGGACACTCCAGGAACAATTACAAATAGGTTCATCGAGAAACAGTGGCTTGAAAAAGATACCCCAAATGACTGCTTTATACTCAGAACCATTTGAAGCAACACTTGTAGGTGTTTTAAATGTCCTGTATCTGATGGGAATGTGCTCGGCATTTTCCTGCATTTCTTTCTTGTGCAACCTTCGGCTGAAATGGCATTTCAAAAGAGCAGGTTATGGGCCATTTACAGGTTAAAATCACAATTACCACTAAAGTCTGGCTGAAATGAGTATTTGATTTGGTTTTCAATGCCAACAACAAGAAATTTGAGCATGCAGGAAGTGTGTTTTCAAACTTTAGATTTTTGACCATTTTCGACAGGCGCGCGGCTTATCAAAAAAAGCAAAATTGGGCCAATTTTCGATCTCGAGGAAACAACGAAGCAACACTCTTCCCGCATTTCAAATGCAACCTAAATCACAACCGAGGCTTCCCAAAATGCCTGGGTGTTGTTCTAAACCTAACCCTAACCCTAGTTCGGACACTTCCGGAACAATTACAAATAGGTTCATCGAGAAACAGTGGCTGGAAAAAGATACCCCAAATGACTGCTTTATACTCAGAACCATTTGAAGCAACACTTGTAGGTGTTTTAAATGTCCTGTATCTGATGGGAATGTGCTCTGCATTTTCCTGCATTTCTTTCTTGTGCAACCTTCGGCTGAAATGGCATTTCAAAAGAGCAGGTTATGGGCCATTTACAGGTTAAAATCACAATTACCACTAAAGTCTGGCTGAAATGAGTATTTGATTTGGTTTTGAATGCCAACAACAAGAAATTTGAGCATGCAGGAAGTGTGTTTTCAAACTTTGGATTTTTGACCATTTTCGACAGGCGCGCGGCTTATCAAAAAAAGCAAAATTGGTCCAATTTTCAATCTCGAGGAAACAACGATGCAACACTCTTCCCGCATTTCAAATGCAACCTAAATCACAACCGAGGCGTCCCAAAATGCCTAGGTGTTGTTCTAAACCTATCCTAACCCTAGTTCGGACACTTCCGGAACAATTACAAATAGGTTCACCGAGAAACAGTGGCTGGAAAAAGATACCCCAAATGACTGCTTTATACTCAGAACCATTTGAAGCAACACTTGTAGGTGTTTTAAATGTCCTGTACCTGATGGGAATGTGCTCGGCATTTTCCTGCATTTCTTTCTTGTGCAACCTTCGGCTGAAATGGCATTTCAAAAGAGCAGGTTATGGGCCATTTACAGGTTAAAATCACAATTACCACTAAAGTCTGGCTGAAATGAGTATTTGATTTGGTTTTCAATGCCAACAACAAGAAATTTGAGCATGCAGGAAGTGTGTTTTCAAACTTTGGATTTTTGACCATTTTCGACAGGCGCGCGGCTTATCAAAAAAAGCAAAATTGGGCCAATTTTCGATCTCGAGGAAACAACGATGCAACACTCTTCCCGCATTTCAAATGTAACCTAAATCACAACCGAGGCGTCCCAAAATGCCTAGGTGTTGTTCTAAACCTAACCCTAAGCCTAGTTCGGACACTTCCGGAACAATTACAAATAGGTTCACCGAGAAACAGTGGCTGGAAAAAGATACCCCAAATGACTGCTTTATACTCAGAACCATTTGAAGCAACACTTGTAGGTGTTTTAAATGTCCTGTATCTGATGGGAATGTGCTCGGCATTTTCCTGCATTTCTTTCTTGTGCAACCTTCGGCTGAAATGGCATTTCAAAAGAGCAGGTTATGGGCCATTTACAGGTTAAAATCACAATTACCACTAAAGTCTGGCTGAAATGAGTATTTGATTTGGTTTTCAATGCCAACAACAAGAAATTTGAGCATGCAGGAAGTGTGTTTTCAAACTTTGGATTTTTGACCATTTTCGACAGGCGCGCGAATTATCAAAAAAAACAAAATTGGTCCAATTTTCGATCTCGAGGAAACAACGAAGCAACACTCTTCCCGCATTTCAAATGCAACCTAAATCACAACCGAGGCGTCCCAAAATGCCTAGGTGTTGTTCTAAACCTAACCCTAACCCTAGTTCGGACACTCCAGGAACAATTACAAATAGGTTCATCGAGAAACAGTGGCTTGAAAAAGATACCCCAAATGACTGCTTTATACTCAGAACCATTTGAAGCAACACTTGTAGGTGTTTTAAATGTCATGTATCTGATGGGAATGTGCTCGGCATTTTCCTGCATTTCTTTCTTGTGCAACCTTCGGCTGAAATGGCATTTCAAAAGAACAGGTTATGGGCCATTTACAGGTTAAAATCACAATTACCACTAAAGTCTGGCTGAAATGAGTATTTGATTTGGTTTTCAATGCCAACAACAAGAAATTTGAGCATGCAGGAAGTGTGTTTTCAAACTTTGGATTTTTGACCATTTTCGACAGGCGCGCGGCTTATCAAAAAAAGCAAAATTGGGCCAATTTTCGATCTCGAGGAAACAACGAAGCAACACTCTTCCCGCATTTCAAATGCAACCTAAATCACAACCGAGGAGTCAAAAAATGCCTAGGTGTTGTTCTAAACCTAACCCTAACCCTAGTTCGGACACTCCAGGAACAATTACAAATAGGTTCACCGAGAAACAGTGGCTGGAAAAAGATACTCCAAATGACTGCTTTATACTCAGAACCATTTGAAGCAACACTTGTAGGTGTTTTAAATGTCCTGTACCTGATGGGAATGTGCTCGGCATTTTCCTGCATTTCTTTCTTGTGCAACCTTCGGCTGAAATGGCATTTCAAAAGAGCAGGTTATGGGCCATTTACAGGTTAAAATCACAATTACCACTAAAGTCTGGCTGAAATGAGTATTTGATTTGGTTTTCAATGCCATCAACAAGAAATTTGAGCATGCAGGAAGTGTGTTTTCAAACTTTGGATTTTTGACCATTTTCGACAGGCGCGCGGCTTATCAAAAAAAGCAAAATTGGGCCAATTTTCGATCTCGAGGAAACAACGAAGCAACACTCTTCCCGCATTTCAAATGCAACCTAAATCACAACCGAGGAGTCAAAAAATGCCTAGGTGTTGTTCTAAACCTAACCCTAACCCTAGTTCGGACAATCCAGGAACAATTACAAATAGGTTCATCGAGAAACAGTGGCTTGAAAAAGATACCCCAAATGACTGCTTTATACTCAGAACCATTTGAAGCAACACTTGTAGGTGTTTTAAATGTCATGTATCTGATGGGAATGTGCTCGGCATTTTCCTGCATTTCTTTCTTGTGCAACCTTCGGCTGAAATGGCATTTCAAAAGAACAGGTTATGGGCCATTTACAGGTTAAAATCACAATTACCACTAAAGTCTGGCTGAAATGAGTATTTGATTTGGTTTTCAATGCCAACAACAAGAAATTTGAGCATGCAGGAAGTGTGTTTTCAAACTTTGGATTTTTGACCATTTTCGACAGGCGCGCGGCTTATCAAAAAAAGCAAAATTGGGCCAATTTTCGATCTCGAGGAAACAACGAAGCAACACTCTTCCCGCATTTCAAATGCAACCTAAATCACAACCGAGGAGTCAAAAAATGCCTAGGTGTTGTTCTAAACCTAACCCTAACCCTAGTTCGGACACTCCAGGAACAATTACAAATAGGTTCATCGAGAAACAGTGGCTTGAAAAAGATACCCCAAATGACTGCTTTATACTCAGAACCATTTGAAGCAACACTTGTAGGTGTTTTAAATGTCCTGTATCTGATGGGAATGTGCTCTGCATTTTCCTGCATTTCTTTCTTGTGCAACCTTCGGCTGAAATGGCATTTCAAAAGAACAGGTTATGGGCCATTTACAGGTTAAAATCACAATTACCACTAAAGTCTGGCTGAAATGAGTATTTGATTTGGTTTTCAATGCCAACAACAAGAAATTTGAGCATGCAGGAAGTGTGTTTTCAAACTTTGGATTTTTGACCATTTTCGACAGGCGCGCGGCTTATCAAAAAAAGCAAAATTGGTCCAATTTTCGATCTCGAGGAAACAACAATGCAACACTCTTCCCGCATTTCAAATGCAACCTAAATCACAACCGAGGCGTCCCAAAATGCCTAGGTGTTGTTCTAAACCTAACCCTAACCCTAGTTCGGACACTTCCGGAACAATTACAAATAGGTTCACCGAGAAACAGTGGCTGGAAAAAGATACCCCAAATGACTGCTTTATACTCAGAACCATTTGAAGCAACACTTGTAGGTGTTTTAAATGTCATGTATCTGATGGGAATGTGCTCGGCATTTTCCTGCATTTCTTTCTTGTGCAACCTTCGGCTGAAATGGCATTTCAAAAGAACAGGTTATGGGCCATTTACAGGTTAAAATCACAATTACCACTGAAGTCTGGCTGAAATGAGTATTTGATTTGGTTTTCAATGCCAACAACAAGAAATTTGAGCATGCAGGAAGTGAGTTTTCAAACTTTGGATTTTTGACCATTTTCGACAGGCGCGCGGCTTATCAAAAAAAGCAAAATTGGGCCAATTTTCGATCTCGAGGAAACAACGAAGCAACACTCTTCCCGCATTTCAAATGCAACCTAAATCACAACCGAGGCGTCCCAAAATGCCTAGGTGTTGTTCTAAACCTAACCCTAACCCTAGTTCGGACACTCCAGGAACAATTACAAATAGGTTCATCGAGAAACAGTGGCTGGAAAAAGATACCCCAAATGACTGCTTTATACTCAGAACCATTTGAAGCAACACTTGTAGGTGTTTTAAATGTCCTGTACCTGATGGGAATGTGCTCGGCATTTTCCTGCATTTCTTTCTTGTGCAACCTTCGGCTGAAATGGCATTTCAAAAGAGCAGGTTATGGGCCATTTACAGGTTAAAATCACAATTACCACTAAAGTCTGGCTGAAATGAGTATTTGATTTGGTTTTCAATGCCATCAACAAGAAATTTGAGCATGCAGGAAGTGTGTTTTCAAACTTTGGATTTTTGACCATTTTCGACAGGTGCGCGGCTTATCAAAAAAAGCAAAATTGGGCCAATTTTCGATCTCGAGGAAACAACGAAGCAACACTCTTCCCGCATTTCAAATGCAACCTAAATCACAACCGAGTCGTCCCAAAATGCCAAGGTGTTGTTCTAAACCCAACCCTAACCCTAGTTCGGACTTTCCGGAACAATTACAAATAGGTTCATCGAGAAACAGTGGCTGGAAAAAGATACCCCAAATGACTGCTTTATACTCAGAACCATTTGAAGCAACACTTGTAGGTGTTTTAAATGTCCTGTACCTGATGGGAATGTGCTCTGCATTTTCCTGCATTTCTTTCTTGTGCAACCTTCGGCTGAAATGGCATTTCAAAAGAGCAGGTTATGGGCCATTTACAGGTTAAAATCACAATTACCACTAAAGTCTGGCTGAAATGAGTATTTGATTTGGTTTTCAATGCCAACAACAAGAAATTTGAGCATGCAGGAAGTGTGTTTTCAAACTTTGGATTTTTGACCATTTTCGACAGGCGCGCGGCTTATCAAAAAAAGCAAAATTGGGCCAATTTTCGATCTCGAGGAAACAACGAAGCAACACTCTTCCCGCATTTCAAATGCAACCTAAATCACAACCGAGGAGTCAAAAAATGCCTAGGTGTTGTTCTAAACCTAACCCTAACCCTAGTTCGGACACTCCAGGAACAATTACAAATAGGTTCATCGAGAAACAGTGGCTTGAACAAGATACCCCAAATGACTGCTTTATACTCAGAACCATTTGAAGCAACACTTGTAGGTGTTTTAAATGTCCTGTACCTGATGGGAATATGCTCGGCATTTTCCTGCATTTCTTTCTTGTGCAACCTTCGGCTGAAATGGCATTTCAAAAGAACAGGTTATGGGCCATTTACAGGTTAAAATCACAATTACCACTGAAGTCTGGCTGAAATGAGTATTTGATTTGGTTTTCAATGCCAACAACAAGAAATTTGAGCATGCAGGAAGTGAGTTTTCAAACTTTGGATTTTTGACCATTTTCGACAGGCGCGCGGCTTATCAAAAAAAGCAAAATTGGGCCAATTTTCGATCTCGAGGAAACAACGAAGCAACACTCTTCCCGCATTTCAAATGCAACCTAAATCACAACCGAGGAGTCAAAAAATGCCTAGGTGTTGTTCTAAACCTAACCCTAACCCTAGTTCGGACACTCCAGGAACAATTACAAATAGGTTCATCGAGAAACAGTGGCTGGAAAAAGATACCCCAAATGACTGCTTTATACTCAGAACCATTTGAAGCAACACTTGTAGGTGTTTTAAATGTCCTGTACCTGATGGGAATATGCTCGGCATTTTCCTGCATTTCTTTCTTGTGCAACCTTCGGCTGAAATGGCATTTCAAAAGAGCAGCTTATGGTCCATTTACAGGTTAAAATCACAATTACCACTAAAGTCTGGCTGAAATGAGTATTTGATTTGGTTTTCAATGCCAACAATAAGAAATTTGAGCATGCAGGAAGTGTGTTTTCAAACTTTGGATTTTTGACCATTTTCGACAGGAGCGCGGCTTATCAAAAAAAGCAAAATTGGGCCAATTTTCGATCTCGAGGAAACAACGAAGCAACACTCTTCCCGCATTTCAAATGCAACCTAAATCACAACCGAGGCGTCCCAAAATGCCTAGGTGTTGTTCTAAACCTAACCCTAACCCTAGTTCGGACACTCCAGGAACAATTACAAATAGGTTCATCGAGAAACAGTGGCTGGAAAAAGATACCCCAAATGACTGCTTTATACTCAGAACCATTTGAAGCAACACTTGTAGGTGTTTTAAATGTCCTGTATCTGATGGGAATGTGCTCGGCATTTTCCTGGAATTCTTTCTTGTGCAACCTTCGGCTGAAATGGCATTTCAAAAGAGCATGTTATGGGCCATTTACAGGTTAAAATCACAATTACCACTAAAGTCTGGCTGAAATGAGTATTTGATTTGGTTTTCAATGCCAACAATAAGAAATTTGAGCATGCAGGAAGTGTGTTTTCAAACTTTGGATTTTTGACCATTTTCGACAGGCGCGCGGCTTATCAAAAAAAGCAAAATTGGGCCAATTTTCGATCTCGAGGAAACAACGACGCAACACTCTTCCCGCATTTCAAATGCAACCTAAATCACAACCGAGGCTTCCCAAAATGCCTGGGTGTTGTTCTAAACCTAACCCTAACCCTAGTTCGGACACTTCCGGAACAATTACAAATAGGTTCATCGAGAAACAGTGGCTGGAAAAAGATACCCCAAATGACTGCTTTATACTCAGAACCATTTGAAGCAACACTTGTAGGTGTTTTAAATGTCCTGTACCTGATGGGAATGTGCTCGGCATTTTCCTGGAATTCTTTCTTGTGCAACCTTCGGCTGAAATGGCATTTCAAAAGAGCATGTTATGGGCCATTTACAGGTTAAAATCACAATTACCACTAAAGTCTGGCTGAAATGAGTATTTGATTTGGTTTTCAATGCCAACAACAAGAAATTTGAGCATGCAGGAAGTGTGTTTACAAACTTTGGATTTTTGACCATTTTCGACAGGCGCGCGGCTTATCAAAAAAAGCTAAATTGGGCCAATTTTCGATCTCGAGGAAACAACGAAGCAACACTCTTCCCGCATTTCAAATGCAACCTAAATCACAACCGAGGCGTCCCAAAATGCCTAGGTGTTGTTCTAAACCTAACCCTAACCCTAGTTCGGACACTTCCGGAACATTTACAAATAGGTTCATCGAGAAACAGTGGCTGGAAAAAGATACCCCAAATGACTGCTTTATACTCAGAACCATTTGAAGCAACACTTGTAGGTGTTTTAAATGTCCTGTACCTGATGGGAATGTGCTCGGCATTTTCCTGCATTTCTTTCTTGTGCAACCTTCGGCTGAAATGGCATTTCAAAAGAGCAGGTTATGGGCCATTTACAGGTTAAAATCACAATTACCACTAAAGTCTGGCTGAAATGAGTATTTGATTTGGTTTTCAATGCCAACAACAAGAAATTTGAGCATGCAAGAAGTGTGTTTTCAAACTTTGGATTTTTGACCATTTTCGACAGGCGCGCGGCTTATCAAAAAAAGCAAAATTGGGCCAATTTTCGATCTCGAGGAAACAACGATGCAACACTCTTCCCGCATTTCAAATGCAACCTAAATCACAACCGAGGCGTCCCAAAATGCCTAGGTGTTGTTCTAAACCTAACCCTAACCCTAGTTCGGACACTTCCGGAACAATTACAAATAGGTTCACCGAGAAACAGTGGCTGGAAAAAGATACCCCAAATGACTGCTTTATACTCAGAACCATTTGAAGCAACACTTGTAGGTGTTTTAAATGTCCTGTACCTGATGGGAATGTGCTCGGCATTTTCCTGCATTTCTTTCTTGTGCAACCTTCGGCTGAAATGGCATTTCAAAAGAGCAGGTTATGGGCCATTTACAGGTTAAAATCACAATTACCACTAAAGTCTGGCTGAAATGAGTATTTGATTTGGTTTTCAATGCCAACAATAAGAAATTTGAGCATGCAGGAAGTGTGTTTTCAAACTTTGGATTTTTGACCATTTTCGACAGGCGCGCGGCTTATCAAAAAAAGCAAAATTGGGCCAATTTTCGATCTCGAGGAAACAACGAAGCAACACTCTTCCCGCATTTCAAATGCAACCTAAATCACAACCGAGGCGTCCCAAAATGCCTAGGTGTTGTTCTAAACCTAACCCTAACCCTAGTTCGGACACTTCCGGAACAATTACAAATAGGTTCATCGAGAAACAGTGGCTTGAAAAAGATACCCCAAATGACTGCTTTATACTCAGAACCATTTGAAGCAACACTTGTAGGTGTTTTAAATGTCCTGTATCTGATGGGAATGTGCTCGGCATTTTCCTGGAATTCTTTCTTGTGCAACCTTCGGCTGAAATGGCATTTCAAAAGAGCATGTTATGGGCCATTTACAGGTTAAAATCACAATTACCACTAAAGTCTGGCTGAAATGAGTATTTGATTTGGTTTTCAATGCCAACAACAAGAAATTTGAGCATGCAGGAAGTGTGTTTACAAACTTTGGATTTTTGACCATTTTCGACAGGCGCGCGGCTTATCAAAAAAAGCTAAATTGGGCCAATTTTCGATCTCGAGGAAACAACGAAGCAACAGTCTTCCCGCATTTCAAATGCAACCTAAATCACAACCGAGGCTTCCCAAAATGCCTGGGTGTTGTTCTAAACCTAACCCTAACCCTAGTTCGGACACTTCCGGAACAATTACAAATAGGTTCATCGAGAAACAGTGGCTGGAAAAAGATACCCCAAATGACTGCTTTATACTCAGAACCATTTGAAGCAACACTTGTAGGTGTTTTAAATGTCCTGTATCTGATGGGAATGTGCTCAGCATTTTCCTGGAATTCTTTCTTGTGCAACCTTCGGCTGAAATGGCATTTCAAAAGAGCAGGTTATGGGCCATTTACAGGTTAAAATCACAATTACCACTAAAGTCTGGCTGAAATGAGTATTTGATTTGGTTTTTAATGCCAACAACAAGAAATTTGAGCATGCAGGAAGTGTGTTTTCAAACTTTGGATTTTTGACCATTTTCGACAGGCGCGCGGCTTATCAAAAAAAGCAAAATTGGGCCAATTTTCGATCTCGAGGAAACAACGAAGCATCACTCTTCCCGCATTTCAAATGCAACCTAAATCACAACCGAGGCGTCCCAAAATGCCTAGGTGTTGTTCTAAACCTAACCCTAACCCTAGTTCGGACACTTCCGGAACCTTTACAAATAGGTTCATCGAGAAACAGTGGCTGGAAAAAGATACCCCAAATGACTGCTTTATACTCAGAACCATTTGAAGCAACACTTGTAGGTGTTTTAAATATCCTGTATCTGATGGGAATGTGCTCGGCATTTTCCTGGAATTCTTTCTTGTGCAACCTTCGGCTGAAATGGCATTTCAAAAGAGCATGTTATGGGCCATTTACAGGTTAAAATCACAATTACCACTAAAGTCTGGCTGAAATGAGTATTTGATTTGGTTTTCAATGCCAACAACAAGAAATTTGAGCATGCAGGAAGTGTGTTTACAAACTTTGGATTTTTGACCATTTTCGACAGGCGCGCGGCTTATCAAAAAAAGCTAAATTGGGCCAATTTTCGATCTCGAGGAAACAACGAAGCAACACTCTTCCCGCATTTCAAATGCAACCTTAATCACAACCGAGGCGTCCCAAAATGCCTAGGTGTTGTTCTAAACCTAACCCTAACCCTAGTTCGGACACTTCCGGAACAATTACAAATAGGTTCACCGAGAAACAGTGGCTGGAAAAAGATACCCCAAATGACTGCTTTATACTCAGAACCATTTGAAGCAACACTTGTAGGTGTTTTAAATGTCCTGTATCTGATGGGAATGTGCTCTGCATTTTCCTGCATTTCTTTCTTGTGCAACCTTCGGCTGAAATGGCATTTCAAAAGATCAGGTTATGGGCCATTTACAGGTTAAAATCACAATTACCACAAAAGTCTGGCTGAAATGAGTATTTGATTTGGTTTTCAATGCCAACAACAAGACATTTGAGCATGCAGGAAGTGTGTTTTCAAACTTTGGATTTTTGACCATTTTCGACAGGCGCGCGGCTTATCAAAAAAAGCAAAATTGGGCCAATTTTCGATCTCGAGGAAACAACGAAGCAACACTCTTCCCGCATTTCAAATGCAACCTAAATCACAACCGAGGCGTCCCAAAATGCCTAGGTGTTGTTCTAAACCTAACCCTAACCCTAGTTCGGACACTCCAGGAACAATTACAAATAGGTTCATCGAGAAACAGTGGCTGGAAAAAGATACCCCAAATGACTGCTTTATACTCAGAACCATTTGAAGCAACACTTGTAGGTGTTTTAAATGTCCTGTATCTGATGGGAATGTGCTCGGCATTTTCCTGGAATTCTTTCTTGTGCAACCTTCGGCTGAAATGGCATTTCAAAAGAGCATGTTATGGGCCATTTACAGGTTAAAATCACAATTACCACTAAAGTCTGGCTGAAATGAGTATTTGATTTGGTTTTCAATGCCAACAACAAGAAATTTGAGCATGCAGGAAGTGTGTTTACAAACTTTGGATTTTTGACCATTTTCGACAGGCGCGCGGCTTATCAAAAAAAGCTAAATTGGGCCAATTTTCGATCTCGAGGAAACAACGAAGCAACACTCTTCCCGCATTTCAAATGCAACCTTAATCACAACCGAGGCGTCCCAAAATGCCTAGGTGTTGTTCTAAACCTAACCCTAACCCTAGTTCGGACACTTCCGGAACAATTACAAATAGGTTCACCGAGAAACAGTGGCTGGAAAAAGATACCCCAAATGACTGCTTTATACTCAGAACCATTTGAAGCAACACTTGTAGGTGTTTTAAATGTCCTGTATCTGATGGGAATGTGCTCTGCATTTTCCTGCATTTCTTTCTTGTGCAACCTTCGGCTGAAATGGCATTTCAAAAGAGCAGGTTATGGGCCATTTACAGGTTAAAATCACAATTACCACAAAAGTCTGGCTGAAATGAGTATTTGATTTGGTTTTCAATGCCAACAACAAGACATTTGAGCATGCAGGAAGTGTGTTTTCAAACTTTGGATTTTTGACCATTTTCGACAGGCGCGCGGCTTATCAAAAAAAGCAAAATTGGGCCAATTTTCGATCTCGAGGAAACAACGAAGCAACACTCTTCCCGCATTTCAAATGCAACCTAAATCACAACCGAGGCGTCCCAAAATGCCTAGGTGTTGTTCTAAACCTAACCCTAACCCTAGTTCGGACACTCCAGGAACAATTACAAGTAGGTTCATTGAGAAACAGTGGCTTGAAAAAGATACCCCAAATGACTGCTTTATACTCAGAACCATTTGAAGCAACACTTGTAGGTGTTTTAAATGTCCTGTATCTGATAGGAATGTGCTCTGCATTTTCCTGCATTTCTTTCTTGTGCAACCTTCGGCTGAAATGGCATTTCAAAAGATCAGGTTATGGGCCATTTACAGGTTAAAATCACAATTACCACTAAAGTCTGGCTGAAATGAGTATTTGATTTGGTTTTCAATGCCAACAACAAGACATTTGAGCATGCAGGAAGTGTGTTTTCAAACTTTGGATTTTTGACCATTTTCGACAGGCGCGCGGCTTATCAAAAAAAGCAAAATTGGTCCAATTTTCGATCTCGAGGAAACAACGAAGCATCACTCTTCCCGCATTTCAAATGCAACCTAAATCACAACCGAGGCGTCCCAAAATGCCTAGGTGTTGTTCTAAACCTAACCCTAACCCTAGTTCGGACACTTCCGGAACATTTACAAATAGGTTCATCGAGAAACAGTGGCTGGAAAAAGATACCCCAAATGACTGCTTTATACTCAGAACCATTTGAAGCAACACTTGTAGGTGTTTTAAATGTCCTGTATCTGATGGGAATGTGCTCGGCATTTTCCTGGAATTCTTTCTTGTGCAACCTTCGGCTGAAATGGCATTTCAAAAGAGCATGTTATGGGCCATTTACAGGTTAAAATCACAATTACCACTAAAGTCTGGCTGAAATGAGTATTTGATTTGGTTTTCAATGCCAACAACAAGAAATTTGAGCATGCAGGAAGTGTGTTTACAAACTTTGGATTTTTGACCATTTTCGACAGGCGCGCGGCTTATCAAAAAAAGCTAAATTGGGCCAATTTTCGATCTCGAGGAAACAACGAAGCAACACTCTTCCCGCATTTCAAATGCAACCTTAATCACAACCGAGGCGTCCCAAAATGCCTAGGTGTTGTTCTAAACCTAACCCTAACCCTAGTTCGGACACTTCCGGAACAATTACAAATAGGTTCACCGAGAAACAGTGGCTGGAAAAAGATACCCCAAATGACTGCTTTATACTCAGAACCATTTGAAGCAACACTTGTAGGTGTTTTAAATGTCCTGTATCTGATGGGAATGTGCTCTGCATTTTCCTGCATTTCTTTCTTGTGCAACCTTCGGCTGAAATGGCATTTCAAAAGAGCATGTTATGGGCCATTTACAGGTTAAAATCACAATTACCACTAAAGTCTGGCTGAAATGAGTATTTGATTTGGTTTTCAATGCCAACAACAAGAAATTTGAGCATGCAGGAAGTGTGTTTTCAAACTTTGGATTTTTGACCATTTTCGACAGGCGCGCGGCTTATCAAAAAAAGCTAAATTGGGCCAATTTTCGATCTCGAGGAAACAACGAAGCAACACTCTTCCCGCATTTCAAATGCAACCTAAATCACAACCGAGGCGTCCCAAAATGCCTAGGTGTTGTTCTAAACCTAACCCTAACCCTAGTTCGGACACTTCCGGAACAATTACAAATAGGTTCACCGAGAAACAGTGGCTGGAAAAAGATACCCCAAATGACTGCTTTATACTCAGAACCATTTGAAGCAACACTTGTAGGTGTTTTAAATGTCCTGTACCTGATGGGAATGTGCTCGGCATTTTCCTGCATTTCTTTCTTGTGCAACCTTCGGCTGAAATGGCATTTCAAAAGAACAGGTTATGGGCCATTTACAGGTTAAAATCACAATTACCACTAAAGTCTGGCTGAAATGAGTATTTGATTTTGTTTTCAATGCCAACAATAAGAAATTTGAGCATGCAGGAAGTGTGTTTTCAAACTTTGGATTTTTGACCATTTTCGACAGGCGCGCGGCTTATCAAAAAAAGCAAAATTGGGCCAATTTTCGATCTCGAGGAAACAACGAAGCAACACTCTTCCCGCATTTCAAATGCAACCTAAATCACAACCGAGGCTTCCCAAAATGCCTGGGTGTTGTTCTAAACCTAACCCTAACCCTAGTTCGGACACTTCCGGAACAATTACAAATAGGTTCATCGAGAAACAGTGGCTGGAAAAAGATACCCCAATTGACTGCTTTATACTCAGAACCATTTGAAGCAACACTTGTAGGTGTTTTAAATGTCCTGTATCTGATGGGAATGTGCTCGGCATTTTCCTGGAATTCTTTCTTGTGCAACCTTCGGCTGAAATGGCATTTCAAAAGAGCAGGTTATGGGCCATTTACAGGTTAAAATCACAATTACCACTAAAGTCTGGCTGAAATGAGTATTTGATTTGGTTTTCAATGCCAACAACAAGAAATTTGAGCATGCAGGAAGTGTGTTTTCAAACTTTGGATTTTTGACCATTTTCGACAGGCGCGCGGCTTATCAAAAAAAGCAAAATTGGGCCAATTTTCGATCTCAAGGAAACAACAAAGCAACACTCTTCCCGCATTTCAAATGCAACCTAAATCACAACCGAGGCATCCCAAAATGCCTAGGTGTTGTTCTAAACCTAACCCTAACCCTAGTTCGGACACTCCAGGAACAATTACAAGTAGGTTCATTGAGAAACAGTGGCTTGAAAAAGATACCCCAAATGACTGCTTTATACTCAGAACCATTTGAAGCAACACTTGTAGGTGTTTTAAATGTCCTGTATCTGATAGGAATGTGCTCTGCATTTTCCTGCATTTCTTTCTTGTGCAACCTTCGGCTGAAATGGCATTTCAAAAGATCAGGTTATGGGCCATTTACAGGTTAAAATCACAATTACCACTAAAGTCTGGCTGAAATGAGTATTTGATTTGGTTTTCAATGCCAACAACAAGACATTTGAGCATGCAGGAAGTGTGTTTTCAAACTTTGGATTTTTGACCATTTTCGACAGGCGCGCGGCTTATCAAAAAAAGCAAAATTGGGCCAATTTTCGATCTCGAGGAAACAACGAAGCATCACTCTT
This sequence comes from Lepisosteus platostomus, assembly GCF_059453375.1. Taxonomy (NCBI): domain Eukaryota; kingdom Metazoa; phylum Chordata; class Actinopteri; order Semionotiformes; family Lepisosteidae; genus Lepisosteus; species Lepisosteus platostomus. The sequence continues at coordinate 23,090,772 of NC_142625.1, forward strand.
CCCGCATTTCAAATGCAACCTAAATCACAACCGAGGCGTCCCAAAATGCCTAGGTGTTGTTCTAAACCTAACCCTAACCCTAGTTCGGACACTTCCGGAACATTTACAAATAGGTTCATCGAGAAACAGTGGCTGGAAAAAGATACCCCAAATGACTGCTTTATACTCAGAACCATTTGAAGCAACACTTGTAGGTGTTTTAAATGTCCTGTATCTGATGGGAATGTGCTCGGCATTTTCCTGGAATTCTTTCTTGTGCAACCTTCGGCTGAAATGGCATTTCAAAAGAGCATGTTATGGGCCATTTACAGGTTAAAATCACAATTACCACTAAAGTCTGGCTGAAATGAGTATTTGATTTGGTTTTCAATGCCAACAACAAGAAATTTGAGCATGCAGGAAGTGTGTTTTCAAACTTTGGATTTTTGACCATTTTCGACAGGCGCGCGGCTTATCAAAAAAAGCAAAATTGGGCCAATTTTCGATCTCGAGGAAACAACGAAGCAACACTCTTCCCGCATTTCAAATGCAACCTGAATCACAACCGAGGCGTCCCAAAATGCCTAGGTGTTGTTCTAAACCTAACCCTAACCCTAGTTCGGACACTTCCGGAACAATTACAAATAGGTTCATCGAGAAACAGTGGCTGGAAAAAGATACCCCAAATGACTGCTTTATACTCAGAACCATTTGAAGCAACACTTGTAGGTGTTTTAAATGTCCTGTACCTGATGGGAATGTGCTCGGCATTTTCCTGGAATTCTTTCTTGTGCAACCTTCGGCTGAAATGGCATTTCAAAAGAGCAGGTTATGGCCATTTACAGGTTAAAATCACAATTACCACTAAAGTCTGGCTGAAATGAGTATTTGATTTGGTTTTCAATGCCAACAACAAGACATTTGAGCATGCAGGAAGTGTGTTTTCAAACTTTGGATTTTTGACCATTTTCGACAGGCGCGCGGCTTATCAAAAAAAGCAAAATTGGGCCAATTTTCGATCTCGAGGAAACAACGAAGCAACACTCTTCCCGCATTTCAAATGCAACCTGAATCACAACCGAGGCGTCCCAAAATGCCTAGGTGTTGTTCTAAACCTAACCCTAACCCTAGTTCGGACACTTCCGGAACATTTACAAATAGGTTCATCGAGAAACAGTGGCTGGAAAAAGATACCCCAAATGACTGCTTTATACTCAGAACCATTTGAAGCAACACTTGTAGGTGTTTTAAATGTCCTGTATCTGATGGGAATGTGCTCGGCATTTTCCTGGAATTTTTTCTTGTGCAACCTTCGGCTGAAATGGCATTCAAAAGAGCATGTTATGGGCCATTTACAGGTTAAAATCACAATTACCACTAAAGTCTGGCTGAAATGAGTATTTGATTTGGTTTTCAATGCCAACAACAAGAAATTTGAGAATGCAGGAAGTGTGTTTTCAAACTTTGGATTTTTGACTATTTTCGACAGGCGCGCGGCTTATCAAAAAAAGCAAAATTGGGCCAATTTTCGATCTCGAGGAAAGAACGAAACAACACTCTTCCCGCATTTCAAATGCAACCTAAATCACAACTGAGTCGTCCCAAAATGCCAAGGTGTTGTTCTAAACCCAACCCTAACCCTAGTTCGGACACTTCCGGAACAATTACAAATAGGATCATCGAGAAACAGTGGCTGGAAAAAGATACCCCAAATGACTGCTTTATACTCAGAACCATTTGAAGCAACACTTGTAGGTGTTTTAAATGTCCTGTATCTGATGGGAATGTGCTCGGCATTTTCCTGCATTTCTTTCTTGTGCAACCATCGGCTGAAATGGCAATTCAAAAGATCAGGTTATGGGCCATTTACAGGTTAAAATCACAATTACCACTAAAGTCTGGCTGAAATGAGTATTTGATTTGGTTTTCAATGCCAACAACAAGAAATTTGAGCATGCAGGAAGTGTGTTTTCAAACTTTGGATTTTTGACCATTTTCGACAGGCGCGCGGCTTATCAAAAAAAGCAAAATTGGGCCAATTTTCGATCTCGAGGAAACAACGAAGCAACACTCTTCCCGCATTTCAAATGCAACCTAAATCACAACCGAGTCGTCCCAAAATGCCAAGGTGTTGTTCTAAACCCAACCCTAACCCTAGTTCGGACACTTCCGGAACAATTACAAATAGGATCATCGAGAAACAGTGGCTGGAAAAAGATACCCCAAATGACTGCTTTATACTCAGAACCATTTGAAGCAACATTTGTAGGTGTTTTAAATGTCCTGTATCTGATGGGAATGTGCTCTGCATTTTCCTGCATTTCTTTCTTGTGCAACCTTCGGCTGAAATGGCATTTCAAAAGATCAGGTTATGGGCCATTTACAGGTTAAAATCACATTTACCACTAAAGTCTGGCTGAAATGAGTATTTGATTTGGTTTTCAATGCCAACAACAAGAAATTTGAGCATGCAGGAAGTGTGTTTTCAAACTTTGGATTTTTGACCATTTTCGACAGGCGCGCGGCTTATCAAAAAAAGCAAAATTGGGCCAATTTTCGATCTCGAGGAAACAACGAAGCAACACTCTTCCCGCATTTCAAATGCAACCTAAATCACAACCGAGGCGTCCCAAAATGCCAAGGTGTTGTTCTAAACCCAACCCTAACCCTAGTTCGGACACTTCCGGAACAATTACAAATAGGATCATCGAGAAACAGTGGCTGGAAAAAGATACCCCAAATGACTGCTTTATACTCAGAACCATTTGAAGCAACACTTGTAGGTGTTTTAAATGTCCTGTATCTGATGGGAATGTGCTCTGCATTTTCCTGCATTTCTTTCTTGTGCAACCATCGGCTGAAATGGCATTTCAAAAGATCAGGTTATGGGCCATTTACAGGTTAAAATCACAATTACCACTAAAGTCTGGCTGATATGAGTATTTGATTTGGTTTTCAATGCCAACAACAAGAAATTTGAGCATGCAGGAAGTGTGTTTTCAAACTTTGGATTTTTGACCATTTTCGACAGGCGCGCGGCTTATCAAAAAAAGCAAAATTGGGCCAATTTTCGAACTCGAGGAAACAACGAAGCAACACTCTTCCCGCATTTCAAATGCAACCTAAATCACAACCGAGTCGTCCCAAAATGCCAAGGTGTTGTTCTAAACCCAACCCTAACCCTAGTTCGGACACTTCCGGAACAATTACAAATAGGATCATCGAGAAACATTGGCTGGAAAAAGATACCCCAAATGACTGCTTTATACTCAGAACCATTTGAAGCAACACTTGTAGGTGTTTTAAATGTCCTGTATCTGATGGGAATGTGCTCTGCATTTTCCTGCATTTCTTTCTTGTGCAACCATCGGCTGAAATGGCATTTCAAAAGATCAGGTTATGGGCCATTTACAGGTTAAAATCACATTTACCACTAAAGTCTGGCTGAAATGAGTATTTGATTTGGTTTTCAATGCCAACAACAAGAAATTTGAGCATGCAGGAAGTGTGTTTTCAAACTTTGGATTTTTGACCATTTTCGACAGGCGCGCGGCTTATCAAAAAAAGCAAAATTGGGCCAATTTTCGATCTCGAGGAAACAACGAAGCAACACTCTTCCCGCATTTCAAATGCAACCTAAATCACAACCGAGTCGTCCCAAAATGCCAAGGTGTTGTTCTAAACCCAACCCTAACCCTAGTTCGGACACTTCCGGAACAATTACAAATAGGATCATCGAGAAACAGTGGCTGGAAAAAGATACCCCAAATGACTGCTTTATACTCAGAACCATTTGAAGCAACACTTGTAGGTGTTTTAAATGTCCTGTATCTGATGGGAATGTGCTCTGCATTTTCCTGCATTTCTTTCTTGTGCAACCATCGGCTGAAATGGCATTTCAAAAGATCAGGTTATGGGCCATTTACAGGTTAAAATCACAATTACCACTAAAGTCTGGCTGATATGAGTATTTGATTTGGTTTTCAATGCCAACAACAAGAAATTTGAGCATGCAGGAAGTGTGTTTTCAAACTTTGGATTTTTGACCATTTTCGACAGGCGCGCGGCTTATCAAAAAAAGCAAAATTGGGCCAATTTTCGAACTCGAGGAAACAACGAAGCAACACTCTTCCCGCATTTCAAATGCAACCTAAATCACAACCGAGTCGTCCCAAAATGCCAAGGTGTTGTTCTAAACCCAACCCTAACCCTAGTTCGGACACTTCCGGAACAATTACAAATAGGATCATCGAGAAACATTGGCTGGAAAAAGATACCCCAAATGACTGCTTTATACTCAGAACCATTTGAAGCAACACTTGTAGGTGTTTTAAATGTCCTGTATCTGATGGGAATGTGCTCTGCATTTTCCTGCATTTCTTTCTTGTGCAACCATCGGCTGAAATGGCATTTCAAAAGATCAGGTTATGGGCCATTTACAGGTTAAAATCACAATTACCACTAAAGTCTGGCTGAAATGAGTATTTGATTTGGTTTTCAATGCCAACAACAAGAAATTTGAGCATGCAGGAAGTGTGTTTTCAAACTTTGGATTTTTGACCATTTTCGACAGGCGCGCGGCTTATCAAAAAAAGCAAAATTGGGCCAATTTTCGATCTCGAGGAAACAACGAAGCAACACTCTTCCCGCATTTCAAATGCAACCTAAATCACAACCGAGTCGTCCCAAAATGCCAAGGTGTTGTTCTAAACCCAACCCTAACCCTAGTTCGGACACTTCCGGAACAATTACAAATAGGATCATCGAGAAACATTGGCTGGAAAAAGATACCCCAAATGACTGCTTTATACTCAGAACCATTTGAAGCAACACTTGTAGGTGTTTTAAATGTCCTGTATCTGATGGGAATGTGCTCTGCATTTTCCTGCATTTCTTTCTTGTGCAACCATCGGCTGAAATGGCATTTCAAAAGATCAGGTTATGGGCCATTTACAGGTTAAAATCACAATTACCACTAAAGTCTGGCTGAAATGAGTATTTGATTTGGTTTTCAATGCCAACAACAAGAAATTTGAGCATGCAGGAAGTGTGTTTTCAAACTTTGGATTTTTGACCATTTTCGACAGGCGCGCGGCTTATCAAAAAAAGCAAAATTGGGCCAATTTTCGATCTCGAGGAAAGAACGAAACAACACTCTTCCCGCATTTCAAATGCAACCTAAATCACAACCGAGTCGTCCCAAAATGCCAAGGTGTTGTTCTAAACCCAACCCTAACCCTAGTTCGGACACTTCCGGAACAATTACAAATAGGATCATCGAGAAACAGTGGCTGGAAAAAGATACCCCAAATGACTGCTTTATACTCAGAACCATTTGAAGCAACACTTGTAGGTGTTTTAAATGTCCTGTATCTGATGGGAATGTGCTCTGCATTTTCCTGCATTTCTTTCTTGTGCAACCTTCGGCTGAAATGGCATTTCAAAAGATCAGGTTATGGGCCATTTACAGGTTAAAATCACAATTACCACTAAAGTCTGGCTGAAATTAGTATTTGATTTGGTTTTCAATGCCAACAACAAGAAATTTGAGCATGCAGGAAGTGTGTTTTCAAACTTTGGATTTTTGACCATTTTCGACAGGCGCGCGGCTTATCAAAAAAAGCAAAATTGGGCCAATTTTCGATCTCGAGGAAACAACGAAGCAACACTCTTCCCGCATTTCAAATGCAACCTAAATCACAACCGAGTCGTCCCAAAATGCCAAGGTGTTGTTCTAAACCCAACCCTAACCCTAGTTCGGACACTTCCGGAACAATTACAAATAGGATCATCGAGAAACATTGGCTGGAAAAAGATACCCCAAATGACTGCTTTATACTCAGAACCATTTGAAGCAACACTTGTAGGTGTTTTAAATGTCCTGTATCTGATGGGAATGTGCTCTGCATTTTCCTGCATTTCTTTCTTGTGCAACCATCGGCTGAAATGGCATTTCAAAAGATCAGGTTATGGGCCATTTACAGGTTAAAATCACAATTACCACTAAAGTCTGGCTGAAATGAGTATTTGATTTGGTTTTCAATGCCAACAACAAGAAATTTGAGCATGCAGGAAGTGTGTTTTCAAACTTTGGATTTTTGACCATTTTCGACAGGCGCGCGGCTTATCAAAAAAAGCAAAATTGGGCCAATTTTCGATCTCGAGGAAAGAACGAAACAACACTCTTCCCGCATTTCAAATGCAACCTAAATCACAACTGAGTCGTCCCAAAATGCCAAGGTGTTGTTCTAAACCCAACCCTAACCCTAGTTCGGACACTTCCGGAACAATTACAAATAGGATCATCGAGAAACAGTGGCTGGAAAAAGATACCCCAAATGACTGCTTTATACTCAGAACCATTTGAAGCAACACTTGTAGGTGTTTTAAATGTCCTGTATCTGATGGGAATGTGCTCGGCATTTTCCTGCATTTCTTTCTTGTGCAACCATCGGCTGAAATGGCAATTCAAAAGATCAGGTTATGGGCCATTTACAGGTTAAAATCACAATTACCACTAAAGTCTGGCTGAAATGAGTATTTGATTTGGTTTTCAATGCCAACAACAAGAAATTTGAGCATGCAGGAAGTGTGTTTTCAAACTTTGGATTTTTGACCATTTTCGACAGGCGCGCGGCTTATCAAAAAAAGCAAAATTGGGCCAATTTTCGATCTCGAGGAAACAACGAAGCAACACTCTTCCCGCATTTCAAATGCAACCTAAATCACAACCGAGTCGTCCCAAAATGCCAAGGTGTTGTTCTAAACCCAACCCTAACCCTAGTTCGGACACTTCCGGAACAATTACAAATAGGATCATCGAGAAACAGTGGCTGGAAAAAGATACCCCAAATGACTGCTTTATACTCAGAACCATTTGAAGCAACATTTGTAGGTGTTTTAAATGTCCTGTATCTGATGGGAATGTGCTCTGCATTTTCCTGCATTTCTTTCTTGTGCAACCTTCGGCTGAAATGGCATTTCAAAAGATCAGGTTATGGGCCATTTACAGGTTAAAATCACATTTACCACTAAAGTCTGGCTGAAATGAGTATTTGATTTGGTTTTCAATGCCAACAACAAGAAATTTGAGCATGCAGGAAGTGTGTTTTCAAACTTTGGATTTTTGACCATTTTCGACAGGCGCGCGGCTTATCAAAAAAAGCAAAATTGGGCCAATTTTCGATCTCGAGGAAACAACGAAGCAACACTCTTCCCGCATTTCAAATGCAACCTAAATCACAACCGAGTCGTCCCAAAATGCCAAGGTGTTGTTCTAAACCCAACCCTAACCCTAGTTCGGACACTTCCGGAACAATTACAAATAGGATCATCGAGAAACAGTGGCTGGAAAAAGATACCCCAAATGACTGCTTTATACTCAGAACCATTTGAAGCAACACTTGTAGGTGTTTTAAATGTCCTGTATCTGATGGGAATGTGCTCTGCATTTTCCTGCATTTCTTTCTTGTGCAACCATCGGCTGAAATGGCATTTCAAAAGATCAGGTTATGGGCCATTTACAGGTTAAAATCACAATTACCACTAAAGTCTGGCTGATATGAGTATTTGATTTGGTTTTCAATGCCAACAACAAGAAATTTGAGCATGCAGGAAGTGTGTTTTCAAACTTTGGATTTTTGACCATTTTCGACAGGCGCGCGGCTTATCAAAAAAAGCAAAATTGGGCCAATTTTCGAACTCGAGGAAACAACGAAGCAACACTCTTCCCGCATTTCAAATGCAACCTAAATCACAACCGAGTCGTCCCAAAATGCCAAGGTGTTGTTCTAAACCCAACCCTAACCCTAGTTCGGACACTTCCGGAACAATTACAAATAGGATCATCGAGAAACATTGGCTGGAAAAAGATACCCCAAATGACTGCTTTATACTCAGAACCATTTGAAGCAACACTTGTAGGTGTTTTAAATGTCCTGTATCTGATGGGAATGTGCTCTGCATTTTCCTGCATTTCTTTCTTGTGCAACCATCGGCTGAAATGGCATTTCAAAAGATCAGGTTATGGGCCATTTATAGGTTAAAATCACAATTACCACTAAAGTCTGGCTGAAATGAGTATTTGATTTGGTTTTCAATGCCAACAACAAGAAATTTGAGCATGCAGGAAGTGTGTTTTCAAACTTTGGATTTTTGACCATTTTCGACAGGCGCGCGGCTTATCAAAAAAAGCAAAATTGGGCCAATTTTCGATCTCGAGGAAACAACGAAGCAACACTCTTCCCGCATTTCAAATGCAACCTAAATCACAACCGAGTCGTCCCAAAATGCCAAGGTGTTGTTCTAAACCCAACCCTAACCCTAGTTCGGACACTTCCGGAACAATTACAAATAGGATCATCGAGAAACATTGGCTGGAAAAAGATACCCCAAATGACTGCTTTATACTCAGAACCATTTGAAGCAACACTTGTAGGTGTTTTAAATGTCCTGTATCTGATGGGAATGTGCTCTGCATTTTCCTGCATTTCTTTCTTGTGCAACCATCGGCTGAAATGGCATTTCAAAAGATCAGGTTATGGGCCATTTACAGGTTAAAATCACAATTACCACTAAAGTCTGGCTGAAATGAGTATTTGATTTGGTTTTCAATGCCAACAACAAGAAATTTGAGCATGCAGGAAGTGTGTTTTCAAACTTTGGATTTTTGACCATTTTCGACAGGCGCGCGGCTTATCAAAAAAAGCAAAATTGGGCCAATTTTCGATCTCGAGGAAAGAACGAAACAACACTCTTCCCGCATTTCAAATGCAACCTAAATCACAACCGAGTCGTCCCAAAATGCCAAGGTGTTGTTCTAAACCCAACCCTAACCCTAGTTCGGACACTTCCGGAACAATTACAAATAGGATCATCGAGAAACAGTGGCTGGAAAAAGATACCCCAAATGACTGCTTTATACTCAGAACCATTTGAAGCAACACTTGTAGGTGTTTTAAATGTCCTGTATCTGATGGGAATGTGCTCTGCATTTTCCTGCATTTCTTTCTTGTGCAACCTTCGGCTGAAATGGCATTTCAAAAGATCAGGTTATGGGCCATTTACAGGTTAAAATCACAATTACCACTAAAGTCTGGCTGAAATTAGTATTTGATTTGGTTTTCAATGCCAACAACAAGAAATTTGAGCATGCAGGAAGTGTGTTTTCAAACTTTGGATTTTTGACCATTTTCAACAGGCGCGCGGCTTATCAAAAAAAGCAAAATTGGGCCAATTTTCGATCTCGAGGAAACAACGAAGCAACACTCTTCCCGCATTTCAAATGCAACCTAAATCACAACCGAGTCGTCCCAAAATGCCAAGGTGTTGTTCTAAACCCAACCCTAACCCTAGTTCGGACACTTCCGGAACAATTACAAATAGGATCATCGAGAAACAGTGGCTGGAAAAAGATACCCCAAATGACTGCTTTATACTCAGAACCATTTGAAGCAACACTTGTAGGTGTTTTAAATGTCCTGTATCTGATGGGAATGTGCTCGGCATTTTCCTGCATTTCTTTCTTGTGCAACCTTCGGCTGAAATGGCATTTCAAAAGATCAGGTTATGGGCCATTTACAGGTTAAAATCACAATTACCACTAAAGTCTGGCTGAAATGAGTATTTGATTTGGTTTTCAATGTCAACAACAAGAAATTTGAGCATGCAGGAAGTGTGTTTTCAAACTTTGGATTTTTGACCATTTTCGACAGGCGCGCGGCTTATCAAAAAAAGCAAAATTGGGCCAATTTTCGATCTCGAGGAAACAACGAAGCAACACTCTTCCCGCATTTCAAATGCAACCTAAATCACAACCGAGTCGTCCCAAAATGCCAAGGTGTTGTTCTAAACCCAACCCTAACCCTAGTTCGGACACTTCCGGAACAATTACAAATAGGATCATCGAGAAACAGTGGCTGGAAAAAGATACCCCAAATGACTGCTTTATACTCAGAACCATTTGAAGCAACACTTGTAGGTGTTTTAAATGTCCTGTATCTGATGGGAATGTGCTCTGCATTTTCCTGCATTTCTTTCTTGTGCAACCTTCGGCTGAAATGGCATTTCAAAAGATCAGGTTATGGGCCATTTACAGGTTAAAATCACAATTACCACTACAGTCTGGCTGAAATGAGTATTTGATTTGGTTTTCAATGCCAACAACAAGAAATTTGAGCATGCAGGAAGTGTGTTTTCAAACTTTGGATTTTTGACCATTTTCGACAGGCGCGCGGCTTATCAAAAAAAGCAAAATTGGGCCAATTTTCGATCTCGAGGAAACAACGAAGCAACACTCTTCCCGCATTTCAAATGCAACCTAAATCACAACCGAGTCGTCCCAAAATGCCAAGGTGTTGTTCTAAACCCAACCCTAACCCTAGTTCGGACACTTCCGGAACAATTACAAATAGGATCATCGAGAAACATTGGCTGGAAAAAGATACCCCAAATGACTGCTTTATACTCAGAACCATTTGAAGCAACACTTGTAGGTGTTTTAAATGTCCTGTATCTGATGGGAATGTGCTCTGCATTTTCCTGCATTTCTTTCTTGTGCAACCATCGGCTGAAATGGCATTTCAAAAGATCAGGTTATGGGCCATTTACAGGTTAAAATCACAATTACCACTAAAGTCTGGCTGAAATGAGTATTTGATTTGGTTTTCAATGCCAACAACAAGAAATTTGAGCATGCAGGAAGTGTGTTTTCAAACTTTGGATTTTTGACCATTTTCGACAGGCGCGCGGCTTATCAAAAAAAGCAAAATTGGGCCAATTTTCGATCTCGAGGAAAGAACGAAACAACACTCTTCCCGCATTTCAAATGCAACCTAAATCACAACTGAGTCGTCCCAAAATGCCAAGGTGTTGTTCTAAACCCAACCCTAACCCTAGTTCGGACACTTCCGGAACAATTACAAATAGGATCATCGAGAAACAGTGGCTGGAAAAAGATACCCCAAATGACTGCTTTATACTCAGAACCATTTGAAGCAACACTTGTAGGTGTTTTAAATGTCCTGTATCTGATGGGAATGTGCTCGGCATTTTCCTGCATTTCTTTCTTGTGCAACCATCGGCTGAAATGGCAATTCAAAAGATCAGGTTATGGGCCATTTACAGGTTAAAATCACAATTACCACTAAAGTCTGGCTGAAATGAGTATTTGATTTGGTTTTCAATGCCAACAACAAGAAATTTGAGCATGCAGGAAGTGTGTTTTCAAACTTTGGATTTTTGACCATTTTCGACAGGCGCGCGGCTTATCAAAAAAAGCAAAATTGGGCCAATTTTCGATCTCGAGGAAACAACGAAGCAACACTCTTCCCGCATTTCAAATGCAACCTAAATCACAACCGAGTCGTCCCAAAATGCCAAGGTGTTGTTCTAAACCCAACCCTAACCCTAGTTCGGACACTTCCGGAACAATTACAAATAGGATCATCGAGAAACAGTGGCTGGAAAAAGATACCCCAAATGACTGCTTTATACTCAGAACCATTTGAAGCAACATTTGTAGGTGTTTTAAATGTCCTGTATCTGATGGGAATGTGCTCTGCATTTTCCTGCATTTCTTTCTTGTGCAACCTTCGGCTGAAATGGCATTTCAAAAGATCAGGTTATGGGCCATTTACAGGTTAAAATCACATTTACCACTAAAGTCTGGCTGAAATGAGTATTTGATTTGGTTTTCAATGCCAACAACAAGAAATTTGAGCATGCAGGAAGTGTGTTTTCAAACTTTGGATTTTTGACCATTTTCGACAGGCGCGCGGCTTATCAAAAAAAGCAAAATTGGGCCAATTTTCGATCTCGAGGAAACAACGAAGCAACACTCTTCCCGCATTTCAAATGCAACCTAAATCACAACCGAGTCGTCCCAAAATGCCAAGGTGTTGTTCTAAACCCAACCCTAACCCTAGTTCGGACACTTCCGGAACAATTACAAATAGGATCATCGAGAAACAGTGGCTGGAAAAAGATACCCCAAATGACTGCTTTATACTCAGAACCATTTGAAGCAACACTTGTAGGTGTTTTAAATGTCCTGTATCTGATGGGAATGTGCTCTGCATTTTCCTGCATTTCTTTCTTGTGCAACCATCGGCTGAAATGGCATTTCAAAAGATCAGGTTATGGGCCATTTACAGGTTAAAATCACAATTACCACTAAAGTCTGGCTGATATGAGTATTTGATTTGGTTTTCAATGCCAACAACAAGAAATTTGAGCATGCAGGAAGTGTGTTTTCAAACTTTGGATTTTTGACCATTTTCGACAGGCGCGCGGCTTATCAAAAAAAGCAAAATTGGGCCAATTTTCGAACTCGAGGAAACAACGAAGCAACACTCTTCCCGCATTTCAAATGCAACCTAAATCACAACCGAGTCGTCCCAAAATGCCAAGGTGTTGTTCTAAACCCAACCCTAACCCTAGTTCGGACACTTCCGGAACAATTACAAATAGGATCATCGAGAAACATTGGCTGGAAAAAGATACCCCAAATGACTGCTTTATACTCAGAACCATTTGAAGCAACACTTGTAGGTGTTTTAAATGTCCTGTATCTGATGGGAATGTGCTCTGCATTTTCCTGCATTTCTTTCTTGTGCAACCATCGGCTGAAATGGCATTTCAAAAGATCAGGTTATGGGCCATTTATAGGTTAAAATCACAATTACCACTAAAGTCTGGCTGAAATGAGTATTTGATTTGGTTTTCAATGCCAACAACAAGAAATTTGAGCATGCAGGAAGTGTGTTTTCAAACTTTGGATTTTTGACCATTTTCGACAGGCGCGCGGCTTATCAAAAAAAGCAAAATTGGGCCAATTTTCGATCTCGAGGAAACAACGAAGCAACACTCTTCCCGCATTTCAAATGCAACCTAAATCACAACCGAGTCGTCCCAAAATGCCAAGGTGTTGTTCTAAACCCAACCCTAACCCTAGTTCGGACACTTCCGGAACAATTACAAATAGGATCATCGAGAAACATTGGCTGGAAAAAGATACCCCAAATGACTGCTTTATACTCAGAACCATTTGAAGCAACACTTGTAGGTGTTTTAAATGTCCTGTATCTGATGGGAATGTGCTCTGCATTTTCCTGCATTTCTTTCTTGTGCAACCATCGGCTGAAATGGCATTTCAAAAGATCAGGTTATGGGCCATTTACAGGTTAAAATCACAATTACCACTAAAGTCTGGCTGAAATGAGTATTTGATTTGGTTTTCAATGCCAACAACAAGAAATTTGAGCATGCAGGAAGTGTGTTTTCAAACTTTGGATTTTTGACCATTTTCGACAGGCGCGCGGCTTATCAAAAAAAGCAAAATTGGGCCAATTTTCGATCTCGAGGAAAGAACGAAACAACACTCTTCCCGCATTTCAAATGCAACCTAAATCACAACCGAGTCGTCCCAAAATGCCAAGGTGTTGTTCTAAACCCAACCCTAACCCTAGTTCGGACACTTCCGGAACAATTACAAATAGGATCATCGAGAAACAGTGGCTGGAAAAAGATACCCCAAATGACTGCTTTATACTCAGAACCATTTGAAGCAACACTTGTAGGTGTTTTAAATGTCCTGTATCTGATGGGAATGTGCTCTGCATTTTCCTGCATTTCTTTCTTGTGCAACCTTCGGCTGAAATGGCATTTCAAAAGATCAGGTTATGGGCCATTTACAGGTTAAAATCACAATTACCACTAAAGTCTGGCTGAAATTAGTATTTGATTTGGTTTTCAATGCCAACAACAAGAAATTTGAGCATGCAGGAAGTGTGTTTTCAAACTTTGGATTTTTGACCATTTTCAACAGGCGCGCGGCTTATCAAAAAAAGCAAAATTGGGCCAATTTTCGATCTCGAGGAAACAACGAAGCAACACTCTTCCCGCATTTCAAATGCAACCTAAATCACAACCGAGTCGTCCCAAAATGCCAAGGTGTTGTTCTAAACCCAACCCTAACCCTAGTTCGGACACTTCCGGAACAATTACAAATAGGATCATCGAGAAACAGTGGCTGGAAAAAGATACCCCAAATGACTGCTTTATACTCAGAACCATTTGAAGCAACACTTGTAGGTGTTTTAAATGTCCTGTATCTGATGGGAATGTGCTCGGCATTTTCCTGCATTTCTTTCTTGTGCAACCTTCGGCTGAAATGGCATTTCAAAAGATCAGGTTATGGGCCATTTACAGGTTAAAATCACAATTACCACTAAAGTCTGGCTGAAATGAGTATTTGATTTGGTTTTCAATGTCAACAACAAGAAATTTGAGCATGCAGGAAGTGTGTTTTCAAACTTTGGATTTTTGACCATTTTCGACAGGCGCGCGGCTTATCAAAAAAAGCAAAATTGGGCCAATTTTCGATCTCGAGGAAACAACGAAGCAACACTCTTCCCGCATTTCAAATGCAACCTAAATCACAACCGAGTCGTCCCAAAATGCCAAGGTGTTGTTCTAAACCCAACCCTAACCCTAGTTCGGACACTTCCGGAACAATTACAAATAGGATCATCGAGAAACAGTGGCTGGAAAAAGATACCCCAAATGACTGCTTTATACTCAGAACCATTTGAAGCAACACTTGTAGGTGTTTTAAATGTCCTGTATCTGATGGGAATGTGCTCTGCATTTTCCTGCATTTCTTTCTTGTGCAACCTTCGGCTGAAATGGCATTTCAAAAGATCAGGTTATGGGCCATTTACAGGTTAAAATCACAATTACCACTACAGTCTGGCTGAAATGAGTATTTGATTTGGTTTTCAATGCCAACAACAAGAAATTTGAGCATGCAGGAAGTGTGTTTTCAAACTTTGGATTTTTGACCATTTTCGACAGGCGCGCGGCTTATCAAAAAAAGCAAAATTGGGCCAATTTTCGATCTCGAGGAAAAAACGAAGCATCACTCTTCCCGCATTTCAAATGCAACCTAAATCTCAACCGAGGCGTCCCAAAATGCCTAGGTGTTGTTCTAAACCTAACCCTAACCCTAGTTCGGACACTTCCGGTACAATTACAAATAGGTTCATCGAGAAACAGTGGCTGGAAAAAGATACCCCAAATGACTGCTTTATACTCAGAACCATTTGAAGCAACACTTGTAGGTGTTTTAAATGTCCTGTATCTGATGGAAATGTGCTCGGCATTTTCCTGCATTTCTTTCTTGTGCAAGCTTCGGCTGAAATGGCATTTCAAAAGATCAGGTTATGGGCCATTTACAGGTTAAAATCACAATTACCACTACAGTCTGGCTGAAATGAGTATTTGATTTGGTTTTCAATGCCAACAACAAGAAATTTGAGCATGCAGGAAGTGTGTTTTCAAACTTTGGATTTTTGACCATTTTCGACAGGCGCGCGGCTTATCAAAAAAAGCAAAATTGGGCCAATTTTCGATCTCGAGGAAAGAACGAAGCAACACTCTTCCCGCATTTCAAATGCAACCTAAATCACAACCGAGTCGTCCCAAAATGCCAAGGTGTTGTTCTAAACCCAACCCTAACCCTAGTTCGGACACTTCCGGAACAATTACAAATAGGATCATCGAGAAACAGTGGCTGGAAAAAGATACCCCAAATGACTGCTTTATACTCAGAACCATTTGAAGCAACACTTGTAGGTGTTTTAAATGTCCTGTATCTGATGGGAATATGCTCGGCATTTTCCTGCATTTCTTTCTTGTGCAACCTTCGGCTGAAATGGCATTTCAAAAGATCAGGTTATGGGCCATTTACAGGTTAAAATCACAATTACCACTAAAGTCTGGCTGAAATGAATATTTGATTTGGTTTTCAATGCCAACAACAAGAAATTTGAGCATGCAGGAAGTGTGTTTTCAAACTTTGGATTTTTGACCATTTTCGACAGGCGCGCGGCTTATCAAAAAAAGCAAAATTGGGCCAATTTTCGATCTCGAGGAAACAACGAAGCAACACTCTTCCCGCATTTCAAATGCAACCTAAATCACAACCGAGGCGTCCCAAAATGCCTAGGTGTTGTTCTAAACCTAACCCTAACCCTAGTTCGGACACTCCAGGAACAATTACAAATAGGTTCATCGAGAAACAGTGGCTTGAAAAAGATACCCCAAATGACTGCTTTATACTCAGAACCATTTGAAGCAACACTTGTAGGTGTTTTAAATGTCCTGTATCTGATGGGAATGTGCTCTGCATTTTCCTGCATTTCTTTCTTGTGCAACCTTCGGCTGAAATGGCATTTCAAAAGATCAGGTTATGGGCCATTTACAGGTTAAAATCACAATTACCACTAAAGTCTGGCTGAAATGAGTATTTGATTTGGTTTTCAATGCCAACAACAAGAAATTTGAGCATGCAGGAAGTGTGTTTTCAAACTTTGGATTTTTGACCATTTTCGACAGGCGCGCGGCTTATCAAAAAAAGCAAAATTGGGCCAATTTTCGATCTCGAGGAAACAACGAAGCAACACTCTTCCCGCATTTCAAATGCAACCTAAATCACAACTGAGTCGTCCCAAAATGCCAAGGTGTTGTTCTAAACCCAACCCTAACCCTAGTTCGGACTCTTCCGGAACAATTACAAATAGGTTCATCGAGAAACAGTGGCTGGAAAAAGATACCCCAAATGACTGCTTTATACTCAGAACCATTTGAAGCAACACTTGTAGGTGTTTTAAATGTCCTGTATCTGATGGAAATGTACTCGGCATTTTCCTGCATTTCTTTCTTGTGCAAGCTTCGGCTGAAATGGCATTTCAAAAGATCAGGTTATGGGCCATTTACAGGTTAAAATCACAATTACCACTACAGTCTGGCTGAAATGAGTATTTGATTTGGTTTTCAATGCCAACAACAAGAAATTTGAGCATGCAGGAAGTGTGTTTTCAAACTTTGGATTTTTGACCATTTTCGACAGGCGCGCGGCTTATCAAAAAAAGCAAAATTGGGCCAATTTTCGATCTCGAGGAAAGAACGAAGCAACACTCTTCCCGCATTTCAAATGCAACCTAAATCACAACCGAGGCGTCCCAAAATGCCTAGGTGTTGTTCTAAACCTAACCCTAACCCTAGTTCGGACACTCCAGGAACAATTACAAATAGGTTCATCGAGAAACAGTGGCTTGAAAAAGATACCCCAAATGACTGCTTTATACTCAGAACCATTTGAAGCAACACTTGTAGGTGTTTTAAATGTCCTGTATCTGATGGGAATGTGCTCTGCATTTTCCTGCATTTCTTTCTTGTGCAACCTTCGGCTGAAATGGCATTTCAAAAGATCAGGTTATGGGCCATTTACAGGTTAAAATCACAATTACCACTAAAGTCTGGCTGAAATGAGTATTTGATTTGGTTTTCAATGCCAACAACAAGAAATTTGAGCATGCAGGAAGTGTGTTTTCAAACTTTGGATTTTTGACCATTTTCGACAGGCGCGCGGCTTATCAAAAAAAGCAAAATTGGGCCAATTTTCGATCTCGAGGAAACAACGAAGCAACACTCTTCCCGCATTTCAAATGCAACCTAAATCACAACTGAGTCGTCCCAAAATGCCAAGGTGTTGTTCTAAACCCAACCCTAACCCTAGTTCGGACACTTCCGGAACAATTACAAATAGGTTCATCGAGAAACAGTGGCTGGAAAAAGATACCCCAAATGACTGCTTTATACTCAGAACCATTTGAAGCAACACTTGTAGGTGTTTTAAATGTCCTGTATCTGATGGAAATGTGCTCGGCATTTTCCTGCATTTCTTTCTTGTGCAAGCTTCGGCTGAAATGGCATTTCAAAAGATCAGGTTATGGGCCATTTACAGGTTAAAATCACAATTACCACTACAGTCTGGCTGAAATGAGTATTTGATTTGGTTTTCAATGCCAACAACAAGAAATTTGAGCATGCAGGAAGTGTGTTTTCAAACTTTGGATTTTTGACCATTTTCGACAGGCGCGCGGCTTATCAAAAAAAGCAAAATTGGGCCAATTTTCGATCTCGAGGAAAGAACGAAGCAACACTCTTCCCGCATTTCAAATGCAACCTAAATCACAACCGAGTCGTCCCAAAATGCCAAGGTGTTGTTCTAAACCCAACCCTAACCCTAGTTCGGACACTTCCGGAACAATTACAAATAGGATCATCGAGAAACAGTGGCTGGAAAAAGATACCCCAAATGACTGCTTTATACTCAGAACCATTTGAAGCAACACTTGTAGGTGTTTTAAATGTCCTGTATCTGATGGGAATATGCTCGGCATTTTCCTGCATTTCTTTCTTGTGTAACCTTCGGCTGAAATGGCATTTCAAAAGATCAGGTTATGGGCCATTTACAGGTTAAAATCACAATTACCACTAAAGTCTGGCTGAAATGAATATTTGATTTGGTTTTCAATGCCAACAACAAGAAATTTGAGCATGCAGGAAGTGTGTTTTCAAACTTTGGATTTTTGACCATTTTCGACAGGCGCGCGGCTTATCAAAAAAAGCAAAATTGGGCCAATTTTCGATCTCGAGGAAACAACGAAGCAACACTCTTCCCGCATTTCAAATGCAACCTAAATCACAACCGAGGCGTCCCAAAATGCCTAGGTGTTGTTCTAAACCTAACCCTAACCCTAGTTCGGACACTCCAGGAACAATTACAAATAGGTTCATCGAGAAACAGTGGCTTGAAAAAGATACCCCAAATGACTGCTTTATACTCAGAACCATTTGAAGCAACACTTGTAGGTGTTTTAAATGTCCTGTATCTGATGGGAATGTGCTCTGCATTTTCCTGCATTTCTTTCTTGTGCAACCTTCGGCTGAAATGGCATTTCAAAAGATCAGGTTATGGGCCATTTACAGGTTAAAATCACAATTACCACTAAAGTCTGGCTGAAATGAGTATTTGATTTGGTTTTCAATGCCAACAACAAGAAATTTGAGCATGCAGGAAGTGTGTTTTCAAACTTTGGATTTTTGACCATTTTCGACAGGCGCGCGGCTTATCAAAAAAAGCAAAATTGGGCCAATTTTCGATCTCGAGGAAACAACGAAGCAACACTCTTCCCGCATTTCAAATGCAACCTAAATCACAACTGAGTCGTCCCAAAATGCCAAGGTGTTGTTCTAAACCCAACCCTAACCCTAGTTCGGACACTTCCGGAACAATTACAAATAGGTTCATCGAGAAACAGTGGCTGGAAAAAGATACCCCAAATGACTGCTTTATACTCAGAACCATTTGAAGCAACACTTGTAGGTGTTTTAAATGTCCTGTATCTGATGGAAATGTGCTCGGCATTTTCCTGCATTTCTTTCTTGTGCAAGCTTCGGCTGAAATGGCATTTCAAAAGATCAGGTTATGGGCCATTTACAGGTTAAAATCACAATTACCACTACAGTCTGGCTGAAATGAGTATTTGATTTGGTTTTCAATGCCAACAACAAGAAATTTGAGCATGCAGGAAGTGTGTTTTCAAACTTTGGATTTTTGACCATTTTCGACAGGCGCGCGGCTTATCAAAAAAAGCAAAATTGGGCCAATTTTCGATCTCGAGGAAAGAACGAAGCAACACTCTTCCCGCATTTCAAATGCAACCTAAATCACAACCGAGGCGTCCCAAAATGCCTAGGTGTTGTTCTAAACCTAACCCTAACCCTAGTTCGGACACTCCAGGAACAATTACAAATAGGTTCATCGAGAAACAGTGGCTTGAAAAAGATACCCCAAATGACTGCTTTATACTCAGAACCATTTGAAGCAACACTTGTAGGTGTTTTAAATGTCCTGTATCTGATGGGAATGTGCTCTGCATTTTCCTGCATTTCTTTCTTGTGCAACCTTCGGCTGAAATGGCATTTCAAAAGATCAGGTTATGGGCCATTTACAGGTTAAAATCACAATTACCACTAAAGTCTGGCTGAAATGAGTATTTGATTTGGTTTTCAATGCCAACAACAAGAAATTTGAGCATGCAGGAAGTGTGTTTTCAAACTTTGGATTTTTGACCATTTTCGACAGGCGCGCGGCTTATCAAAAAAAGCAAAATTGGGCCAATTTTCGATCTCGAGGAAACAACGAAGCAACACTCTTCCCGCATTTCAAATGCAACCTAAATCACAACTGAGTCGTCCCAAAATGCCAAGGTGTTGTTCTAAACCCAACCCTAACCCTAGTTCGGACACTTCCGGAACAATTACAAATAGGTTCATCGAGAAACAGTGGCTGGAAAAAGATACCCCAAATGACTGCTTTATACTCAGAACCATTTGAAGCAACACTTGTAGGTGTTTTAAATGTCCTGTATCTGATGGAAATGTGCTCGGCATTTTCCTGCATTTCTTTCTTGTGCAAGCTTCGGCTGAAATGGCATTTCAAAAGATCAGGTTATGGGCCATTTACAGGTTAAAATCACAATTACCACTACAGTCTGGCTGAAATGAGTATTTGATTTGGTTTTCAATGCCAACAACAAGAAATTTGAGCATGCAGGAAGTGTGTTTTCAAACTTTGGATTTTTGACCATTTTCGACAGGCGCGCGGCTTATCAAAAAAAGCAAAATTGGGCCAATTTTCGATCTCGAGGAAAGAACGAAGCAACACTCTTCCCGCATTTCAAATGCAACCTAAATCACAACCGAGTCGTCCCAAAATGCCAAGGTGTTGTTCTAAACCCAACCCTAACCCTAGTTCGGACACTTCCGGAACAATTACAAATAGGATCATCGAGAAACAGTGGCTGGAAAAAGATACCCCAAATGACTGCTTTATACTCAGAACCATTTGAAGCAACACTTGTAGGTGTTTTAAATGTCCTGTATCTGATGGGAATATGCTCGGCATTTTCCTGCATTTCTTTCTTGTGTAACCTTCGGCTGAAATGGCATTTCAAAAGATCAGGTTATGGGCCATTTACAGGTTAAAATCACAATTACCACTAAAGTCTGGCTGAAATGAATATTTGATTTGGTTTTCAATGCCAACAACAAGAAATTTGAGCATGCAGGAAGTGTGTTTTCAAACTTTGGATTTTTGACCATTTTCGACAGGCGCGCGGCTTATCAAAAAAAGCAAAATTGGGCCAATTTTCGATCTCGAGGAAACAACGAAGCAACACTCTTCCCGCATTTCAAATGCAACCTAAATCACAACCGAGGCGTCCCAAAATGCCTAGGTGTTGTTCTAAACCTAACCCTAACCCTAGTTCGGATACTCCAGGAACAATTACAAATAGGTTCATCGAGAAACAGTGGCTTGAAAAAGATACCCCAAATGACTGCTTTATACTCAGAACCATTTGAAGCAACACTTGTAGGTGTTTTAAATGTCCTGTATCTGATGGGAATGTGCTCTGCATTTTCCTGCATTTCTTTCTTGTGCAACCTTCGGCTGAAATGGCATTTCAAAAGATCAGGTTATGGGCCATTTACAGGTTAAAATCACAATTACCACTAAAGTCTGGCTGAAATGAGTATTTGATTTGGTTTTCAATGCCAACAACAAGAAATTTGAGCATGCAGGAAGTGTGTTTTCAAACTTTGGATTTTTGACCATTTTCGACAGGCGCGCGGCTTATCAAAAAAAGCAAAATTGGGCCAATTTTCGATCTCGAGGAAACAACGAAGCAACACTCTTCCCGCATTTCAAATGCAACCTAAATCACAACTGAGTCGTCCCAAAATGCCAAGGTGTTGTTCTAAACCCAACCCTAACCCTAGTTCGGACACTTCCGGAACAATTACAAATAGGATCATCGAGAAACAGTGGCTGGAAAAAGATACCCCAAATGACTGCTTTATACTCAGAACCATTTGAAGCAACACTTGTAGGTGTTTTAAATGTCCTGTATCTGATGGGAATGTGCTCGGCATTTTCCTGCATTTCTTTCTTGTGCAACCATCGGCTGAAATGGCAATTCAAAAGATCAGGTTATGGGCCATTTACAGGTTAAAATCACAATTACCACTAAAGTCTGGCTGAAATGAGTATTTGATTTGGTTTTCAATGCCAACAACAAGAAATTTGAGCATGCAGGAAGTGTGTTTTCAAACTTTGGATTTTTGACCATTTTCGACAGGCGCGCGGCTTATCAAAAAAAGCAAAATTGGGCCAATTTTCGATCTCGAGGAAAGAATGAAGCAACACTCTTCCCGCATTTCAAATGCAACCTAAATCACAACCGAGTCGTCCCAAAATGCCAAGGTGTTGTTCTAAACCCAACCCTAACCCTAGTTCGGACACTTCCGGAACAATTACAAATAGGATCATCGAGAAACAGTGGCTGGAAAAAGATACCCCAAATGACTGCTTTATACTCAGAACCATTTGAAGCAACACTTGTAGGTGTTTTAAATGTCCTGTATCTGATGGGAATATGCTCGGCATTTTCCTGCATTTCTTTCTTGTGCAACCTTCGGCTGAAATGGCATTTCAAAAGATCAGGTTATGGGCCATTTACAGGTTAAAATCACAATTACCACTAAAGTCTGGCTGAAATGAATATTTGATTTGGTTTTCAATGCCAACAACAAGAAATTTGAGCATGCAGGAAGTGTGTTTTCAAACTTTGGATTTTTGACCATTTTCGACAGGCGCGCGGCTTATCAAAAAAAGCAAAATTGGGCCAATTTTCGATCTCGAGGAAACAACGAAGCAACACTCTTCCCGCATTTCAAATGCAACCTAAATCACAACCGAGGCGTCCCAAAATGCCTAGGTGTTGTTCTAAACCTAACCCTAACCCTAGTTCGGACACTCCAGGAACAATTACAAATAGGTTCATCGAGAAACAGTGGCTTGAAAAAGATACCCCAAATGACTGCTTTATACTCAGAACCATTTGAAGCAACACTTGTAGGTGTTTTAAATGTCCTGTATCTGATGGGAATGTGCTCTGCATTTTCCTGCATTTCTTTCTTGTGCAACCTTCGGCTGAAATGGCATTTCAAAAGATCAGGTTATGGGCCATTTACAGGTTAAAATCACAATTACCACTAAAGTCTGGCTGAAATGAGTATTTGATTTGGTTTTCAATGCCAACAACAAGAAATTTGAGCATGCAGGAAGTGTGTTTTCAAACTTTGGATTTTTGACCATTTTCGACAGGCGCGCGGCTTATCAAAAAAAGCAAAATTGGGCCAATTTTCGATCTCGAGGAAACAACGAAGCAACACTCTTCCCGCATTTCAAATGCAACCTAAATCACAACTGAGTCGTCCCAAAATGCCAAGGTGTTGTTCTAAACCCAACCCTAACCCTAGTTCGGACACTTCCGGAACAATTACAAATAGGATCATCGACAAACAGTGGCTGGAAAAAGATACCCCAAATGACTGCTTTATACTCAGAACCATTTGAAGCAACACTTGTAGGTGTTTTAAATGTCCTGTATCTGATGGGAATGTGCTCGGCATTTTCCTGCATTTCTTTCTTGTGCAACCATCGGCTGAAATGGCAATTCAAAAGATCAGGTTATGGGCCATTTACAGGTTAAAATCACAATTACCACTAAAGTCTGGCTGAAATGAGTATTTGATTTGGTTTTCAATGCCAACAACAAGAAATTTGAGCATGCAGGAAGTGTGTTTTCAAACTTTGGATTTTTGACCATTTTCGACAGGCGCGCGGCTTATCAAAAAAAGCAAAATTGGGCCAATTTTCGATCTCGAGGAAAGAATGAAGCAACACTCTTCCCGCATTTCAAATGCAACCTAAATCACAACCGAGTCGTCCCAAAATGCCAAGGTGTTGTTCTAAACCCAACCCTAACCCTAGTTCGGACACTTCCGGAACAATTACAAATAGGATCATCGAGAAACAGTGGCTGGAAAAAGATACCCCAAATGACTGCTTTATACTCAGAACCATTTGAAGCAACACTTGTAGGTGTTTTAAATGTCCTGTATCTGATGGGAATGTGCTCGGCATTTTCCTGCATTTCTTTCTTGTGCAACCTTCGGCTGAAATGGCATTTCAAAAGATCAGGTTATGGGCCATTTACAGGTTAAAATCACAATTACCACTAAAGTCTGGCTGAAATGAGTATTTGATTTGGTTTTCAATGCCAACAACAAGAAATTTGAGCATGCAGGAAGTGTGTTTTCAAACTTTGGATTTTTGACCATTTTCAACAGGCGCGCGGCTTATCAAAAAAAGCAAAATTGGGCCAATTTTCGATCTCGAGGAAAGAACGAAGCAACACTCTTCCCGCATTTCAAATGCAACCTAAATCACAACCGAGTCGTCCCAAAATGCCAAGGTGTTGTTCTAAACCTAACCCTAACCCTAGTTCGGACACTTCCGGTACAATTACAAATAGGTTCATCGAGAAACAGTGGCTGGAAAAAGATACCCCAAATGACTGCTTTATACTCAGAACCATTTGAAGCAACACTTGTAGGTGTTTTAAATGTCCTGTATCTGATGGGAATGTGCTCTGCATTTTCCTGCATTTCTTTGTTGTGCAACCTTCGGCTGAAATGGCATTTCAAAAGATCAGGTTATGGGCCATTTACAGGTTAAAATCACATTTACCACTAAAGTCTGGCTGAAATGAGTATTTGATTTGGTTTTCAATGCCAACAACAAGAAATTTGAGCATGCAGGAAGTGTGTTTTCAAACTTTGGATTTTTGACCATTTTCGACAGGCGCGCGGCTTATCAAAAAAAGCAAAATTGGGCCAATTTTCGATCTCGAGGAAACAACGAAGCAACACTCTTCCCGCATTTCAAATGCAACCTAAATCACAACCGAGTCGTCCCAAAATGCCAAGGTGTTGTTCTAAACCCAACCCTAACCCTAGTTCGGACACTTCCGGAACAATTACAAATAGGATCATCGAGAAACAGTGGCTGGAAAAAGATACCCCAAATGACTGTTTTATACTCAGAACCATTTGAAGCAACACTTGTAGGTGTTTTAAATGTCCTGTATCTGATGGGAATGTGCTCGGCATTTTCCTGCATTTCTTTCTTGTGCAACCTTCGGCTGAAATGGGATTTCAAAAGATCAGGTTATGGGCCATTTACAGGTTAAAATCACAATTACCACTACAGTCTGGCTGAAATGAGTATTTGATTTGGTTTTCAATGCCAACAACAAGAAATTTGAGCATGCAGGAAGTGTGTTTTCAAACTTTGGATTTTTGACCATTTTCAACGGGCGCGCGGCTTATCAAAAAAAGCAAAATTGGGCCAATTTTCGATCTCGAGGAAAGAACGAAGCAACACTCTTCCCGCATTTCAAATGCAACCTAAATCACAACCGAGTCGTCCCAAAATGCCAAGGTGTTGTTCTAAACCCAACCCTAACCCTAGTTCGGACACTTCCGGAACAATTACAAATAGGATCATCGAGAAACAGTGGCTGGAAAAAGATACCCCAAATGACTGCTTTATACTCAGAACCATTTGAAGCAACACTTGTAGGTGTTTTAAATGTCCTGTATCTGATGGGAATGTGCTCTGCATTTTCCTGCATTTCTTTCTTGTGCAACCTTCGGCTGAAATGGCATTTCAAAAGATCAGGTTATGGGCCATTTACAGGTTAAAATCACAATTACCACTACAGTCTGGCTGAAATGAGTATTTGATTTGGTTTTCAATGCCAACAACAAGAAATTTGAGCATGCAGGAAGTGTGTTTTCAAACTTTGGATTTTTGACCATTTTCGACAGGCGCGCGGCTTATCAAAAAAAGCAAAATTGGGCCAATTTTCGATCTCGAGGAAAAAACGAAGCATCACTCTTCCCGCATTTCAAATGCAACCTAAATCTCAACCGAGGCGTCCCAAAATGCCTAGGTGTTGTTCTAAACCTAACCCTAACCCTAGTTCGGACACTTCCGGTACAATTACAAATAGGTTCATCGAGAAACAGTGGCTGGAAAAAGATACCCCAAATGACTGCTTTATACTCAGAACCATTTGAAGCAACACTTGTAGGTGTTTTAAATGTCCTGTATCTGATGGGAATGTGCTCTGCATTTTCCTGCATTTCTTTCTTGTGCAACCTTCGGCTGAAATGGCATTTCAAAAGATCAGGTTATGGGCCATTTACAGGTTAAAATCACAATTACCACTAAAGTCTGGCTGAAATGAGTATTTGATTTGGTTTTCAATGCCAACAACAAGAAATTTGAGCATGCAGGAAGTGTGTTTTCAAACTTTGGATTTTTGACCATTTCGACAGGCGCGCGGCTTATCAAAAAAAGCAAAATTGGGCCAATTTTCGATCTCGAGGAAACAACGAAGCAACACTCTTCCCGCATTTCAAATGCAACCTAAATCACAACCGAGTCGTCCCAAAATGCCAAGGTGTTGTTCTAAACCCAACCCTAACCCTAGTTCGGACACTTCCGGAACAATTACAAATAGGATCATCGAGAAACAGTGGCTGGAAAAAGATACCCCAAATGACTGTTTTATACTCAGAACCATTTGAAGCAACACTTGTAGGTGTTTTAAATGTCCTGTATCTGATGGGAATGTGCTCGGCATTTTCCTGCATTTCTTTCTTGTGCAACCTTCGGCTGAAATGGGATTTCAAAAGATCAGGTTATGGGCCATTTACAGGTTAAAATCACAATTACCACTACAGTCTGGCTGAAATGAGTATTTGATTTGGTTTTCAATGCCAACAACAAGAAATTTGAGCATGCAGGAAGTGTGTTTTCAAACTTTGGATTTTTGACCATTTTCAACGGGCGCGCGGCTTATCAAAAAAAGCAAAATTGGGCCAATTTTCGATCTCGAGGAAAGAACGAAGCAACACTCTTCCCGCATTTCAAATGCAACCTAAATCACAACCGAGTCGTCCCAAAATGCCAAGGTGTTGTTCTAAACCCAACCCTAACCCTAGTTCGGACACTTCCGGAACAATTACAAATAGGATCATCGAGAAACAGTGGCTGGAAAAAGATACCCCAAATGACTGCTTTATACTCAGAACCATTTGAAGCAACACTTGTAGGTGTTTTAAATGTCCTGTATCTGATGGGAATGTGCTCTGCATTTTCCTGCATTTCTTTCTTGTGCAACCTTCGGCTGAAATGGCATTTCAAAAGATCAGGTTATGGGCCATTTACAGGTTAAAATCACAATTACCACTACAGTCTGGCTGAAATGAGTATTTGATTTGGTTTTCAATGCCAACAACAAGAAATTTGAGCATGCAGGAAGTGTGTTTTCAAACTTTGGATTTTTGACCATTTTCGACAGGCGCGCGGCTTATCAAAAAAAGCAAAATTGGGCCAATTTTCGATCTCGAGGAAAAAACGAAGCATCACTCTTCCCGCATTTCAAATGCAACCTAAATCTCAACCGAGGCGTCCCAAAATGCCTAGGTGTTGTTCTAAACCTAACCCTAACCCTAGTTCGGACACTTCCGGTACAATTACAAATAGGTTCATCGAGAAACAGTGGCTGGAAAAAGATACCCCAAATGACTGCTTTATACTCAGAACCATTTGAAGCAACACTTGTAGGTGTTTTAAATGTCCTGTATCTGATGGGAATGTGCTCGGCATTTTCCTGCATTTCTTTCTTGTGCAAGCTTCGGCTGAAATGGCATTTCAAAAGATCAGGTTATGGGCCATTTACAGGTTAAAATCACAATTACCACTACAGTCTGGCTGAAATGAGTATTTGATTTGGTTTTCAATGCCAACAACAAGAAATTTGAGCATGCAGGAAGTGTGTTTTCAAACTTTGGATTTTTGACCATTTTCGACAGGCGCGCGGCTTATCAAAAAAAGCAAAATTGGGCCAATTTTCGATCTCGAGGAAAGAACGAAGCAACACTCTTCCCGCATTTCAAATGCAACCTAAATCACAACCGAGTCGTCCCAAAATGCCAAGGTGTTGTTCTAAACCCAACCCTAACCCTAGTTCGGACACTTCCGGAACAATTACAAATAGGATCATCGAGAAACAGTGGCTGGAAAAAGATACCCCAAATGACTGCTTTATACTCAGAACCATTTGAAGCAACACTTGTAGGTGTTTTAAATGTCCTGTATCTGATGGGAATATGCTCGGCATTTTCCTGCATTTCTTTCTTGTGCAACCTTCGGCTGAAATGGCATTTCAAAAGATCAGGTTATGGGCCATTTACAGGTTAAAATCACAATTACCACTAAAGTCTGGCTGAAATGAATATTTGATTTGGTTTTCAATGCCAACAACAAGAAATTTGAGCATGCAGGAAGTGTGTTTTCAAACTTTGGATTTTTGACCATTTTCGACAGGCGCGCGGCTTATCAAAAAAAGCAAAATTGGGCCAATTTTCGATCTCGAGGAAAGAACGAAGCAACACTCTTCCCGCATTTCAAATGCAACCTAAATCACAACCGAGTCGTCCCAAAATGCCAAGGTGTTGTTCTAAACCCAACCCTAACCCTAGTTCGGACACTTCCGGAACAATTACAAATAGGATCATCGAGAAACAGTGGCTGGAAAAAGGTACCCCAAATGACTGCTTTATACTCAGAACCATTTGAAGCAACACTTGTAGGTGTTTTAAATGTCCTGTATCTGATGGGAATATGCTCGGCATTTTCCTGCATTTCTTTCTTGTGCAACCTTCGGCTGAAATGGCATTTCAAAAGATCAGGTTATGGGCCATTTACAGGTTAAAATCACAATTACCACTAAAGTCTGGCTGAAATGAATATTTGATTTGGTTTTCAATGCCAACAACAAGAAATTTGAGCATGCAGGAAGTGTGTTTTCAAACTTTGGATTTTTGACCATTTTCGACAGGCGCGCGGCTTATCAAAAAAAGCAAAATTGGGCCAATTTTCGATCTCGAGGAAACAACGAAGCAACACTCTTCCCGCATTTCAAATGCAACCTAAATCACAACCGAGGCGTCCCAAAATGCCTAGGTGTTGTTCTAAACCTAACCCTAACCCTAGTTCGGACACTCCAGGAACAATTACAAATAGGTTCATCGAGAAACAGTAGCTTGAAAAAGATACCCCAAATGACTGCTTTATACTCAGAACCATTTGAAGCAACACTTGTAGGTGTTTTAAATGTCCTGTATCTGATGGGAATGTGCTCTGCATTTTCCTGCATTTCTTTCTTGTGCAACCTTCGGCTGAAATGGCATTTCAAAAGATCAGGTTATGGGCCATTTACAGGTTAAAATCACAATTACCACTAAAGTCTGGCTGAAATGAGTATTTGATTTGGTTTTCAATGCCAACAACAAGAAATTTGAGCATGCAGGAAGTGTGTTTTCAAACTTTGGATTTTTGACCATTTCGACAGGCGCGCGGCTTATCAAAAAAAGCAAAATTGGGCCAATTTTCGATCTCGAGGAAACAACGAAGCAACACTCTTCCCGCATTTCAAATGCAACCTAAATCACAACCGAGTCGTCCCAAAATGCCAAGGTGTTGTTCTAAACCCAACCCTAACCCTAGTTCGGACACTTCCGGAACAATTACAAATAGGATCATCGAGAAACATTGGCTGGAAAAAGATACCCCAAATGACTGCTTTATACTCAGAACCATTTGAAGCAACACTTGTAGGTGTTTTAAATGTCCTGTATCTGATGGGAATGTGCTCTGCATTTTCCTGCATTTCTTTCTTGTGCAACCATCGGCTGAAATGGCATTTCAAAAGATCAGGTTATGGGCCATTTACAGGTTAAAATCACAATTACCACTAAAGTCTGGCTGAAATGAGTATTTGATTTGGTTTTCAATGCCAACAACAAGAAATTTGAGCATGCAGGAAGTGTGTTTTCAAACTTTGGATTTTTGACCATTTTCGACAGGCGCGCGGCTTATCAAAAAAAGCAAAATTGGGCCAATTTTCGATCTCGAGGAAAGAACGAAACAACACTCTTCCCGCATTTCAAATGCAACCTAAATCACAACTGAGTCGTCCCAAAATGCCAAGGTGTTGTTCTAAACCCAACCCTAACCCTAGTTCGGACACTTCCGGAACAATTACAAATAGGATCATCGAGAAACAGTGGCTGGAAAAAGATACCCCAAATGACTGCTTTATACTCAGAACCATTTGAAGCAACACTTGTAGGTGTTTTAAATGTCCTGTATCTGATGGGAATGTGCTCGGCATTTTCCTGCATTTCTTTCTTGTGCAACCATCGGCTGAAATGGCAATTCAAAAGATCAGGTTATGGGCCATTTACAGGTTAAAATCACAATTACCACTAAAGTCTGGCTGAAATGAGTATTTGATTTGGTTTTCAATGCCAACAACAAGAAATTTGAGCATGCAGGAAGTGTGTTTTCAAACTTTAGATTTTTGACCATTTTCGACAGGCGCGCGGCTTATCAAAAAAAGCAAAATTGGGCCAATTTTCGATCTCAAGGAAAGAACGAAGCAACACTCTTCCCGCATTTCAAATGCAACCTAAATCACAACCGAGTCGTCCCAAAATGCCAAGGTGTTGTTCTAAACCCAACCCTAACCCTAGTTCGGACACTTCCGGAACAATTACAAATAGGATCATCGAGAAACAGTGGCTGGAAAAAGATACCCCAAATGACTGCTTTATACTCAGAACCATTTGAAGCAACACTTGTAGGTGTTTTAAATGTCCTGTATCTGATGGGAATGTGCTCGGCATTTTCCTGCATTTCTTTCTTGTGCAACCTTCGGCTGAAATTGCATTTCAAAAGATCAGGTTATGGGCCATTTACAGGTTAAAATCACAATTACCACTAAAGTCTGGCTGAAATGAGTATTTGATTTGGTTTTCAATGCCAACAACAAGAAATTTGAGCATGCAGGAAGTGTGATTTCAAACTTTGGATTTTTGACCATTTTCGACAGGCTTATCAAAAAAAGCAAAATTGGGCCAATTTTCGATCTCGAGGAAACAACGAAGCAACACTCTTCCCGCATTTCAAATGCAACCTAAATCACAACCGAGTCGTCCCAAAATGCCAAGGTGTTGTTCTAAACCCAACCCTAACCCTAGTTCGGACACTTCCGGAACAATTACAAATAGGATCATCGAGAAACAGTGGCTGGAAAAAGATACCCCAAATGACTGCTTTATACTCAGAACCATTTGAAGCAACACTTGTAGGTGTTTTAAATGTCCTGTATCTGATGGGAATGTGCTCGGCATTTTCCTGCATTTCTTTCTTGTGCAACCTTCGGCTGAAATGGCATTTCAAAAGATCAGGTTATGGGCCATTTACAGGTTAAAATCACAATTACCACTAAAGTCTGGCTGAAATGAGTATTTGATTTGGTTTTCAATGCCAACAACAAGAAATTTGAGCATGCAGGAAGTGTGTTTTCAAACTTTGGATTTTTGACCATTTTCGACAGGCGCGCGGCTTATCAAAAAAAGCAAAATTGGGCCAATTTTCGATCTCGAGGAAAGAACGAAACAACACTCTTCCCGCATTTCAAATGCAACCTAAATCACAACTGAGTCGTCCCAAAATGCCAAGGTGTTGTTCTAAACCCAACCCTAACCCTAGTTCGGACACTTCCGGAACAATTACAAATAGGATCATCGAGAAACAGTGGCTGGAAAAAGATACCCCAAATGACTGCTTTATACTCAGAACCATTTGAAGCAACACTTGTAGGTGTTTTAAATGTCCTGTATCTGATGGGAATGTGCTCGGCATTTTCCTGCATTTCTTTCTTGTGCAACCATCGGCTGAAATGGCAATTCAAAAGATCAGGTTATGGGCCATTTACAGGTTAAAATCACAATTACCACTAAAGTCTGGCTGAAATGAGTATTTGATTTGGTTTTCAATGCCAACAACAAGAAATTTGAGCATGCAGGAAGTGTGTTTTCAAACTTTGGATTTTTGACCATTTTCGACAGGCGCGCGGCTTATCAAAAAAAGCAAAATTGGGCCAATTTTCGATCTCAAGGAAAGAACGAAGCAACACTCTTCCCGCATTTCAAATGCAACCTAAATCACAACCGAGTCGTCCCAAAATGCCAAGGTGTTGTTCTAAACCCAACCCTAACCCTAGTTCGGACACTTCCGGAACAATTACAAATAGGATCATCGAGAAACAGTGGCTGGAAAAAGATACCCCAAATGACTGCTTTATACTCAGAACCATTTGAAGCAACACTTGTAGGTGTTTTAAATGTCCTGTATCTGATGGGAATGTGCTCGGCATTTTCCTGCATTTCTTTCTTGTGCAACCTTCGGCTGAAATTGCATTTCAAAAGATCAGGTTATGGGCCATTTACAGGTTAAAATCACAATTACCACTAAAGTCTGGCTGAAATGAGTATTTGATTTGGTTTTCAATGCCAACAACAAGAAATTTGAGCATGCAGGAAGTGTGATTTCAAACTTTGGATTTTTGACCATTTTCGACAGGCTTATCAAAAAAAGCAAAATTGGGCCAATTTTCGATCTCGAGGAAACAACGAAGCAACACTCTTCCCGCATTTCAAATGCAACCTAAATCACAACCGAGTCGTCCCAAAATGCCAAGGTGTTGTTCTAAACCCAACCCTAACCCTAGTTCGGACACTTCCGGAACAATTACAAATAGGATCATCGAGAAACAGTGGCTGGAAAAAGATACCCCAAATGACTGCTTTATACTCAGAACCATTTGAAGCAACACTTGTAGGTGTTTTAAATGTCCTGTATCTGATGGGAATGTGCTCTGCATTTTCCTGCATTTCTTTCTTGTGCAACCTTCGGCTGAAATGGCATTTCAAAAGATCAGGTTATAGGCCATTTACAGGTGAAAATCACATTTACCACTAAAGTCTGGCTGAAATGAGTATTTGATTTGGTTTTCAATGCCAACAACAAGAAATTTGAGCATGCAGGATGTGTGTTTTCAAACTTTGGATTTTTGACCATTTTCGACAGGCGCGCGGCTTATCAAAAAAAGCAAAATTGGGCCAATTTTCGATCTCGAGGAAAAAACGAAGCATCACTCTTCCCGCATTTCAAATGCAACCTAAATCTCAACCGAGGCGTCCCAAAATGCCTAGGTGTTGTTCTAAACCTAACCCTAACCCTAGTTCGGACACTTCCGGTACAATTACAAATAGGTTCATCGAGAAACAGTGGCTTGAAAAAGATACCCCAAATGACTGCTTTATACTCAGAACCATTTGAAGCAACACTTGTAGGTGTTTTAAATGTCCTGTATCTGATGGGAATGTGCTCGGCATTTTCCTGCATTTCTTTCTTGTGCAACCTTCGGCTGAAATGGCATTTCAAAAGAGCAGGTTATGGGCCATTTACAGGTTAAAATCACAATTACCACTAAAGTCTGGCTGAAATGAGTATATGATTTGGTTTTCAATGTCAACAACAAGACATTTGAGCCTGCAGGAAGTGTGTTTTCAAACTTTGGATTTTTGACCATTTTCGACAGGCGCGCGGCTTATCAAAAAAAGCAAAATTGGGCCAATTTTCGATCTCGAGGAAACAACGAAGCAACACTCTTCCCGCATTTCAAATGCAACCTAAATCACAACCGAGTCGTCCCAAAATGCCAAGGTGTTGTTCTAAACCCAACCCTAACCCTAGTTCGGACACTTCCGGAACAATTACAAATAGGATCATCGAGAAACAGTGGCTGGAAAAAGATACCCCAAATGACTGCTTTATACTCAGAACCATTTGAAGCAACACTTGTAGGTGTTTTAAATGTCCTGTATCTGATGGGAATGTGCTCTGCATTTTCCTGCATTTCTTTCTTGTGCAACCTTCGGCTGAAATGGCATTTCAAAAGATCAGGTTATGGGCCATTTACAGGTTAAAATCACAATTACCACTAAAGTCTGGCTGAAATGAGTATTTGATTTGGTTTTCAATGCCAACAACAAGAAATTTGAGCATGCAGGAAGTGTGTTTTCAAACTTTGGATTGTTGACCATTTTCAACAGGCGCGCGGCTTATCAAAAAAAGCAAAATTGGGCCAATTTTCGATCTCGAGGAAAGAACGAAGCAACACTCTTCCCGCATTTCAAATGCAACCTAAATCACAACCGAGTCGTCCCAAAATGCCAAGGTGTTGTTCTAAACCCAACCCTAACCCTAGTTCGGACACTTCCGGAACAATTACAAATAGGATCATCGAGAAACAGTGGCTGGAAAAAGATACCCCAAATGACTGCTTTATACTCAGAACCATTTGAAGCAACACTTGTAGGTGTTTTAAATGTCCTGTATCTGATGGGAATGTGCTCGGCATTTTCCTGCATTTCTTTCTTGTGCAACCTTCGGCTGAAATGGCATTTCAAAAGAGCAGGTTATAGGCCATTTACAGGTTAAAATCACAATTACCACTAAAGTCTGGCTGAAATGAGTATATGATTTGGTTTTCAATGTCAACAACAAGACATTTGAGCCTGCAGGAAGTGTGTTTTCAAACTTTGGATTTTTGACCATTTTCGACAGGCGCGCGGCTTATCAAAAAAAGCAAAATTGGGCCAATTTTCGATCTCGAGGAAACAACGAAGCAACACTCTTCCCGCATTTCAAATGCAACCTAAATCACAACCGAGTCGTCCCAAAATGCCAAGGTGTTGTTCTAAACCCAACCCTAACCCTAGTTCGGACACTTCCGGAACAATTACAAATAGGATCATCGAGAAACAGTGGCTGGAAAAAGATACCCCAAATGACTGCTTTATACTCAGAACCATTTGAAGCAACACTTGTAGGTGTTTTAAATGTCCTGTATCTGATGGGAATGTGCTCTGCATTTTCCTGCATTTCTTTCTTGTGCAACCTTCGGCTGAAATGGCATTTCAAAAGATCAGGTTATGGGCCATTTACAGGTTAAAATCACAATTACCACTAAAGTCTGGCTGAAATTAGTATTTGATTTGGTTTTCAATGCCAACAACAAGAAATTTGAGCCTGCAGGAAGTGTGTTTTCAAACTTTGGATTTTTGACCATTTTCGACAGGCTTATCAAAAAAAGCAAAATTGGGCCAATTTTCGATCTCGAGGAAACAACGAAGCAACACTCTTCCCGCATTTCAAATGCAACCTAAATCACAACCGAGGCGTCCCAAAATGCCTAGGTGTTGTTCTAAACCTAACCCTAACCCTAGTTCGGACACTCCAGGAACAATTACAAATAGGTTCATCGAGAAACAGTGGCTTGAAAAAGATACCCCAAATGACTGCTTTATACTCAGAACCATTTGAAGCAACACTTGTAGGTGTTTTAAATGTCCTGTATCTGATGGGAATGTGCTCTGCATTTTCCTGCATTTCTTTCTTGTGCAACCTTCGGTTGAAATGGCATTTCAAAAGATCAGGTTATAGGCCATTTACAGGTGAAAATCACATTTACCACTAAAGTCTGGCTGAAATGAGTATTTGATTTGGTTTTCAATGCCAACAACAAGAAATTTGAGCATGCAGGATGTGTGTTTTCAAACTTTGGATTTTTGACCATTTTCGACAGGCGCGCGGCTTATCAAAAAAAGCAAAATTGGGCCAATTTTCGATCTCGAGGAAACAACGAAGCAACACTCTTCCCGCATTTCAAATGCAACCTAAATCACAACCGAGTCGTCCCAAAATGCCAAGGTGTTGTTCTAAACCTAACCCTAACCCTAGTTCGGACACTTCCGGTACAATTACAAATAGGTTCATCGAGAAACAGTGGCTGGAAAAAGATACCCCAAATGACTGCTTTATACTCAGAACCATTTGAAGCAACACTTGTAGGTGTTTTAAATGTCCTGTATCTGATGGGAATGTGCTCGGCATTTTCCTGCATTTCTTTCTTGTGCAAGCTTCGGCTGAAATGGCATTTCAAAAGAGCAGGTTATGGGCCATTTACAGGTTAAAATCACAATTACCACTAAAGTCTGGCTGAAATGAGTATATGATTTGGTTTTCAATGTCAACAACAAGAAATTTGAGCCTGCAGGAAGTGTGTTTTCAAACTTTGGATTTTTGACCATTTTCGACAGGCGCGCGGCTTATCAAAAAAAGCAAAATTGGGCCAATTTTCGATCTCGAGGAAACAACGAAGCAACACTCTTCCCGCATTTCAAATGCAACCTAAATCACAACCGAGTCGTCCCAAAATGCCAAGGTGTTGTTCTAAACCCAACCCTAACCCTAGTTCGGACACTTCCGGAACAATTACAAATAGGATCATCGAGAAACAGTGGCTGGAAAAAGATACCCCAAATGACTGCTTTATACTCAGAACCATTTGAAGCAACATTTGTAGGTGTTTTAAATGTCCTGTATCTGATGGGAATGTGCTCTGCATTTTCCTGCATTTCTTTGTTGTGCAACCTTCGGCTGAAATGGCATTTCAAAAGATCAGGTTATGGGCCATTTACAGGTTAAAATCACATTTACCACTAAAGTCTGGCTGAAATGAGTATTTGATTTGGTTTTCAATGCCAACAACAAGAAATTTGAGCATGCAGGAAGTGTGTTTTCAAACTTTGGATTTTTGACCATTTTCGACAGGCGCGCGGCTTATCAAAAAAAGCAAAATTGGGCCAATTTTCGATCTCGAGGAAACAACGAAGCAACACTCTTCCCGCATTTCAAATGCAACCTAAATCACAACCGAGTCGTCCCAAAATGCCAAGGTGTTGTTCTAAACCCAACCCTAACCCTAGTTCGGACACTTCCGGAAAAATTACAAATAGGATCATCGAGAAACAGTGGCTGGAAAAAGATACCCCAAATGACTGCTTTATACTCAGAACCATTTGAAGCAACACTTGTAGGTGTTTTAAATGTCCTGTATCTGATGGGAATGTGCTCGGCATTTTCCTGCATTTCTTTCTTGTGCAACCTTCGGCTGAAATGGCATTTCAAAAGATCAGGTTATGGGCCATTTACAGGTTAAAATCACAATTACCACTAAAGTCTGGCTGATATGAGTATTTGATTTGGTTTTCAATGCCAACAACAAGTAATTTGAGCATGCAGGAAGTGTGTTTTCAAACTTTGGATTTTTGACCATTTTCGACAGGCGCGCGGCTTATCAAAAAAAGCAAAATTGGGCCAATTTTCGAACTCGAGGAAACAACGAAGCAACACTCTTCCCGCATTTCAAATGCAACCTAAATCACAACCGAGTCGTCCCAAAATGCCAAGGTGTTGTTCTAAACCCAACCCTAACCCTAGTTCGGACACTTCCGGAACAATTACAAATAGGATCATCGAGAAACATTGGCTGGAAAAAGATACCCCAAATGACTGCTTTATACTCAGAACCATTTGAAGCAACACTTGTAGGTGTTTTAAATGTCCTGTATCTGATGGGAATGTGCTCTGCATTTTCCTGCATTTCTTTCTTGTGCAACCATCGGCTGAAATGGCATTTCAAAAGATCAGGTTATGGGCCATTTACAGGTTAAAATCACAATTACCACTAAAGTCTGGCTGAAATGAGTATTTGATTTGGTTTTCAATGCCAACAACAAGAAATTTGAGCATGAAGGAAGTGTGTTTTCAAACTTTGGATTTTTGACCATTTTCGACAGGCGCGCGGCTTATCAAAAAAAGCAAAATTGGGCCAATATTCGATCTCGAGGAAAGAACGAAGCAACACTCTTCCCGCATTTCAAATGCAACCTAAATCACAACCGAGTCGTCCCAAAATGCCAAGGTGTTGTTCTAAACCCAACCCTAACCCTAGTTCGGACACTTCCGGAACAATTACAAATAGGATCATCGAGAAACAGTGGCTGGAAAAAGATACCCCAAATGACTGCTTTATACTCAGAACCATTTGAAGCAACACTTGTAGGTGTTTTAAATGTCCTGTATCTGATGGGAATATGCTCTGCATTTTCCTGCATTTCTTTCTTGTGCAACCTTTGGCTGAAATGGCATTTCAAAAGATCAGGTTATGGGCCATTTACAGGTTAAAATCACAATTACCACTAAAGTCTGGCTGAAATTAGTATTTGATTTGGTTTTCAATGCCAACAACAAGAAATTTGAGCATGCAGGAAGTGTGTTTTCAAACTTTGGATTTTTGACCATTTTCGACAGGCTTATCAAAAAAAGCAAAATTGGGCCAATTTTCGATCTCGAGGAAACAACGAAGCAACACTCTTCCCGCATTTCAAATGCAACCTAAATCACAACCGAGTCGTCCCAAAATGCCAAGGTGTTGTTCTAAACCCAACCCTAACCCTAGTTCGGACACTTCCGGAACAATTACAAATAGGATCATCGAGAAACAGTGGCTGGAAAAAGATACCCCAAATGACTGCTTTATACTCAGAACCATTTGAAGCAACACTTGTAGGTGTTTTAAATGTCCTGTATCTGATGGGAATGTGCTCTGCATTTTCCTGCATTTCTTTCTTGTGCAACCTTCGGCTGAAATGGCATTTCAAAAGATCAGGTTATAGGCCATTTACAGGTGAAAATCACATTTACCACTAAAGTCTGGCTGAAATGAGTATTTGATTTGGTTTTCAATGCCAACAACAAGAAATTTGAGCATGCAGGATGTGTGTTTTCAAACTTTGGATTTTTGACCATTTTCGACAGGCGCGCGGCTTATCAAAAAAAGCAAAATTGGGCCAATTTTCGATCTCGAGGAAAAAACGAAGCATCACTCTTCCCGCATTTCAAATGCAACCTAAATCTCAACCGAGGCGTCCCAAAATGCCTAGGTGTTGTTCTAAACCTAACCCTAACCCTAGTTCGGACACTTCCGGTACAATTACAAATAGGTTCATCGAGAAACAGTGGCTTGAAAAAGATACCCCAAATGACTGCTTTATACTCAGAACCATTTGAAGCAACACTTGTAGGTGTTTTAAATGTCCTGTATCTGATGGGAATGTGCTCGGCATTTTCCTGCATTTCTTTCTTGTGCAACCTTCGGCTGAAATGGCATTTCAAAAGAGCAGGTTATGGGCCATTTACAGGTTAAAATCACAATTACCACTAAAGTCTGGCTGAAATGAGTATATGATTTGGTTTTCAATGTCAACAACAAGACATTTGAGCCTGCAGGAAGTGTGTTTTCAAACTTTGGATTTTTGACCATTTTCGACAGGCGCGCGGCTTATCAAAAAAAGCAAAATTGGGCCAATTTTCGATCTCGAGGAAACAACGAAGCAACACTCTTCCCGCATTTCAAATGCAACCTAAATCACAACCGAGTCGTCCCAAAATGCCAAGGTGTTGTTCTAAACCCAACCCTAACCCTAGTTCGGACACTTCCGGAACAATTACAAATAGGATCATCGAGAAACAGTGGCTGGAAAAAGATACCCCAAATGACTGCTTTATACTCAGAACCATTTGAAGCAACACTTGTAGGTGTTTTAAATGTCCTGTATCTGATGGGAATATGCTCTGCATTTTCCTGCATTTCTTTCTTGTGCAACCTTTGGCTGAAATGGCATTTCAAAAGATCAGGTTATGGGCCATTTACAGGTTAAAATCACAATTACCACTAAAGTCTGGCTGAAATTAGTATTTGATTTGGTTTTCAATGCCAACAACAAGAAATTTGAGCATGCAGGAAGTGTGTTTTCAAACTTTGGATTTTTGACCATTTTCGACAGGCTTATCAAAAAAAGCAAAATTGGGCCAATTTTCGATCTCGAGGAAACAACGAAGCAACACTCTTCCCGCATTTCAAATGCAACCTAAATCACAACCGAGTCGTCCCAAAATGCCAAGGTGTTGTTCTAAACCCAACCCTAACCCTAGTTCGGACACTTCCGGAACAATTACAAATAGGATCATCGAGAAACAGTGGCTGGAAAAAGATACCCCAAATGACTGCTTTATACTCAGAACCATTTGAAGCAACACTTGTAGGTGTTTTAAATGTCCTGTATCTGATGGGAATGTGCTCGGCATTTTCCTGCATTTCTTTCTTGTGCAACCTTCGGCTGAAATGGCATTTCAAAAGAGCAGGTTATGGGCCATTTACAGGTTAAAATCACAATTACCACTAAAGTCTGGCTGAAATGAGTATATGATTTGGTTTTCAATGTCAACAACAAGACATTTGAGCCTGCAGGAAGTGTGTTTTCAAACTTTGGATTTTTGACCATTTTCGACAGGCGCGCGGCTTATCAAAAAAAGCAAAATTGGGCCAATTTTCGATCTCGAGGAAACAACGAAGCAACACTCTTCCCGCATTTCAAATGCAACCTAAATCACAACCGAGTCGTCCCAAAATGCCAAGGTGTTGTTCTAAACCCAACCCTAACCCTAGTTCGGACACTTCCGGAACAATTACAAATAGGATCATCGAGAAACAGTGGCTGGAAAAAGATACCCCAAATGACTGCTTTATACTCAGAACCATTTGAAGCAACACTTGTAGGTGTTTTAAATGTCCT
Source organism: Lepisosteus platostomus (assembly GCF_059453375.1). NCBI lineage: Eukaryota > Metazoa > Chordata > Actinopteri > Semionotiformes > Lepisosteidae > Lepisosteus > Lepisosteus platostomus. The sequence goes on from NC_142625.1 coordinate 23,131,035, forward strand.
GTATCTGATGGGAATGTGCTCTGCATTTTCCTGCATTTCTTTCTTGTGCAACCTTCGGCTGAAATGGCATTTCAAAAGATCAGGTTATGGGCCATTTACAGGTTAAAATCACAATTACCACTAAAGTCTGGCTGAAATGAGTATTTGATTTGGTTTTCAATGCCAACAACAAGACATTTGAGCCTGCAGGAAGTGTGTTTTCAAACTTTGGATTTTTGACCATTTTCAACAGGCGCGCGGCTTATCAAAAAAAGCAAAATTGGGCCAATTTTCGATCTCGAGGAAACAACGAAGCAACACTCTTCCCGCATTTCAAATGCAACCTAAATCACAACCGAGTCAACCCAAAATGCCAAGGTGTTGTTCTAAACCCAACCCTAACCCTAGTTCGGACACTTCCGGAACAATTACAAATAGGATCATCGAGAAACAGTGGCTGGAAAAAGATACCCTAAATGACTGCTTTATACTCAGAACCATTTGAAGCAACACTTGTAGGTGTTTTAAATGTCCTGTATCTGATGGGAATGTGCTCTGCATTTTCCTGCATTTCTTTCTTGTGCAACCATCGGCTTAAATGGCATTTCAAAAGATCAGGTTATGGGCCATTTACAGGTTAAAATCACATTTACCACTAAAGTCTGGCTGAAATGAGTATTTGATTTGGTTTTCAATGCCAACAACAAGAAATTTGAGCATGCAGGAAGTGTGTTTTCAAACTTTGGATTTTTGACCATTTTCGACAGGCGCGCGGCTTATCAAAAAAAGCAAAATTGGGCCAATTTTCGATCTCAAGGAAAGAACGAAGCAACACTCTTCCCGCATTTCAAATGCAACCTAAATCACAACCGAGTCGTCAGAAAATGCCAAGGTGTTGTTCTAAACCCAACCCTAACCCTAGTTCGGACTTTCCGGAACAATTACAAATAGGATCATCGAGAAACAGTGGCTGGAAAAAGATACCCCAAATGACTGCTTTATACTCAGAACCATTTGAAGCAACACTTGTAGGTGTTTTAAATGTCCTGTATCTGATGGGAATGTGCTCGGCATTTTCCTGCATTTCTTTCTTGTGCAACCTTCGGCTGAAATGGCATTTCAAAAGATCAGGTTATGGGCCATTTACAGGTTAAAATCACAATTACCACTAAAGTCTGGCTGAAATGAGTATTTGATTTGGTTTTCAATGCCAACAACAAGAAATTTGAGCATGCAGGAAGTGTGATTTCAAACTTTGGATTTTTGACCATTTTCGACAGGCGCGCGGCTTATCAAAAAAAGCAAAATTGGGCCAATTTTCGATCTCGAGGAAAGAACGAAGCAACACTCTTCCCGCATTTCAAATGCAACCTAAATCACAACCGAGTCGTCCCAAAATGCCTAGGTGTTGTTCTAAACCTAACCCTAACCCTAGTTCGGACACTCCAGGAACAATTACAAATAGGTTCATCGAGAAACAGTGGCTTGAAAAAGATACCCCAAATGACTGCTTTATACTCAGAACCATTTGAAGCAACACTTGTAGGTGTTTTAAATGTCCTGTATCTGATGGGAATGTGCTCTGCATTTTCCTGCATTTCTTTCTTGTGCAACCTTCGGCTGAAATGGCATTTCAAAAGATCAGGTTATAGGCCATTTACAGGTGAAAATCACATTTACCACTAAAGTCTGGCTGAAATGAGTATTTGATTTGGTTTTCAATGCCAACAACAAGAAATTTGAGCATGCAGGATGTGTGTTTTCAAACTTTGGATTTTTGACCATTTTCGACAGGCGCGCGGCTTATCAAAAAAAGCAAAATTGGGCCAATTTTCGATCTCGAGGAAAAAACGAAGCATCACTCTTCCCGCATTTCAAATGCAACCTAAATCTCAACCGAGGCGTCCCAAAATGCCTAGGTGTTGTTCTAAACCTAACCCTAACCCTAGTTCGGACACTTCCGGAACAATTACAAATAGGATCATCGAGAAACAGTGGCTGGAAAAAGATACCCCAAATGACTGCTTTATACTCAGAACCATTTGAAGCAACACTTGTAGGTGTTTTAAATGTCCTGTATCTGATGGGAATGTGCTCTGCATTTTCCTGCATTTCTTTCTTGTGCAACCTTCGGCTGAAATGGCATTTCAAAAGATCAGGTTATGGGCCATTTACAGGTTAAAATCACAATTACCACTAAAGTCTGGCTGAAATGAGTATTTGATTTGGTTTTCAATGCCAACAACAAGAAATTTGAGCATGCAGGAAGTGTGTTTTCAAACTTTGGATTGTTGACCATTTTCAACAGGCGCGCGGCTTATCAAAAAAAGCAAAATTGGGCCAATTTTCGATCTCGAGGAAACAACGAAGCAACACTCTTCCCGCATTTCAAATGCAACCTAAATCACAACCGAGGCGTCCCAAAATGCCTAGGTGTTGTTCTAAACCTAACCCTAACCCTAGTTCGGACACTTCCGGAACAATTACAAATAGGTTCATGGAGAAACAGTGGCTGGAAAAAGATACCCCAAATGATTGCTTTATACTCAGAACCATTTGAAGCAACACTTGTAGGTGTTTTAAATGTCCTGTATCTGATGGGAATGTGCTCGGCATTTTCCTGCATTTCTTTCTTGTGCAACCTTCGGCTGAAATGGCATTTCAAAAGAACAGGTTATGGGTCATTTACAGGTTAAAATCACAATTTCCACTAAAGTCTGGCTGAAATGAGTATTTGATTTGGTTTTCAATGCCAACAACAAGAAATTTGAGCATGCAGGAAGTGTGTTTTCAAACTTTGGATTTTTGACCATTTTCGACAGGCGCGCGGCTTATCAAAAAAAGCAAAATTGGGCCAATTTTCGATCTCGAGGAAACAACGAAGCAACACTCTTCCCGCATTTCAAATGCAACCTAAATCACAACCGAGGCGTCCCAAAATGCCTAGGTGTTGATCTAAACCTAACCCTAACCCTAGTTCGGACACTTCCGGAACAATTACAAATAGGTTCATCGAGAAACAGTGGCTGGAAAAAGATACCCCAAATGACTGCTTTATACTCAGAACCATTTGAAGCAACACTTGTAGGTGTTTTAAATGTCCTGTATCTGATGGGAATGTGCTCTGCATTTTCCTGCATTTCTTTCTTGTGCAACCTTCGGCTGAAATGGCATTTCAAAAGATCAGGTTATGGGCCATTTACAGGTTAAAATCACAATTACCACTAAAGTCTGGCTGAAATGAGTATTTGATTTGGTTTTCAATGCCAACAACAAGAAATTTGAGCATGCAGGAAGTGTGTTTTCAAACTTTTTTTATTTTGGACCATTTTCGACAGGCGCGCGGCTTATCAAAAAAAGCAAAATTGGGCCAATTTTCGATCTCGAGGAAAAAACGAAGCAACACTCTTCCCGCATTTCAAATGCAACCTAAATCACAACCGAGTCGTCCCAAAATGCCAAGGTGTTGTTCTAAACCTAACCCTAACCCTAGTTCGGACACTTCCGGAACAATTACAAATAGGATCATCGAGAAACAGTGGCTGGAAAAAGATACCCCAAATGACTGCTTTATACTCAGAACCATTTGATGCAACACTTGTAGGTGTTTTAAATGTCCTGTATCTGATGGGAATGTGCTCTGCATTTTCCTGCATTTCTTTCTTGTGCAACCTTCGGCTGAAATGGCATTTCAAAAGAGCAGGTTATGGGCCATTTACAGGTGAAAATCACATTTACCACTAAAGTCTGGCTGAAATGAGTATTTGATTTGGTTTTCAATGCCAACAACAAGAAATTTGAGCATGCAGGAAGTGTGTTTTCAAACTTTGGATTTTTGACCATTTTCGACAGGCGCGCGGCTTATCAAAAGAAGCAAAATTGGGCCAATTTTCGATCTCGAGGAAACAACGAAGCAACACTCTTCCCGCATTTCAAATGCAACCTAAATCACAACCGAGTCGTCCCAAAATGCCAAGGTGTTATTCTAAACCCAACCCTAACCCTAGTTCGGACACTTCCGGAACAATTACAAATAGGATCATCGAGAAACAGTGGCTGGAAAAAGATACCCCAAATGACTGCTTTATACTCAGAACCATTTGAAGCAACATTTGTAGGTGTTTTAAATGTCCTGTATCTGATGGGAATGTGCTCTGCCTTTTCCTGCATTTCTTTGTTGTGCAACCTTCGGCTGAAATGGCATTTCAAAAGATCAGGTTATGGGCCATTTACAGGTTAAAATCACATTTACCACTAAAGTCAGGCTGAAATGAGTATTTGATTTGGTTTTCAATGCCAACAACAAGAAATTTGAGCATGCAGGAAGTGTGTTTTCAAACTTTGGATTTTTGACCATTTTCGACAGGCGCGCGGCTTATCAAAAAAAGCAAAATTGGGCCAATTTTCGATCTCGAGGAAAGAACGAAGCAACACTCTTCCCGCATTTCAAATGCAACCTAAATCACAACCGAGTCGTCCCAAAATGCCAAGGTGTTGTTCTAAACCCAACCCTAACCCTAGTTCGGACACTTCCGGAACAATTACAAATAGGATCATCGAGAAACAGTGGCTGGAAAAAGATACCCCAAATGACTACTTTATACTCAGAAGCATTTGAAGCAACACTTATAGGTGTTTTAAATGTCCTGTATCTGATGGGAATGTGCTCTGCATTTTCCTGCATTTCTTTCTTGTGCAACCTTCGGCTGAAATGGCATTTCAAAAGATCAGGTTATGGACCATTTACAGGTTAAAATCACAATTACCACTAAAGTCTGGCTGAAATGAGTATTTGATTTGGTTTTCAATGCCAACAACAAGAAATTTGAGCATGCAGGAAGTGTGTTTTCAAACTTTTTTTATTTTTGACCATTTTCGAGAGGCGCGCGGCTTATCAAAAAAAGCAAAATTGGGCCAATTTTCGATCTCGAGGAAAGAACGAAGCAACACTCTTCCCGCATTTCAAATGCAACCTAAATCACAACCGAGTCGTCCCAAAATGCCAAGGTGTTGTTCTAAACCCAACCCTAACCCTAGTTCGGACACTTCCGGAACAATTACAAATAGGATCATCGAGAAACAGTGGCTGGAAAAAGATACCCCAAATGACTGCTTTATACTCAGAACCATTTGAAGCAACACTTGTAGGTGTTTTAAATGTCCTGTATCTGATGGGAATGTGCTCTGCATTTTCCTGCATTTCTTTCTTGTGCAACCTTCGGCTGAAATGGCATTTCAAAAGATCAGGTTATGGGCCATTTACAGGTTAAAATCACAATTACCACTAAAGTCTGGCTGAAATTAGTATTTGATTTGGTTTTCAATGCCAACAACAAGAAATTTGAGCCTGCAGGAAGTGTGTTTTCAAACTTTGGATTTTTGACCATTTTCGACAGGCTTATCAAAAAAAGCAAAATTGGGCCAATTTTCGATCTCGAGGAAACAACGAAGCAACACTCTTCCCGCATTTCAAATGCAACCTAAATCACAACCGAGTCGTCCCAAAATGCCAAGGTGTTGTTCTAAACCCAACCCTAACCCTAGTTCGGACACTTCCGGAACAATTACAAATAGGATCATCGAGAAACAGTGGCTGGAAAAAGATACCCCAAATGACTGCTTTATACTCAGAACCATTTGAACCAACACTTGTAGGTGTTTTAAATGTCCTGTATCTGATGGGAATGTGCTCTGCATTTTCCTGCATTTCTTTCTTGTGCAACCTTCGGCTGAAATGGCATTTCAAAAGATCAGGTTATGGGCCATTTACAGGTTAAAATCACAATTACCACTAAAGTCTGGCTGAAATGAGTATTTGATTTGGTTTTCAATGCCAACAACAAGAAATTTGAGCATGCAGGAAGTGTGTTTTCAAACTTTGGATTTTTGACCATTTTCAACAGGCGCGCGGCTTATCAAAAAAAGCAAAATTGGGCCAATTTTCGATCTCAAGGAAAGAACGAAGCAACACTCTTCCCGCATTTCAAATGCAACCTAAATCACAACCGAGTCGTCCCAAAATGCCAAGGTGTTGTTCTAAACCCAACCCTAACCCTAGTTCGGACTTTCCGGAACAATTACAAATAGGTTCATCGAGAAACAGTGGCTTGAAAAAGATACCCCAAATGACTGCTTTATACTCAGAACCATTTGAAGCAACACTTGTAGGTGTTTTAAATGTCCTGTATCTGATGGGAATGTGCTCTGCATTTTCCTGCATTTCTTTCTTGTGCAACCTTCGGCTGAAATGGCATTTCAAAAGATCAGGTTATGGGCCATTTACAGGTTAAAATCACAATTACCACTAAAGTCTGGCTGAAATGAGTATTTGATTTGGTTTTCAATGCCAACAACAAGAAATTTGAGCATGCAGGAAGTGTGATTTCAAACTTTGGATTTTTGACCATTTTCGACAGGCGCGCGGCTTATCAAAAAAAGCAAAATTGGGCCAATTTTCGATCTCGAGGAAACAACGAAGCAACACTCTTCCCGCATTTCAAATGCAACCTAAATCACAACCGAGGCGTCCCAAAATGCCTAGGTGTTGTTCTAAACCTAACCCTAACCCTAGTTCGGACACTCCAGGAACAATTACAAATAGGTTCATCGAGAAACAGTGGCTTGAAAAAGATACCCCAAATGACTGCTTTATACTCAGAACCATTTGAAGCAACACTTGTAGGTGTTTTAAATGTCCTGTATCTGATGGGAATGTGCTCTGCATTTTCCTGCATTTCTTTCTTGTGCAACCTTCGGCTGAAATGGCATTTCAAAAGATCAGGTTATAGGCCATTTACAGGTGAAAATCACATTTACCACTAAAGTCTGGCTGAAATGAGTATTTGATTTGGTTTTCAATGCCAACAACAAGAAATTTGAGCATGCAGGAAGTGTGTTTTCAAACTTTGGATTTTTGACCATTTTCGACAGGCGCGCGGCTTATCAAAAAAAGCAAAATTGGGCCAATTTTCGATCTCGAGGAAACAACGAAGCAACACTCTTCCCGCATTTCAAATGCAACCTAAATCTCAACCGAGGCGTCCCAAAATGCCTAGGTGTTGTTCTAAACCTAACCCTAACCCTAGTTCGGACACTTCCGGAACAATTACAAATAGGATCATCGAGAAACAGTGGCTGGAAAAAGATACCCCAAATGACTGCTTTATACTCAGAACCATTTGAAGCAACACTTGTAGGTGTTTTAAATGTCCTGTATCTGATGGGAATGTGCTCTGCATTTTCCTGCATTTCTTTCTTGTGCAACCTTCGGCTGAAATGGCATTTCAAAAGATCAGGTTATGGACCATTTACAGGTTAAAATCACAATTACCACTAAAGTCTGGCTGAAATGAGTATTTGATTTGGTTTTCAATGCCAACAACAAGAAATTTGAGCATGCAGGAAGTGTGTTTTCAAACTTTTTTTATTTTGGACCATTTTCGACAGGCGCGCGGCTTATCAAAAAAAGCAAAATTGGGCCAATTTTCGATCTCGAGGAAAAAACGAAGCAACACTCTTCCCGCATTTCAAATGCAACCTAAATCACAACCGAATCGTCCCAAAATGCCTAGGTGTTGTTCTAAACCTAACCCTAACCCTAGTTCGGACACTTCCGGAACAATTACAAATAGGTTCATCAAGAAACAGTGGCTTGAAAAAGATACCCCAAATGACTGCTTTATACTCAGAACCATTTGAAGCAACACTTGTAGGTGTTTTAAATGTCCTGTATCTGTTGGGAATCTGCTCGGCATTTTCCTGCATTTCTTTCTTGTGCAACCTTCGGCTGAAATGGCATTTCAAAAGAGCAGGTTATGGGCCATTTACAGGTTAAAATCACATTTACCACTAAAGTCTGGCTGAAATGAGTATTTGATTTGGTTTTCAATGACAACAACAAGAAATTTGAGCATGCAGGAAGTGTGTTTTCAAACTTTGGATTTTTGACCATTTTCGACAGGCGCGCGGCTTATCAAAAGAAGCAAAATTGGGCCAATTTTCGATCTCGAGGAAACAACGAAGCAACACTCTTCCCGCATTTCAAATGCAACCTAAATCACAACCGAGGCGTCCCAAAATGCCTAGGTGTTGTTCTAAACCTAACCCTAACCCTAGTTCGGACACTTCCGGAACAATTACAAATAGGTTCATGGAGAAACAGTGGCTGGAAAAAGATACCCCAATTGACTGCTTTATACTCAGAACCATTTGAAGCAACACTTGTAGGTGTTTTAAATGTCCTGTATCTGATGGGAATGTGCTCTGCATTTTCCTGCATTTCTTTCTTGTGCAACCTTCGGCTGAAATGGCATTTCAAAAGATCAGGGTATGGGCCATTTACAGGTTAAAATCACAATTACCACTAAAGTCTGGCTGAAATGAGTATTTGATTTGCTTTTCAATGCCAACAACAAGAAATTTGAGCATGCAGGAAGTGTGTTTTCAAACTTTGGATTTTTGACCATTTTCGACATGCTCGCGGCTTATCAAAAAAGCAAAATTGGGCCAATTTTCGATCTCGAGGAAACAACGAAGCAACACTCTTCCCGCATTTCAAATGCAACCTTAATCACAACCGAGGCGTCCCAAAATGCCTAGGTGTTGTTCTAAACCTAACCCTAACCCTAGTTCGGACACTCCAGGAACAATTACAAATAGGTTCATCGAGAAACAGTGGCTGGAAAAAGATACCCCAAATGACTGCTTTATACTCAGAACCATTTGAAGCAACACTTGTAGGTGTTTTAAATGTCCTGTATCTGATGGGAATGTGCTCGGCATTTTCCTGGAATTCTTTCTTGTGCAACCTTCGGCTGAAATGGCATTTCAAAAGAGCATGTTATGGGCCATTTACAGGTTAAAATCACAATTACCACTAAAGTCTGGCTGAAATGAGTATTTGATTTGGTTTTCAATGCCAACAACAAGAAATTTGAGCATGCAGGAAGTGTGTTTTCAAACTTTGGATTTTTGACCATTTTCGACAGGCGCGCGCGGCTTATCAAAAAAGCAAAATTGGGCCAATTTTCGATCTCGAGGAAACAACGAAGCAACACTCTTCCCGCATTTCAAATGCAACCTAAATCACAACTGAGGCGTCCCAAAATGCCTAGGTGTTGTTCTAAACCTAACCCTAACCCTAGTTCGGACACTCCAGGAACAATTGCAAATAAGTTCATCGAGAAACAGTGGCTGGAAAAAGATACCCCAATTGACTGCTTTATACTCAGAACCATTTGAAGCAACACTTGTAGGTGTTTTAAATGTCCTGTATCTGATGGGAATGTGCTCTGCATTTTCCTGCATTTCTTTCTTGTGCAACCTTCGGCTGAAATGGCATTTCAAAAGATCAGGGTATGGGCCATTTACAGGTTAAAATCACAATTACCACTAAAGTCTGGCTGAAATGAGTATTTGATTTGCTTTTCAATGCCAACAACAAGAAATTTGAGCATGCAGGAAGTGTGTTTTCAAACTTTGGATTTTTGACCATTTTCGACATGCTCGCGGCTTATCAAAAAAGCAAAATTGGGCCAATTTTCGATCTCGAGGAAACAACGAAGCAACACTCTTCCCGCATTTCAAATGCAACCTTAATCACAACCGAGGCGTCCCAAAATGCCTAGGTGTTGTTCTAAACCTAACCCTAACCCTAGTTCGGACACTCCAGGAACAATTACAAATAGGTTCATCGAGAAACAGTGGCTGGAAAAAGATACCCCAAATGACTGCTTTATACTCAGAACCATTTGAAGCAACACTTGTAGGTGTTTTAAATGTCCTGTATCTGATGGGAATGTGCTCGGCATTTTCCTGCATTTCTTTCTTGTGCAACCTTCGGCTGAAATGGCATTTCAAAAGATCAGGTTATGGGCCATTTACAGGTTAAAATCACATTTACCACTAAAGTCTGGCTGAAATGAGTATTTGATTTGGTTTTCAATGCCAACAACAAGAAATTTGAGCATGCAGGAAGTGTGTTTTCAAACTTTGGATTTTTGACCATTTTCGACAGGCGCGCGGCTTATCAAAAAAAGCAAAATTGGGCCAATTTTCGATCTCGAGGAAACAACGAAGCAACACTCTTCCCGCATTTCAAATGCAACCTAAATCACAACCGAGGCGTCCCAAAATGCCTAGGTGTTGTTCTAAACCTAACCCTAACCCTAGTTCGGACACATCCGGAACAATTACAAATAGGTTCATGGAGAAACAGTGGCTGGAAAAAGATACCCCAAATGACTGCTTTATACTCAGAACCATTTGAAGCAACACTTGTAGGTGTTTTAAATGTCCTGTATCTGATGGGAATATGCTCGGCATTTTCCTGCATTTCTTTCTTGTGCAACCTTCGGCTGAAATGGCATTTCAAAAGAACAGGTTATGGGTCATTTACAGGTTTAAATCACAATTTCCACTAAAGTCTGGCTGAAATGAGTATTTGATTTGGTTTTCAATGCCAACAACAAGAAAGTTGAGCATGCAGGAAGTGTGTTTTCAAACTTTGGATTTTTGACCATTTTCGACAGGCGCGCGGCTTATCAAAAAAGCAAAATTGGGCCAATTTTCGATCTCGAGGAAACAACGAAGCAACACTCTTCCCGCATTTCAAATGCAACCTAAATCACAACTGAGGCGTCCCAAAATGCCTAGGTGTTGTTCTAAACCTAACCCTAACCCTAGTTCGGACACTCCAGGAACAATTGCAAATAAGTTCATCGAGAAACAGTGGCTGGAAAAAGATACCCCAAATGACTGCTTTATACTCAGAACCATTTGAAGCAACACTTGTAGGTGTTTTAAATGTCCTGTATCTGATGGGAATGTGCTCTGCATTTTCCTGCATTTCTTTCTTGTGCAACCTTCGGCTGAAATGGCATTTCAAAAGATCAGGTTATGGGCCATTTACAGGTTAAAATCACAATTACCACTAAAGTCTGGCTGAAATGAGTATTTGATTTGGTTTTCAATGCCAACAACAAGAAATTTGAGCATGCAGGAAGTGTGTTTTCAAACTTTGGATTTTTGACCATTTTCGACAGGCGCGCGCGGCTTATCAAAAAAAGCAAAATTGGGCCAATTTTCAATCTCGAGGAAACAACGAAGCAACACTCTTCCCGCATTTCAAATGCAACCTAAATCACAACCGAGGCGTCCCAAAATGCCTAGGTGTTGTTCTAAACCTAACCCTAACCCTATTTCAGACACTTCCGGAACAATTACAAATAGGTTCATCGAGAAACAGTGGCTGGAAAAAGATACCCCAAATGACTGCTTTATACTCAGAACCATTTGAAGCAACACTTGTAGGTGTTTTAAATGTCCTGTACCTGATGGGAATGTGCTCGGCATTTTACTGCATTTCTTTCTTGTGCAACCTTCGGCTGAAATGGCATTTCAAAAGAGCAGGTTATGGGCCATTTACAGGTTAAAATCACAATTACCACTAAAGTTTGGCTGAAATGAGTATTTGATTTGGTTTTCAATGCCAACAACAAGAAATTTGAGCATGCAGGAAGTGTGTTTTCAAACTTTGGATTTTTGACCATTTTCGACAGGCCCGCGCGGCTTATCAAAAATAGCAAAATTGGGCCAATTTTCGATCTCGAGGAAACAACGAAGCAACACTCTTCCCGCATTTCAAATGCAACCTAAATCACAACCGAGGCGTCCCAAAATGCCTAGGTGTTGTTCTAAACCTAACCCTAACCCTAGTTCGGACACTTCCGGAACAATTACAAATAGGTTCATGGAGAAACAGTGGCTGGAAAAAGATACCCCAAATGACTGCTTTATACTCACAACCATTTGAAGCAACACTTGTAGGTGTTTTAAATGTCCTGTATCTGATGGGAATATGCTCGGCATTTTCCTGCATTTCTTTCTTGTGCAACCTTCGGCTGAAATGGTATTTCAAAAGAACAGGTTATGGGTCATTTACAGGTTAAAATCACAATTTCCACTAAAGTCTGGCTGAAATGAGTATTTGATTTGGTTTTCAATGCCAACAACAAGAAAGTTGAGCATGCAGGAAGTGTGTTTTCAAACTTTGGATTTTTGACCATTTTCGACAGGCGCGCGGCTTATCAAAAAAGCAAAATTGGGCCAATTTTCGATCTCGAGGAAACAACGAAGCAACACTCTTCCTGCATTTCAAATGCAACCTAAATCACAACCGAGGCGTCCCAATATGCCTAGGTGTTGTTCTAAACCTAACCCTAACCCTAGTTCGGACACTTCCGGAACAATTACAAATAAGTTCATCGAGAAACAGTGGCTTGAAAAAGATACCCCAAACGACTGCTTTATACTCAGAACCAATTGAAGCAACACTTGTAGGTGTTTTAAATGTCCTGTATCTGATGGGAATGTGCTCGGCATTTTCCTGCATTTCATTCTTGTGCAACCTTCGGCTGAAATGGCATTTCAAAAGAGCAGGTTATGTGCCATTTACAGGTTAAAATCACAATTTCCACTAAAGTCTGGCTGAAATTAGTATTTGATTTGGTTTTCAATGCCAACAACAAGACATTTGAGCATGCAGGAAGTGTGTTTTCAAACTTTGGATTTTTGACCATTTTCGACAGGCGCGCGGCTTATCAAAAAAAGCAAAATTGGGCCAATTTTCGATCTCGAGGAAACAACGAAGCAACACTCTTCCCGCATTTCAAATGCAACCTAAATCACAACCGAGGCGTCCCAAAATGCCTAGGTGTTGTTTTAAACCTAACCCTAACCCTATTTCGGACACTTCCGGAACAATTACAAATAGGTTCATCGAGAAACAGTGGCTGGAAAATGATACCCCAAATGACTGCTTTATACTCAGAACCATTTGAAGCAACACTTGTAGGTGTTTTAAATGTCCTGTATCTGATGGGAATGTGCTCGGCATTTTCCTGGATTTCTTTCTTGTGCAACCTTCGGCTGAAATGGCATTTCAAAAGAGCAGGTTATGGGCCATTTACAGGTTAAAATCACAATTACCACTTAAGTCTGGCTGAAATGAGTATTTGATTTGGTTTTCAGTGCCAACAACAAGAAATTTGAGCATGCAGGAAGTGTGTTTTCAAACTTTGGATTTTTGACTATTTTCGACAGGCGCGCGGCTTATCAAAAAAAGCAAAATTGAGCCAATTTTCGATCTCGAGGAAACAACGAAGCAACACTCTTCCCGCATTTCAAATGCAACCTAAATCACAACCGAGGCGTCCCAAAATGCCTAGGTGTTGTTCTAAACCTAACCCTAACCCTAGTTCGGACACTTCCGGAACAATTACAAATAGGTTCATGGAGAAACAGTGGCTGGAAAAAGATACCCCAAATGACTGCTTTATACTCAGAACCATTTGAAGCAACACTTGTAGGTGTTTTAAATGTCCTGTATCTGATGGGAATGTGCTCGGCATTTTCCTGCATTTCTTTCTTGTGCAACCTTCGGCTGAAATGGCATTTCAAAAGAGCAGGTTATGGGCCTTTTACAGGTTAAAATCACAATTACCACTAAAGTCTGGCTGAAATGAGTATTTGATTTGGTTTTCAATGCCAACAACAAGAAATTTGAGCATGCAGGAAGTGTGTTTTCAAACTTTGGATTTTTGACCATTTTCATGCCAATGTTTCTCGATGAACTCTTTTGAAAGTGTCCGAACTAGGGTTAGGGTTAGGTTTAGAACAACACCAAGTATTTTGGGACGCCTCGGTTGTGATTTAGGTTGCATTTGAAATGCGGGAAGAGTGTTGCTTCGTTGTTTCCTCGAGATCGAAAATTGGCCCAATTTTGCTTTTTTTGATAAGCCGCGCGCCTGTCGAAAATGGTCAAAAATCCAAAGTTTGAAAACACACTTCCTGCATGCTCAAATTTCTTGTTGTTGGCATTGAAAACCAAATCAAATACTCATTTCAGCCAGACTTTAGTTGTAATTGTGATTTTAAAGCACCAGGCACTTTTGGTCATTGCTGTTTTTCTTCTACAGCTTTTACTGACACAAAAAAGTTGGTAGATTTCTGATGCTTATGGATTGCAAACTGAGTTGACAGATTCCATCAAGCACCATCAATTAAGATCAGAAGTGCCCAGTTACATTGACACTTTGTTTTGTTCCCTACGGTTTTAGCCCCTTATTTGGTGTTGACTGACAGAGAATACATTTTCAGGTAAGTCCTAACATTGTTTTTCCATTTATAAGTACTGTACCTTATAAATTTATTATATCTAATTTCAGGCAAACTAGCACATAGGTTTTCTGTTCATTTTGGTTCAGAACAATTTCATCCTCAGGCTCCTCTCCCTTCAAAACAGTTTTACCTGTCTGATACAGTTGTCACAATGATGCTGCAGGAAACTATAATGATTCGTTTTAATTTCTTTGGTTAAATTGTTACCTCTAACCAAACTATCCCTCTTCAAGTCATAGTTAAATTGCATAGCAATGTTGCATATTTCGAGACTAGCATTTTATATATGGAAGATCAGGCAGTATTATTTCAGTAGTTCAGGCATACCATAATTAATTCAGAGAAGAGATGTGATTGAACAGTGAGCTTTACTGGAGTAACTCACCGATGGATACCGATGGTTTTAATGAAGAATGAAGCCAGGATGGAGGTTCCAATAATGAAATGTAAATGAATAAGCAAGAACTGTGATATTTCTACATAAGTACCGTACATGGAAGGGGTTGAGATTAGAACAAAACTTTAAAATTGAATTTAAAGATGAGAAACAAGTATCATTGAGTGTTCATGTTTCTAAATGGAATTAGAAGAACACTTCTAAGTCTAATTGCTTAAAGAGCAAGTAGAACATTTGTATATACAGTAAAGGGCTGTCTTGAGACACATATTAAGATTGGATTACAATGGAAATTCCAAGCTGATTAATTAAACTTCACTCCTTTCATATAAAAAACAAATTGATTGTCATATCAAATTAATCAAATTAACCAAAACTAACCAATCCCTAAACAAGAACCCACAGAAAAGAGGTTCTGTTTGTTTAGAATTATTATTTTTTTATTGATTTTTTCATAAAATAAATTCTTAGTATTTATTGACATACAATATAGGCTATTAACTAAATGCTTAATACTTAGCACTAGATTCTTAAATATACTCTTACTTGTTCATGTATTGACATATCAAATACTTTATTCATTTAAAATTGGACTGAAATGATATTATTCATTTAATATTAGCTTTCAAATTAAATTAATAAAATATCAATTAATTGTCATATGTTTATGGACACTGTATAATAGCTTGAGTTTTCTCATTCCATACAAGTGGCTCTAACTTCCCTGTAATAACCAGTGATGTGTGTCAAAACAGGAACCCAACTGGGTAAGATTCTAATTGTTTCAATTGTCCCCTGTAGGGATGGTGCCTAGCAAAATCCAACACAACAGAATATGAGCTTTAAAGCTCCTAACATCCTAAAGGCTGGGAAAAAACCGCTCCCTGCCAATCAAGAAATTGGTTTAGTGAAGGCAGGTTGGAGGAGTAGCATGTATGTGGCAGAGTCATCTTTTATTGAAGGAGCCATGCATGTCTCACTGATATTAAAGTCAATCAAAACACAGGGGTCACTGATGCCTAGCAAGCTTAGACACCCCAGCCAAATCCAGACAAGTCAACACTAGTGGCATCTAGTTGTGTGAATTCAACAAAATCCATTCAAAGTCAGCTAATATGATTTCCTAGGTCTGAATCGTTAATGCCAACCTTTTAACTAATACTTTGCCTATAAGAACTATAAAATATTTGATGTTCAGCATTTTTTATTTCTGGCAACAGCAGGAACTTTCATGCAGAATAAAAAGTAAATTTATGAACAGATTAATACTTTTTACTGTACTTTAGATTTTTAGCTCAAATTTATGTCCCTCAAAGCAAAAGGCTTCTTGATATAAAATATCTTTTTTTTAATTGCTATGTTTATAATAGGAACCAGAAGGGAATGACCTGGCAACATCTCTTGATAAAAAAAGATTTATGAGGTCTATATCTATTGCAGGCCATTCTGCAACTGCACATACCATCTCAAGTAATAAAGTCTCCAGCATGAAATCTCATTAGCGGGATCACTTTTGAAAAGTGTTCAGCCTGTACCATCACACTGTAAAATGGATAAAGAGGTTAACCTTCCTGCAGGCATGTATTAACATTATTTCACTCCTTCATCTCTAATGATTCTGCCAGTGTCAATGTGACAAAGCTGCATACCAGAATTATCTCTTCTGCAACTGTATAGAGGAAATGATGAATAACTACAGTATGTGCTGAAAGTACTGTGTTCAATTAGAGAGGATGCAGCATTGTTTTTGCACATCTTAGGGTATTCAGGCAAGGAGAGCTGTAATGCAGCCCCAGATTATATTCTAAAATGTATGTTTAAATTGAAAGAGTGCATAACAGAAAGGTGAATCAGGTGTTCATGATTGATGTGAGATCTTGGGTTACATTGTATGTGCTCTTTGCATGTATCAACATGATCAGTCTGATGGGGAAACACATTACCAGTTTTCTCTGAGTGCTGAGTGGTTTCCAAGGAAAGAGCATAAATTAAACAAACCAATGTTACATTGATCTTTTTTATAGACATTTAGCATACTTGTACATAACCTTGCCCCTGTTCATAATTTATGTTTTCAATTTGCACCAAATGCTACTGTTTTAATCTAAAGGAATCCATTTAGTCTGCTTATTTATCCTAACAGATGTCCAATGCACATGGCTTAAAAGTGAAATAATTGAAATCTAAATTAATAAGCTGATGATGTTTAATGTTTACTTTTCTTTCTGGACTAATATAACTGAGCACCAAAAATAGAAAACAGAAAAATACATTACTCCCATGATGACTTAGTAAAGTTATTTGAGCCTGTGACACTATTTTAGATTAAAACAAATTTAATATAAAGTTAGCTAGTTAATAGTTATCACTTTAAATGGATAATCTGTCCACAAATAAATGATGCCAACAGAAATCTTAAAATAGTTGTCTTTAAATGGTACAGTAGGTGTTTGTAAAAGAAATGGTGCTTCTGTGGAAAAAGAGACAGTCTACTTGGACGTATTTCACTCTTTCTTGATTGCATTGAAGAAGGCTTGTAGTTATTGAATAAACAATAGATTATCCATTATTTTTCACTCTTAATGAGTTCCTCTTGATTTCTTAGTTCCTTTTACAATAATCTGTAATTATGGTACTATACTACTATATAATAAATATTCTCTGGTGGCATCAATATTGATTCTTCTGCTGTGCTAACCTATCCTTTAAAACTTTTAAGTGCCCTAAGGCTAATTAATTTTGGACTCCTTAAAAATACAAAATAGCATTAATGTATTACTAGTAATCTTTAATTGCCTTTAAAAAATGTATTAAAAGAGCATTGTTTATAAAGAGTGCTCATTAAGGCAGCAAAATGATTATTTCAATGCATATGGGAAACAGAAAGTTAATTTGCAACAATGCACAGTATGTCATGCTTGAAATCTCAGAGGCCCATATAATACTGCAGTAAAAATGTTAAGTATACTGTATTAGCCCATGTTCTATGATACATTGGCGCTCCACAGCCTCATTCGGTAATTGCTAACATGAATAAAATCCTAGTGTTTTATCAGTGTTAGCACTGCTAAAAATTCAGAATTTAGTTAAGTACTTGATGTAAGGAATATTGTGCACATTACCAGGATAGAAATAATAATAATAATAATAATAATAATAATTGTTTACACTTATATTGTATAGCACTTTTCTTGACACTCCACTCAAAACACTTTACAGATAATGGGGATCCCCTCCACCACCACCAATTTACAGGGTACATGGCTGCTGGCAAAGAATCGCTTTATTTGCCAAGTACATAACATTAACAAAGACTTTGCAATTAACTATAGTATTTGTGGTGTTTGGTAGAAATGACATACTTTGTACATGGAACAAGTAAAGGTTTATTCCATGTTGAAAAGAGAAGAAAATAAACACAATGTTTCGGCTGTGGAGATTTCTTCGGGTGCGACATGCTTTATCGTATATTATGTCTTCATATGAGATTGCTTATTATTCTGCTTAAAATTAATGGGATGTAATGTATCACCAGACTGTTTCATGTACAAATGAACCTCAAGCTTTCCGGAACAGATAACTCAGTTGGCAAAATTACACAACAGCTTTGCTAAAAAGCATGCTAAAATGGGGATTCTAGCTCCAGAACACCAGTTACCACTTTGAAAATGGATAGATGGCAATAATAAAAAGAGATTATTTATTGGCCAGCTGCTTTAAATGACATAAAAATGTTGTCCTATTTAATGGGGGGGATCAAATCCAAATTTTCCACACCCCATTGCTCCCCTTCAGCTCCCACTGATCGTCTATAACAAGGAAGAGCTGCTATCTAGCTAATTCATCTGAGACAGTCTTGCCTCATTAGTCAGGCCACAGATTTTGTTCTATGCTCTGCCAAAAACCCCTAAAGCCCAGTCACCCTCCCATTGCAGTTTAGACAGCTGACTAGTGTTGCAAATTGTAGCTGCAGGTTGTTTAGTAAACCCATAAGTATTTTTCCATCTCAGCCAGTCAGAACGAAGCAGCATCCTTATTTTGCTTCCCAATTTTACATGGTTGTAATTTCATAAAACAAGTGTAGATAGGAAATACATGTCTGCCACCCAGGCAGCCTTATTTAGGAAGCAGACCCCCCATTTGCATGACAATACCAAATTGAAATCTGTTTAGCATCATAGGAGCTGCAACAACTTAATTGAATAAGCAAAATTGCATGCAAAACAATTTGGTCACTAAATTTTACAATAAGGACAAATTGAACATCCGGCTTACAGAAATACATGGAGGTTAATTCAATAGCTTTTTTACATAATACATTTAATTAATGATTCTGGCTTGAGAAAGAAATTTAAATGAGAATTTTCAGTGGTAAATCAATAACCCTTACATTCACAAAGAGCAAATATAAATGTCACTAGGCAGCATTGTACAAAGGTATTGTGATGCACAATGTTCTGGATCAGAACAGTGTAGTATTTCAACATTGGTACAGTAAGGGTGTCTGAAGAGCAAGGCAGAGACAACATTCCTGCAGGGCCAAGATAATAAATATGGTAATGCTTTATTTTTATGGCATTAATTAAGATTAACATCATATGCAATTGCAATTAAATCCACTTTAAATCTTGTCCTGTAAATTTCAATCAATATTTTGCTAAAATGTGTATAAATTATTAAAAACAGAAATGAACACACACAATTAAAGACAAAATTACAAACATCTTTCGTTAGAAACGATATTTGCTTACAGTAGTCTGTTACTCATTTATCAGTTATCTGTATATTTTTCAACATTTATAGTACATTCATTCATGCAGGCAAGTAGGAGTAAAAAACTTGTGAATAAAATGAGTTCAGAAATGGGGAGGCCAATATTCATGTCTACAACTCTAGAGGAACACATCAGTCAATAGGCACCGCCTATGCCTCCCAATGTGGCCTTTAAGAGAAAATGTATTTTGCATAAATACACTGTGACCACTCATTCTGTACTCCTGCTTTGTCCAACATCAGTGTTATCTCACTACATTCACCAGCACATTGCCAGGATGTAAAAATTAGTGCGAACTGCACTCTTATCTAGCCCTCTGGTACACAAACAGAGAACCAAGTAAAACAATTGGCATAGTAGCTCATAAAGTTTATTTCACATGATTTAATCATTACAAGAAGGTCAGATAAAGAGGTTAAAAATCTTTTCCAATATGTTTAGCCCGTATATGTTTCTTAGGGCAATATATTTTCATCACAAGGTGAGAAATTGGATTAATGATGAAAGGATTTGAAAGAGGTGCATTTATTATATAACTTATAGCATCATGACATATTTGGTAAATATGTGGATTGCATGTCAGGCTCCAAACCCTTGTCAAATATATCAAAGTCAAGCAACGCTTGACTCTTTGCTTTTTCGTGCTCTTTGCATGAACAGAGGGAGAAAAACTGAATTACAAATGTACTGTTTGACAATCATCAATAAGGTAATACAGAGTGATATCTTCCTAATGTACAAGTTTTATCCATGTGGATATTCAAAATTAAACCTCTACCATTTACTTTAATTGTTTGAATTTTGTGCAAATATTTTTTAATCATGACATAGAGTGAATGATCAACTAAAAAAAACACAAATGTAAAATGTAAGCTCCCAATCAGATGTTAGCTGATTAAAAAGAAGATTTGATATACAAGCAGATTGCAGCTAGATTAATGTTAATAGCATCTTTACTTTCATCTTCTTTGGCATCATTCTATTCCTCTCATGTACCATTTTGCTCCCTCTTCTGAAAGACCAATTTGGAGACAAGTGGCAGCTATGTGAGAACATTTTTTTTTCATTCTAGTCCTTTAGAACAATTTTTAGCAAGGAAAATGAGTGTCAGCTAATTACTGCCTGGAACAGAGGTAAAAACCTTGATTGCTGCAATTTGAAAATCAATTTTCTTCAATTTTCATAGGTTATTTTCATAGAGTGGTGTTATAGTTAAATAATTAAATATCAGTGATGTCATGAACTGGTGCAGCATCTCTGTTTTTTTCATTCCGGTTTTATATAAAATTTAACATTATATTGAGCACTCTTGACCACCCCATATGAAGGTGCTCAATGCATTCTTATGCTTCTTTGGTGTCCTATACATTGTAAAACATTACAATTAATACATTAAAAGATTACAGTACAGTATGTGCCCAGTTCATATTCATTGTTTCTATTGTAACAACTTGTCTTAAAATGTATTCAAATACCTTAAGTATTTTGTAATGTAACAGTAAATTGAACTTTACCTCATACAGCCATTTCTTAAAACCAGCTAATCAGCTAGGATATCTGCTTCAACAACATGACTGGGGAATTTTTTTAATGTCTTCTGTTCTTGGTTTTAAATGCACGTCTCTGTAGAGTCCATGTGTGTGCATCTTTGACATGTCTTTAAAAGTCAATCTATGACATTTGAAGCAGCCCTTGCCACCCACTTGATTAATGTCATTGTTTTTTTGTGATGTCATTCACCAAAGATGTCTTTTTTTTACCAAAAAATATCCACACAAAATGTGTTAATCCCTATTTCTTTGATGCCACCTAAGTTTCACCTCAGCTGAAAAGCACTTTCCACCACTTCTGAAGTATGTATTCAGCTGTCTGAATCCTGCTGCTTAATGCCATATGGCTTTAGTTTACTTCAGATGACTTCCTCTCTGATGCTTTTCAGGCTTCAGACATGGAGCACTTTAGATTGTTCCAGAAACCTAATAGTGGGAATTAGTTTGCTAAGACTGAGTAATGAAAAAGAAAAGGGATTTTAGATACCAATATAGGTGCAGTGACTCAGGGTTTATTTTGTGAGTTTGTCTGACTCATACACTCAAACACACTTGAATCTTTTCATAAACAGAGCATCTAATTTCATATAAAAAAATCTTTTTTCACATGGGCACAGTCTGGTCCATGCTATTAACCACCTGTGGGCAGGATTCCTCAAGTTGTAGCATATAGTTTGGCACTGTAGCTCCTAGCTTGGATGGGCATGAGTTTCCCAGTGTGGTCCTAGTTTGCCAGGCTTGTGCCCGTACCTGAGACTTGTGTTGTGGAGTTGTCAGTGAAAGTTAAACCGCCCTCCACCAGTAGAAAAGTGTGCACATTCCTACAAGTTTGTCTGTAGAACATCTGAGTCAATTGACAATTTGTGATTGCTGGGGAATATAAAAAGGAAAATAATTGGGTAGCTCTGTGGCATGGAGGTACAGTAAGTACAGTACTACTGCCCCACAGCTCCAGAGTCAGTGCTTGCTCTTTCCTCCTGCTTACCTGGCCCTTTTTCCACTGGACTCATCTCTCAGTCCTACAGTGAGGCCTGTTCTTCTGTGATAAGCTCTTACTGCAACTCTGCCAAAGGAGGGGAAATATTTATTGTTATGAAGTGGTTAAGAATATTCATTTGCACCTGGACGGTGAGAAGAGTTAGCAAAGTACAAATTCTGTTGCTTCACACTCACTAGTGGCTGCTTCCCCATTTCTGAAATTTTATTCTGAATGGTGATGCTCATCCAAGAATCCCTTTCAATCTAACTCCTGTCCAGAGACTCAAATTATTACACAAAAGACCAAAGTTCATCACCAAAAGGCTAATTCAGAATTGAGGAGAAGGGCGTGTTTTCAGTTTTTAAACCTTTAAATGAGGTGAAAGACAGAAAAAAAACAACCTTTTCTCTAAAAAACACATTAGGCTCAGTATCAATAAAGCATGAAACTAAATGAGGTAATCAGGAATGAGCTGCACATTGGGAAAGTATTTTACTGCCACATTTAATGTTATGCATATTCATAATTAAGATCTTTTGTTTTGCTCATGATATTGTGTTTTAAATGTGCTGGTTGTCTCAGAAGTACTGTAGATCCATCAATTTGACACAATTCCTGCTGTCAGCTACTGCTTCCATCGAGGAAGAGAAAAATATGAGATGGTACAGGACAGATAAATCTGTGATACTGCATCTTGTTTTTTTATTTTTCTCCTGTCAGGTGGGATGGAATTAGAGATATTATGAGCGCACTCCTGTAGCTAGTACAAGGCCCTTTGCTTTCAAGAGCTGTGTCTGATCCCCATACTCTTTCACAAGCTTTCAGTAAAGCAATGACTGATAACACAGATAACAAGGGCCCCAAGGTAAGATATAAAGAGGTGAACCTGTAGCAGTGGGGCAGCTCAAAGCATCTGTGGCTGTGATCAGGGTCGTTCTCTTCATTGTTCAGTAAGCGCTGCTGAACATGTGACACAGTACTTCACCAGAAGAATCAGCAGGTGGTGTTCCAAGTTTATCTCACTATTGAAAATGTCAGTCTTGGCGATGGCATGGTAAGAAGTGTGCAGAACTGCATGACATTTGAGATCCCTCTCCATCTTCGCTCCTCTTGATTCTCTCAGCCTCTCCTCTCTCCCCTCCTTGACCACTGCCATGACCTTGATCTCTCCCTTTGCTACTCCCACCATTAGCAAGGACACAAACAAAAGGAGTTCATTCTGTCCATCTAGCAAATGTCTTCTCTACACCCACCGGTCACATTTTCATATACAGTATAGGATCTACAGGACCAGCTACAGTATTTACAGTATTTACCCCTGTTCCAGGATCTACACTGGTCTACTCATTGTATCAACCACTAAGCTCCACTAAATCATCCAGAACTCAGCAGTGCCTCATTTATTCCCAGAATCTTCCTTGTTTTCTCTGCTCATCTTCTTCAAGTTGTTTTCTCTCTTCACTCTCATGCCTTCCGGGTCTTTTCATCTGTCATGACTGTAATGGAGCCATATTCTCAGCAATGACACTGCCTCTGACCACCTCCCTGCACCTCATCAGGACCACCTGTTCACATTGTATAATTTATTACTTTAATGTCTGGTGCCTCACATTGTGTTCCTATGCTTAAGTCATTATAAAGTGTGCATGTAAAGTCTTTTATCATGTTCTGTTCTTGTTTGCTTGATTCTACCTGTTGTATTATGTAATATTATTGCGTGAACAGATTTCTTTGGCTCATACCACGCTATGTAAAGAATGTTTGCAGTTTTAATATTTTACAATTCATTAATTTCTTCATGGGTCCTTAGGAACAATGCATTAGCTAAATGTAGTAAATTATTCATTATAACTGTTGTTGTCATTTCTCCAGAAATCACAAAGCATATCTTTAAAAAAATAAATAGAACTAGAGGCGACAAATATTGAAGACATTGTCCTTAAGTTTGTGAGATTGGTACCTGAAGAGACCTTTTCTTTTGAAAGATTTACCTTAATATTAATTACCCTTGATAAGCACAGTAGATTTTTTTTCCTGTTCTATTTCTGTCTCTGCACACAGCTTGCTTTAACCATGCATGTCTAATGTCAGGGGTCAAAACTTAATGGGAGTGACGAAGTGCAGATGGACTCCTTCACCTTTGCTTCCTATAAACCAGAGCTGTCACTGTAAAATCTCATATCATCCTACTCTCTCATAAACCCTACAAGTAATATTTCAAGGGTTGAGTACTGCAAAATTATACTAAATGTTTGTGTGGATCTGTAGGAATGTGAAGCTTTAGTTCAGGAGACAGAAAAAGAGTATAACGATGGACAAATCTCTGATATTCTGAACTGGCCTTCAAGGCTTTCCATTCTCTTTGCTTGTTATTTTGTGACTATTACTGAGTATCTTTCACACAGGTCTTTTTCCAAGGACCAACCAAAACTGACCTCTGATTAAGCCGATTTTTAACACAATTCACTTACTGTAAATGTGTGCGTATGACTTCAAATATCAAGAATCGATAATTATATAATATATATAATATATAAATAATATACAATATCAATCATCATAGATATGCACTTACTGGATTTTCTACATTCAAAACACTTCTAATGCTTCAGATCTTTACCTATTTTTCAAAATTTGGTTTAAAACTCCAACACTGTATACAATATGCAGTATAGTAGAGTAACATATAATATAAGCAGACATAATGAATCTTTTTTTGCTCAACCAATGGCACTATATTTTATTTTGAAATCTGGGAACACCAATTGATCTTCTTTTTCTTACACAACACTACTAATAATAACTTTTATTTATAAAGCGCCTTTCCAAGCCAAAGGACACTGTACATAGTTAACTGTTGTCTTACTTGATAATAAACTTGGCTTTACTGCTACAGCACATGAGGGATCATATACAGCTTTCCTCTGAAATGTGCACTTGTTAGAGGTGGGCACCACTTCTCAGGGTGAAAAGCCTGCTTACAAGAAAATTGACTGAACCCTGGAATGATGCAGCTGTCACTGATGATTCTTGCAAGGTTGCACAGACACATGGGAAGACAAGCAGATCACTCCTGTATTGCAAGCTAATTCAAGCTCACTTAACTCCGGCAGGCTCAAGCATTTGTGTAATCCTGCTTTGGAAATCCCAGACATACTCAGCTAATGGCTGCTTTCTCTGTTAACCTCTATCTGCCCTGTAGATTCAACCTGCAGTTCAAATGAACACCTTTGTTGACTGGCATGGTATAGAGTCTTTACTATGTACAGTAAGTATTATCTTTGTCTTATGATGTTGCAACTTCCTATAAAAATACACAATGCAAAACTATTTTCTGAGATGAACTTACTGTATGTGAATTGACGATGTAAGCAGCACGCAGTGCAGACTCAGTGGTTTTTCCATTAATCTAATTAACTTCTAATTTAACCCCAAGAAACCGGAAACATCATAGAAAACAGTTTTACCAGAGACCTAAGCTAAAGCTATTTGTGGTAGAATAATCCTAATTGGATTGGCATGGTGACAAGGTGGTAGGCATTGATGGCTCACAAACATGGGGCCCTGGGTTCATTTCCTGGGGTGTTGTCTGCAGAGTTTCCCTGGGTGCTCTGGTTCCCTCCTCCCACAGTCCAAAGACATACTGGTAGATGAATTGCCTTGTAGGGAAATTGCCCCTGGTGTGCTTGTGTGCAAGTCTGTATCTTTGTGTGCCATGCAATGTATTGGCGCCCCATCCAGGTATCATCATGTGTTGTGCCTGTTGCTTGCTTGGAAAAACTCTGGCTCACGTCTCCCAGTCCCCTCCACACCCTGTTTTGGAAAAAGCAGTTAGAAAATGGAGCATTAATTCTTAATAATAAGTCTGGAGATTTCTTATTTTCAGTAGGACGGGTTGTAACTTAGGATGTAATGTAACGTGTTGCATATCTAGATATACAAGTATTATTTAGAATTATTAAAAAAGAGGATAAAAATAATTTAGTCAGTCCAATTAAAAGGGAAGAATCTCGGAGCATATTCGGCAAAGAAAAGTGAATGAATATCATGAATGCCAGATGTACATTTAAATCTGTCCACATAAAGACATTTTTGTTTTTTTTCCACTTTTTTCTACTGTTAAAGATTTCCGGCTTGAACTTTCTGAAAATTTCTCTTTTATTCCTCCATTTAGAAATGTCAGCATCATTTGATGAATCCTGATAAACACAGAGGTATCACGGCAATTAGGCTTTGTCTGGTGCTCTTTCTTCAAATTATTACTCTAAAGATTAGATAAAATAAAAGAAAACACAGTCGAGTACTGCTATTAGTCATCAGTAATGGACTGGACAGCATTTCCTGAGAGAGAAGATGACATTTTGTTTTTTGTTTCACAATATTATATTCTCTCCTACCTTCAGTCTGTTTCCATGATTCAATTTATGTTTGTAAACTACAAAGAAAAAAATGTATCAATATGAAATCACTATACATCACTTTGTACTCTTTCAAAATCATAAAAAGTTCATATGTCACAGTTTGTTGCAACATACAGTAAGTCAATGCAAATTGATGGAATTCAAGAGTTGTTGATGTTTTTAACACTGTTAAAAACAGCTGGATCCCAACATAACCACGGAGACAGAACCTTAAATCAAACAATTCACCCACAAGGGAACTTTCCTCTATTAGCCTTATCATTTAGAAAGCAGGTTGCTGCTGAATTCATAGAACTTAATTCCCTAGAGAAATTAAAAATGCATAACAAAGTTTTCACTGCCTAGGAAGGTAGTAGGAAGAAATCACTTTTGAATACTTCTGCAATAGCCTGCTCATTACAGTGCAATCTCCTGTCTGCTAAAAATTGAAAATGTATATTCATGCTGGACTGAGTATCATTTATCATTTACATATATTGGCCAGACATTTGGAATATTACACAAATATTGGCACCAGCCAGCATTAAAAAGTCACTTTGACAATGTGTACGGTATATTATAGTTACTTTACAATACTAAAGTTATTTGTAAAATTATTTTTTTCTCAAATGTGTTTTTGAAGACCATTACAAAATCTGTTTTCTTTTATTTTTGTAGTTGTCTTTACCAAAGGAACAGACGAATTATAAAAGGAATACATCTTTTCATATGCTTTCCTATATACAAACATTAAATTGCTCCATCATTATTTGCAAAGGCACGACAGACAGTTTAGCGACAGAATGTGAAGGGGAATTAAAAGGGAAACTGCAGTTCCAGTTTCTCCCTGGTTAGGAAATCTCGGAAACAAAATAAACTCAATGACAGTATAGAAAAAAAAACACAAATTTCGGATTAAGCACAAAATCGTGAACTTTGTGAAAGTACTGAAAGTCGCCATATTGTGAAAAACCCCTGGTCTCCCCACCGGCGAAAGCGAGAGTTAATACGAATTACGACATAAAGCAGGTCTTCTGCTCACTGGTTACTGTAATGACTTACCCTGTATGTACTGCGATGTAAAAGCGAATAAGTACAGGTTGTGCAGCAGATATTTCACTGCAGAAATGTTCCAATGTGATTTGCAAGCAGAGTTAACAAGTAAGTAGTATTTGTTGACAAAACAAGCAGTATGTGATACTTGTAGTAGTATTTGTTGGCAAAACTGACTCAAAATGGAGAGTAATATTTCTATTGGATTAAGAGATGCCTGCTTGTTTACAATGTCATAGGGCCACTTCAGGTTACAGGATGTTATGTTGAATCGCAGATTATGGTGCTGCGCATGCCTGGAAATGTAATCTATTTTGTCATGTAAATTGATTTTACAAGTTACTGTGTACATTTTACTTTTATTGTGGCTTGAAATGCACTCATCAATACTGATTCTTGTGTATGTACAGTTTATACTACGGAAATAGGTTTTCCTCTCATGTACCCTTCCATTATGCATTAAGGTTGCATCAGACTTGGAATATGTTTGAACTGATACTTGTTCTCAGATTAAGCAGATTCACCTTTGGTTCCGAAGGATTGCACAACCAAATGAGTGAGTCATAGAAGCTCACAGGCGGTACACCTGGAGTGATTTTTCCTAAACATTAATCTTACTCAGTATTGCTGAACACTGATTCTGCTGAACTATTCATGCAATTTCTAATTTATTTGGCTGTCAATGTAACTTTTATCCTAAGCAACTTACATTTGCACCAGCAGCTACAGTATATCACCCTGGAACTCTCAACTGACAACCCACTGAAGCTCAGGAGGTGTGAGCCTGGCCAGTACCTGGATTGGAGACCTCCTGGAAGTGGTGTTAGTGGGACCAGTAGTGTGTGATCACCCTGCAGTCTATGTGGGTCGCAATCCCCCAGTATACCGATGGGGACAGTACAGTATATTGTAAAAAAGGCACCATCCTTCAGATGAGACATAAAACAGAGGTCCAGACTCTCCATGGTTAATTAAAAATCCCAGGGGGGTTCTCAGAAATTTCCCTCTGGCCTTTACCAATCATGGCCTCCTAATAATTCTCATCTATGAATTGGCTTCATCACTCCCCATTGATAGCTGATGTGTGGGGAGCATACTGGTGCACTTTGACTGCCGTCACATCCTCCAGGTGGGGCTGCACACTGGTTGTGGTGGAGGGGAGTCCCCATTACCTGTAAGGTTCTTTCAGTGGAGTGTCCAGAAAAGTGCTATATACAGTAAGTGTGAAGAATTATTATTATTATTATTATTATTATTATTATTACTTATAAAGCTGTTTTTTTTTTTGCTGGAAAAATTTAGATTTCTACTCAAGAATGCACCTTGGATTTGAACCTACAACCTGCAGAAACATAAACCACAGCTCCACAATGCTTTCTGTTTCCTAGGATTAGAGTTTCCTCTCTAAGAGGGAAGCATTTGGGACTTAACATTTTAGTGGATTGAACACTGATTTAGATCTTAAGCCATTTTTATCAATTATCCTCCTTGTTAATCACTAATAACTATTTAATTGTGTTTAAAACAATGTGCTCAACTTTATAGTTTATATATCACATGATTAAAGAAAAAGATTGCATCTATGAAGGAAGTAGTGATTGATATTAATTTAATTGTTGTTTCATTCTTGAGAACATTAAATATTTAAATCAATTTTTAAATGTTTAATGTGTATGTATCTAATTGCTTCTTTGCTGTATGTTTATATTACAATTAACCATATATTGCTTGAATTTGATTGGGAAATGATCTCATTAGAATACTACACATCATATGACCTCAGATGAGTGAGGTCTATATGTCCTGATGAAGGTTTATTTGTGCTTAAATGGGAGTTTAATAAATTGTGATGGAGCTAATAGTTTGTGACTTGCTTCCTGGTAGATTTCCCTTGGACTGCAACTCATTATAATTAAAGGTGTGTACTTTTTTCTTCTTTGTCAAACACAGAGCCTCACCATCATGTTGCTGGATATCAGAATCCTAAGCGGTACCATGCAGACAACTAATTAAATGCAGTCTTGCGGTTACCATGGTCAGTTGCAAAACCCCAGGAGAGAATGCCTGATGAAGCACCAGTCAAACAGAGAAAAAAACATGGATTTTTAGACAGTGGGTGGCAGATTCCTATGAGTATAAAGATTTAATTACCCAATAACCTTTTGATGCTTTATTGTTATAAATGCAAAATTACCAACAAGAGCTCAAATGGGTGCATATTTATTTCACTGTTTCCTGTTTTATGTTTATTATATGTTTGTATTTGGTTCGTGGATACACACATTGTTTTTAATTTAGTGGAAAAAGAAAAATGCATAAGTTATTGCTGTTTGTGAAGAAATAAATTTCAATGTGTAGCAATATTACAGCTTTTGTGGATTCTTAAAATAATTAAAAATGACAGTGCTAAATTTCAGATTAAAGACTATTATGGACATATACAATTCAATAATAACAAAAAGTTAATATTGCAAACGTAACAATATCTAGTATTGAATGAACACAGAGACTACATTGCTGTCAAATAAAGCTCACAGCTGATGCTAAATTAGATGAGTAATGCAATTTCTTAGAACATGAATTCAGAAAATGTCCTTGTTTTTTTTAGATTAGTATGAAACTTCACTTACATGTGTGAACAGTCACATTTCCTCTCATTTAACAAGGCCCTCACATGTCTTGCCTCATTACCCAAATAGAGATCTCTGCATTTACAGTGTGCATAGGGAAACTCATTTCACAGTGAACAAGTTATTTCACTCCTTGAAAAATAAATTCCGCTGCCTCATTGTGAACTAATTGCGACTTAAAAGTCACTAATGAAAAGCAAAGCTTAATGAACATTCCTCAGGGAGACCTGCTGGTGATTCTTTGAATGCGAGAAGCTTGTTTTTCCCCTGACCCTGTAGTACACCACACTGGTAACATGAAATATCAGCTCAACAGCACAAATTGGAGTAGTAACCCATGTAACCTATACACTACTACAGTAGATTATAGTTGAGAAAGAATGACAAACACATTTATCTTTTATTATTGCTTTCAAGTCATATAAAGTTTAACCGCAACCCCTGAAGCTAAAATACTAATGTCACACTGTTAATGGAATTACAATGAAATGGAAACTGGTATATCTAGTTTATATTTATTTCAGTTTATTACAGTTTGCTGAACATCTCCAAGACTCTTTACTGTTACAAAACTGTTGTTTTAATTGCCAAAACCATTAGCTTTTGTATATAAAGTAAAACCAAGATAAAATGCTATAGATTAATCATTAAATTTAAAATAAGCAACAGCTGTGCTTTCTAATTGTTTTGATGGTTTCCATTGTGCACATTCTCTTATATTTTAAATTAGTTTCCCTATGTAGTTAAATTAAGTTAAGTTCAAATTTACATTTTTGTCTCTTTACATTGCAACTTTTTTCATAAATTAGGATTTGAAATAAAACAATAAATCTAATCATATAGATGTATCTGTCCATTTTACATTTACATGATCACAAACCTGATTTGGTCTGATTTATTTTATTTTGTATAACATTATCAAGAGTAATCACATCACACCGTCACCATTACTGTATATCTAAAAATAGCAACGATAAAAAAATTACAGCATTTCTCATAAAAACAAAATCAAGCAGTTACTTTGTTTGGCCAACAGATGGCACCAAGTACAAAGTAAAATCCAACAAGAATCCAAATTGAAGTACTGAGCTAACATTCAAATTAAGTAGACAAAGCATCCTTGCTTATGTATGTTCATTTTATTTTGTATTTATATTTGTAGCATTTATCTAGTATAAGCCTAATTAACACACTCACATAACAGTGGGTTATCATTTCAGAGGTGCAAGGGCAACAAATGAACATTTTTCAACAGGATTGATCATATAGAGCAATTTATATTTTTGATGCAGGGAACAGCCCCTGTATGACCACTTAAAATATTGTAAAACCAGAACACTTAATGGCTGCAGTTCTTTTATCAAAAAGGCACAGCAAAAATTGCTCAAAGTGAAGATGAGGAACAGTGTACTGTATTTAGAGACCAAATAAGACTGAAATATTCCAAAATGATCCCATTGCCCATTATTCCTTGTTTTCAGTGTGTCTGGGTGTGTCCCTCTGGTGTTGTTAAACGGAAATAAAAAATAAAAATTAATACAATCAGTCTTGAAGACAAGATGAAGCTCCACGGCAGAAACGTTGTATTTTCTTTCTTCTCTTTTCAGCATAGAATAAACCTATAACTTGTTCCTACACCTTATGGAGCAGATTTAGGTGTTTCCAAAACCATTAATTCTGCTTATATCATATTTTCCTTTTTCAGATGTTCTCTAAACTGGAATTCTAAGCAGAAGGTCCTGACATTTGCTTTCAATAGATTAGACAGGGATCTATTAATGTTTTGATAGTTATCTTAATAACAAGCTTAAAAACTGTCAGAAGTCACTCCTAAAACAACAGGATATCATTAAGAATATAGCTATACCCCATGTAACTTGTTTTTTTTCTGTTCACATGATTACAAGTAATATTCTTATAAGAGTAAGCCACAAGTGTCTGATTCAACAGCAACAAAGAAAAAAAATAATAACAAACTGTCAGAAAAGAATATTGTATAACACAGCATGTCACTCATAGTAAATGATGTTCCCATCTTCAGCGCCTTTCTTTTGTGCTGTAAATCTTTGTTAGCAATATTATTTAGGTGAATAACAGGCTTTTCACTCCTCTTCAAATATACCGTCTTAGCAGGTACTGTGTAAGTCAGTGATTTCAGGAATTCTTGTCTCAACTTTGATTTGATTTTCACCCATTTTATCTTCCTAAACCAGCTTGCTTGGTGTTGCTCAAATTATCAGCGATATCATCTCAATCTCCCACTTTTGTTAGCAGGTTATCTTGGTGGCTTTTATCACAGCACACATATATAGGCTAACGCCCACACATTTCCTTTAACTGCACAGAGCTCTTATTTCACATGGGCTTATATGCTAAATGCAGCATATCTTGGATTAGGCTCTGCTGCACAGTATGCATGGGTGCTGGAAAGGTACAACTGTAGTTTTCAAGGAGACTGAAAAGATGAAAAAGTCAGACAGATCCATGATAAGTGCTTATACACTGTACATTTCCATAGAAAAAAGCAAGATATTATTAATGTACTGCAACATGTATGAATTAATCAAATCTATGTAAATAAAATAAATAAGTATTGAAGTATTAATCCCATGTGATATATAATATTTTACAAATGGCATTACAGTTTGAATACTCTCAATAAAGATAAACTGTAAAAATAGTACAATATACTGTGCAGGTAAAGAAAAGTACAGTATGTCCCTTGAAGACCTGTATGTTACACTTTTCAGACAAAATTAAGCAGACAGACTTCAGAAGAAAATGACCTAGTTATCAATCAGATTGTATATTGTATAGTTTAAGCAAATATTAATATAACAATCACAGCTGAATGTACTGTATGAATTTGTAAACACTGTTCTTTCAATACTCAGTTTATAAAATGACCACTAAGCTGCCCTTTAATTTTACTGTTGACAAGAATTTATCAGTACCAGAGAAACATGATTTGTACAGACAAGAGACCATAAGGATGCTGTTCATTCTGGTACTGTATTTGTCTTACCCCCTTACTGAGAAGGACGCAGAATTAACGGACAATTGTATAGCCCATAATCTGTGCAATCCCCTTCAGTTTAATAAAAAATAACTATATAAAACTATATAAAAAATAGTGTAGAAAACTTTCTATTAATTGTATAAGGATGTGACATTGAGATGGTCAGATGATTATAGAAACATACATACAGTATTTTATGACTGTCTTGAGTTCCCTGGTGGATGTTAAATCTTTTCTCAATCAACCATTGTGCTGCACAGTAGGCAAAATGTGCTTGATTTAGTTTACAGTGGGGTGCCTGATGTACTATTAACAGGGAAATGATTTACAGTTTTGCCAGTAACTCTGATAGCTGGCATATTCACCACAGTGAAAGTCCACGTTTCACTTTCTGCAGTTTTATAACCACTTGGATGAAATAATTATAGGAATGAAATTTCGGAAGTGCATTGTTTGCCTAAATACAATTAAGGTAAATTGTTTTCAGTGCTGTTAGTTTTGGCTTTACTTATGCTGCTGCTATTAGATATAATGTCAGAATGCCTCAGATTATTTTGACAAACTACTACAAAGCTAATGAGAAATATTTGATGAGTTTTGTGAAATCAGGTCATTTAAAAATCCATCCTTTATTAATAATCCATTTATCTTGGTGTGTGTCACAAGTCTGAGCCTATCCCATGTGGATAAGACATAAGGTGGGACTGAGAGAACATGACAGCTTCTTCTTTGTATGGGACACCAATCCTTCGCAGAACCACGCAGAAAGAGACAATGCAGAGTAGCCAAATCAGACAGCAAGTCTGTGGGAGATAGGAGGAAACCGAAATACCCACTCAGTGAAAACCCACACAAAAAGCATACAAACCCCTATACACAGATGGCTAAGGCCAGAATCAAATCCAGGAGATGTGAGACAGAAGCAGTAACTCACACCCCACCAATTTAAAATTGTCAATCACATGTGTGGTTATTTGCTGTTTTCATCCTGGCAGATTTTAACCGTAGCTTTAATCTCATTTAAGACACAATATTTTTATTAGTTTAGGAACACAGCTTTCTAAATTAAGTTTAAGTCTGAAAGAATGGCAGAAAGAATTATGGCAGTCACATACTGGCTGAGGAATCCTTTTTCTACGTCAGATTATTACTTGTGCTTTTGGCGTTTGTTCCTGTAACTGCATTTTTCTACTTATTCACATAATAAACAAAGGTATTTTGCAGCCTTCTCATTTGCAGAAAACCTTTTAAATACTTGCATGATGATCCCATGATAGAATATCTAAGTATTTTTCAGTATAGTGTGCTTCTTCTGCATTTTTTACCACCTTGTGTTATGTTCACTTAATTTAATTTTCTTTAGTTAGTTCAAATACAGCCAGTCATAAACCTAGTCCACATACATTTTACAATTTTTATTTTCCCATAGAATTCATAGAAGTGGTGCCTTTGCTGTTTATGAGATTTACAACAGAATTGGGTGACTTGTTAGATTCTTAAATATATTTAGTGTTTCATGTTTGGGATCAAAAACACTAGCTCAAACCAAACTGTATAGACTGAACTCTTCTGTGGGCAAGATTCATTGCATTAGACCAATAAATGTGGTTTCCTTGGTGAAATATTACATATGTCTTACATTTTGTTTGTAGGTGCTTCATTTCCATTGACCTTGGACTTGTCTCTATGCCCACTCAACCCCAGTATAACAGCTGTATGCCAAACTTTGGCTACATGTGCATTTATGTAAAAGAAAGACAAAAGCCTTTTATATGGTATGTTTAATGGTTCTTGTGATGCTTTGAATATTATGCTGATCTAATTCATTATTTCAAAGACATTATCCAAATGATGAAAAATAGGCTGCCAAGCACACTGAACTCAGTACTAGTCATTCCAGTTCTTTTTTTTTTTCATGGGCAGGAGAAACAAAACATCACAAGCCTTTCTCTTTGGTGATTTGGTCCATTTTTCAGACTGTCAGTCTGTCTGTCTGCATGAACTCTCACTGGGCTGTTTTTTTTCCTGAATAATTTTGACGCTAGTCTGTTTAGCAGAGTTACGACTATAAATATAAATAGGCTATACTGTTAAAGGACCCAAGTGTAGCCTAGCATCCATTAAATTTCCATTTTGATTCTGTTTATCTAACTGTTATTTTATTTTATTCTGAGTTGGTGGTGCTCAGCATGAAATTAAAAGTCCACAGTTTTTTACACAATGGGTGTTTTTTATCAAAGGTGGAGAAACTAATTTATCAATTCCTTCTATACAGTAGATCATTGGCTGCCCCTCATTGCTGCGGATGATTGTTTGCCCGAACCTGAAGGAGACTGATAAGGTCAATTCGTGCTAGCAGGTCGAGCAGGTGTAGTCCGGTGGGGATGTCTGGCCATGTGCTGTGCGATCTGGTCCCGCTGACCTCTCCGAAACTCCTTCAATGTATCTCCTCATTCTGACATGTTTGGGTCTCAAAGGGCTGGGTATCTTCCCAGATATTCATCCTCCATCTGGTCCTGCTACAGATATATATTTATTTAAAAAAAACTCAACTTACACACTCTGTAGAGGAAAGTTTAAATGTCCTTTTTTTAAGATCGTATAACAAAATGCAGACAATAACATTAAGAAAATATGTCTTGATAAGATGATAGTTGTAGCCCAACCCACATTTGTACTAGGTGACTCAGACTATAAAACCATTGACAGTTTGACGTTTTACAATATTTGCATGTAGTCTAACACACATCAGGTATCTTTCTGCAGTGATAGACTGGAATTATACTACAGCTCCTTTCACAGTGGGGTGGCCTCTTTTGGGCCCAGAGGATAGTGATAGTTTGTTGAGCTGTCAGACATAAATTAAAGGTTAAATGGAGAGTTTACTGTTTCCTATGTTGATGCAGTTCTTTTAATAGCAGGCTTGAATAGCATGAACATGTTGCCCTGAGTCAACATGTCACAGAGGCAACATGTCTATCACTCAGTCTGCTCGGTCCTAAAAAGCCAGTCCATCACAGAGGTATTAGTCAGCAAAAGATCCTTAGTTCTTCTCCTTCTGTGGAAGAACTCTTCACTTCTCTATTCCACTGGATGGATGGATTCCTGTCAAACTCCTTTTAGTTCTCCCTCTCCCTTCCTTGCTTCACTTTCATTTCCTGGAACCCCTGCACTCAGCTGGGCTTCCCGTTACCTGGACGATATACGGTAAATTCCATGTCTCAGAGGCGTACTGGTACACCATAGCCAGCATAACCACTGGCACCCGGTTCCCAACGATAAACACAAATCTACTGCTCTGTACAGACCACAGGGAATTCACATTAATCCAGGAACACAGTACACACCAGAAAAACAAATGCTAAATTCTCCCTGGATCCATCTTCCTCTTCTAAATTCAATCCATTAAAAAAATCCCCATAAGTCTTCATCATCTCTTTCTAACTTGTTAAACCTAGAACTGGTGTTTGGGCTGCCAACTAACAGTAAAGCAGAGGAGTTCCATAAACTCTATATGAATCTGGATTCCAATTATACACTTTCCTTTCCTGAGCTGTGAAAGCTTAGACACAGCTCCCTGCTGTCTTCACCTGACTGCTCCTACTCCTGAGGAATGTCCAGTTATACACAGGGCCAATCAGCTAAACATTTTTCTGGCTGTGGAACTGAGAAATCCAATCAGTCAACCAAGGTAGGCATGTCCACTTTACTCTCAAGACAGAAGAGGCTTTAACTCAGTCTCCACATGAGCCATCGCTGAATATAAATTATTTCGCAAAGTACTTGAGCTGTGGATCAGTCGTTTACAATTCTGCATTCTAAAATATACTTTAGAGTTGCTTTTTTTAATTTTTCATATGTATTATCTTGAGATACCCGTATTTCAAATATACTATTGTTAATGTGCGCATTTGCCCCCACACTATTTTCTGTTACTTTGAAGTTAGTGATCACGTAAGGGAAATGTGTACTATCCATTGAGTTCTTTTAGTTTACAGGCAACAAAAAAATACAGTATGTTCTGTCTTAAGAATACTGTAATTAGAGATCCAAAATGCACCTTCGGCTCTACTACACGAAACGTTGTGTTCTCTTTCTTCTTTTTTTCAGCATGGAATAAACCTATTACTTGTTCCTTCACATTACCAGCATACCCTCCTCCAAAGCCCTTAAGTGGATCATCAGTGCAACAGCGCCTCGCTTTAGCGAAAGTAGTGGGAGCACAAATATGACGTCACTGCGGCAGTTACCATAGCGACGATAACAAACGAAAGGTAGGTAGGGCATTTTTTAATCAGTTGTGAAGAGATAAGTAAAATTTTGTTACAGGTAAAAAGTAACAAAAAACGTAACAATTATCTGTTTTGAAGCTAGCTCGATTTACTTTCTCCAAGATAAAACCGGTACTTCGGCTGTGTTTAAAATGTAACTCTACAGCTGCATGCTTTCTTTTTTAGTTCAGGATGAAAAGGTTCAAGTGAGACGCTGAAACACACAGCCTGCACTGTTGCAGCGAAAAGAAATATTCACAGCAGGAAAACATGTCCGCGACGGCAAAAAAAGAAAAGTTCGTGGCTCATAACTGGAAAAATGTGCCTGGATCAGAACTGAAAAAGATGTCCCTCCTGCAAAGAGCTCGGTACCTCGCTTACGAGGAGCCGAGCAAGGAGGTTGTAAACTCAGTTTTGATCTCGAAGCAGCGGCTTCGTGGGAGGGCACCCGTCAGCAGAAACCCGCAAAAAAACCCAGACCCAGAGGCAGAGGAGCAGCAGAGGAAGCAGGACACAGTGATCGGGCAGCTAAGGGCTGCGGAAGCTCGCAACAGGGTGCGATCGATGAGAGTACGGTACCAAAGCATGAGAGTGGGTTTGTTTTTGCATTTTTTTATCATTCTTTTTTGTTTCTCTTTTACATTTTTTTTTCCTGATTCGACACAACGCACAGAACGAACATGATTGTGTTAATTCTTTGCAGGCATGTTGCAAAGTTGGCCTGCATTAATCGAAGTCCCTGTCTTATACTCTATAGCTCGTAACATCTGGAATTATAAGTAAACTAATTCACACTCAAACATAGACACGTACTGTACAGTACGTACAAAAGCCCATACAAACTTGGTCTCAAAGTCTTTACAGATTTCAGTTTATATCCTACAGTGAGAACAAGGACAGTCGTACTGTAGGTCTCTATGCCATTTTAGCAGTTTTTAAAGAGCTGTCTCCCATAGAGCTTTTTTATTTAATCTATTTTTTGTGTGATTTTTAGAAGGCATGTACAGTAAGTGCTATTTGTTAGTATGTTGCAAACCGGAACGTGGGCACTTTGACTTAAGCATGAAAGCTATGCAGAAGATACTGTAGGATTGTTTGTGATGCTAAGTAGACTAGTAACTTAGGTCTGGCTTATGAGGCCCAGTGGAGTTCAATATTGTAGCTCACAGAGTATTTTGCTTTGAGCAGTCAGCCTCATGACAATGGGCAGTATAAAAAAAAAGTTTTTAAAACATTTTAGGGTTTATTTAACTGAATGCTATAGTTACAGTCATCCTAGCAACACAAATCTTACTGAAGTGTGGATAGGTTCTATCATCTGCTTTATATAGAATTGTGACTTTTATGTGTTGAAAAATAACAATTTTGTGTTTCATGTCAGACTACATAAAATGGCCTATAACATGAAAACAAGGTGAGAGTTGTTGGATATATGCAGCAGCCTCTCTTTATCATCATTTCGTTTCTAATTCCAGGCCCAAGAAATCAACCATCTGATTTCTTGCCAGCCGACTGCACAGAAAGCTGTTCGACTGGAGCTGCTGCTACCAGCCAAGCTTGAAAAGATCAGCCCTGGCAACGACGCGGTAGATAAACTAGAGGTGAGCACTGCAGTGCATTACTTGTGCCTTCTTGGCTCCACCTGTTTTACATACATTTTTCTCTATCATATAGTTTTCCTTTACACAATAGGAACTGCAGATGATAAGATATTATAACCATTTTACATTTTAATTGAACTTGAACTTGAACTTTATTGCCACATGTAACCGGTACTGGCACAATGGAATTCTTACTTACAGAAAGTCTCTCGATTGTAAAACAAAACAAAGTGCAAACAGTGCATCAAGACAATATACAAACAAACAATAGACAATGTGCAAGTAAACATGTAGACAGTTTGAATGTAATGACATTAAGGAGTCTGTCCTCAGGTTTAAAAGCATTTGTCTATCATAAGTAATGACAGACATTGAGCGTCCAACACAAAACAAGAGTATTAACGTATTAATAAACATTAAAACAGTCACACAACGAGAAAGCTTTCTGTAAACCGTCCCCATCTTTCCGGCGCCGGAAGTCAAATTTATTTCACATACACTGTTAGTTTTTCATGTGGCACAGGATGGGCACATTTTTACCTCCATACCCTTTTTTA
This sequence comes from Lepisosteus platostomus, assembly GCF_059453375.1. Classification (NCBI taxonomy): domain Eukaryota; kingdom Metazoa; phylum Chordata; class Actinopteri; order Semionotiformes; family Lepisosteidae; genus Lepisosteus; species Lepisosteus platostomus. The sequence continues at coordinate 23,170,423 of NC_142625.1, forward strand.
TAAATGGATAATGGTAACAAGTCCACTGTCCAGGGAGAAAGACTGGTCCGTTATGGATGCTTTGATGTTTGTACCAAAGCTGCCATATTCATTTCTCTTTCATTAGATTACTTGTAATCTACCTTCCTTTGAAAGGTTACCAGATTTGCTTTGCTATTTCCCATAGTTTTAACATGCATAAAACAAGTACCTATTTTGGTATTGCCGTATTCTGTGCTGTATATTGCTGTGACAGCCCAGGTTCTCCTTTATAGTCCTGCCCCTGCCTGCTGAGTCCACCTCCTCTGCCGCATGCCTTCACAGAGTTAGACAGTCTACAGCTGGAAATCATCAAAATAAAGGATAAACAAACAAAAAAATATATTTTGACTTAGGCTGCACTGCTTGCTTCAGGGAAGAAATCTAGTGGAACAAAAAAAAAAAAGCCACACATGAACACACAAATAAAACCTTGAAACCCCAGAACAGTTGTTCCTGCAATGTCCTGTGGTCGAAATACTTTCATTCTTTTGCTTTTTTGCTATCAGTTCTTGCCCAAGTTATGTTATTTAAGGGTTTCAGCTTTGGAATTGTTTTCATGGGTAACCAGGATAAGAACATTACACTTGTTTGTTTAGTAAAAAGAATTCATCTGGAACCAAATAAAGGGGTTGCTTTAATGAACTGATAATAAGAGAAAAAAACAGATTTGCAGCATAATCCAAGTTCCTATTGTTCTTTGCAGGGAATACCCTGCACTTATTTAATTGGTTGGCATAATAACTCCATTGCATTTCCGATTACTAGCCCTTACCTAGTGGACATTATTGAAACTAATCTCTCCAGCTGTGTTCTATATGTGAATGAGTTGGGAGGTTGGAATACGAACCAAGGGCTACTCTATGCCATACCTGTGTGTAATTTTAATTATTAATGAGTATACACAAAAAAGTAAATGGGCATATTTTTTTCTGGCATATTGTATATACTCAGTCAATAATAATAATAGTAATAATCAGTACTTCTGATTGCACATTTTTCATGTGGCTGTTCATTATTAATGTGCACTTTGTATAAGAATTAAATTTGGATATTCATTATTATGTCACTGCTCTAGTACAAAGGGTCTGCACACAAGAGATCAAATTTCATTACATTTTTTTTAAATAAGGTACAGTTCAGATACAGTCTCAATTTGGATTTGGATGAAAATTTGCACATATTGACTTAATTATTTTGAGAAAAGAGGTGGTTTGTCATCATAGAAGGTTTTAATTGAATAATATAATAAAGTCCATTATATTTTGCTACATGTATTTAAAATTTAACAATTAAATTTTTGTTTGTTGTTTTGAAAGGAGCAGATACAGTGTTAAATGTTATCTCAGCCGTTAAGGCCTTTTCTTAAAAACTGCAGTCATATCAGGATTTGCTGAACCCCACCCAAGCGATAAGAAGGTTTATGTCATATACTGAGCATCAAAATAAACTATTGCTCTGTTTATGCTTGTATGTTTTATAAAATCAGGTACTGAATATGGATTTGGGGTATTAATTAAATCTTTTTGATGTCATTTCGGTTAATTGATCATTCATGACTGACCAAATGACCTTTATTTGTCAGAGATGATAGGGCAGAGGTCTTCAGGAGATCTAACCTCTTGATTGCAAGCCTGGTGAAAAGAAAGAAAAATAAAAAAACTAATATGCTCTGCGTATCCACAGAATAATGCCTGCGCAGTAAGTATCTGATGCAATGCGCTATGTGGACTTGTCAGCTTCGGAGCCTGCCCCTCTTTATCAGTGAATCAGCCTGACTGCCTAGCTCCGCATTGATCAAGTTGTGGGACCTCGCTTGCTACTCTTTAAGCAGGCTGATCCTAACATGATTCCAGCTGGACAGCACATGTCTTCATGCTGCTCGTTTAACAACAGCTAAATTGTGAAATGAAAATGTGACAGTTATGCCGTGTATGCCCTCCTCTCAAGAGCCCCTTTCACCATTTGTGAAACAGCTGGGACAACTTGTGACATGTAGGGCTCAGGCCCATGCTTAACCATAGACCAGGTTCTACAAGAGGAATGGGACCGATTCCCACCAGACAGCATGTGCAACCTATTGTAAAGCATGCATAACAGATGTACAGCGTACATTGCTTCCAGTGTTGGACACACATGCTACTAGCCTTTGATTTTCAAATTAGACCGCCTTGTTGATCAGTGCTGTTGTGCTATGTTAACTCAATCTAAGTCCCATTCTACAAAACATTTAATTTCTTTAACTCTGTGAATTATATTTGCAGTTAGTGTAAATTTATTTTGATGTTCAGCAATATTGGTGGTTCACAATAAATCACAGTTTGAGATTTACTGTTTATTATCAGAAATTATATTTTTATTCATTTTACTTTTAAAAATGTAAAATAGACTAGAAGCTTCAAAAATATTTACACATTATTCAGAAATACTTTTAAGTATAATGATTTTAAATTCAATATGCAATATTAAGCTTATTCTCATCTTTCTGACCTTGATGGTTTATGGAACTATCTGTGACAAGTAGGTAGCCTAAGACTGTACAAAATAATGTTTTTCATGTATTAAGTGAAACAAAGCATTTTTTAGAAATGCACATTTTAGAACAAAACAAAAATAGTAACCTTTAATTACACCTGCTTTCCTTAAAAACATATTTTTATTGAAATAATATAGCAGCTAAATGAATCATTCTGTCTACATTAGGGACTTTAAAGTGGAAACCATAAGTCCTGCAGTGAATTTGCTGCACTATTTCCTTCAACTTTACATCTAAAAGGGTTTTTATTCTGCTTTGCTTGACTTACTCTATTCTTTTAGATTTATTATAAGATTTTACTTTTCTCTGGTTCCTGTTTAAATAAATATTTTAGCTGTGCTTTGTGTTCACCCTTACCCATGCTGAACAGGTTCATAAATCTGTCACTAAAGATTTTTGTTCTCACCTCTCACGTAACTTTTTTTTATTCCACTGAGAAAGCTTCGGGGTGTTTCCCTGGTGACTGCGAGTGTGGCAGTAAAGCAGAGTTCATGCATTATTTTTTAAAGCGAGATATCGCCAGCAGTGCAAGCAGCACCGTTGTAGAAACACGCCAGTATTGGTTAACTATTGTAAAGATTAGCTAAAAAGACCATTTCAGCAGGAGTAAGCCAATGCTGCAGCTATAGTGGTTAAATCGTATTCAGCTGACAATCCAACAAATAAACGTTTGGAGTGTCCTGTTCTCTAACACAGCACTGTTGCAATTTTTAATTTTAATTTTTGTCATTGGGTTCAGCTGCAGGAAGTTGCAAAGAAACCCCTTCCTCAGGATATCCCCTATGGCTTGAGGTGTGCCTGTGGAGGATCTTGTGCATGCAAAGCAGATTTTAATGATCTGGTAGCTAATTGTGTCTTTCATCGAATGAATGTTATGTTACGATCATAAATAAGTGAGGAGAGAACTGAGAAGATGCTTCACTCCAAAGTACTTATTGGATCTCTTTAAAAAAAAAACAAGAACCAGTCCTTCTAAGTACTTACCACTTTAAGTCCACATCTCTTTATCAGTAATTTCTGTTTGGCAAGTGCCTTAAATAATTTCTGAGTTGCAGCATCAGTGTCTTTTGTTTCATGCAGACAAAGTTAGCTGTGTGAAGAGGTCCTTTCTTTGTCATAACGGCCAATGTTAAATGTGATAGGCTTAATAATTGCCCAGTTAACTGTCTGTTCTTCTATGCAGTGCCAGATGTATCTAAAATATATACTTGAGTTCTCTTCTTCACAAATGTATATTTCTGTTTTCAAATTTTTATATTTGCTGATCAGCAGCTTTGTGGGTGAATGCCTCATACTTAATTTGTTAATTATATTTTTAAAATATTTTGTTTTCTTTTTTGCCTTGCAGAGGAAAAGAATTGAAGAGATTCTTGAAGACGAAAGGGGACTGACAATAAATCGAACATGAAATCCATTGATGTGCTTTTGTATTATAATTAGTCACTGTTAGGTCACTTGCTTGACCATGTACAGTGTAGCAGCTGCATACAAATAGGACTTTCTCAAGGTAAAGAAAAAGGACCTTATAATTTCTGTACCGCAGTATCAGTATCTTCTTAACAGCCCATACAGCATTTAAAGAAAAATGTAATAGACTAGGTTCTGCAAAAGCTATTTCAGAAATAGGGTACAATAATAAAGATGATCAAATACAATGCTATGTATAATCAATGTCTTGCAGAGAAAGCATTGATGTCAGTGGGAATGACTGAATGATCTTACCCTGAAGATTTAGTGCCATAGTGGTTTTCCATTTTTTCATGATGTTTTATAAAAACACCCTGGCCATGTCTTTTATTATTTTAATAGTAAATGTGAACAATACAGTTTTGAAAACCAAATCAATAAGCATGTGAAGTTTTGCTCACATTTACTTTAATGTATGGTTTGTCTGCTATTTTGACTCACTGAAGTAATCACTGACTGTTCTCAGAATTGCAGAAATTACAAATCTGTTTTCTTTCCTGGCTTTTGGGGAGCTGTGTTTGCATCAATTCAAAGTAGCAGTCTTTCTAATGAAACAACATGAGGTAAAAAAGGGATGCAGTTGCATAAGTGGTCCCTATTTTCTCATGTAAAATTAACCACAGGGAGGCTCTGTACCCAGTAATTGGTGTGTGGGCTTTTCTTTTCAACCATTGAACAATTGTTTTTTAAATAAAGTGACTCATGATGAGCAGCAAGGTTGCGTGGTGATTAACATTGCTGCCTCCTAGTGCTTGGGACCCTGGGTTCAGTTAATGGAGTCCTATCTGCATGGAGTCTGTGCTTGCGTAGTTACCTCCCAATGCTCTGCTTTCCTCCCACTGTCCAAGCACCTACTGGTAGGGTATGAGACTTCTGGGAAATCTGGCCCTAATGTAAGTGTGTATGTTTCTGTTTGTGTTGGATGGATGGAGTGCAAATCCAGGCTGCTTTCCTCAGCAACAGATGTGTATTCCTAACAAAAGAAAATGGATAACTCATTAGTATGAGCACATGCTTAAAGATAAACAAAGCAGAAGTCCACAACTTTTAAGTTATGAATGAAAGAGCTGTTGATCATCAGTAATTCAGAAAAAAATGTGGAGAATATATTCCTGATGAGTCTCCACCAGCCAACATTTTTGAACAATTTGTAAATCATTTTGCCATGACATTTACCATTCATGGATAACAATCCAAGAATCATCATTTCAATATGACGATGACGTTATGTGTACTACATAAAGTCCTGGTGCTAAAAGCAAAGCTGACCTTTAATTGTACATCAAGGGTACTGTGATCTCAATCTCATTATTTGACCTGTTTGTAATTCTGCTTGTATTACTTGCATGTGTCAACAATTTTACATTATGATGAATTTTATTAAGAATATAATTATTTTTTATTCAAGTTGGCTAATTGAATTCATATTTATTGCAACTGTATCAATATGTTTTGTTTAAAAAGTAATATCTGAACTAACAAAACTAGGAAAATGGAAGAGAATTTACAGTCCTAATCTAGTAACCAAGTCATTCTTCCCTATAACTTTCATTGTGGAAATTAAGTTTTGAAGGCTTGTAATGAAGTTGTTTTGCTTGAAAGCAGTGGATTTTGCTGGTATAATTCCAGCATGTTTTATTTTGATACATTCCACATTCAATTTTAATGGTCATTTTTTAATGAAGTAGAGCCCTGAGTTATTAGGTATTTAACTGTCCAAAGCACAATTTGTCTATCCACTGCTCAGAGAGACTTTTATTGCATCTATCATAAATACATCACTGACCCACTGAGGTGTATAAGAAATTAAACAGTATATTGGTAGACACACAATATTGCCAGAGTATTTCACAGGATGGGTTTGGAAACTTTTATTGACTACAAAAACTTTGATAGCTAATTGCACTTTTTATCATTTGTTGGAAAACCAATCCACTGGATAAAGACCTGCAATGAGGTTTAATGTAGTGCAAAGTATGCTCCAATAAATAATGGATGTTGTGATAATCTGAAAATAAATGTATAGTGTACATTACAAAATGTTTTTTAATGTTTTAATAATCTGCAAAGCCTATCTAGCATTATATTCAAAGATATATCCAGTTACTGACTAAGCTACATACATTGGATTAGAAATGTTGCCATATACTTCAGTCATCCACCCACATCTTGCCCACTCCCAGTACTATTCAATAAGACAACAGGTGGCTTTGTTGATTGTTATTCGTAAAGAATCTATGTGGAACTTCACTTTATGGAGGTTACAATGAAAGATCAGGAAGTTACGTTCACTCTCACAGCTGCCCTAACACGTAATCATTCCTGACATCAGTTTAAAAAAGTATAAATACCAATATGTCAGCCCCTTTTACTTTGCATTTTGTCTCCTTTCTGCAGCCCCTTGGTGGACTTCTCACACTGCCTCAGCCAAGCAGATTAAGCCAGATCTTACTATAACTAAGTGATCAGGGTGGTGTTATTCCACGTGAACTGAGTAAAATAACAGCATTAAGTATGTGATTAGATGCAGCACTTATGTTCTTTGACAATGGACAGATCTAAGTTAAAATTAAAATATTGCAACCACAGTACAAACTGAGCCATTTGCAAAATTTTGGAGTGTGCGTACTATACCTGCAGTTCATTCAGTATGAGTGCGTCAGTCAGTAGATAGCACAATTACCTACTGTATGTCTCTGATATAGCAGAGGTACTTAAAGCCACACTTTAAAATGGATCAATTGAGACCTGGTTTTTCCATGTCCTTAGATTTAATAATACATACACCTCAGTATACCTGCCCACATTCCAGTGGGAGGCTTTGTAATGAGAAAAAGCTGACAATTGTTCTGTCATTTCTCTGAAATGCCAGTCAAGACTGATAATATTCCCTTAGGACACGTGGCATCTAGGATGAGCTGCTATAGCTGTGAACAGTAACCATTAGCTACAATTTATTAGATCAACTGCTGGTGAATCATATTTCTTCTCTGCCATTTCTCTTGCATTACCACACAAAGGAGCACATAAGCCAAATCACTGAAAAGGTTATTATCTGTGATTGACTTAGGGGAATCTTCCTTGGTTTCATAATATTGACAGGGTTCCAGTAGAGTAGGCTGACATATCAGAGGATGTGTCTTTTTTTTTCTTAAAATTTCCGTTGTAGCTCAAATATTGCACTGCACCAGATTTAAAAGTTACATCAGTTTTTCTACTAAATACACCCCACACATACACTCCCCCTCAAGGCATTAGAGTTTACTACAATCAAATGAGATATATGCAGAAAAAACATATAATTCATGACATAGTTCAATATCTCTGTAATCTAAATAGTCTGCATTAAATGTTCCTTGAAAAGCAATTTTGTTCTTGCCCACAAAAGAAAAAAATATAATTTAATTTCTAATTAGTAGAAATATATTTTAAGAAATACAGAAATATTAGGATTGTGAGATTTAAAATACTGTGCATAAACATCAGTTGTGGAAACATCGTTGAAAGCAAAACACTGTAACTAAAGAAATTAAAATCTTTGAATTCTACTATGTTCCAAAATTATGATCACCACTGATAAAACAGCTGACCTGCTTTTATGACTGAGAGAACAAAAAAAAACTGAATTCAGGCTGTAACATACAATGAACATTTTTAATTGATAAAAGCACTAACAAAACCTGATACACTAATTTGCATTGAATACAATGGCAAAATTTAAAGATGTAGTTGTTTTTCACGGACATCGGAGGAGATACTAGTGACACCAGCTGGCCGGTCTATGCATTGCTTATTAACTGTAAATTGAAATCGGCAGTCACAACACTTCTAAGGGAAAGAAAACTGATACAACAAAAATAAATGTGTTAAAAATCAATTAAAGTTAGAGGTCATTAGCAGGAAAGGTCTGTAAAATAGCGTGGTTACGGGTTTTATAAAACATCTGACTGCCACTACACATTTTCCTGGGAAGAAGTCTTAAATGGATACATTTGAGATAATTATAACCTTGAGGTCTAAAAGAAGATTTAATTTGTCCTTTTTTAGTGATCTTACTTGCACGTCGATTTTCTCATACATTTTAAATCTATTATGTGACCGGTAAAACTATGATTTATGATTTCATTTGCTTATAAACCTTTTTGTTATCCCAACAGTCGGCGTTAAGCATGAAGAAATATCAAGACTGTCATCTGTCTTACGAACGACTCCTTCCTTTATGAGATTTTAAGTCTCTGCAGCATTTTGAGTATAAATTCTGGGTGTATACACTAATTACCCGGCTCTTTCTCTTCTTTTTGATTGAGTCTAGCATGGTTTATTGGTGGAGTTTGGCGACATCTACTGAAACTTTGGAGAGCGCGCGACCGTTCACCTTCGGTTAAAACCCAAGAAGATAAGAACAGAAGTCCAAGACTGTATATGACAATATAGTATAGTAAAGACAGAAATAAAAAAAATATATATTCTATCGCCAATAAGACGAGTTTCCTCTAGTTTTAAATTATGATTACTTACAGCAGGAACAGGATTTTGCAACTAATCGTATAGTTATGGATTAGATTTTTTCTAAAACACTCACAATGTCCTTCAGTCATAATACTGTATGTTATTATATCTAAAATGTTAGTGACAGTGAGATAGATAGATACTTTATTGATCCCGTGAGGGAAATTGCAGTACAACAGCAGCTTAACACAGACAACACAGCAACAGTATAACGAATGATACAATAAAAATAATAATAATAATACAATAATACAATAGATACTCACATTAAATGCTATTTGAGATTTCGCCTTGTTTTCAACTTGTAACAGAGAAATTAGCTCTAAACAAAATTATAGATGGAAAAATGGCTCTGAATTGAAATCTTGATCAGAAAAGGACAGTGAAAATGTTTGCACAGAAGCAATTACATTGTCTTTACATCTCAATAGGAACTTGGCGTGGGCATTGATTCAAATAAAATAAGCAACCAACAGTCTGATTTTTTTAGATGTTTTGAACTACCGTTTTGGCACTTAGAGAATATGAATTATTTTTGTTGCTTAACGATTCTCCAAACAGGAATTTCGTTTTTCTTGTGATACATATTACACCAAATGTTCAAATTTACTATTTGCATCATTTACAGGCACCATATAGGTTTTGGATGTAAAACACGTCATGACTTGTAAGAACCAGTGATGTTAAAGTCAAAACTAACAGAACTAAGGTAAAAGCTGTACAGATATGACTATTATAAAGTAGCCTAAAGATTATCCACCAGTAGACGTCTTCTGCTTGTTAAAAGCAGTGTTCTGAACTGACGTCACTCGTGTGAACAGTGTTTTAGTTAATAATACATTTGGACAGTCATAATAGTTGGTAGGTTTATGGAATCAGATAAGCACATAAACGCAGCAATGTGACTACAAATCATGTAGTTCCAGCGATTAGTACATAATGTGCTATTTCAATATGTGGATAATAATTTTGTAGAAGTGCTGTAGTTCAAAATATGAAATATTGATAGTTCTACTCAGAAATTAACAGATATTTTGCTTTGCCTTGCGTGTATAACAACACATATTAAACTGAGCTGTGTAAAATCATCAAACTGTAGTAAATTGTTATGAATAAAGTTTCTTTCAGTTCTAAAACTGGTTGTGTACTGTATTCTACGACTGCAGATACTTGATAGTTGTGGCTTAACTGTTGTGTTTTGAGTATGTTGTACTTTACATGTAGTTGAGAATTAAGTCACCTTACTTTAGCTAGTTTACTTTCTAGGGTTGTATACAATAATGTGTGATTGCCCACTGTTAATCAGGGAATTCCATAACATTCCTAAATAATTATAAGAGACATACTACTAACACTCTGCGAACTCCTTCTTCGGTCTTCTTTGACTTCACTGGGAAGGGTTAAAATTTATTTTTACTATTTTACTATCATCTCTTCCTTTCCTCAAAATCAACGCAAATAATTAAAATTAACGCGCTGACCTTCCAGGCATGTACTGTGTAACAGCCTAATCCAGATGAACTGCATAACACAACTGTGAAAAGGACAGTGAAACAACGAGGGGCTTGTGTTACCTGCGCGGTGGAGCTGAGTGCCGAGAGTGATAAAACGTTTTCGTAGGCTTGCTGTCATTTTGATTCCAGTCTAGTGTGCCCGTGCACCCAAGCTAAATGATGCAGGGCAATTCAGTGTATCAATAAACTGACTTTTAGAAATATTTTTAACAGTGAGTCACAGTGAGATGGGGACCGAACAGGTAAATACATGACCGTACGTTTCAAAGACGTGATTTTTTGGAACCCTTACTTGTTACGGGAAAAATGTACTGTTACACCAGGAATTTTAAATTGTTTAAATTGAATTAATCGTCAGGCTTCTGTGCTGTTAGGCTACCAAAAATGTGTGTACTTTAAGAATACCGGCAGCAGCAAGAGCCTTCTGTTAGATCTATTTTCAGTTTGTACTGTTTATGATGCATGTGTAACAACAAAAAATATTATTAATTACTAGTAACGACAGTAAGCATTCGCGAGATGCATGATAATTCCCCAGCTAACGTAACTTGAGGCTCTCATTTTGAGTTGTAGCGCGCAGAGACAGGAGTTCCAGCAGAAGGGACGATTACTAAGGAAGTCCTCAGCAAGCCGGCGGAGTCGAACTGTCTGAGTGAGCGCCTGCGCAGTTCAGCCTCTGCCAGCCTCCTGTGTAAGGGTGTCGATTCTGAAGCTGGAGCACTAGAGCAAAAAAAAAAAATAAAAGAAACGGATGTGCTTCAGAAAACGAAACGGCTACAGCCCTCCAGATCATTTTAATGCAAAAATTGTAAGTACTGTTTTGTATTTAACTATCGCATTTTAGTAGAACGCGACCAGATGTTAGCTTTTCTTGCCCGATTTGGAAAGGTCCGTGATTGCTCTAGAATAGCTTGTCTTTTACAAACCCCTGATTCCCCATGATTCTTATACTGACAGTCTCCCTTTTTATGTGTAGTTTAGGTCAGTAATACATATGTCTGTACTGTACGAGGCTTTTCTGGAATCAGATCGCCGATTGTCATTGCTAAAGTGAGGTTACGTTGCTTATCTCTAAGTAAAGTATATATGTAGCTTATTTTTGTGTGTAAATGTATATTATTAACAAACGGTCTGTATACCGTATTCACGCGTTTTCTAAGTCTGCTTTCTATATAAATCACATTGCCGTGGTTATGATTTTCTGTACGTGAGGCTGAGTATTCAAAACGCCTAATGTTGCATTCATTGTAGAAACTGGTGAGTAGCGTTACTGCGGTGAAATATGTATTTTTATTTTTTCATACAGTATATATATATTTTAAATTACTCGACCCATCTCGCTGGCCGTGCATTTCTAATGGACAGTTTGTCGAGGAAAATAGCTTCAATTTTCAGCACATCATCTCAGCTGCCATACCGAGGAAAAATGAAACGGCAAAGTAATTCTGTACGATGAGAACAATCATAATAACATGTAACGTTAAAAGTGACTATTAGTATATAGAATGTGTAAATACATATGCAGAGTTACCCGCGTTTTTTTTCTAAATGAAGCCATTAGGAAGTAGGTAATCATACTACTCACTGATATAGCATATATTGATATGTCAATTCTCGTTGAAGGGATAGCGACTATATATTTTACTATCAGTTTTGCGATATAATTGACTTCGGTAGTAATGCTGTTCAGTTTACCGTGCTCTTTGCAAAATGTGTTGTGTGCGTACACAATCGTCTTGTCACGGATGAGAACTGTGCTGTATTTGACGATTCTGCGGAATACTATAAGGGTGTTTTTTCGTAAAGGTTTGCGTGCCTTTCCAGTCCAAAGGATGTTCTCTCTGTGGCTGTGTAGTAAGGCTCGTGCCCGATCCGCGCGCGACCCACGGGTGAATGAATTGTTTTTGCGCGTGGCCTGAGCGCGATCCCGACCGGGGGGGCGGGGCTCGGGGTGTCGCGTGGCGGCACAGCGCTTGGACGAGTTCGCGCGTGCCAATCTACAGGGCACGCGCTTTAAAGGGAAGAGAAGCGGGGCAGTTAGACCGAAGATTAGAGCTGGGGAGAGCGGTTTTTCTAAATGAGTGCGTTTCCTCTTTTCTACTCCCGGTATGGCTTCAGAACCCTTCTTCTATTTTCCGTCCTTTTTCAGCTTTTCGATAAGCTAAATCAGTAGAGACATCCCCTGATTTGGAAACGTTGTCGGTATGTGCCGCTCCAGTAAATATTATCATCAGTGAAATTATGCAAACAAATAGAGCGAACGCTGACTGTATACTATACTGAAGTCAAAAGACCGTACTGCCAAGATTATATTGGACAACGTAATGTAGACGCAATGTTAGCAGTTTTGTATAGTAGTTGTTCCTGGTGCAGGGTTTTGTAAATGGGATAGAACAGTAACACAGAGCAGATTGAATTTACACGTGTCTGCGTGCGGTGCTGCTTTCATTGTTGTGTTACACAGATTGTGTTGAATACATTTTATTCGAAGAGATAACATCTACTGCTTCTCTCACAACCCGAAGCAATAGAGTGTTTCTCCTTCTGTCGATTACAGATCATTTTTGTGTTTGGGATCTACACTCAGAAGCTTATGACTGCAGTTGTCTTTAAAATATTGCTTTCAGGTGGCCGAGAATGCACATAGTTTTCTTTGAAAGAAACATTCATCTATGAAGCCTTCCAAAATGTAATTGTATGGATCTGAAACATTAATATGTAGTTAATGTATAATATTTGAGTAATAATAAACGATCGTTTTTTTGTCAGTAACGTAATATACAGTACAACATTTATAAGATGTGTATCAGCAGGTAAATGAAAAGATAAGGAATATATATATACAGAGAAATGTTCACAAGCATTCATACTTTCAAAAATGTCAGTTTTTTGTCTAAAGAATTTTATTTTTAATAGTATGATCATTTCACATGTGTGATACAGTAGAAACCAAAGGTAATGATAGTGATGATGACAAAAGGGAGCTGTTCTGACAAACAGGGGTAGCAGTGTAGCGCACTGGTTAGGGTTCAGGACTTGTAACTGGAAGGTTGTGGATTTGAATCCCAGATATGATACTGATGCTATACTCTTGAGCAAGGTACTGTACTTCACCTGAATTGCTCCAGTAAAATACCTGGTTGTGTAAATGGATACAAATATAATTCACTTAGACCTTATCTCCTTTTTCAACACAACATCCTCTTTGTATTTTTGTTTTCTGCAAATATGCCTTTGGAAAATAATGCAGTTGACTTCCATTACAGTTTCATCAGACTAATTTTACTCTTTCGATAAATATTGATGGTAGTGCACAGTTGTCCAGAAAAGTTTCCTTCTGCTTTTCACAGGGTCATTTTATTTTCTGAAGTAACCAAGTTAATAAGACCCTTTATTTCCATTGCCTTTAGGGGAATCCTAATAATATCTTAAATGAAAAATGTGCCATGTCTAAATATGAACATATATAAAATAGGACAAAAGAGCCGTTTATGTTATTTTGGTCAAGAAACCTGTATTGAAATAGGAGTGCTCAGTTTAACCAGGAGATAAGTGAAGATGCAACTGCAAATAAATCACCTTCCAGTCATTCATATTTTAAATACAGATCATGGTTACAAGCCACATGGTTTTCACTTGTAAGCCCAGATATTCTTTAAGTTGTAAAGTGCAAGATTCATCATGGTCTAGGAATGAATGCGCTAGGAATTCAGGACCTGATACAGTTAATAATCGTGTCAAATTGATTGTGATAAAAAATGACTAACATAATTATGAAAAGGTTGCTTTCTTTAAGTAAAACAGTTTATCCCTAAATTGTCAATGTACCATCTAATGTTTATTGTATTAAAACTTTGTAACATGAACATGACCCAACCTTTCCCATGTTTGTAATGGGGCTTTAAAGAAGCATTCAGTTTTATGTAATATGCTCATTTGAGATGACTAATCTTGAATACTATATCCTCCATCTTAAGAGCACCTCTGCCACCATTAGGCTGCTGTTTATTTTCATTCTCAGTACTGACTCTTCCTCTTTTCTCATTCATTTCCTCTTTTGTGTGCTGTTCTCCTTCATTTTGCTTCTTCATTATGATGCCACTTAAAGGAGTATTGTCAGGGTCTGTCCCCTGTGTTTTCCAGTTATCTCTTTGCTTACATCTGCCTACCATGCGATATTCTGTGTGTTCTGTATGATGCTCTGTCATACATTCTGCTTTGACCTTCGCCTTGCAAGTGAGGATAACTCTGCTACTAGCAAAAAAAAAAGTCTTCTGACTGAAAAGACTGCTTGAAGATGTGTAACAGGAAATGTGATGGGGAAGTGTATTAGTACTGCACATGCTGAGGAGAATCATGTGATCCTACTTTTCTGCCTCTCCCACTTCCTGCAGCTTGTTTTAATCTTTTTCCTAGTCTTTCTGTAAGAACAGGCAATATGTACAAAAAAGAGCAGGACATTCATCCCATCTAGTTTGTTTTGTTTTCGGTAGCTACATTATCTCAGGGTCTCTTCCTGCCATTTCTTCAAAGAAACGATGGTATCAGCTGTGTAATCGGTTCCAGACTCCCACAACCTAATGTGTAAAGTACTGCTTCTTACACTTTCTCCTTGTTTCCATGTGTCCTTTGGTTTGTATTTTACTGTTGTTTCTGAAGGAGTCCATTAGGCCTTTGAGTATTTTACGTACCTGATTCAGTTCCATTCCTAGTCATATCTATTCAAAGCTCCAAAGATTTCGTTATTTTACCCTATTAGAGTCGGGCATTCCTTTGAGTTTGGAAATGTACCTGGTGGGTCTTCTCACGATGAGTTCCAGAGCAGTAAAACATTTTGTGTACCATCGTGGCCAAACTGGGACACGATATTCTAAATGTGGCCATACTAGTGCATTGTGAAGTTATGACATAACATCCAGTAATGACAATTCTACACTTCTAACTGCACATCCTGTTATTTTGCTTGCCACTTTTGTTGTCTCTCCACATTGTCTGAAAATGATGTCACCACAAACAGTTACAGTACATATTTATATATATAGCTTCTTCAAGATAAGCATTTCCTATTTTATATATGTTGCGTATGTTTCTGCTACCTGCATGTAACACTCCAATCTTGTCAAACTAGATATATTTAATTGAAGTAGTTAACATCATAAAGTAGTGGATAGCATATACAGTGGGCTAGGATGGAAGTAAAAAGAAACAAACATTTTGAATCTGCTGCTTGTGAAAGCGGAATCTTGGAAGAAAAATACCCCTACGTCAGTGCTATATGTTTGTTTTTTCATTTTTAGGGGAATGTTGTATTACTCATATTGAGCTGTATCAGTTTTCAGAGTCACCTGTAAATGATCTCATAAGAAATATTTAAAAATGTTACATGACAAATTCAGGCGATTTGGCTAGTCAGACCTCAACATTTGTCTTTAAGTAAATAAGAGGTCACTGTCAGGATAAGGGTTTAAAAATCTGGTTGTGCTGTATTGTCACCTGATGATATGTCCCCTCATCCAGTTGAAATAAGTTTCTCATAACTTGTTACTCAGCTTAAATGTCTCCATTCCCCGTTGGTGATTATATCTTAAAATGAATCTTACATTTTTTAATGATCATTTTAAAAAGAATGAGTGGCTATCAGGTGTGAACCAGGCCAATAGAAATGTGTTACGTTTTCCACCTGGAGTGCCCTATCATAGTCGTCAGGACCGTGATGTCAGGTCTTAATTGAAATTAATTATTCAATTAAAATGCTTTCAGTTCTTGACTTTTGCAAGATTTCAATATATCGGTAAAATGTTATGATTTGATCTGGTCTTTCCTTTAAATTTGAAATTCATAGTTATCATCCAATTTATTATACGCCAAATTTGGAATTACTAATTGCTTATGACATGATATTTTGGGTACAGCCCCTGTAATTTAAAGTGTGAATGAGCAACTGTGAACAAGCACCTCTGTCCTGTCTGAGTCATTCATCTTTAGTCTTGCTGAGAGCTCCAGAGGGTCCTGCAACTGAGGGAGTGCTGATCAGAAGACCTGCATGTCTCTCACTGACAGAAGTGCAAGCTTGCAGGCGCTGGGCAAATTGCAGCTGTTTTTACAGCGAAAGTCACCCTGGTTCACTGAAGTCCAGCCACGCCATCAGCACCTAACCAATTGTGCATTGCCTCTTTAAATTCTTCATCTCTCTTTGCATATGTAATAATCTTCATTTCTTCAGCTAATTACACGTCATTCTTGGAACAGTGGGTCTGCTCCCACGTTGTGAAGGTCTTTAGAGGTTGAGCCAATCAATATCAGCAACTTTTAAGGAGCTGAAATGATGGATGGAGAATATTCTATATAATCTTTTGTTGTGTAGAAAATTATAGTTTGTTTTTTGGTCAGAATATCTAGCCTGTAATAAAAAATATTGAATAGTCCTGGTTTAGTCACACATACATTGTGTTCTGGTCAAGGTTTCACTTTGAGATACAGTTACATACTTGTTCAGATAACAGTAGGGATGATGTAAAAGGATCCAGAAGACCTATACATTTGCACGCTTTGTTAATAGCTCTTTCTCATATCATTTAAGTCCATTATATTGCTTGTCATATTTTAGGTTTCACATTCATAAAGAAGATGAAATAACTTTAGAAGCTTCTTTTTGTTGTGTTTCTCTGTGTGGATATTAGCTCCAGTTCGAAGGAAGAGATGGCATGCATGTTTCTAGGCTGTTAAGAACATTGTGGATTTTAAGACAATTAGATTGCAAGTTCTTGAGCCATGATGGACATTCTGGTACTGTACATTAATCATTTTACATATTTTCTCTTTGTTTTTTTCTGTTGCTTTTGGTTTTTTGTTTTAAAAATAAACATTTCCTGCACGAATTACAGTTTGGTGTGCGTGGGTATGTACAGTGCAGCCCAGCAGTGGATAGTATTGTGTAGTTTGACCTACACAATGGAAAACAGTCATTTTATAAACATACACGTAATATATCTTATCCACTCCCACTTTTGGAAAGAGAAAATAGCTAATACAAACTACTGTTGTATTAGCAACAATTATGGTGAAACAGATATGGATATTCACAGTAGAAATTGTTCACAGCTTTTACTTTCAAAATTATTTAACCCCTTCGGGGTGCTTTGGCGTTTTATAAATTTAAATAGAAAATTATTGTCCAGGATGCAAATAATTTGTTTTTGATATTTTATTTTCTTGTTGTTGTCATCATAGCACATCGTGGCTCAGTGTAATATACCATATTAGTTTCCTATGGTGTTGCTGCAAGAATATTGTTCATAGGGAGCTTAAAGTGACAGCTGCACACAGATTCAGGACTTTGGTGATACCTGAAAATTATATCCTTTACCTTAAACCGGGCTTGACTGAATCAATTTTGACATTAATATACAGTATGTCTTATTCATGAGATGCTGAAATATGTGCATTATGACAAAATTGAGACTTTACAGAAAAATAATAGGATATGCTTTTTATGTCATTTTCAGTTGTCTTGCAATTTCCCCCTAAAAGCTTCATTAAAGCTAAGGTGGTTTATTTCATACAGTCAATCCTTCCTTTAAAACAGTTATTCTCTAATTCATTTACAGTTGTCAGTGACTGCACTTTATACACTTTTGTATGTAATCTGCTTTCTATACCAGAAACTGATCAGAGCAATGGGTTCTCGATATTTATTTTGCTGTGCAATCTGAACAGCGGCCATTTGAAAGACATTTTACATTCATCCAACAACCTTTTTTGCAAGAAAATTGACCAAACCTTTAAATGCTTTAAAATCAGGGGAAGTGTATGCAGTAGGTCACGCTGTCTATTTTAAGTTCTGATGAGACTAATGAGGGTTTGAGGAATGAGGAATGAGGTGACTCGCAGTAATAGACAGACAATATGTATATGGGATCAAATAACACAGAACACTGGAATGAGACTGTATCCACTGATCCGTTAAGCAAATCTTGTATATATTAATGTTTTATATATTAAGAAAATGTATGTTTTGAATCCTAGCATACGTTAATGTAAGAACATAAGAAAAGTTGCAAGTAGAAGATAGTCATTTAGCCCATCTTATTCATTATTTTGATTCAAGAATCTTGTCCAGCCTTTATTACTTGATTTCTTCCCTAGGAGCCTTGAGGAAAAAGGGTTGTAGATTCACATCCTGGGTGAGATGCTGCTATTATACCCTTGAGCAAGGTACTGTACTTCACTCAGATTGCTTCAGTAAAATGCCAAGCTGCATCTGCAGGGCATGATTGTAAATGAGAGTTTGTTCTCTACGGACTTAACTGGTTAAATGTCCAATGACCGGCGATTTGCTTTAACTTTATTTTATTGCAATACATGCTTTTTATGTGTTGTAAAGTGTGTAAGGAAGGTGCTGCATACTGTGAAAGTTTCTATTAGAGAGTTCACTTTTTGTTTTAGAGAAGTTATAAGCTTTCACTTGGGCAGCATGCATATGTCTTTAAAACCACCATCGCTAATGCAAGCACCCTCTTCCCTCCCCTAAACAAAGATACTGAACAAAACGGGAAACTTTGCTGATTGGCAGTAGGGTAGTGCTTTTTAGTTAGACCTTCGATTTGTGTGCGCATTGAGGGGTTAACATTTCTTCTATTCCTGGAGCTCCCAGATTTTTCCCCCCCTCCCTTACGGTGACACTTCCTTCAATAATAGTTTTGAAACACAGCACTGTTTTCAGCATGTGTGGCTGCAGTCTAGTCTGTACTCCAGGTATTTTCGCATGCATAGCTGACCTGACTGTGTAATGCCTTGGGCGCTTCGGAATCACATGCTCGTTTGTCTGCATCTTCCTCATGGGCGATTGCACTGCCTTTCTCATTATGATCATGGAGCCCCGATCTAAAGAAACAGGCAGTGGAAGCACAAGGGTGTCGATTATTTTAAATGTCCCAAGAGCTTACATTCATTTTCGTAATCATAATAATAGTAATAATAAAATAAGCCTTTGTTTAACAAGTTTAAGTCAATTGAAAACAAATTGTCATTTTAAATGAACTGGAAAGTTTTACTGGAGGACATATTGCTGGAGCAATCAGAATGGAGTGCCTTGCTGTACTTTTTACTTTTTGTCAGAATTTGGTGCATGGGGAGGAAGAAGGTTTGTGAACAAAAAGCTTTTTAATAGTTGAGAACATAAAGTTTTGACCTGAAGTGAGAACGGGGGATAAAAGAGCGCGATACGTTTTTTTAGACATCAGCAAAAAAATATTTGTTTTTTGCACTTTCCCATTTTCTTCTCTGGCTTGAGAAATGATCGTTTCCAACTTCATATTACCAACATACAGTCGGATGTACAGTAGGTGATGTAAGTCTGCTTGCTCTGATCTTATTACCTGGCCAGTACTTTAATCCAGAGGTCTTGGTCTGTGAAAGACTGCTGAGTTGTTGGAGGTTAGCTGAGCAGGAGGTCTACCTAAGAGATATCCTTCTGGTTTGAGGAGCACCTGGCTTATCTCTTGAACAGTATTCCTTATTTTAACTGTTGTTTCATGCCACCTAGAAGTCATCGACATTTCAGCATTTTAGCTCCAGGCACCCAGTTACAAACACAGGAAAGACAGCACCTGGCAAATCATTGATATCGATGATCAGTTTTTTTCTTTACTTGACCAAATGATAAACATTGTGATCCAGAGGAGATCTGTTGCACCTACAGTAGCTTCTTAGGAGATTTGTATGATGTTCTCACATGTTGTTTTTGTCCTCTCAGTATATGGTACTTTCCTGCTTCCCTAAGACTTTATCATAAAAATACCTTCATATGTTAAAATAATCCTAAGATGACTGGCATCATGTCGTTTTGGTTTTAAAACACTTCTTTCTTATTGTAAAAGTGATGGTTCCTCCTCGATGTCCACTGTGTGATTTATATAGGAAAACAGAGCACATGTTTTAAAGTGCTGTTTGTTTATGTGGAAATGGCTTCTGGTGGTATTTATTTGGGCACCTGGTGTTCTTTACCTTCAGAAGTCATATTTCATGTTACTTGGGTGATATTACTGTATGTACATTCTGCTTGAACATGTGACAGCTTGGCAAGAAAGCAGGAAAGATAAACAGAAGAGAACAGAATTTTTGTTCATCTGTTTTATTCCCAATGTTACCTTTATTCTTTGTTCTCCAAAATCAATTCTAGTTGTAATCTGAATAATGTAATAATGAATAACATAAGAAGGAAAATGCATCCCACCACTTTGAGTGTATTGTGTGTAGACTAGTACAATTATTTAGCAATATAACTTAGAAATATTTAAGCTTAATTCTCCATCTTTATTCTTCTAAGTAATATTTAATAACTAAGCTAATCAGTCCCATTACTTTGCTTTTTAAGTTAAAGATGTAGTTGTCTTTTTTGATGAGGATAATCAGTATTTGATTTAGATATTCCACTATATATACAGTATAATCAAGAACTCTGTCTTTCAGGATCAGTCCAAATTACAAATGAAATCCCTTTTGTTATAATCCTTATCGCCTCTTTTAGTCTCTGCTTTTTTTTGCATTTTGGCAGTCTGTTAACCGCCACCTTCTATTTTTGTTCTTTTCAGTAAATTGTAGACTTTGAGCAGTGACACTTTTGTTTCATTACTCCTTTTCTCTTAGTAGGTAACATGTGGCAATCAGGTGTGACCCGGGGCAGTAGTACATTACCTGGATGTGGCTATCAGATGTGACCCGAGGCAATATAGCCAAAAGAGCCAATAGAGCCAACAGATAAAAAGGAAGATAGAAATCAAACTAGTTTTGACATTTTATCCCTAATACTTTGCATTCATTTTTGTTTAAATACCTTTTACACTTCATAAATTAGTATTGAGCAGCACTGTGGCACAGTGGTTAGTGGTTCCAGATCTGGAGTGCTATATGTGTGCTATATGTATCCCGCGGCTGGCGGAGGAATCCTACTCCGTTCGGCTCCTGAGTGAGGCCCTTAACCCCAACTGCTCCAGGGGCGCTGTACAATGGCTGACCCTGCACTCTGACCCCAAGCTTCTCTCCCAAGCTGGGGTATGCGAAAAGACAAATTCCTAATACAAGAAATTGTATATACCTGTAGCTAATAAAGTGATGAAGTATGGAGTTTGGATGTTCTCCCCATGTTCACATGCGTTTCCTCTGGGTGCTTTGATTTTGTCCCACTGTACAAAGGTTAAATGGCTTCTGGAAAAATGGGCCTTGCGTGTGTCTTTGTGTCTGTGTCTTCCCTGTAATGGACTGGCTTCCTATCCAGGGTGTATCCTGCCTGAAGTCTGTAGCTTGCTGGGATAGACTCCCCTGCAACCCTGTAGTGGGTAAAGTGGTTAGAAAATGGATGGATCAGTAAGTACAGTCTAAACAGTTAAGTAATAAAAAGTTCAAATTGACCCTTTTCTTTAAATAAAAGCAAATTTGTAAAACTGCTGTACCACAAGAGCTAAGTAGGTCTGAGTAAGGAAAAAATAGATGGGCGATTTCTGTTCCTGGGAAGTTCACTTGTCACATGGCTCATGGGGACTCATGGACCTCAAATGAGTGAAAAACCACAAAGATCTAAAACAGAAAAGAATGTCTATATTATCTAACAGACCAGCGGCACAGCCAAACACTCTACGTAACAAACCTCACTGCTTTTCTCGATATGCCACTGAACAATGAGAGGTCAGTTTGAAATGGTTCCTTCACCAATATGACTCTGCAGGTGAAAATCTGAAAGTTGTCAGTTTTAATGTTTTGTTATTTCACTATATGCTTTTCAGTTTTTTTCTTAAGCTATAAAATCAGTCTAAAAAAAGTTAAGTTTTAATGAAAATAAAAAAAACACATTTACTGTATATTGCTTAACATCTAGGAGAAAGTAAACATGATATCACTCTAACATCACAATATTCTTTATATAATAAATAGCAAATGTTATAAATCCTGTTGAAGACTTACACGTGGTAACTTAATAAAATAATCGAAACATCACCAGCACAAATCTAATAACTGGTCATTTTATCTAGGAATTATAATATGGTTTGGTGTTTTGTCATCATTGTATTCCATGTTTATTTTTGTAAATAGCTCATCATATCCTTTGGGAAAAATTCCTATGTCTGATACATTGAGTTTTTATCAAAATAGGATTTCATCAATGAAGATATACGTTGATGATACAATTTTATATTTTATATTGTTATATAGTTTGAAGTGATTGTGAGATGTTCCTTTAATTTAAATAAGTTCCATAGCTTTTGTACAGTTTTTTCTGTACAAAGCAGCTTGCAGAAGGCTTTGTGAAGTCAATATGATGTGATCAGAGAAGACTGAGAGCTTGTCAGCTCAGTCACAGTGTTTTCTGAATGAACTTTTAGTCCAAAGAATTTTGGGCGTTTCTTGAAAAGAGTAGGGGTGTAACCCCGGCATCCTGGCCTAATTTCCTATTGGCCCTTACCAATCATGGCCTCCTAATAATCCCCATCTATGAATCGGCTACATTACTCTGCTCTCCTCCCCACTGATAGCTGATGTGTGGTGAGCGTTCTGGCGCACTATGGCTGCCGTCGCATCATCCAGGTGGATGCTGCACATTGGTGGTGATGGAGGGGAGTCCCCATTACCTGTAAAGCGCTTTGAGTGGAGTGTCCAGAAAAGCGCTATATAAGTGTAAGCTATTATTATTATTATTATAATTTTATTTATTATTGTTTGTTTTCGTTTTTTGTTTCACTTTTCTTCCAGCGTTCACCAGTCGTCTCAGTAAATGAGTGCAGGTAAACATTAAACTATTTGATTTATGACATTTGGAATGTTTAATACCCTCCTATGAGTCAAATTCTCCCTTAAAGACATACAGTACAAACCAGGATCATTCATTTCAAGTAGATTGTTTTCTCTCAGGCCTGTTGATAAGTGTATCTTTCATGCGGATGCTATCCTCATTTCCCTTTCAAAGCTTATCATTCCGTTGTGTGAAGACATTAAAAACAGAAACAAAAAAGCACACACTCTCTTCCACATGCACCCACACATGTTTACAAATTCAAAAAATATTCCCAGCAGTGAAGCAAATAGTTCTTTCAAAAAAGATGCTGCAGAAAGCCTAATCAGTTTTTTTGAGAATGACTATTTTTGTTTCATATCAAACAAACCCGTTCTGAAATATCCCCCACCTGCAAGATCTCAGTGGCTTTGATTGAGTAAAAGGAAAAAAAGAAAACATCTCAAATCCTATCAACTGCCAGTCAACTGGATTAAGAGCAGATCATAGTGCACAGTCCTATGTAAAAAAAAAAGCTTGTTCACAAAAATGTGCATACTTTAGAGGTAAGGCTTGAATATGTGGTGTGTTATATAGAATGAACAAACATGGAATGAACAGTGTCAAAAATATTTCCTTATAGTTCACTGTAATCCCTATCTATTGGCACATCTTGTGTAAATGATAACTAGTTGTGAAGGGGTAAACAAAGAAACAGGAAAAAGCAGACACCCTCCTGTATGTTTTTAGTGGGGAGGTTACTTGGATCGTGCTTTAATCAACCCAATCAAGATAAGAAAGGTAAAGTCAATGCAGAGTCACAAAGCCTCATCAGGCCAGAGCTCATCCTGGTTTCCCTAGTGTTAGCAAACTAGGGAGCACGTGACTCCACCCTGCATGAAACACTGGTTCACCACAGGGTTTCCACCCTTCACACTGCTGCTCAAGGTACATCCGCAGTGTGTGCAGCAGTTCTGTCTGCTGTGAGTCCAAAGGCTTAGCCACTGCACTGTGGCACCCTTACTTTTACTAAGAGACCAAGTTAAAATAAAAATATAAAACATAATGTAGCATTGGTTTTAGAACACTCACTATATAGGATGTTTTCTTTTTTTACTTCCTTCTTGAGGTATGGATATGCAGTACTTGGGGGGGAAAAAAAGTAATATTAGACAGAAAGACATTGCTTTTGTCCTGCAGATGACACATTATATAGCACGGCAATCTATTTTTTGCAAGTTTAATTCTATTATGTGTTGTTACAGAAAACAACTAACCTATATCTGCACACTGGCCTACACATTTTGAGCCCCCTTTTCTGTCATCAGACAGTACTCTGCCTAGTACAACTGCTTTACTAACTAAATTAAATTTCAGTTATTTTCATGTGAGGACTCTATATACTGTATATATAGTCCTTGTAATTTTTCCCCTTTGTCACATTTGTTTGTGGCCTCCTCCTCTGTCCTTCCCCCTTGATCAGAGTTCCTTTGGTCTCTGGAGAGAAGTGGTGGGGACTGAGGGGAGAGGGGGAGGGGGCTGCTCTCAGATTGAGCTGTCTGTGCTCCCCCAAACAAATCACAGTCTGTGTTGGCTTGGAAACGCATTTCTCTTTCATTCGGTCTGGCCTGTGTTCACCTCCGAATCACTGAGAGTTTACTGCAGAACCAGAAAAGTTTCCCTATTTTATTTTTATTACGGCTTATTATGTTTTAAAGAAAGTACTAAATATAACATATCCTTCTTTGTGAAAATTTTGGAAGTGTTTTAGTTTTTTAAGCATTTTGTTTTTCCAGAAATGCCGGTCAAACTTTCAACTGAAAGCAAAGAAAACTTTTTTTTTTTTCAAAAGGAAAATTCTCCCAGCTCTTTAAGGCTTTCATGTCTTGGCTTGTTTCTCTAAGCAAGAACTTGTTAAAAATGAGTTGTTGCGCACAATTATAATATAATTCTAGAGTGTATTGCAAGCAAAGGTACGAATGAACATCTGAATGTTTCCATACTTAATCTATGTATATCCATATTAATTCCAGAATGAATGCTCATAGGCTAAAATTATTTTTTATTGGCCATAAAGTCAGTAGGTTTTGAGTACGTGCTTTCATTTGTGGTGGAAAAACAAAGGTAGATTTTTCTCAGACACAGAAACGGAGAGAAACCAAGAGAGCCACTTGGAAATAAAATTCTATAAATAAACTTGTAGTTTTAGCTTTTTGACTTTTCTAGAATACTCGAGAGCTTGTTGAAATCTTCGGTATTGGTGTCTAGTGTTTTAAAATCATGTTCTGCGCGTAAGAATAGATGCAAAGTACTGAATCCTTTCATAATTCAGAAGGCAAAAGGCGTGTGCAGCCACATGCTTTGGATTTTTATTATAAGTTAATACATCATGTGAAGAATGTCTCCTGTTGCATTTTGTGGAGTCTTGAGTTTTAAGCAACGCAGAGTGTGCTTAACTGCACCGTGTTCTGCAACATTAGCATCATACACCCATCTCTCTTTAACTTAATTAAGTCACACACATGTTTTCACACATAGCTTTTCAGCAAACCCAGCATTACGTTTAACAGAGAGTAATCTTTCAAAATATACTTACAGCAGGTAAAATAAAGTCAGATTGTAATTTGAAGTTATTTTAAAACTTAAGTGTGGTCTGTTTGATAAAAAGTCCATTAGTGTTATTTCATTAGCTTCTTGTCTGGTTGAAAAACAGCTATTCTCACAATGTCAACAGTGGTTTACACAAAAGTTGTGAAGCTAGAGTAACGTTATTACCTTGGTTTCTTTCAGTAAAGAATAAGTTGGGTGCAATCCTTGGATATATTAGCTGGTACTTTCTTTTTTTTGTATGATAAGGCAGTACTTCCACTTAATTTTATATCTCTGAAACATAAATACTGTATATTTCATCCCAACGTTTAGCACATTAATATTGTCCACTTTTTTGTGTTCTTCATCTCCACTGTACATGAACTGTAATGATCCAATGAAACAGTTCCCTAAATTCTATGCACAAAATGGAAAATTTACATAATTATAGGTATAGGAATTTACACAGCTGCTGTTATGGAATTTATTCATTAATTCTAATATTGGATAAATTTTAATTAATTACATAGGTGTTTATTTTGGACCTTCCAGTTTAAAAAAATTACTGGTTAGAAAACCATTAAGTTCACAAAGCATCAATACAATAGGTTTTTTAAATGTCCTTTTTTAGCAATTTTATGTTCTTGAGACTTGAAATGCTAAGTTTAAAAAAAAAAACTTTTTGCACCTTATCACAAAGGGAAAAATGTCATTACTCTGTTTCACTCTTCCTAGTGTGGAGTTGGAAATATTTTTTTTCAGTTTTGCTTATAAAAATGATAATACAAATATATGAGGTTATGTACATACACTGAGATATAAGATTTTTTTTAAAGCACAAATAGTTCTGTTTATCAGCTATAAGATCACAGCCACTGACTTTTTGGCTCCTTTTGTGGCAATAACTGTGGCTTTCCTTCTTAGCCAAAACTGGAAATAGAAATTTCCTTTTGTAGGGGTTGTTTGTCTCCGATTCTGCTAGAACTGACCATCCCACAAAATCT
The DNA here is from genome assembly GCF_059453375.1 of Lepisosteus platostomus. Lineage (NCBI taxonomy): Eukaryota > Metazoa > Chordata > Actinopteri > Semionotiformes > Lepisosteidae > Lepisosteus > Lepisosteus platostomus. The sequence continues at coordinate 23,196,823 of NC_142625.1, forward strand.
GTAAAATCGTTTTATCTTAAAAAGACAAAAAATATCAAGGCAAAAAATCTAAATAAACATATCTAATGTATATGTAAACATAATATAAAGGTGCTGAAGGAAAAAAAATCTACGACTTTTGTTATTATTGTTGTTATTGTTGTTGTGGTTAGTTCTACATTTGTGGCACTGTAACGGTCACGTTGTGTTTGTGTTCAGTGTTCAGTTGTGTTCCGTTAATTCATGGCCTTTCTGTTGGAGTAACTTACGTGTGGGTGTGGGTGTGGGTGAGGGTTGCGTTTTGCTGTATATCCTTTCCTCAGCAGTGCTTCAGTAGTGAGTGGTGACATGACTGTTGGTCTTTCCTGCAATCATTTGCAACAGACCCATGTGATTAATAGAAATGTAGGAATTTTAATAATAGCTTTAGTCTCAAAACCTTTCAAACATTCACCACTGCACAGTGGAGCATCTCTTAGGTGTGGAATGTGTTCATCAATAAGTAAGGGATTCGATTTTGATTTTTTTAACCCTTTTTTTAGCAAAGAAATGGGCAGGGCTGACTCATTTTGCGAGCAGTATTTCTGAAATCGTTTTGCCAACCACTTAAGTTACAACATCTATTTCAAAACATGTCAACTTCCGCTGTCCACCCCTTGCTCTTCTTTTCAAAACTTTATCTTTATCGAAGCTGTGTTTCTGAGCGAAGGTAGCAGCGTCAAAAGCGATATACAAACTGGTGGTTTGGAGTCATGCTGGGTCTACTATGATTATCTGACTGGTGCCCAGAATCTGGATTGGGCTTGAAAGAGGAGAGGAGAAGAACATTGTAAGGCTAGTGGAATACTTTCTGTGCCTCCCAGTTTCTAGGTGGTGAGTTGTTCTCATTTCTACATCAGCTTGATATTGTGTAAAAGAGCAGCGCTTTGCATTGCTTGTGGTTTTAGATTTTATGTGTGATTGACAACAGCGTGGTGAAGGTAACAGCCTTTATACAATCGGGACCTATGGGGTGCTTACAATCTGCAGAATAGACATGATGTACTTTTAACAAAAAAACTAAAGCAACATGTATCAGGGAGCATTTTATTGTCGCAATCCCCTTTACAGGACAAAGCCTGCTTGGATTTGTGGCAAACATCAAGCATCAGCTCTCACCTTTGCTTTTACACTCTCTGATTATAAAACTACAGTCCTCTGGCTTTAGATGGCTTCCATTAAAAAAGAGAAGGTGATTTTCCCTCCAGAAATCACATCCAAATACAGTACCTACTGTATATTCCATATTTTATGTTTTCACAGTATTATCATTCAATACTTTCTTGTAGTGATTCCTGTAATTCCTGTTTGAGGATTATTGTGTAGCAATAAAAACAGCAACTGGAATTTATATATACCTGTAATTATAAATTGCAATGCCCTACAAAAATGTGCAGCATCCAGTAGATATACTCAAAGAAAAGAAAAAGTATTCTTTCTTAGTGTGTTTGTGCATGTGCATTATTCTGTGGGTCACATGAGTCCTTCAGTTTGTCTTTTCCATTTCCTTTTGTTGAAGGGATAGTTTTTGTCTTCTCTGTGCCTGTAAGCCTGGTTATAGCTCAGCCTTCACTTTTTAAAAATGCATGACTAATTCTAGGCGACCAAACGACCATGTTTGGTGAATATTTGTACATAAAATTCCACAAGTGCAAGAAACTTGGTCACTTTGCTTTTAGAAGGCTCTCATGTAGAGTAAATGGGACCCAGCCTTTTAAAACAGCAAGTTCAATCTACCGTATATAGAGAGAGCAGTTTTGTATATTTTAATTAGAAATCTGCAGGCTCATGCATATGCAATTGTTGTATCTGCTTTAAGTCATGTGCTCTAGTCTGTCTTAATACAGTAAAACAGTGCAAGTTATCTGTTGTTCTTAATAAAAGAAAGCCTTAAATATTACATTGCCAGTGAAAAAAATTTCTTTGTAAACAAATTTTGTAAAGATATATCTAAACAGCATGTATTTTTAATGTTCCTGAGTATTCAATCTAATGATCGCTTTTTCTGTGTTAGATATATACTGTACGTATCTGAGGTGTGAAAATTCTCTGCCAGATATTTGTATTAAAGCCTGTTTTATCCATTAAAAGGGTTTTTGACACATTAGGCTCATTACAGCTTGTAATTTGTGTGTTCTGAAAATCAGTGACACCTTTCACTTTATTTTAGCACGTTTTAACTGAGCAGTTCTGTAAAATGTACTTGTCTGATATTCTGTGTGTATGTTTATCTTAGAAGGAATCCCTCATACAGGATTTAAATTAAAATTATGAGATTATGCCAGATAAACTAGATCTTCATTAGCATTGTGAAAAACAGCGTATGGTTCACTACCTGAATAGATTATAAAGATGTGGAGAATAGAGCAGCACAATGATGAAGATTTTGTATATTACAGTTAGTAGGCGATAAATGTCACTGGCTAAAAAATGATCCTATTAATACAATACATAGAAAATCAAAGGTTCTAGTCAAGATTCTTTGATTTATATTTTCATTATAATTTCAGGATGAAACATGGTAACTTCTGGATATACTGTACGGTACCTTTGGTCTGATTAACATTCCATGAATTGTCCAAATGTAATTTTTTTAAAGGGTCAAAAGTTTTAAGAAGAGTGCAAATTGTCCTTTGGTCTCGGTGTTTAGTTTTAAGTAAAACAACAGTCTGGAGGTAACTACAATTTCAATAAACTCGAGATGTTTAGTATTGATTAACAGTTGGGTGTGTTTTCTTTAAAGTATTAGAGATATTAAGAAATAGTATATTTTGCCCTATCAAAGACTTACGTGCAAACTGGAAATCAAGTTTTGAGATTTCTCTGGAGTGAAGGCAATCCTTGAATACAATGTTTCGACTTCTTAATTTTCACACATTTCTATATAAGATGGTGCTTGCTTTTAAACTGTTCCAGATACCTTCATATGAAGCCATCAGAGCCTGAAACGGACACTGTACTACTAGAATTCTAGTACTTCCTGTGCCTTGTGCGACAGTGTGTAAATGATGTGTAGGAGCCCGACTTAAGTGAAATAATGTTCAATAAATGAAAAGGCTACAAATGGTTAAAAAGATGTGCATTTTCTAAATGCAGTAAATATTTGCATCATTCCAACAGCAAGTTTAAAATCAAGGCCAAAGTGATCATATTTGTGGCTTTACTACAGTACAGTTTTATTTGATTTCTCTAAGTCTTGCATATATTGTAGGGTGAAAGAGGAAATATTCTAGCATACAGTACCTATCTTGCAAATACCTGATGCTGAGGGTTGTGGATGTGTAGAATAAGCTGCCCAGTCACGTTGTAGAAGTCGGTTTCCTGGGATCCTTCAAGAAAAGTCCTAAGGAAATCCTGTGATCAGCAATATTCTCAAATGATTATTTTAATAGATGGGTGTCTGTTAAGGAATGCCAATAAATTGATAAGACAGGTTTAAGATTGAAGAGGAACAAGCAGCATCACATTCACCCCAGTTACTTCTATCCAGTATTTATATGCTGCTTCCAGACTTCTGTTCTACTGGGCAGGTTTTTTTTCAGAAGGGCTACAGAATTCCTTCATAACTGCTGTAATGGTGTTACTTTCCTGATTCTTGGCTCAGCTGTTAATAATAATAATAATTGCTTACACTTATATAGCGCTTTTCTGGACACTCCACTCAAAGCGCTTTACAGGTAATGGGGATCCCCTCCACCACCACCAATGTGCAGCCCCACCTGGATGATGCGACGGCAGCCATAGTGCGCCAGAACGCTCACCACACATCAGCGATCAGTGGGGAGGAGAGCAGAGGAATGAAACCAATTTATAGATGGGGATTGTTTGGAGGCCATGATTGATAAAGGCCGATGGGGAAATTTGGCCAGGATGCCGGGGTACACCCCTACTCTTTTCGAGAAACACCCTGGGATTTTTAATGACCACAGAGAGTCAGGACCTCGGTTTTACGTCTCATCCGAAGGACGGATGTTAGGGGGTGATTTATTTTTTCCTCAATCTGATCACTGTCAATGTAAACTGCCATAATTTATTTCAGTTTTATTATTGTGTAACCTTTACACGACATGCAGACTTTTCAATCAAAGATGCAAACTTTAAATAAGAGGATGTGTTTATATTTTATGTAGATGCTGTGAAATCTGGTTAACAGAATAACCAAATGTATTCATTTTATCAACATGCAGTTGAAACATAAGATGAAGGTCATGATATCTGCTTGTATGAAGAGAAGAATATTAAGATACACAAACTAAGTGTGAGTTAGTCATCCATTTGTTAATAGTATATACATGCCCTATCCACTCTCTTGACAGCGGATTGCAGTGTCTGATTAACACATGCTTTCAGATTCCCTTTTCAGATGGCCACTGACAGACATCTGGGGAGTGATTTGTTTGCATATTTTTAAAAATAAATTGGTTTCAAACTGCAATCAGTGCAAAAATAAAAAATGGGGCATGAAAACAAATGAGGAAACTGAAATGTACAGTAAACCATGATATTTAAATTATGTTTTGGGGATAGAATGAGTTAGCCATAAAGATTCCATTAAGTCAACTGTAATTGCCTAGATATTCACAATTATTTATACTATAAATGTGGTAATGACTTTTTTGATGCAGTGATGTTGACAAATATTAGCCCATGTTAGAGACCTTTGTACACACGTAGTAGCTCCTGAATTCTCTCATAACAACACATATCAGTTCACTATTGTGTTAGTAGGACAAATTTCATGGCTTCTCGTGTGATGCTGCTTTAAAGAGACCTAGAAGAATCCCTTCCTCTCCTGAACCACAAGTGACTAAAGCTAAGCATTTACTTCTGATAACTGAAATGTTATTTTCTTGCTTGATAGAACCTGTGTGTTATTACCTGTTCAGCAGTGAAGTATTTTATGAAGTATGTATTGCTGATTTCTTTGGTTTTTGGGGTATTGTAGTATATCTCACACAATACTACAGCTTTTTCAAAATACCATGACTTTTTGTATTCAGCAAAAACTAATGATGAAGTTATTAGTATGTGAATAAAAACCGGATTTTTATTCTCCAAACTGGCAGAAACTGAGACGTGAAAGCGGAACTGCAGCTGCAAGAAGTGGTTTTCTACTTCTGGTAAATGAGTGTGCAAAAAAAATGTAAGAATGAAAATCTTGCTTTCATGTTTGAGAGAGTTCCACTATGTCCTAATTGATTTCCCAAAGAATTAGTTTGTTTTTGTAAAAAAAAAAACACTCTGCAAATATGTTACAAATAGTGAATAAGCTGTATTCAAAGATGTAATCGTGTTATTTCTGAAGTGACTAAAAAAAGCTTTGAAATCTTTAGGAATTGGGGAGTTCCTGTGATGCATTAGGGTGGAGACATTTGAAAGAAAGCTGACTTTTCACATTTAATCACACTTCCCTTTCTTTGCCATACTTTTCTGTTGCAACATTTTATCAAGATTTGCAATTTGGGGTTTGTACAGTTCTGCTGAGCCTTTAACGAATTAACATTTATGAATAACTAACAAATAAAAGGATGGAGTTCATACTTTTAAACTCAACGAAAAAAAAACAGTGCGTTGATTTATTTTTTAAACACCAGCTTCAAATAGTAACACCTTCGTTTGAGGTGGAGAGATTGTATTAATGTATCATTTGTTACTGTAATGGCTTGTTTTGGTCAGTAGCGATTCATTTTTCCTGGCGATCTTCTCAAGAGAACAAGTGATAGTGTTCATAAATCAATACTTTGGGACATATCTCTTAGTATTAATAGTGTCTGTATAGGTCCATTTCATTAGTTAATAAAGTGACAGAATGAATGACTGTGCTCCTTATCTCGGGCAAATCTGCTAAGTGAATCTCAAAGTAGTGTGCGGTACAGAGCTCTAAAGAAGGCAAATGAGGCTGTCTGCTTTCTTGGCAAGCTAGGAGTTAACCCTTATTTTCCGATCTTAAAATTGAATTAGATTTTCTGATTGTAGTATCTCCTTAAGGAATGCTTTCTTTAAAGTGAACCCCTAAGATGGATCTTGGTAAATTGCTCCTCATTCCAGTGGCCTAGAAAGTCTACAGTTACTGTGTGATTAACACCAATTGCTTTGATATAATTGCATTCTGCCTACTCATATTTTAAATGACCCCATGTAAAAAAATAGACACTTTAAAGTCTGCCAATTTGCAGATGCCTAAAAATAACACTCACAGAAATGTTATTTAACTTGGAAAGGTCAGGCTGTTTAAAGCCTGAAAACAGGATTTGAAAATTGTACGATTAAAAGCTATCCCTTACCCCAGCAGCCTTATACTACAAAGCTGAAGGGTCACTGCATCTGTTCAGCTCGAGTGAAAGTACAAATCTGTTTTATGAAGGATCAAAAAGTAACTCCATAGATTTACAGAAGGTATTTTGAAGATGCAGAATATTCACTGTAGGACAGATAATACAGATCATTATACAGTTACCCTTATACATAGTTGTATTTTCAAGTATTGCTTTACTGTGAGCTACAGTATAATGTATATAATACTACAGTATGCTGACTTCCTTAAGGGGGTAACTAAGTACTTTGGAAACCTGTTTTGCTAAACAATATTTCCTGAGAGTTATTTGTAAAAATCAAAAGTGATTTATCTGGACATAATATAATCCTATATATTAGAATTATTCTTGGACCACTGGATTTTTTAATTAATAAAAACATTAGCTACTGTACCAAAATTATTTTTTTAAATAATACCAATAATAAAAAAGATTTAGAGCTCATGACTTTCTAATAACTCTTCTTTGACAACGTAAAGTCTGTTTTGTTTGCACAGCAAGCCATAAAAGACATGATCATTATTTTTCATGTCTTGTGAAGGGTATTTTATGAAACGCTGAGTAGTATAGCTTTTAAATGAACACACACAGCACAGACATGAACTTTTTTTCTATACAGTAGCTTGTGTCTTGCCCAGGATGTGTGTGAGCTGTTTTATCATTTGTATGATCATTAGCCTTATCCTTATGTGTAAATGCATTAATGTATTTGTAACAAGATTTATAAACAATTATAAATGCTTTTCTCTGATTATTAGTAATAAATTATGATTATAGCGTGTAGTCTGTGATTCATTCTAAAGCCTGATTTAGTGTATTAAAGAGAATGTGTTAATTGAACATGTTATCTTCAAATGACCCCTTTTATGTAAATTTACTTTCACAAAAAAGTAACAGATGGGTTAGTGCAGTTCCCCAGAACACTGTGATATTGATTTAGTGAAAGATGACAGGACATTTGGCCTTTAAGTAAAGCCCATGATCTGATTAAAAACCCTCGTTTATACTATGGTACTTGAAATAAAATCGGTGAGTGGCATTTTGGGGGACATAATATCTGTTAATTTTATTCACAGAGAATCCCAGAGAAAACGGAGCAGTTTGGAAAAAAGGTGATACTGATATTATTTTATTATATATTATATAATAGTACAAAATTAAAGCGGCAATTTAGAATGACTGTGCTTCTCTCGGAAGCCCCCTTTTCAGTTCTGCTGAGAGTAAGCGGGGCCATACTGTACAGCCTCTGACTGGGAGGAAAACCATAATGTATTAGAAGAACCAGACCAGGCCCATAAGTAGTTACAGCACCAAGATGGCAAAAATGATCATCTTGAAGTTTGCATTTACTTTGCTCTGCAACACAAAGATGTTAATTAATATAATTAAAAAATACACAAGCAAGGATTTGATTGCATTTCATTCCGCTGTAGAACACTCTTGGATTTCATACCCTCGGAAAACAGTGGTACATTGTTTTTAGGATGCTTTAACCATGACCTTCATTAGAATGTCACAGTGATACATTTTATGTAATGAATGTCCATGCAGTTTTTGTTTGTGAAGTGTATTTGGTGTTCTTCAAATTCTAAAACCTTCTCAGTAAGTGCTTTGCAGCCAAACAGGGTAACCACACTCCCTCCCTCACTTACCCTTTGACCTCAAATTCTTGTGAACTGAACATGGCAGATCTTGCTCTTCGTATACAGTACAGTGCTCAGCAATCTAGACAATGCTTGGACAGCTAGTAGCTAATCCAAAATCCAAAAGAGGTGTACAGTATGTGCTGTACAGTTTTATGAATAACCTTAAAAATCTTAAATTTAAAAAATCCAAAAAGAAAACAGCTGGAAAAAAATGTGCAGAAATTAACTTTTTGAACAACAAAGCAGTTGAAAAACTTTATCTGACAGGAAATTATAACGCTGCACCTCAGGGTTATCTCATCTCTTTCTGTATCTGCATAAATGTATGCAAATGTATACTGTATGTGATGCTAAGTCTTTAAATTAAAGTTACTATACAGTATACAGTATATAATGAATAATGTTTCATATCTGAGCATTTCTTCCCATCCTCAGCACACTTAGAAATTTGTCTTGATGTGTTGACCTTTCATTCTAAATCTACCTTGAGAAAAAAGTACTGTACTTGATCAATGCTTTTGCAGCATTATTAATTTTAGCACACGTCACAAAACCATTTTTTTTAAACTGCAAAGGTACCAGAAAAAAGAACAATCACTACTGTTGACATGAAGAAAAATCTGTTGTGTATTGCCTATAAACTCAGTAATACGGCCTTCATTTTGATATTTATATACTGTAGATATGGATTTTTTATTTTGCTGGTTGCTATGGATATTAGATTTACAGATAGTCCCCTGAAGCTCTTAATGCACAAGATCAAGCTCACTACAGCCCTACACTGTAAAAATGACAGTATGTGTCACCAAAAACCTTCAGTGTTTTTAGATACAGCTTTTCAGCAACTTTTAATGTCCATCCCTCCTGATGTTATTCTGTTATTTTTTAGATTATTGATAACTAGAAGGTTTCTGTAAGAGGGAAAAAATAAGAGCTTTTGGAACGATGAAGCCACTCCTTAAAGCCCATTGAGAGGAAGTGGCAGGAGGAAGTGTGGCAGTGCTACACCAATGGGATTCAGATCTTTCTGCGATGGCATTTAACTTCCCCTGTATACTTCCTTAAGTTAGCTTTGATAAGACTTTGAGATATTTTTTGGGCTATCTTTCTTTCTCCTCTGAGAGTCAAAAGCAAAAATTAACAAGACGATATTCAGGATATAAAAAGTAAAAAATAACAGGAAGCTGTAGGTGGTACAAACTACCCTTAAGAAAATGGTTTATAGGAAACCATCATCATTGTCAGCATGATGAGTTACGTGTAGAATATATGTACATTATACATTAAAAAACAGCTCCTCTAACTTTATAAATCACTTCATTAAAACCATACTAAGGTGTTGATCCCACAGTTCTTGTGCAAAGTATTGTTCTCTGTGCTTGTGAGCAGCTCCTCTGCAGTTCTGAAATACCTGCTGTTTTCTTGCACTGAGGCCCGAGTCATTGCTAAGCATAAAGAGAAGGCTCCTATTATCATTTTCTGGGAAGTGGCAGCATATAATTCTTCATGGTGAAAACATGAAAGTATTTCATAATCAAGTCAACGCTATTTTTATAGAGAGTTTGAGAGCATTGATAGTGTTGAGCCGCCCATTCGTGGAAGTTTTCCATGGTGGTTATAGATTTGAAAAATTCACAAAGTTCAGTTACAGATATTATTGAGGTCTGTGGAATGCAGCAACGTTTTATTTCAGCATAAAATGGAAAGAAGGGATTTTTTTATTTTACAGTAGCGTAAATAATGGAACATTGTTATAATATGGCAGACTCTTGATTATTTGCTATAGGGTATTCTTTACACAGCTTTTGTTTCTGGATTTTTTTCAGAAAGTTCCCATTTGCACTTCTCTGGCGGAGAAGGTGAATGATTTTATGGTCTTTTCTCAAACAAGCAAAATCCCTTCAAGAAGGTCCTGATTTCCATTAGCTTGTGAACAGTTGATCCAGTAGCGGTTCTGAATCTGAAATTGTCAGAAAAAGCTTGTTGTTCACTGTTGTTGGCGCTTATTGCTGACACGACATTATGTATGCCTGCGCATGACTGACTCTCTCATTCTTGTATTACATTGTCTGTCTTGTAATACCATTTAAATAAGCAAAACATGATATCAGCCAACAAATGCTTTTGTTTTAATTTGTGGCATAGTTCTCCTATTGTAATTCATATTGCAGCGTATTAACATAGTGCCCTTCTATTCACGACAGCTGGTCCAAGTGTAATTGGAAACTAGGATGGCTACAGCTTTTCAGCAAATTAAAAATAACCCCTGTGGAACAGTGAAACAGACTGGTACAGTACAGGAGAGCTTTGTATTGCATGAAATAAATTCTTTCCAATGCCTTACTTCAAGCAGATACTTCAAATTTGTTATTACTGCATTCATCCAAAGACCAATTAAGGAGGAATATGTGATCAGAAGGTGTACAGGTCATTCATTTTGTGAAAGTGCTTTGCATCCACTTAAATTATGAGTATTTCAGATTAGATTTGCACGGCATCTCAAAAGTCAAAGTCAAAATTGTAAGTATTTTTTTACATGCATGAAAAAAAAAGATTTAAGAAGGCGACAGTCCTTTAACGGAGTAAGCATCGGTACTTTCTTTCACCTACATGTGTTAAGTAGATCCTTTAAAACGATGATATGATCTTGTGGGTTGAGGGTGCGACCCCTTTGTATTAGCCGTGATAGGAAAAGTTTCAGGCTTGAGTAAGGCAATGCAGACTGCTGTGGTTGCTGCTGTTTGAAAGATGGTTGAAACAGTCTTGTTTATATCTGTACTGAGGGAGTCAATAAGACCCCTCAGTCCTTTTGTAAAGAAAACTTTCTGAATTTCCCTGAACACTTGTGATCCAGTGGCCGCTGGTTTAGCCGCTCTCACTACCGTATGTCAGATGCAAATGATGTGATTGCTGGGGCCATCCATTCTTTATTCTGATGTGTTCAATTGTAATAGCTTTTGTGGAGTCCAGAGAGGTGGTACAGTATATAAAAACACAACAGCATTGTGTTGTGTGTGATGAAAGACATCCAGCAAACTGCTCATGGCAGAATCACATGATATATCACATTATTTTGTTCCTCCACTGTATGCACTATTTATTGGGAAGGCTTTTTTTCTTAGTACTATGGTACTGTGTGATGTACGGTACACAAGCAGACATGCATCCATATGCTCGCATTGTGATAAATACGGGCACAGCCCTTCCTTGTTAAGAAACAGTGTTTCAAGTCTATGCAAGATAAAACAGCTACCTACAGTATACCTGTCTGCTAGACCTGGCCTTTCAATGAACAATACCAGGGAAAGTCCCTCGCACCTGGGACAGTCTTCAGTTAAAAATGAAGAATGGGAAACCAAATTATTTGCTTTGAACAGCTGTTTTAGCATCTACCCTGCTGTGTTTGTACTGTCAGCATGAGTGCTTTTATTTAGTTTATTTAGTTTTAGAAGCAAAAGAGAAAACCTAACGACTCATCTCACCCAATTCCGTCCAATTCATGTAAAAATACTTGAAACTCTCTTTATTTCTCTCTTCTCTTCCTGCATATTTCCTATAGCACTTGATGACAGTTGTGATGGGAGACTGGAGATGAACGCTGAAGTGTAGGGTTTGGGCTCTTGGGAAAGTATTAATCTCTAGTAATTTAAATCGAATGCGTTTTTCCTTTAAATCATAGTAAGGACTTTGCATACCAGTTTACTTGGTAAAATGCCCTCAGCTGCTAAACAGACCTAGACAACTTTGGGCATTTTACTGAGATGGGAATGAGGGAAATGAAAATATATTAGCATTTGTTTTCTTTCCAGATTTTTTGTAACTCTTCAAATGTCTCTGCTACCTGCTACAAAGTGCGCTTTTATATTGAAAACTCAGTGACTTGTAAAAAAGTAGTCTTACTATTTAGAGAGCAAATAAACCTATTATCCTTTGGGTCATTGTGTTTAATTCACCTGAGCTCTTCTTCCTGACCTAATTGAGGTAATTACTATACAGTATGTACTTAATTAGTCCAACTGTTTTTTAGTCTTTAGCTAAAGAGGGTTTTAAGAGGGATCTGGGTTCTTGCAGGTCTTCTAGATCAGGAGTGAGTATTGCTACATTAAAAGTTTTAAAGGAGTTGGATTTGTTGTGATGTGTTTTTCTGTTTGTGGTGCAGTATACAGGCCCTGTCCCGGCAGAGAGAGAGCCTCCGATGGCGCGGAATGAGACCTCCCCAAACAGGGCACAACAGGCTGGCCACCAGCGTCCCAACACCTGCTGCTTTTGCTGGTGCTGCTGTTGTAGCTGCTCATGGTACGTCATACAATCTATTTGCTACGAAATGCGGCGCATGTGTAGCAGGTAAATATACCTGTGAAACAGCTTGTTTTCTCTTTCTGTTTCTTTGGAAGTTGAATCATTTTTGCTGTTGTTGGTGTTGTTGGATCATCTGTCCATTGGGGAAATGCTCTCAAAATCATTTTTTGGAAGGGTGGTGACTGGGGAGATTGTTTTTAGTGCCTATGACCAGTTTAAATGGATAAATATGCAAAAATAACTTATTAATGACTCAAGAAACAAAATGTCTTTGAAAATGTTCACTGAGAGCTACAGTATGTAACAATGTTATTCTTCATAGTTTGTTTTATTTTTAAGGCAGAATATTAAATATATAGGCTCTGTATTATTTATTTTATTCTCTTAGAAGGGTCAGTAAAGCAGTGTTTTTTTCAATACTGAAACCTTTACAGTGAGCCTCCAGATTTTAACATCTCTGTATCATTCCTAACAAGTACTGTAATACCTGAAAAGGGTTCATTTGCAATCATCTGTATTTATATTAAAAACAGATACTGTATTTTATTGTGTTTTTCACTGCTGTTTTGCATTTATATATGAACCTGAGTGCAGAATAATTGCTCAATAACAGCAGAGAATATAGCATCCTAATTTCAAGGCCTACATCTGATGAATACTAGCTTATAAGAAACATACAGTACTGTTGTTTTGTAGAGAGGCTGGGACTCCAATGCACTTTGTTATATTTTCTGTAACTGTCACTTCATACAGATTTGTGATTTATTTATGTAACTATTAACCCTCATTTCATAACCTGCTGTTTGTTGTGTCCTTCAGAGTGATTTTACATTATCAGAGGTGCTTTTGAGTGATGAATCCTCTTTATTGATGAAATCGCAAGGTAAAGGTGAAAGGTTAAAAGGGAAATGTATACAGTATATGTTTTCACTGGAAATCATTCTTGAATCAGACCAGCTCAACCAAATCAATTGCATTTGATTTTCACTCTGATATTAACTATCAGCAGAAAAAAGTGACATACAGTAATGCCACTGTACATCTTTATCCTAGGGCCTGTTATGTAAGAATGCAACTGTAATAAATGTATTATTTCGTTGCTTGCTGTTTTGCTTTTAGGTTATAGGCTTTCTTGCCAGTATAGGCGGCCGTGTTCATGGTCTGGGCTCCAGTTCCAATTTACACTCAGCTTGGATCTGATGTGAAAAGGGATCAATGCTCAAACACACACATTAAGTCTAACTGTAATACAGTATGGGATAACTCCTTCATAAGGAAATCCATGTGTTATAGGATTTTTCTGAATGAAACTGTTGTCCCTGTTTAAAAAATGGAATCGTCAAATGTGTGTCCCACGTGATTTAAACCATTTGTCAGCTTTTTTCTTTCATTAAAACTCTTCAGTAACCTTATAGTACACAATGGCTTGAGAACTTTATTTGGTGGTAGTTTAGAGGTATCAGAATCTGACAACAGGGCAGATTAAAGAAGCAACAAAAAGATGCTTTACAAGACTAGGAGCTGACTGACTGTATTTGTTGCATTAAGTCACATGATTTGTAATGCAGTGATTGCAGTATTGGTTCAAAGATTAAGTGTGGTGTTACCTTCCAGCAACATTACTGTTGTTTTAAACCGGGCTGGATTAAGATGAACAGACACATGCTATGGTGTATCTTGTTTATATATACAATATCAGTATACAACACTATGTTACCAGTTTTTCCTATTTCAGAATTTGACAACCTTAGTAATTTGAATAATTGTATATTCTGGCTACAGATATAGTTCAGTATGCAGTATATTTGCCTTTGTTCATTTAATCCATGCCACACTTTTTCACAGTACTCAAAAAATTCAGTTATTAAGAGTTTATTATTTTCTGGTTGATAAAAAAAAACCTGGTGTCATGAATATTCACTTTTAATAATCCAAGAAAAGAAACAGTGGCAAACAGCAGGACATATAGCAGCAGGACAATTACAAAGAGACTTTGGCAAAATCATGGCGTCATTTCAGACATACGATAAGTGAACCAGAACATCAATGAGTGCAAAGTGATGCACTGTGGTCCTAGGATCTTACCTTATACATATCTCAGGAGTGCTTCTGAGCTGTGGAAAGCTGTGTAGAAAGGGAATCTGGATGATTATGCTGAATTTTCTAAATCCCTATCAAGACAATGTGGAGACATAAAAAAGGAAAAAATCCTTGGGTATATACAGTACAACTTTAACAGTAGCAACTTTAACTCCAGGGAAGTTATGCTTAAGCTTTACAATGCACTAGTAAGACCTCACTTAGAATATTGTCCTTGTACTCAGTTTTAAGCATCATAAGACAGATACCTTAAATATTAAATTATCAGACAAACAAAATGGGCTGAATGGCCTCTTCTCGTTTGTACCCTTCTTACGTTAAATCCTTGCTCTCTGCTGTGTGTTCTTGAATTTGAAAATGAGCCCAAACCAATCCCTTTTATCTGGAAACCAGAGTTGCATTGAAAGAATTCCGTTTTGTCATTGTGAAGCCCTAACATGACTCTGCATGGGTCTCCTTCCTTTGCACAAAATGCACGGTATCTGTTTTGTTTGAAAATAGTTCAAACGGGACCTGTCATAAACATGAAGAGGAAACCACCAAAAAAACTTTACCTGCAGGAATGTTTCCAATAGGAGACAGACAGGTACAGTACTGTAGCACTGCTGGGATGTGGAAGCAGTTGGGGCATGCTGTCAAAGCAGAGCCAAAAAGTTAGTGCTGTTGCTTGCTATAGATTGCACTGCAAGACTGCACACCTAACTCACAAAATCTGACATTCACAATGGAATGTTGGAAGTGGGCCAAAGAAAGTACCGGGTATTGAAAACAAATTTGCGATCCTCTCCTTATTGTTTCTTTTGCTTCAAGTCCCTTGTCATTTTGTTAGTAAGTATCTAGGACATAATGATGAGCCTGACAAATTTAGGTTCTTTTTAAGAGGCATCTCTTTTGCAGAATCACATGTTTATTGTCCAAAACTAGGGAGCACAAAGGGCTTCACAAACAAATATTGCAGGCAGGAGGATGGAGACTTTTAATCTCTTGCATCCGGTTTCTAGCAGCAAGTGTGATAATGTACAAAGTACAGTATTCGTAGGGAACCCCCCACACACACGGGCACCCCCTCTCAAAGGAAAAAAAACATAAGTGACTGCAGACGTAATGAGACATGAATCTTGCATGAGAATATCTGCTGTATGAATTATGAAGTGGAAGATGTTTTTTCCTTTAAAATCAGATGTTGGCATTACAACTTATCAAATTCACTTTTATTAAAATTAGCATGGGAGAAAGCTGCTTTATATTGATGCTACTAAGAAATTAACATCAGTACCAGTCATGTAAAAGCATTCTCCAAATCGAGTGGTTATGACTTGTGTTTCCTGCAGACTTTGGAATGCCTTACTTATTAATTTAGAATAAATAAAAACTCAGGCTACTTTGCTGTTTGATCCCATAGACCTGCAGCTATGTTTCCAAGACATTCTGTTCAACTGTTGGAAACACAGCTCCAGTTAAACAGTTGTACTTATTTTTGTAATTACCAGATGTAACGTAACAACCCCCCTAATTAAGTCGTGCAAGTTCAGACTAACCGCATCAGGCACTTAAGTAAAATATACTGTACAGTATGTGATCGGCTTCACTGTGCTGGAGATGCAAACACATTCATAGCATTTTATAGCTGATTTCCTGATAAGGATAATTTCAAAGTCATGTGATGCTCCATCACAAAGGAAACCATGCAAATGTTCTCAGAACAAAAATATACAATTATTTCCAGAAAATACCAAAAACTTTGGACATTAACTTTAACCCTGCATTCTGTTGAAAATTCACTGCAGTGTTCGTTTCACTGTGGAAAAGACAATTGTAGACCACTGAAGAGAATTTCAGCTGTGAAATCTTTTAGGGAGGGCAGTACTCTTAAGATGTTTTGTGTGTGCTTCAGAAAATCCTGAAATAATCCACATCTGCACATCCCCTAAAGGAGAGTTCTTGGTATTGCATTGGCAGAAAGATTTGGCAGCTTCTGCTGTTTCTACTTGCATAGAGCCGGTACCCTGCTGCCTGGAAAGCCAGTATAAAGCTGCCAAAACTCTTTAGGAAGTACAAAAGATTGTATTTACTTTTTTTCCTTCAGTCAGTTCAACGTTATTGAATGCATGGGAATACTCTGACCATTCACTTTCTCATAGTAATTATTCTACACTTACTGTAAGCGACATAAATCTGTTTGAAATATTTATTTGTGTCTGATGCCAATTTACTGGATTTGAGAGCTTGCTAGCTTGCTGTCTGAAAATAATTAAAAACTCAAGTGATACATTCACTATACTCGTTAAGATTTATTTCAAATGCACTTTGATTTTTATAATTAAAATAATTTTAGCAAACGCTCACATGCAAGCCTTATGCAAAACTTAAATAAGGGGAGGGTGTGAGATTTTAGCCTTTTGGAATCTGCGGTGCAGTGGCTGTGCGTTCAGTACTTGTGTGTTTTAATTAAAGTAGAAAGAGGTATTTGGAAATGAAGAAGTAATAAGGAACTGTTTTTGGTGGCTCTCATAATGTGACGTGTTCTAATTAGGGCTGCACTGAGGCATGGTGAGATGCACTTCATCTTGCAGGTGGAGGTTCATTTCAGGAAATTACAACTCGCAGGCTGTTTTGTTAAGACAAGAAATTCTTCTTTAAGGAAGTAGATGGGCCGACTGCATAGCCATGCCCTTCTTTGCAAAGGAAGAACCTTTATATCAAGCAAGACCAGAGAAAAAAAGCTGTGTTGCAAACAGGAACCATTGTTCATTCTGTGGTTTGTAATTTAAAATGAAGTTAGCCAAAATTCTGAGAAGTAAAGCAGTTAGCAGACATATTGAAACAGAGCTCAACATGCCACCTGCAACTCACTCCAAAGGCTGTATTATAAAAAATGCAATCACTGTTGCAAAGCTTTTTGATGGCCTTCTTGTGGAAAGCAGTTTTCTGGTGTATTCTTATTTTGGACTTTAAATTGTATATGAAAAAGAGAGTATTTTTTTGCATTATACTATATGTACTTCTGTAATATATATTGTGTAGTTGTCTTCATTTCTGCAAATGCCAACATCACCACGAAGTCATCAAAACGGAGCAGGAAAGAGGGTGCACAACAGGGTGTTATTTTTAGACATAAAACCAAAATTAAGAAGCATGTTCTAAAAAGTTCATTCTCCTTTCCGTAAGCAGCCAAAAACTGATCTGACCCAATTAATGATTTATTGATGATCGTGGTAGCAGTTTTAATTTAATATCAAACGCCAACACTCAGTGATGGGTGGCTCGTATTATTACTTTAAAATTACTAAAAATCTAAGCCATTACATTAAAAAGACATAGCCCACACTTGATTTTTTCATAGTGCAGTAGAATAATGAGTTGAATCAAGATCATTGAGCGTTATTAGCGGTTTGACATGTCGGCTTCTAGGAGGAAGCAGAGACAAGTATCAACTCTGGGCCATGAGCTCTTCTCCATGTGAAACTTTCCTAATGTCACTTTGAATCCAGTAGCAGCCCTGTTGCTATTGCTGCTGCTGCGGGCCTCCAGTTAAGGGTGAAAAAGGCATCTTTCTACAGTACGAGTGTGGGCTGGAAGAAGAAGACACCAGAGGTGACTTTAGTAAGCGTGCCGTTATTTCTTAATGCCGTTTACTACCTTTCAGTCTTACTGTTAGGAATGAAGATGAGAACCGGACACGAAGGAAGTCCCAGGAGACCAAGCTGGAGACCATACCAAACTGTGAAGCTTGGTGAGTCTGCTTCTCCTCCGTTTTTTTTAAATGTATTCTCCATTTCATTAGGTTTTTTTTCTTTTAAGCTTCAATTTGAATCTGACTTTCCCTTTATGTTATTTATTTTATCTACATACCTCCCTTTTCCACAGTTTTCCACAGGATGTGGTCCACATTTTTCTTGTTGTGTTAAGAGCCATTGTAGGTTCCGCAATAGTTTGAGCCAGTCTTTTACAAAAAATCCATCTAATAAATGATTGAAATTTAGTTGGGCTTGCTGTTAGGTCATGAACCTGACTTTTTTTATTCCCCCTGCTGACCAGAATTACAGTATGTTCACACAATATGGTAGTTATGTTATGGTAGAGATGTAGTTCTTTAATAACTGTTGCCTTGTGTGACGAAGTCGAAGATGCTGGAGGGGTGAGAGACGGAGCACAGCATCTTGAATATCACTCCAGTGAATGAAAGAGTCCTGTCAGCGATCTTCCTAAATCCTTGTGAGGATGCAAACACTGGGAAAGAGTGGATCTCCCAGTATATAAACTGAGTAAAACCAGACAGCTCTGGTCATCAGCATCAGGTTTAACACCGGCAAACTCATGGGTTGCAACAATCTTAGAAAGGGAGAATTTTATTAAAAAACTAACAAGTTAGAGGTGACAGCTATTCGTCAGATTCTCAACGTCCAGCCAAAAGGTCTCCTCTATGGTATACGGTATATTTTTTCCCGTCCACTGGAAGAGTCCTGTCTGCTTCACACCATGGAGCCTTGCATGTTCAGTCACTTCACGTTCTCTTCTAAATATCAATGTGTTCAATGTGAATTTAATGTGAGCGTAGATTTTTATTTTTAAGAAACATATTCAGGCAGCTTGTAAAAATTTCACTTTCTCCTGTAGTTCATTTTAACTCAGCTCTGACCAACCGAATCAGCTTACTAGTGACTTAATTGGTCACCAGCTTCTCAAGTGAAATTTCTAAGGATTTTGACTGGGATGCACGTCCCATTTGTAACCGTCCCAGGAGTTGATCCTGGTTAGTTAATTTTATCCAGTCTACCCTTGGTGTGCTCAAATAATCATGCACCGCAGGTCACAGTTAACTAATGACATGGCCTGGGTTCAAACCAGTGACATGGACCACAAGGCTCATTAAGGCACATGCTCCCAGCAAGTACCTTAAATGGTGGAAGCACTCGGGAGACCTGGCAATACATTTCTCTCTTTCTTCTCATGTAGCACCAAACCATCAACAGAGGAGATGCGCATTTGGGCACAGTCCTTTGACAAGCTGATGAAAAATCCAGCAGGGAGAAACGTCTTCAGGGAATTCTTAAGGACTGAGTACAGTGAGGAGAACATGCTGTTTTGGTTGGCTTGTGAAGACCTCAAGAAAGAAATCAACAAATCAGTCATTGAAGAGAAAGCACGGATGATCTATGAGGATTACATTTCCATACTCTCACCCAAGGAGGTAATATGTGAATGAATGCAATCATTAGAAATGCTCTTAATGATGCACAGACAACACATGTTTAAGTCAGTTACGTAGAGAACCAAAGTCAGTTCATAAAAGAAACTGTCTTTGATGTATATGTTTAGAATACCAGCAACCCCGTGACAAGAGATTGCTTTAATCTACAAGCCGCTCAGTTTTATTAGTACTGTAAAATAAAGGAAACATTATACGTATAAGACTTTGTTAAAAGCCTGTTGGGGATGGAACCTAATCGCGAGACTTACTTTTTCACAAGTGTCACACAGCATGCATGTTTTTGCCTGTTAGAAATGACATTTAAGATATGCGTAGAATAGCTTTTCAGAAAGGGTTACTTTCATTTCCTTAAAATAGCTTTTTTTCTGGTCATTGTGTTGAATAAGAATGTATTGTTTTTACTTAATTATTTCTCTTTCCTGGAATTGTTTTTAAAACAGCTATGCACTTTGAAATTGTAATTTTTTCATATAATACAGTACATATATTTTCTTTCACACATTAGTCTGTAGTTAATTTCTATGCTCTTGTTTCTGTGGTTAAATAAGCAAAGAGGGAACGGAAACCTTTTGAATTCCAAAGGAAATGAAATGCACAAAAGCAATTTAAGAGTCTGATTAATGTTTAAAAGACGTATTAGATATGTTTCATTTCTATCAAATCGCAATTGCTTTTTTTTCCTCAGTTAGAATGAGTTAAATCATAAGGTTTTGTGCTTAGTCCATCTCTGTTCAGTATATAATCAATACGATTCTTTTTATTATACATGCTTCTTAGCTGTAGCTATCTCTAGCTATGCTGGAGAACAAGTAATAATGAATTTTGGTCTATGTGGATGGAGAAAGACTTTATTGTTCTTTTTTAACTGAAACGTTAGCCCATGTAGTCCAGTACATGTATGAGCTTTTTCACTTCACTCATATAATGTTAAAAGCAGTACAGTTTATACAAAGGTAGCTTAACCTGATGTCCTTTTGGGAAAGGTTTAATGAGAAATATTATTCATCAGTTACAGATTTGATTCAGACTACGATCAGGATTATGATCTATTACTGTCATACAGTTGGTCTAGTGTTTAGTTTATATCACTCTATCAATACTATAAATTTAAATACATGTCATTGATAAAACATATGTATGTGCCATTTTCAGCCCCAGATTTGGAGTGTTAAATTAAGTTGTAGTCTTTATTTGGAAGTATAATGCAGACTACTTTCATAATTTATAGTAACTAGTGATACTTATTCTGAAAGTACCAATTTTATTACAAATCCAGGAACTCCAGTGTTTGCTTTTTGGTGGTTTTAAACTCAGCAGTTAAACTGAAATGAGTGAAACAAAGAACATCATAGTACTGTATATGTGTGTTGGCAATATAAAATAAATAATGTGATATGTTTGCTTCATGTAGAGGGACCCATGTTTTTACTAAAATTATTTTTTTACATTTTCTATTAGCACTGTGCTTTGGTGGCATTAAATTTCAAGGGTTTTTCTATAAGGAGATGAAGCTGTTTCTTTCTTCATCTAAACTACAATTGTTTTATGTTTAATTTTTTAACCTCTGCATATACATTTTCAGAGCACTTTTCCGTAGTAAGATCAAACTTGAATTAATTAAAGTCTCTGTAGATTAAGCTAAATTACATGATCCCAGCCTTATGTAATTTGCTCTTTATTTTGAGAGTGATCATATTGTGACAACACAGAGGACTTGATTCTTCAACAAACCATAAAAAGCAGCCAGTTTTAAGGCCTTGCTTTAACAGGAATCTTTTCATGAAAGGTGTGTCTTACTCCAGCCTAATTCTTGATGTTTATTGTATCTTCTTGTCATTTTAATTTTTTTTCTGCTTTTATTTTTTTTATGTCATGCAGGTAAGCCTTGATTCAAGAGTCCGTGAAGTCATTAACAGGAAAATGCAGGAGCCCACCTCTCAAACATTTGAAGATGCGCAGCTTCAAATTTACACCCTAATGCACAGAGACTCCTACCCTAGGTTTCTGAACTCGCCTATATACAAGTCACTGCTTCAGAGTGGTTCTCGTTCCTCCTCAGAGTCATAGGCCCCCTCTCTCCACTGCACAACCACTAAGGAGAATCCAGATCCTTATGGATTTTATTTTTTACCCCTTTTTAACTTGCCATGTTGGAATTGCTGATCTACAGACTAACTGGAAGAAACAGGGTCATCACATGATATTCTTCTATCATTCCACTACTATGCGTACAGCTACTACAGCGTTTACTACTGATTTTTATTCTTTTTTTTTCCCTGATGCCACACGAATGGAGGAGAACTGTAAAGAACGCTGCAATAAGACGCTGGAGTCTATTAAAAGTTCTAAAACGGTGGTAGAGCTGATCACCGCTGGCCTTTTACTCTTGTGAACCTGACCTTTCCACTGTCTTTCTGGTGTGTTTGTTGATGTTGATGAGGTGGGAGTTTAAATTGACCTGAACTAGGGGTGGGGCTGCCAGCGGTTGTTTACAAAGCTAAAGAAAGGACGATTAGGGTTTACCGTGCTAAAATGCATCCCAGTGTCAAGTAGACAATGCCACTGTTTAATACATGTACTCATATTCGGGGTGTATAAATCAGTTTGGAACATCAAGCTTTGCAGTCCAGCTAATTCATTATGAAAGAAGCCCATATTCTGTGGAATATTCTGTGGAAAATTATGTCAAAGGCTCTAATTTCTGAGGTGAGGTGCTATAGAGCTTCTAGCTCCCACACTTACTGTAATTGATCCCTTCCCAAAACACATAGGGGATAAAATATCGAATGACAGCTGTTTTTTGTTGCTGCTGTTGTTGTTGTTGTTGTTGTTGTGCATGCTTCGGCTGTTTAATTGTCTAAAAAAATCAAAGATTATTTTTTTCAGGTCATTTTAAAATGTTAAATACTATTTGAGCTGGTGAAGAATAAACATCAGCAGCAGCCTTTGGATCAGAAGGCTTTAGCTGCAGTAGAGTCACCCAGTGGAAAGCAACTACTTTCAAACAAAGTACAGCCAGTAAACTAGCGTTTTATGGTCATTATCACTCGTGTTGCGGACAGCAGTCTGGCATGGGCATACTGAAGGTACCTCATGCTGCGTTGCGAGAATTGCTAGACTGGATTCCACAGAACCAAGAAGGCAGGATCTTTCATAATAAATGACACTTGCAACTGCTTACTTAATTTACGGATTGGGTTTGTGCACAGTCAGATTCTATCAAAGTTTAAAAAAGGTTGCAAAGAGAATATTTGACAAGATAGCCAAATATCGAAAGACCACCAAAGGGGTGTTTTAGTCAAAGTTTTAAGAGTGTTACTCTTACATGGATCAAAGGTGTAAAAGTGGGCAAAATGATTTTAATGTATTCATTTTTAAATTAAATTCACCTGAGGCATTTGTTCCCTATTAAATGCATATGTGTATGCAGCTGTGTGTATGTGTATATACATAGAATATGTATCTTACATAGAACACCTCTCAGGGTTATGGTGTCTTTTAAGAGCAAGCAGTCGGCAAGAATTATGGGAATGTAAATATTAATTTGCTCTGTCCCTTTCACAGCATTAGAAAGCGGATCCTTTTAGGAAGACTTTTAAACAAGGCAGAAACAGAAGTATGTGTAGACAGTTCAGCTTTCAAGCATCTTGAAATGGCCAGAGATAATTAATAATCAAATTCCAATTATGTATATCATATATATATATATGCACAGTGTATATACATATAATGTACTGTATGTGTGTTCCTGAGTGTAGATTGGTACTCATAATCAGTATGATAAATTAGGGACATACCATTGTTGCTGTTCCAGTTTGCTATCCACTGCTCTGTTGGAGAGAGGTGATTGTACATCTGGCACTGTACCCAGTTCTTGAAATATTATTCATATAACCTATACATCCTTTGAAATCATTCTGTCGATATGCACTAACACGTTTTCATGTGTTTCTGCAGCATAAATCTGAGGGCAACTGTATTACCTCCAGCTCTTGCGAAGCTTTGATATAATTCTTGACGATATCAGAAAGGAACATTTTTTAGGCATCTCTCCTTAACGGATGACGTTCAGTAAGTCTTCTTGCCCATAATGTGCCTCAGTCCCGACACAGTGGGATCACTTCTGTGGAAGGAAGAGCCTTATATTTTAATTAGCAGTGTGCATCAGGCTGATATTGACAAGAAATACATATCAGTTATTAGTTAAACCTGACAGATAAGCCTTGCTGAGTTACCAAATAGTTACAGTTTACCCAGTCATACATTTTCTGCATCTTTTATACAGATCACAATGTGGTTTTTTAAGGTATATTTATTGTACTATGTACAAAGGGAGGTAAAAAAACATTTTTTCTGTACCGATCCCGTGTTTTAAGTGAACATTGCTCCATACCTAAGAAATGACCTTTGGCTAATTTGCTACACTTACATGTGCTTAAAAATTGACCAGCCATTTAGAAAATATATATGTGTATTCTAAAACCACTTGTATAGATTTATTGTCAGAGAAATAATTTTTGTGTTATTTTCTTCAAAAAAAAAGTGTAATATATTTTTTACTTCACAGGCTACAACTTTGGCATTTGATTTGCCAAAAAAAATGCCTTTATCAGATTAGGTAACTAAGACTAAAATAATCTTAATTTTATCTAAATATTTATAATGTTGCTGCTTCTGAGGGATATAGTGATGAATAGCTTTATATTTCTAAGCCCTTGCAAGTTTATATTACACTGTGGTTGAGCTCTGCAACTTTTTTCCAATTCTTTACTTTTCTTAAAGAATACCGGCTAACCACAAAAAACCTTCCTCCGAAATTTTTCGTTTTTGCTTTATTAAATACAAAAAGTATCGCATGCATTGTTTGTAATTATAACATTGGAAAAAAATATTTTTTAGTACTTTGTAAAATAAAACAGGGGCTTTCCTGTACATTTGACATGATTGCCCTGTTCTGTTACTTCAAGCCATTATCAGTTAGTACATCCCCAGTATACACTGAAGATAGCCAAGAATGCATCAAGTGAAGAGTCTGGCTGTGTGTTCATGCAGAGATGAGAGATGTTTGTGTAACGTTTCCAACTGAGAAAAAAAAGCTTTTTAAGCATTCTAATTTGCAATATTCCTTGTAAAAAAATTAATCATTTTTCATTTTAGAACAGTTTTTTTTTAATTTAATGAGTATTTAAAAAGGAGCGCTGCAATTTTTAATGCTCTTCTTTTAGAGTAACAAATGCTTCGGGTGTAAAATTATTTTTCTGCTTTGAGGTTTAAAATGATGTGCATCATGAGAATTTATATATATGTGTATATACATTAATTATTAGATATATAAACATATATATATATATTTTGGGGGATGAATGCTATGTTTACCATGTTAAGTGAAGTGATTGTTGCCTGTCCAGAAAGTGCAAGGTTTCTGTGATTTTTGCTGAAGGCTTTTCATGCCATGAAGACCCTATGCCCTTTAACATAGTTTCTTGACACTCGATGTACTCAGGATCATGAAGAGACTGCCAGTTTGGAGGCTTAGTTTCTAATTGACTATACAGCTGTGTTGGCTAGCTTTGTGAAAGCAGAGCATTGTTGCGCCGTGTTTAGAATGCATGTTCTGTCACTCTCCAGACGATCTGACAGGTGGCTTGCATCTCATATGGAAAAATATAAAAATAAAAAGACAAAGAAACAGAGCTCCCTGTGGTTTCATGTAAGAAAATTATTTTCCCAAATCAGGAGAATGGATCTGTAGGCTAGACTCCCAAATTTCAGTTAATCTAGCTTTAAATACAATGTTGATCTGTGATGGTGTGTGCGGTTTGGACTTGTACAGTATAACTGTCTGGTTCACAGAAGTTAGCTCCCTTCTCTATTGTTTGTTAAAAAAGGAAACCACGCACTTTTGCACCTGTTCAAAATGTTGAATAATGCCAATATACATTGGTCATCTTTCAAGGTGTAAAAAGTCTTTGGCAAGACACAGGACATTGCTGTTGTTCATTTATTGTGATCATGAAAAAAGAGTACTCCTTCAGGTCAAGAAAACAATTACATGCCATTTATAAACTATTAGGCTCTCAAATGTTGTTGGGTTCCATTTGACTGTTTTCTGTCAATATATCCAGACAATGCCGTGTCTTACAGGTACAATGTATAGAACGTTTTTTTGGTTGACTGTCTTTCTTTAGTTTGGTCTTGTGCTATTACACGTTGATTCGAAATGTTCAGCAAATAGCTACTTTCATATGATTTCCAGTTTGGTGTAATGAGAAATTGCAGCACAGTTCAATCTCTGTAGTTTCGTGTTAGTTAGTAATCATACCTGTAATTCATTGCCACTGCTGCTCTTAACTCTCACCCTGGAATGGTGGGTATTCATCCTAATACCGTATGAGGTTTATAACTGTTACTGTATCTTTCCCTTTTGTGAACTAAAAATGATTTCACCATATTTGAGGAAGCAGTAAGAAATTGAAATATATAGATATGTTACAAATCCAAATATAATGTTGATCCCTAGTTTTTGGTATTTGAAAAAGGTTAGTAAACTTAATAAGTTTTAGACATATTCTAAATTGCACACAGATAAAAAACATTATTTAACAATGACTGAGAGAGGTGCTGAGAGAAAAGTAGTTGCACAATAAAGAGAAGCAATTATTCCAAGTGTTTAACAAACCTCAAGTTTACATGAAGTGGGCATTAATTATAACGCATGGTACAGTTATGGCAAAATGTAGCTTAGGTGGCTCACTGTGTTAAATTTTACCAACCCCCCCCCCCCATCCTCCTCCGACCCAAACCCCTGATTTTGTTATTCAGCAGTCAGCAACTGGCCTGGGGATTTCTAGATAACGGTGCTTTGAAAATGCGTCAGGTGTCTAGTATATATTTTTAAGACATTCATGTTTTTATAAACTGTGAAATTATTATTAGCAGTAAACAAGTTTAACCAAAAGTGGTTATTTGTACTTTTTTTTCCCTCTGGCTTATTTGTGTTTTGTTAAAAATTCTCATTTGTTCAGGTGAGCAGCCAATTTTGCGCCTTATTTTAAAGGGGATGGTTGATATCTACACCAGCCCAATCAGCTTCTTTTCCTCTCTCTCTTTTGAGCCTTCCTGGCTGCACGTTGTGGCGTATGCTTTTGAGAAGCCTTGTTTAGAAGGGTTTGCAGGTTACATGCATGAGGTCAGAGTGCCATAGAAAGTGTTTTTCAACCGATTTCAGTCTTCTGTGTTAGACTTTTGAACAGTTATTTATTAGTGTTCTTTTTTTATCATGTTTGAAATACATGGATGAACTACAGGACCAAATTTTTATTTTTTTAATTTGTATTAATCTGTTGCAAGGGTCTATAAGCAACCCAGGTATGTTCATAAATTTTGTAGCTACTGCTCCACTTTCCAGTCGGTTGTATTGAGGCCTAAGATAACATAAGACCTCGGAATTATCATTAACCTAGACTGGGATGACCTGTAAGTCTACATAATGGTGGATAAAATGAGCAAATATCTGTTTAATTATTCAAATAAAAAAAAATGTTTTATTCACATATGCTGTACAGGATGCTCTTTGCTTCAGAAATGTCTGGAAGTGAAACCAATTTTATGTACAAAGTTGAAAGGTAACTAGTGAAACTTGATCTTTAACAATAAAAGGCAAACAATGGACAAGGATTTCTAGGTACAATCAAAACTTTTGTAAAAAAAAAAGCAAACAAAATACGGTTCATTTTTTGAATGAATTTGTGTGTTAATAATACAATCAATAAGGTTATTTTTGCTGGGGGGGAACAATTTTTCCCTTCTGTTGAATTAATATTCTTAACCCTTTCCTTGAGTTTTACAGTTGTGAATGTTCCTTTTGGCTTGTTTTGTTGTTGTTTTTTTTATTATTTGCAGTGAGTCGACTATTGTATAAGTGCTTTTAGGTTACATTTTAATTGGATCAATAGACATCACATTACAAATGAGCTCAGTCTTTCACTGGCCCTATCCAAAAACATTGGATATACTGTAGAACCTGGGAGCATTAGATCTATAAAAATAACAGGAAGATTATAGATATACAGTAGACCATACACATGGTGTGCCACAGGGCTTCGGCAAACAGCCCTTCCCAGATCTCCACCGTTGTCAAGTAAACTCTCCCTTCCAGGAATCTGTCCCTTTTCTGCCCAGTGGCACAAACACACGTGGGTTCAAATTGTAACAACCACTGTCACTTACCAGTACGCTTTTCTCCACAGGTGCAAAGGCTTACAACAATGGCATGAAAAGCATGACATTTCAAAACCAGTTTTTTTCCTACCTTTCAAGACTGCTCTCAAGAAACTAGCGGCCTTGAAGTACAACGACCCTTTAGAAATAATCTTTTTTTAATCAAAATTGGATATGTAAATATACTGTATTAGACATCAACCGATGGTAAAAATTCAAAATATTTCCACTTATTGAACCAGATAATAAAATAAACTTGTAGTAAACAATGTAGATTACAATTTTAAACTCATTTTGGGGGGTTATGGATTTGATAATTAATGTTTTAAAATACCTGTTAGCCATTTGCACCATGGTGTGAGAGAAGCTGCCATATGGAGGAAAGCTCAGTGAAGTGAAAGAGCCACTCTGCATTGTCTGGTGTGCAAAAAATTCCTTTGATAGCTTCCAGCATTCATAAAACTATTCCTTGGTTACTGAACTGCAAACAGACAGAACTGATATAAACCATATTTTTGAAAGATCTGTTTCTGTCATAGTTTAAATGCTGCCTGTGCAGTTCTTATATTTTCCATCTCTTTTACTTGGACACAATATCTGTAATAGGGAATAGGTCACAGTTAGATCTTTGCTCTTCATGGAGAAAATCTCATTCATCCCCTATTAACCTCATCCCACATTCCAACAGGGCCAGAGCTTAACTGAAAAGCAAGCAGTGCAAGTGCCTCAATAACAACAATATTAAGTATCCTTTCAACTGCATTAAGACAGATTTGATGTGTTATTACTGTAATAGCTCTATTCAGACTGAAGTATAACTTGGTTTGTGCTGTTTTATTTTCAAACAGCTGTTCCTATCTGTGGCTAATTGCAACAAATTCCAAATGAGTTTGGCATGGGCATTGTCATCAGGCACACCCTAGTTTGGGGAAGCCATTAACCTACGCAAGTTTGTTTTCTACATTTTCTGCCAAGACAGGCAAGTGTCTATGGGACTCAGAATGGTACCATTTACTAGTCTCGTAATTTCATTTTTTTTTGTCACTTGTAAAACATTCACCCCAAAAGTCCCAAAACCATTAACGATACATTTCAGTTTTTAAATTAATATAATTCAGTCGCTGAACTGTGGTGAGGCACTTAGCCTAGACAAGGAGAACATACTATTGGATGTGACGTTTTCCGCTAAGATTTCAAACCTCAGACTTTGAAGGCTTAACTTATGACAGGCTTTTACACTGATGAACCTCTGTATGTCACTATGTAAGCATCTAGGCTGTGTTGCAAAAAAGTGTTCTGAGCAATGTAGGCCCTTTTTTTTGTTATACTGTATAACATACTGTAGAGTGATCTGTTCTTGGCACTGGTCATTGTTCCACTTGTATAAAATATAGCAAGACTATAACCTCTGTAGATGAAATGTTTCATTCATAATATCTAAAATGTAGCCAAAGTCTTGCTCTTTCCAATGGTGGCAACTCTTTACTACTGTATTACTGGATTTGAAAAGCCTGTGTAATTCACTGATGTCTAAAACAGATAATTTAAAAAGATATTTAAAAAATGAATTCTACCCTGCATTCATTTTTAAGCTATTCAAATTTGCTCTGCACAGAAATATAAAAAATAACGGTCATGGTTTTGCTGTCATTAAGGGCTCCTTATTTTCCATTTTCCTTCCAAGACTTAACATAAAAATGTTTGCTTCATTCATGAATACGTCATTTTGACACTGCTCTTATTCATCTTGAGAGATTCATTGTTTCATTAATGGAACAAGAAATGAAGTTTCAAAACACCTGTGCATAATGCAAAGAAGAATGTATTCCAATTCATGCAGGGTAAAATGCATTTTTAATGCATACATATTATATTAAACAGGAATCCATTCTTAAAAAGCTGTGACTGCATGTTTCATAATTATTCTGTACCATTCAAAATTTTTAGGAAGCATTTATGATGTTTTTATCCTCTGAAACACACCAGTTTTCCCTGATTTTTTTACAGTGGTGTATGTTAAAGTGCCCAAAAACTTTCTTGACTGCTGTAATACTGTAGTTATGTTATGTATTGTATGTTGGATTGCAGCAAGTTTTTAACTTTGATTTAGTAACATTTTTGGGGGGAAATTATACTTGTAGCAGATTAAGCTGTGCCAATTACAATGTCATACATTTAGGGCTTAAAATGTATTTGAACCTAAATGTATATTTGTGCAAAAGTAAATGTTAAAATTGAACCCTGGCTTGAAGAATGTACTTAATCGAAGTTCTGGGAAGTTGTTTGTTATTCTGGAAAGACATGGCTGCCCTAGGGTATTAAGTTTACAATTGCAGACATTCTTCAATTAAAATGCCTCCAGAGGTTTTTTTATCAACCTTGTGTATTGTATGAGTTCACCTTAACTCATGCAATTTGGTAATTGTACTTGGTTTTTATTTCAATTGAGCTGCATGAAATTTTAATACACTTTACTGAGGAGTATGTTTTAAAACAAAAAGAAGTATTTACATTGAAATGTTTTGATTCAGGGGAATGGACACTGCAGCTTTCGAAGCTTTTCTTAATTTTGCTGCTAAATTCCCTGGTCAGGACCGATTTACTGAAATTATTTACGGGGAAGTCATTTTTTTTACAAATTACTTTTATTTAGACCCCTTTCTTATTTTATAACCATACCCGCCCCCCCCCCCCCCACACACACACACACACCCTTACAGGACCTATTGTAGTTTTGCACCTTGTAAACTTTTGTTTCTACTGTTTGAAAAAAAAATAAAATTTAAAGTTAACTAAATGCTTTGCTCTGAATTTATTACACTGATGATTACAAAGAACTGAAAACACCAATTAGGAAAACACCGGAAGAAACGTGGCAATCTGTGTCTGATGTCACAGTATTTGAAAATGTGCTTGAAGCAAATTTGCAGAAAGAGGAACTATAGTGGGACGTGGAAATAGGATTATTATTTTGTTTGAAATGCAAAAATTTGAGGGAAGAAACCGGAGCACCCACACAAACATGGGGAGAACATACATTCATGAAGTCATGTTGAAGAACTGTTTTTCATGCATTGATTCAAATTGTTCCCACTTTTGAAGTTGATTCTGGGACTAAGCATTATTTAAGTATGTGGAGAGACACTCATCAATGAAAAATAAAACTGGAATAAAGTTCAACTCATCTTTCCACACTATTCTGACTTCCTTTTTCTATCAATTGGGTATGTTCTTAAAGGAAAGAATGCTATTGAAACTGCAAAACAACTGCTCAAGCGTAGCACAGCACCCTCTAGTAGCTGTCAGAGGTACTGCAGCTTTAATGTTTATGGCCACAGTAGGTGCTTATGTAACACACTGATGTTTAAGTCGCCTGTATCTCCAATATCATTTGCGATAAAGAGACAATAATAAAGTACATAACAGGCAAGCGTCTGATCATGTTGCCTCAGCATGGTCAGTCAGTTTCCTCCTTCTGTCACCTCCCCAGCTCTCCCATTTATAAGCCACTTTCATAGCACCCTGCTGGAAACCACTTACGATGCCATCCTTATACAAAAAGTGTAATCCTAACAAAAGAACAAAGCCAGTCAATGTAATAAGTTTTAATTAATCGTACAGTACAATATATACAAAAAGTCATTTTCATTGAAAATTTGCACTCAGACTGTAACAATCTGCACGCTTTAATTTTCATTTAAACAGGAATGTGGGAACAGTGTTATACCTTACTTCCACGGTCAAATCAAAACTGGCCACTTCAGCAAGTCATTCTCTGTTCCTACTGATAGCACATGCTGTATTTGGTTCTAGCAGAAGTGAAGGTAAAGTGAAGCAAGATTGACAAGAATGACAGCCCATGCAATTTACAAAGCTGCACTGTACAGGTCATAATACAACACTTCAAGGAAAAGCTGGTAGTGTAGTAGAGCTGAGTAATAAAAATCACAACAATGCAAAAGGCACAAGATTATAAAGGCCAAAATAAGTTATAAGGCCCAAGAACAGACTCTTTTCCCCCTATAAATCAAAACATGTATATGGAAGTACAATTTCTTCAAATAAAAAGTCAAACCTTACTTTTTTGCAGATACAGTACTTTAGATCCTATTTTGTAAAAAAAACAATATAATGCTCTTCATAGTGACTTTTCAAAAATCATTTCTGTATTTGTAGCAAAACAATATATCGTATTGAAGTTTCCAAATCCCAACATCTTGCATGGAATTCACAAAATCTTCTGAGCTTTAACAGAACTGTAAAACAGAAAAACCCAGATTTATTTATTTTGCAAGCACAAGAAACTTATTCAGCTAAAAGCAAATGACACCTATTGAAGACCTAAAATCACACCATAGTACACCATTAAATTATCTGATGAACTAGAAATGTAATAAATCTGTTAAGGACAAACATGCAGACATTAATCAACTAGTGATCCTTGTACCATTATTTGCAAAATCCACACAGTTACCAAAATCAGCACAGAGAAAGTTTAAATGTAGTTTTCAGATTCACTATAGGAAAAGCAATAAAATGTACCTTCCATCGGTTTCCACACTCGTTACACACAACAAATGTGGTCATAGGTTCATCTGCACTGCGGGTTTGCACCTAAAACAAAAACACCATTATCATTAAAAAATGAAAATGTAGTAAAAAAAATCCCTCTTGTATTTTAAGAGCCTTGAATTCCAGCTACTTTTCCTTGATCATCAATACTAAAAAAAGATATGCAAGATTTGCAAAACTTACGATGCTTCAAACACAATACAAATGGAGTATACTGTATACTGTAGTGAGTGAAAAAAAGTCAATGGAGCATTGCAACCCAGTGATAAATAAAAATCTCTTTAAGACTGGAAGTAAACCAGCTCTGGGTTGTTTTTAGACATCAAAACATCACTTAGACATCAATGAAATTTCTGCTTCAGCTTTATCTGTACTTAAAGCACTCCTGAAGCCTACTTAAAAAACCCAAATATTAAGCGTCCTATTGAAATTTACTATAAAAATGCATTCAAATGTTATTAAATTGCCATTTTAGTATACATGTAATTCTAAAATTGTTACTTAAAGTGCTATTTGATAACTACCATCAAACTACAAAATCAAAAAGGTCATTTTTTGGGGTCTCAATACTGATGGCAATGTGTCAGGGTAAGAAATTTGGAAACGTCAACAATAACCTGTCTTAAAATAGAACAATTTTAAGAGTACAATTTAAAATGCATTCTGACTGGGAGCCTGGTGGACCAAATTATTCCAATGAATTGACGCCCCCCCCCAGTCTCAGGTAAACTGTGACTTTCAGAAGCCAGGCAGGAAGCACCCAAAGCATCCCTGTGAGTGCAGCCCTGTGAGGGACAGACGTAGGAGTACCTGGGTGTAGGTGCAGTTCTTCTTCTTACACTTCCCACACACAAACATGTCCGTCTCCGTGCCTCCGACCTTGGAGAGCTGGTGCTCCCTGATCGACTCCTTGGTGAGGGCCTTCCTCATCTCCTTCAGCTCCGCGCTGGCCATCTCCTGCAACCAAAACGCCCAACAGCTGTGAGCATGCTGTACATTCTTCTCACCTCCAAAACCTCAAGGCTGAAAAAAGGAGACGTTACAAAGAATGTAGTTACGGCTGAATGTAGTTT
The DNA here is from genome assembly GCF_059453375.1 of Lepisosteus platostomus. Classification (NCBI taxonomy): domain Eukaryota; kingdom Metazoa; phylum Chordata; class Actinopteri; order Semionotiformes; family Lepisosteidae; genus Lepisosteus; species Lepisosteus platostomus. Next base: position 23,230,277 of record NC_142625.1, read on the forward strand.
ACAAACGGCGCTTCAAATGATAAAGTTCCATCTACTCCTATAGTCACCTTCCTCATCTTCTTCGACTGTTTATTGCATAAGATTTCGAGGGGTGAACTGGGCTCTGGACTTGGAACAGGAAGGCTGTGGGTTCAAATCCCAGGTGCAACACGGCTGTGGCACCCTGAAGCAAAGCCCTTTGCTTCTGGGGAAACGGGTACATATGGAACTTGCTTTTAAATAATTATTATAAATATAATAAGAGGAGCCTTCTGGAATTACAAAACTGTAATTCAAGGTTCCAGAATTTGCAAGACAAGGTAAATATGCAGTAAGTAAACCTAAACTAAGTGGCTTAAACTAAGCCACTCGAAGAAGGCTCCACAGCCGAAACGCGTTTTCTTTCTTCTCCTTTCAGCATGGAATAAACCTATTACTTGTTCCTTTGCAGCCTACGCATGCTGACACAGCTACGCACCTGAACTACGTCAACCTACTTCTGCTGCGACCCTCTATGCCTTCCTCCAAATCTTTTTCTAGATCTCTTCGTCATTCCTCCTCCTCCTCCATGGGCTACTTGCCCCCCCAACTCTTACTTTACCAGCATTCCGTCTCTTCACAGCGATCTGTTCCAAGACCAGGCTTTCTAACCACCTCCTATTCCTTTACAGGTATTAAACTAAAGATGTTGATCGTGTTATTTTGGACACACTTGATGGTAAGGGAAGCTAATCTTTGTCTTGTAACACCACCAGCACCCTGGGAGAGGAAGGGCTCACCTCAGCGGTCATGGTAGCGATGCGCTCTGCAGAGATGCTCCCACACAGGACACTTCTCCTCAGATCCGGGTTCTTCTGGTCCTTCAGGTTGGAAATCCTGCTCCTCAGCCTGCTTTTGTATTTCATGTCTGTGGATTTGAACTCTCTGTAGATACGTAACCGCCAGTCAAGGACCGCCAACACGCCAAAGAGGCACGTCATGTTTTTAAAGCCCAGTGCCACCAGATGCAGGAAGACAAATGTAGTAGAAAAAAAAAACTCTAGATCAGTGCCTTTCATAGTGCACTGGCAACAGCACTTCAGCACTGGGACAATGGAAATGAATTGCATTCGATTTTGGGGAATGCTTAGCACAGCAACCAGGGCATTGAGCACTGAGCAGTTTCACTGCCTATAATTATAAAGGTAAAGATTTAAAAGGAAGGCTATGCAAATCCATCAATTTCCAAATGTCATTTCTTGAAAACTGCCCATAAGGTGAAATTCCGTAAACTGAAAAAAATTCCCATTATTTAACATGTGAAATCGTCAAAGAAGACTATCTTTTCATGATAAGTACAAAACTTATCTTATTAAGTTAGTACAGTAGTTAAGAAGAGAGAATGGGTGGTGGGTGAGGTCTTCTGTTTGGCTACAAAGCATGCACCTTTGTTGTCGCCAAATCTCTTTGGCAGGTATGAAAATGCACACGTGGTAAAAGTGAAAATTTGGAAGCAGGGATTAGGATATCGAGGAACAGCTGTACATTCACAGTAGAAAAAGTAATTTAAAAAAGCAAACATGAAAAGTTTAGTTATGAAGTGTTCATTATAGCTAGAATTACAGGATTCAATGTAAATTTAATGTCCAATAATAATGTCAAGACTTCTTTTTAGTGAGGCAAAATTCTGAATGATCCATCAGGTAGGTGGTTCTATATCTGGCAGTGTAGCAACTGCATTAAACAGCAATATTCTGCATGTATTGTTTTGTCCTATAAAAACAAATTGTATGTGGCATGTAAGGTGCTCTACTGTGCAAGCAGATATGTCAAAGACCACTGAACCTCTACAAAATCAAAACTAAAAACCAAGGCAGAGAAAATACACCAACTCCACCACCAACAGATAGGTGACCTAGTATGTTTCACTTTTTACCTGTTCTGCACTTGAAAAGCCTTTTGAAGATCACCATGTTTAATTTTTCTAACACATGACTGTCAGTTCTGCCATAGTGATACTGTTTATCACCTTTGATGCATGTTTCAAACAGTTTAAAAGCCACAATAACATTAACTTTCTATTTTTCTGAAGGAAAACAACATACCGCACCTTCAAGACTGATGAAAAATTCTGTCTGACAGTATTTTATTTTCAAAGGATATAATCTTCAATTTGTGCCGCCAAGTGCTCACAGTCAGTTCCAATTGCTTTATAATCATCTGTTAAAAATGTATTTAAAAAAAGTTATTAATGGTAAATACAGGCTTCATGGTTCAAGAAAGCATGAACAGTGAATAAGCTGTTCCCTTCAGGACACTAATCACACATGGTAGAGTCTGGATCATTAAGCCACATATAAAATTAGACATGACATTTTAGTGACATGGACACTATAGTACAACATCAATTGTGCAGGGATACCTTTCTTTAAAGAAAGAATAGTCCCTTAAATTAACTTTTATACCCTAAAATACATTAAAATGACATTATGAAGTAGGAAATAAATGATTGTCATGGGATAATCTTTGTTCACATAAGGATGAACAAAGAACATTGTTTAATAACCTTTCATTTCACAAAGAATAAGGTAATTCTTTCATCACCGCTATGAGAATCAAATGTCTTCTTTGACAGTAGTAAGACTAGATGTCATGTAATAAAGATAAATTCCTTATTTTGTGAATTGGATTAGATTGCGGGATTTTTTTTTTTTTTTTAAACCTGCAGCTTAAAAAAATGTTTTATAGATCAGCTAAGGTCATTATCCACTATGCCCTAATCGACACTTCCATTTTAGAGAACATCAAGCCATCTTCCACATGTACTTTTCATATGAATGGCCTTAGGACCTCATATGCCCCACTTGTTACGCAATGTGATCACAATACAGTTATTATTCAGATATATTTGCACTAATGGGATGATGAGAGCTTCTTGTGAGACAAACTCAGGTCCTGCAATTGATCTTTTCCAAAAATAAAGTATTACACAATAATGAAATCTTATAATAAATCACCCCTTCAAGCTTGATGTTTGCAATTTACAAAGCTAAAAAAAGGCTGTGCATGAGTGCACAATGCCAAACCAAGCTAAATCTTCGCACAAGCATGAATCCTGCTGAATACTTTAACAGGGCTGTATGGATATGCAGCAGCTTGCAGACCACTGTTAACTGTTAACAAGCTCATACCTTATGCACACTGTGCAATACAGGGCTTCATATACAGTAGGTACAGTATTCCTACTGTAGGCTTGAAACCTAGTCATCATAACTCAGTTTTCAATTTCTGACTTCTGGTGATTTTACCACTACAACAGTTCTTCATTTTAAAAGTTTTGCTCTCCAGAACATTCAGAAATTCAGAACACCTTGCTGAAATTACTCACTGACCCAGGACTCAGGGAGGTGCACTCAGCATTCCATCAGAGAGGTGCCAAATTATTAATCATGTGAACAGCTGGTTCAGGCAACACTGGTGCTTAAAAAGAGTGCATGCAGTGTAGTTCTATAAACACTAGTAAAGGGAGTAAAGGATGATCCTCAAGTTCACCACATGCTATACTCACCATCTGTCTGCAAAGCTGCTACCAGTAGCTCCCTGCATTTGTTGCGCACACTGTCCGTGGTCACTGGTGCCGGGGGGAAAGTGGTGATTTTTGGAGTGGTTGGAGTAGTTGGGGTCTTTGGCGTTTCTTGATTTTTGCTTGAGAAGAAGACAAACGCCACCATTCTTCAAATTGTCAATGAAATCTTTCACCAAGTGAGTAGGTCTTTGAAAAATGTTTAAACAATTAAAATATGCACACAATATAATATTTTAAAACTCGCAAGCCTTCAAAAATGCTGGATGACAGGGAACAACATAGGACCTGCTGCTCGTTAGGAATTCATTCTTAAAAAAACAAAAGATCAAAACAATGCTTGACTAGTACATTGGAAGTCATGCGGACTATTTCCAATCATCTGCTCATCCTCCTTCTTATCACCAAACAAGAACTAGAACCTACTGTACCTCTGGTCACTGGATTCCACAATGTTCCTTGAAGAGGACGAAGATGAAGAACACTCTTTTTTCTTGTCATCCGATTTGTTTTCAGAACCATCTAAATGATAACATTTTCCCAGTTAAATACACACTGCTGACATCCAGGAGCATGATCAATTCTCAGTAGAAAACAAGACGCCATTTAATCACAAATGTCTTCACAGATACAAGAGGGTACACACACAAACGTCTAGGATATGCATTTAAAACTGAGACCAGAAGGCCATGATTGTGGTTCATCAACCACGCTGACATCTTTCAAGCAGCGCCTGGATGAGATCCTCAAACCTAATTAGAAGCCAAAAAGGCTAAACAGAGCAAATTGCCTCCTCCCACTTGTAACCTCTTATCGTCTATTGAGATGATCCACTGGGAACCTTTGGATGGAACCAAGGACTTCCATTATGCAAAACAGGCTGCTAATGTATCAGCTGTGTACAGCGGCCCGACTTGGCTGAAGACAGACATGGTATGCACAGCACCTCCTACAAGCTAACTCTGGCTCCTGTAAACACAAAGATTGTAAAGACAGACCAGGTAGATCAACCCTAATTAGAGACCCATTCTTCCACGTCATTACAGCAGCTTTTCAGATTCACAAGGTCTATAAACATTTCCATCTACATCAGAAACTGCAGAAAACAATGAAATCTCCCCATCTCCCAACCTTGGAAATAAATGTGGTTTAAATAGATTATTTACAACTCTATATATACTGTGGCAAAAAAAAACAAACAAGCAAAGCAAACCTTCACATTAGCATTTCTCAACTAATGTGCCTTCAGACATTAACAGGGCGCACCTTTAAAACTTTGAACAAATCACATATGAGAAAATAAAAAATGAAAAAAACTAAATATTTTTATATATATATACTGTATTAATGTTGTGGAGTAACCAAAGTCTCATGTTACATGTTCAGTGTATACAAAGAAGATAGAGGCCACACTTACAGATCATCCATAAGGGAATAACGTGTGGCACAAATTCAATTTTTTAAGCTTGACATAGCAAAATAAAAACAGAGAACATCTCAGTGCTTCCCCCATCACACATTCCTGAGATTTGTTTATAATATTTTAATAATGTGCTTGGGCCTATGACGTGTGTGCGCCCAGGCGGTGTGCCGCAATTTTTTTTAATTTACTGTATAAAATTGAACTGCGGAATGGAAATGGTTGAGAAGCACTTCTTTATATAAATCTGAAACAGAAAATTCATTACCGAGCAGCTTTTTCCACGATTTAATGAGAGATTTGGCTAAAGTCTGGACTTCTTCATCATTGCTCTGCTTTCTCACCGCATTAACAGACATCCCAATCCTTGTAGACTGTAAAATAAAGAACATAACATTCAAACATGCAAAAAACACTTTGTATCTGTCTCCTTTCTGTCTCGAATAATAAAAAAAAAATCCTAAAAGAAATCCCAAAGTAATGTAAAAGCTAAACATTCAGTCAAGATAAAAAAGGGATTCACAACCTGAATCAATCAGTAAAGTCATTCATTTGGGGTTCAGGTTGTGCCCTAGAGTCTCCCAGACACTCATTCTGGCCTGTACCACTACTCAGCTGCAGGAAGAATTCCCTAAGTGGAAGCCCACTGTAGTGTTGGCTGCACTAGAGTGGCTGATCTTGGCAGCTTGGCCAACAGGGAACTATGAGATAACCTGGGTGCTACAGGCACTCTGGAGCCCAGCTGGGTGTGGATCTTTGCCACACACACACCTTCTCCCTAGGGACGGACAGAGGATCCGATCAAATCACTGCTTGATAAAAAAAAAAGTGTGATTGTAATCCGAGGCCAATGCTGACATTTATAGGCTCAGCCCAGCATTGTGGCACATTCCTGGTACTGGTCATCCCACACAACTCATCTGGTGGAGATTTCAGACACACAATCCCTATCCAGTTCAAAACCAGGGATTGTGTGTCCAGTGCAAAATAAAAATATAATCTGGAAATACTCAAAAACTGATGCTTATCTAGATAAAAGGCCAACAACACGTTTTACAAACTGCCTAGGGTGGATTAATTGCACATTCCATGCACTTTATAAAGTACTTCTTAATAAGCCTTTTTAAAAGCAATACTATAAATACTAATGTGAGAGCAACATACAGTAATTGGTCCAGAGCACACTGCCCTGCTATACAGTACAGTTACAGCAAGGTGGATGAAACCTTAAACTAAATATATTAATAGCAACCAAGTGAGCATGATGGCCTTCTTTCATTGGTACTGTACCTCCTCGTGTTTTGAAAGTTGCAATTTTGATTTCTGTCATTTCTAATGTTATGATTGCTCTAACTCACCTGCAACGTCTCTAATGACATTTTTATATTTTTCAGTTCTTTCAGCAGGTCCACAGCTCCATCCTAAAAAGATTAAAAGTGAAGTAAATAATTTGCAAACTCCGTGAACTTCAGAAGAATTCAGATACATACAGTAAATGCAAGGCACCGCCGGTAGAATCAAAACCGAGACTTTCGCTTTCATTTCTTCCTAGGCAAATTCACGCGGGACTCTTAAACAGTGCGTGACTGAAATGGAATTCATGATTATATCATTAACGTTTTCTTGTATTGATAACATATATTTCGTGCATAGACTGTATAAACCCTACTGAAATACATTTAGCACTTAAGTCATTCCGTCATTAAACGTTCTATTTCATTTATACCTACAATGTGTTAAACCTGTTTTGCTATAGAAATGACACTTCATACGGATGGGTCGTTCTGTGTCACACTAGTCACAGTATATATATCGCCATTTGGGTTAAATAACTGTAGCCGCCCGGGTCATAGCGATCCGGTCCATTGTTTTTTATAGAAAAAGCCTGCTTCCCATTTGTTAAAGACTGACACTACAGAAAAATCTGGACCAATACCAGCTGCCAGCTCATCAGCACATAAACATGCAGATCTCTGATGCAGCCCACTTTTAGCCTTTTATACATGGACGGCACGATTGCTAGCCTGCACAAAACTTCACGTTACCCAAGAGGTGTGGTAAATCCCAGCATCGCAAAACAGATTTGCATATTTCAGTACTGATTTTTGGGGATCCATAAGGATTACAGGCAATGCATGTGATGCGATAGCGTCTGCGAACAGTATCAGTGTGCTTACAAATTGACAAAACGGTTATTCTTCGTATTGCTATTATTTCATTACTGCAAAACGGCACAGACTACACATGCATCCGAACCGTATGAGACTGGAGCTTGTTTCCTTTTCCCAGGTGGGTGCAATCTCGGCCTGAGATATCTGGGAACATGAAACCGGCGGATACTTTGTATTACCAGCGTTACAATTGTGAAATACAGCACAATCAAACAAGACGGATTTTTCTTGCTGAACAAGAAAAAGCCCTTCCTATTTATTTAGACTTATCTTGTTATATATAGGAAACTGCACGCAATAAAGCGCTTGGCCGTCTCCACGATTGGATTTCGTCAGAATTTTCTACCAAAACAAAGGTGAAACATCTGAACAGCTATCACCTATGATAAGAGGATGCTATTAAATTGTCCTTACCGTGTTTTTTTTATTTACCATCTTGTCTAGCTTTTTGGCGATACGCTCAACTTCTTGATCCTTCGCCATCTGCATGATTTTTATAAGAGTACTGCAAATGTCGCGAAATAAACCTCCATTTATCTCCCAAACGCTGATCGCACTGCTTTCTCCCTACTCCCGCAGCATTCAGACGAGCTAGGCTGCCGCAGTACAACGACCGTGAATTTGTTTAGCGAGTCCGGAGTGGTCACATGGATCCTGGGATTTGTAGTTACTGAGGTCCCAGTAAGCCGAAACCCATAGTTCCCTTAGGATCATGGGTGATGTAGTTTTTGTTCTGTGGAATATGTAAATAATAATAATAATAATAATAATAAACTTTATTTTATATAGTGCCTTTAAAGGTGGCTTCTCAAAGCGCTTTACAGGATGACAATAACAATAAATAAGAAGACTACAACAATAAATAAGAAGATTTCACAAGATAGGACACAATTATAATTACAACAATACAACAATAACAACAGAGGATACCGTGGAAGGTGGTATTAAGAAGAGCAGAGGGGTGAAGAATGGAACCAGTTAAGTGAAGGCTTTTCTGAAGAAGAAAGTTTTGAGTCTGGATTTGAAGGAGTTTAGAGAAGGTGACTCTCTAATATCCTTGGGCAAAGAGTTCCAGAGCTTGGGGGCAGAACAGGAGAAGGCCCTGTCTCCCATACAATGTAGACGGGCTTGGGGGACAGTAAGGAGGGCAGAATTTGAAGAGCGGAGGTTGCGAGGTGGGGAGAAGGGCGATAAAACTTCAGACAGGTATTGAGGTGCCAAGCCATGTAAAGCCTTATAGGTGAGCATGAGGATTTTAAAGTCTACGCGGAATGTGACCGGAAAAATAATAAATCTATTTTAAAAATTAAGCATGGTATTCATAACACTTTGCAATGCATACTGTATGCATTCTGTATATTTTAGAAATATATTGCGCCTACTACAAAATCACAGTAAAGACTTGAAAGGTATTGTAGGTATTGTCTTTGCAAAGTATTAAACTTTGCAACATACTTTGCAACTTTGCAACAATGAAATAAGCAACATTTTTTTTATTTCTACTCTTTGCTTTGCTGATGTAAAGTTCAACAGAGTAGGCTCATCTTACCTCCATCTGTGCACAAAAGTTGAGCCTTTTACGCTCTGGTTAGAACTGAAAGCTACCACCAGAAAAACCAACAGATGTCGCTGTTGCTTCATTCAGAAGAACCTGCCCTTAATCGTAAGAACATGCAGAATTCTATTTGCTAGAAGCGACTCTTATTTGTGGATTTTTATGCGAATTTTCACATATCTACCTTTAGTGAATTCATTTTCCTGATTAACTGGCCCTATCTGTTGCAGTACAAAAATCTTTTTTGCTTTCTGTACAATAATATTTCAATTTTTGTCATTAGTGTAGATTAGTTGTTAAGTTTTAAGGCACATTTCCTAATCAGTAAGTGGACTGGAAACTTTAATATATATATTAGACAGTGACATGAAAAACAAGCGCATGTAATGCAATTCTATGAGATAAATGATAATAACTATAGTATCAAAGATTATACAAATTAATTTTTAAATATAAAACGTGTTATATTTTTAATCACACACCTGTTTGGTGCATGTTGTACATATTGACTCGACAGGGGTACATATCGCCATGCAAAATAGTTTATCAGAGGCGAAGGCTCTTTGCTAACTTTTTGTTTCTAAATATGTCCAGTTTCTGTACCTTTACATCTGTAGTATCAATTTGTATGAACATTTATTCTGCACATTGTACAGATAATTTCAAGAGATTTGTACAGATTTAGATTTACAACACATAGTTCTTAGATTAAAATCATATGAATATGAATGTCACTGCACTTTCTAAGTAACCTAGATATACTGTACATATTGCGAACAGTGTGCATATAGAGATCAGTGGATTTGTACATGGATTGGATTACAGGCAGATACGTAAGACAGCAAAGCATTATAAATAAAGAGTTATAGTGTTACTGAGTGTCTGTTTAGGCATAATAGACCAAAAACCTAATGACAGCATACAGCAGGAGTGGGATTGTGTTTATATCATGGTTGACACAATAGGGGATATCCCTTTCGGGGACTCAACAGACAGAGCTCACATTACTGTTCTGTTACTAGGGTGGTATGCTTTCTAAGGAAACCCCACCTTCGAAGGAGCCAACCTGCCTTACTGGAAATTCCCAGTGCTCCAATCTTTTTAGTACGGGAAGAGAAAACTCATAAATTTCCTCAAGCACTATAGTCCAAAGAAGAAGGTAGAATTACTGATATGATTTAAACTTACAGGTATCAACTAGCACTATTAATTCAGTCAGGAAACCAATCCAATGGACAGAATTCATTTTAAAATGGTCTTGAGGGTCCCCACACTGCATATAAGAAAGATGTTTTTCCTGATTTATTTACGGGATTTCAAATATACTTCTGTACTTTGCAGGTCTTGGCAGTTACCCCAGTGTTTCTGGTAGAATAGTCTCATTAGTTTTCAGTCCACAATTTCATAATAGCAATTTCCCCCTTTTCAGAGAAATGGAAATTCTAAAAGGAAGATGAAGATTATGGTCCTGAAGAAATATCATTGAAAAATATTTGAAAAAAATAGAATTGATGCCCGTTTCTTAAACAGAACAGTTATTAAGGCTACAACAGTAATACACATGACAAAGCACTGAAAGAATAGCATGCACGTTGATTCCTGGGCCAATTTTCTCAGAAGCAAATGAACTTACTAGCATGTACTTGGGCTGTGGGAGGAACCCAGAGCTTCTGGTGAAAACCCACACAAACACAGAGAGAACATACAAGCTCAACACAGATAGAAGCCCAGGAATTAAACCCTGGGATCCAGCACTCCAAGGGAGCAATGCAAACCACAGTGCCACCAGCAGTAAATACAAGTTCCTCTTGAAGCGTGGAACACATTGACATAGAGTTACAATATGGTACAAGTACAGCATGTGTTGTGTCAGGTATAACATTGTGGGCTAACAAGTATGACCTTTGGTATTTTGTAGTTCTGGTTTCAGTTTGATTGAGTGGAAAGCTTGTGCAAGTTCACGTCACTTGAATGTTTCAGTGAAATATGAATGGAATAAAATAATGTTCTTCAACAATTACAGTGACCTTTACTGCTATAAAATTTGTTAAAGAGCTGCTGATGAATGCACTTTGGTCTGCAGTGCATTTTTAATCCCCCCAGCTTCCTTTTATCTTGTGACAACATGCTGCACCTCCATCAATCTGATGTTCCCGTTCTTTCTTACTCGTCAAGAAGAGCTGATAAACCAGTTACTAAGGGCAGTGAGCTGAATTCTGTTGCTTTATGTCATTCTAAAATAATAACAGGAGTTATATTGCAAATAGCTTATCTTAATCCATTTTCATTTTTCATTTTTAAAACTTCTAAATAAAAAATGTTGTGTATAGGTGGAATAATAATAATTGCAATCATGCTCTTGAACTCAGTAAAATGACTGAATGAATTTAAGGAGAATTGTTTTTTTTTTCATTAATAACATCTCAGGGTTTTTTGGGGGCAAATCCTGGAGCCAACAGAGGGAAAATGAAGCAAAGCGATTTGAGTACATGGTATAAGTATCTGCTTACACAATGCTACAGTATGCATTTATACAGTGGTAAAGTTGAAATTATTAAAAGAGGAAATGTTGTGATGAGAATATAGTCTACAACCAAGTCTTTTTTGCCTTTTCTGATCTAAAAAAATGATACAGCGTGGGCTATAGTATTCTTTCCACAGGGAAGTACATGTCATGATATCCGTGATTTTTATGGAAAAAACCCTAAAAGAAAATTAGTATTTCCCATCATTAACGCAGCCTTGTGTCTTTTACAGCCTTTCCAGGAGAAATGATGGAAACATGGTCAGAAAAACTGTCTGACATATATAGAATTTCGGCTAATGAATAAAAGAAGACTGAACAACATCCAAGTTTATTTCAAAACAATGAAGCATTATCTTCTTCTGTCAAGGGTCTTTCTGTCTGACGAAAGTACATGGTCTAAATTTTAAACATATGTACCAAAGCACATAAAACACTTTCTTTTAGACATCACTGGAGTCCAAAAGACTATCTCAGATTTGCCTTTTCTCCTTCTCAGCACAAATAGCTCACAGTCCAGTTATTAACCTGTTGTAGTTATATGTGCAGTAGTTTGTTTTAGGCTCCAGCGCTATTGGACCATCATTTATTTCTACTTCATCTACTATTTTGGGGTTTGGAATAGAGAATACAGTATGGTCCAGTAAATAGTTCAGTAATGTACTGTAATGGTGCTTCTACAGACGTTCATCACGTTCTTCCAGTGGCACTTCTAGTGCTACTTATGGATTAGGATAATTATTTTCAGGATCATCATGATTTATTCATATTTATTAGAATTGTATGATGCAATCAAACCCGATACTGGCATAGTTACAGATGCATATCCAGCACTCTATAGTTGTAATTTGGCAACAAACAATTTTTCCTTAATGTATTGTAATTCTTATTACCAGTGCAAGAGTCAGCATTTACTTTTCCTGTTCAAAACGGAAAAGCTTTTCCAGAACTCCGCAAAAGGCGTTCACGTATGGTGACCATGTGTCTTTTCATATCAAGCCAGAGATAAGATTACATCATTCTGATCTGAATGAGATTCGACACACCGGGCTTATCAAGCAGAAGAGGAAATACAGTCACGGTGCGTATTGTAATATAAAGTTCTAGTTCATTTGCTGAGCGTCTTCTCCATCCCCCTCAACACGGCACCCCCTCTCCCCAGCAACCTTGACCTGCCTCAGTCTGGTATTATTACATTTCCCCTTGGCTGGTAAAAGCAGGATTGCAGACTGCAGCCTGATAAATCCTGCTGTGGGAAGGTTTGAGCTCCTGAACTCTCACACAGTGTTTTCCAATTTAACACTTCCTTCATCGCCCGCTAACCAGATAGATTCGCAAAGGTAGCGTCCAGTGGGGATTCATAAGAATAGAACTGCCTGAAATGCACGGTGGACTTGTTTCCTCTGTTGAGGATCGCTAAGTAAGGCTTTCAAATTCTTATGTACAGTACCTGTTATTTCACCTCATTTCATCCAGGGGTTTTCCCCATGAAGTGTTTCTAGTGTGTCAAAGAATCCAAGCGTTTGCTTCGCACTTTTATTGTTTTCAGACTCACAAATAGCCGAATGTGCCCTTAAAGTATTAAATTCATTTGTGCATGAATCCCCACTAAGTTTGTTATATTGAAAAGATCAGAATTAATTTTCCATTATGCTCTTTGCTATTAAATTAACAATCTGTGTTTTTATAATATTTTTGGTTATTTCCAAGAAGCTATCAAGACCATACATGTCTGTAAGTGTTAAAGACTCTTCCTTCATTTATTTTCATGTACTTTACAAAGATTTTTCATTTATACACAAAACTGTATAAACCAATACTAAATACGTTCTGTCGACATAAAAGGTTGACGAATGTAAATGAATATTTTTCAAATTTAAGTTCTGTGCTCCATATTATCAAGTAAACTATCCCAAGATTTTGTATATAAGTTCATACTGTACTCCGCAATCTTCAATGTCTGCTGCTCTGTATTTAGTTACATGCTGCAAGCATACAGTTCAATTTTGCAATACATTCAAAACTCTCATGTGAATATTTGGTCCAGTTCTTTAAATCTTCTGTACAGCACAATTACTCGAGCTTACAGGAACTGTATCTTGTAGGAATCATATGGATTCAGCTCATGTGGTATGGGTAGCTACACCAGTCCCCATCTGTGGACATGATGGAGCCTGTTTGAAAAAACTGCACATTGTCAGTCAATTCATGCCGACAGTACTAGTTCATCCCAAACGTTTTTTGCACGGTCACAAAAGCAGTGCGGCTCTGATGATATTTCTGTGTAGTGAACACTGTTCTACTCATGCTGTAGTGCTTGTTACTTGAATAAAACAGCTGTTGCACTGTATGTGGGATGTCAGCTTTTGAAGATAGAATTTCTCATGTTAGTTTTAAACTTCGGATTCAGCTCATAATTTGCTAAGTAAAAAATGCATAAAGTAAATTATGCTTTTTAAGAAATACAACTGATCTTACAGATATTTCTAAAAAAACACATCAGACTTGTAGTTTGTTCAATACACCAAATTCTAAAGTTCAGTATCTGTATTAACACTCACTGGTGAATCTGCAGCACAGATAGGGGCCATCCAAGTTTTAAGTTACAAAATATATACATGTGCATTTTGTTATTATTTAAGTGGAAAATAATAACTTGTTTTCAAATTGGTTTTCTTTTAGGACCACAGACTGTTGACAGATACAAAAAAAAAGACTGTGTTGAGTCAGTTTTGTTTTCTTAAACATAAGTTAAAAAAAATATTTTTTGGATGGGGTCCATCTTTTACTCATCAGAGTCAATTTGGAGTGTTGAAGGCAAATTCATACACATTTTATTGAGATGATCAACATATTACACCAAACCCTTGAAGAACCTAGAAGAAAAACAAACATAGCTGACAAGAATGTGCATAGTCTTTATTTTTATGTAAGTGCAGATTTTTGGGGGGATTTTTTGCCTCGCTCCACATTCAGGGTGCAGAGAGGTGAACTATGTGGACCGGCTGCAGTACAATCTGATCTCATCGATAAAAGCAGCACTTCTTGTCTGAACAATACAGTCCTCTTCAGAGCAGCACAATTCCCAGAAACTCTTGGCTTCACATTGCACCCTCCCCAGGGACAGCCATGCCAGTCGCCGTGTCTGCACACTGAAGAATAGACACGACGCTACCTGCTGACAGGCACACCAGCAATTCGTATGTTCTCTCTTGCCTGAAGAGCTGCTGCAAATGGCATCTGTGTTCTAATTCTCAAGGGGCTTCACAGTAAGAGCTGGAGTAGCACCTTCGTGTCACTGTTGTGAAACCTTCTGAGGCACATGGATATGGTGAGGTGCACCCTAGTCAGGAATATATTCAAAGAAGAGGGACCCTGACTGTTATAGGTCTAAAAAGCATTCCATGCACAGACACTATAAAAATAAAAATAATCATCTTCTTGCTTGAACAAAGGAGCTTTCCTGGGGAGCTTTCCGTTTTTAGAATCCTAAAAGATACTGACAAAGATATTCCAACAGCTCATCTACTCAAGAGCTGAAACAAGAACCCAGGGACACAAATTGAAGTACATTTGGGTCTGAGAATGGGCTGCACTTCTTTATACAAAGATACTGTAGGTTACATGCCTTTCTTCTGTTTGTAGCCTAAGTTGCTATACATAAATGTTAGCATTATTGCAGACAACACACACACACACCCGTTTTCTCATCTTAACAACACTCAGCCCTTTTGCACACATTGTATTTAAAATCCCATCTTCTATTTCACATTTTCCAAATAGCTTTGGAAACCACAAAATAGTTTTCCTGTTTTTTGTGGTGAATGGAATTCTTTAAAACTCTCTTTCAAAATGGCTACCAAGATTGCTATGAAACAAAACCTTTCCCCTATGCCTTGAGACTCACAACTATGCTGACACTACAATATTTAAAAAGGAGTGTTGTCTGCCAGCAAATATTTTTAAAATAATTGTGTTATTTTAAACAGACTGTCCATTGGTTTAGATTTATCTTGAAGTACTGTATCTTGAATGCAAAGACCTGATATCAAATTTGTTTCAGACAAAATCAAAATATAGTACATTAAAAATGTAATGGAACAAGTACAAAGGATCTGGGTTCTACTTTTTTTTAAATGCATTTTATTCAGTTTCTACATACCTAGAAAGCACAGTTTTAAAAACAGCCAGATCAGAGGGCTGTGACTTTGAATCCCAGGTGAGATGCTGTTGTACTGCACAGTCCCTCATTCAGACTGTTTACTCTTCTGTATGAATTAGTTGCCATTGTAAATGAGAGTTTGTTCTCCACTGACATACCTGAATAAAAACAGACTTAATAAAATGCACGTTCTAATCAATAATAATCAAGATGGGAAAGAAATGCACTGCATCTCTAAAGGTCAGAGCCTGCATTGTAGCTTTTCATTGAGTTACAAAAAAGTCTCTTTCATTATCTTCCCTCCATGAATTTGTGCCAACTCAAAGTGTGTCCAGTGCTGATAGCATTGACTTTGGCTGGCCTTGAGATCACCTAATCAGATCTGCATTTCCACAGAAAGTGACACAGGAATGGGATACCTTCATTCAGCTGTTAACGCCAATTATACAATTCCTCTTTCCTATTGAAAGCCTAGTTTATTTTGTTAGCAATCAGTGGTGAACAAGATTTGTTTCGGAAATTTACACAGGGCAGAGAAAGCCTTTAGAAAAGTGGGCACTTCCAAAGAAAAGGGAGAGCTTTCTTCTATAACGATGCGAAAACAGTACTAAACAGAGAACCTGCCAGCCAGAAAATCAGGACTACTTCAAATAAAATCTTCAGATTAATGGAGTCAATCCTCCTAAAGAATCAATAAATCGCAGACTGTTTTTGGAAAGACAAATTAGAATGTGAAGCAGCAATTATCACTTCAAGCGACAGTCAGAAAGCAAACACTTGTCACCATAATTAAACTGGGGTGGCCCAGTGGCACAGAGCTGTCTCACAGCACAGGGACCCAGGGTTCAATTCTGGACCTGTGGTGCTTTCTGTGTGAAGTTTGTGTGTTCTCCCCAGCTTTGTGTGGGTAGGTATGCCAGGGACATACTGGCAAGTTAATTGACTCCTGGGAAATTTGGCCCTGGTGTGACTGTGTGTGGGTCTGTGTTTGTGTCTGCCCTGTGATAGAGTTCTTACATTTATATATTATACATTATATAATTAGATAAATTACATTATGTAACTACATTTTCTTCTTTTATACTTTTTATTTTTTTTGTGTTACTACATATAATCTGTGATGGACTGATGTCCTCTCCAGGATGTACCCTGCCCTGCGCCCATTGCTTGCTGGGATAGGTTCCTTCTCCCCTGCCACCGTGAACTGGAAGAAGCAGTTCGAAAATGGATAGATGTTGGCAAATACTTTTAGACTTGCAATGGCAGTGTAGTCATTGCTTTTTAACTCTCACCCCTAGTAAGGATGGGATGGCAGGTGGTTTGATTCATTCAGCTATACTAATACTGAAGGATTGTTTATATCCTTGGACATGGAGTAATTTTCAACAAAAGGAAACTTGGAGATGCTTCTCTTAGACCTCTATGATCAAAGTGAAGACACTCACATCATCTTGTTATCAATAATTATCACTATCATTGCATGGACACTGGATTTAGCTGTTTTTTATCATTTCTAGTAAGATACTACAGCTTTTTTGCACTGTTTGTTATGGTTTCTGAAAAAAAATTAGACTCATTTTTGTTCCAAGCTAAATAACACAAATAAGTGTTAGCTTTCTCTGGGAGGTAGGTAGAAAAACAACATTTGTGAAAAATATAAGAATGTACTTTCATTAGTAAATCAGTTAAAAAACATAAGCAGAATAAGTAATAGTAGCACTTTTAAATGCAAAGTGTCCTAGTTTAACAAAGTAGTAACAGACCAGTAATTTGACAGCAGACAAATGTATTCTTAAAATTATTTATAGAATTGCCATTTAATCAGAAAGAAGTGTACAGTAACCCTCTGGAAACTGATTTTGAGGAATGACAGCACACTAAAAATGCAACTGGCTTCCTTTGTTTCTGTATATGAAAAAGTGAACCTTTAAATTAAAAAAAATGTATAACCTTTGACAGCAGATAAAAAAGGGGTCATATCCTGAGAAAGTGTTATTTTAATAGTATGACCTACACCACACCCAGTGACAGCTCAGTCTTACAGACTTATATCTGAGGAGCTAGGCAGAGACTATGAACTCGGTTTATATATAGATTTCCTGAAGCTGTCATTTCGCTGCTGTTCCTTTTCTATTATAATTAAACCACAATAAGAAAACAATTTGATTAAAATTGCAATTTTCTATAAGAAATGTTAACATTTAAACCACAATAAGAAAACAATTTGATTAAAATTGCAATTTTCTATTAGAAATGTTAACATTTTATTCATTCACCTGTAGAAGAATTCTAGAAGTAATTTAATCCTGCAACAGTTATGACTCCAGGTTTAGTTGATACTGTAATTCTTATTTTTAAATGGTTGTCATGAGCAGTAGTTCTCAAACGTCAGCAGGTCTCAACTCTCTTCAGAAAAAAGATGAAGACTCCATCATTATGTAAAGCTTGGTATCGTTTCTTCTTTCTCAATAACAACTGCTTCTGTGATAGAAACATATGGATCTTGAAGCAACAGTGATTTCCAATGGCTCAGCTAACTTTTACAGAGCAGACTTTAAAAGAAAACATCCTTGGCTGCAGTTTGATGTAAGCCGAGTTGTGTATATTGTAAATACCTAACAGCTAAACCACTCGACATGGAAGAATAAATGAAAAGCCTTGTCATGGTTAGGAATGGCTGTGTGTGTGTGCTTCTTTTTTCAAACGACATCAGTGCAGAACACAGTGAGCACACCGCTTGAAACAGCAGAGGTGGAGCTGAGGCCAGAGAAATGAGGACGATTGCCGGGAGACACAGGGGAGGGATTCCCAAGAAACGTGTTCATCCATCAATGTGCTTCTCTCCTGCAGGAATTTAAAATAGCTCTGTGTGAACATGACCTCTCTTACTCCGCGTATTAAGAAAGTGTGTGTTTAAACTAAGCAGTAAGACGCGGAGTCTGGAGCTGCAGCCAAATTTCCTCTGTGGTGTAGGTGTGGTGCCCCAGCTCTGGCAATAGGAGACAGAGGGGCGGGGGGGGGGTTGGCGGAGGGGTGTGGAGAGAGAGCAGAGAGCGCCAGTTGCTGGGCGGCAGGCCAGATCGTCAGACGCCAGGCCTGGCAAGGAGGGCGGTGGGAGAGGTCACCTCGCTGGCTCTCTGCGGCTGATCTTATCAGACGCAGCCACCGCAGGCAGCAGGAACATCCCCAGCTTCCTGTCCATCGGTGCGACAGAAACACAAATTGTGAGAATTCAAAGCTCGCTGCAGTCCCTCTCCCACCCCTCGCCCCCTTCCAGTAAAGTTCCAGTGGGCTCATATGTATTTATTTATCTGCACTTACTAGGAGAATGCGGTGCATTTGTTTTCTTGCCATAAAATAATAAACACAGGGCATAAATGATAATGCTCTAACCACGCTACAATCAAAGACTGAGAAATTTCTCCAGCGCTCAAGATCCTCTATAGATAGTGGTGTGGCTGTCTCCGTTTCAGCACAAGATGAAATTCTCGGCTACAACCTTTCCTGTGTATTGATTCTGGGGCGTGTGGTGCAAAAGTATAATGCAAACCACATTTTCCCACACACATCACTACAAAGAAGGCACAACCACTCTTAACCCACTCAAAGATCACTTGAGGTATGCTACACAAGCCTTAATTATTTAGTTACTATTTTGCAAGTTGCATTAATAGAGCTCCTGGGGTATGTGAAACTGCTAGCAAAACTAATGCAAAGTCTGCTACAAAACAAATAAATTATAATCCTTTGCCATTAACGTCGCAGAACTGAACTGTAGTAGTAGAATAATTTTTATTATGAGCCAGTTTAGTTGGTGTAAGACTAAACCTAATGGAACACTAACAAACATAAAAATGACACTATAGAATTGCTGCCTCTTTTGTCCTCTTTCATGACTGTAACACTGATAATGCACGAGGATGGGATGTTTTGTGTGCAGTAACCACAGACACAGCTTTGAAAAGGACAGACACAGCTACCGATAGATGTTGTGCATCAACCCCAGCTCCCCTAGCTGGTATGCCTGGAAATCAGTCAGAAGTGAAGCACGTTTAAGAGGCACTTCTTTACACCAAGGGATGTGGGAGTTTGGAACACACTACACAGTCATAGTGTTAGAGCTGATGTCCTGGTTTCTCTTGTGAAATGGCTGGACAAGATCCTCGGATCAATTAGCTATTAGGATCTAAAAGAAGTAAATAGTCTTCTCTCATTTGTAAATTAATTTTAATAAGCAGTAACCGAAGGCATTCTCTCCTCTTCACCAAGTTCAGACTTTCACAGGTTGAGACACTAGGGATTCTCTTGGTCCTTGATTTATTTATTTTTTACATTTTCTGATTATTTTTTAAATGTCTTTTCCAAAAAGCTGGAGTTAAATAGGTCACTAATGAGGCCCTGTAGTATTTGCCTGGAAGGAAGCAACATACAGAACTTGGTTCCTATTGTATTATATTTTAGTATGTTCTTTTGTGTTATAAAGGACAAAGGGTTATTGAGTCTCCAACATCAACGTTCTCTTTTGCTGGACAAAAGGACAGTGTACTGCAATGCTCTTAAAAATAGCCACGCTGCAGCAACAGGCAGCACTTTATAATGAAAATAACTTGCTCACAAGGGCTTTATGTGGTCTTTTCCTGAGTTTCAAGACAAATTTAAGTACTTACTATCATGGTGGAACTGTTCTCTGTCCTGATTTAAGGATTTATTATTTTCAAGGATATTTATAGTGGTCAATATCATACCAACTTCAGTATCCCATAAATTAATGGAGCTCCTATAATTATTATTTTACTATTTTCTTAATCACTCAGTACTTTTATACGTACTTATAAATATACTGTTAGTAGTCATGGTTTTACATGTATTATCACATGCAAATTATTTTTGGGAAATATTATGGGAATTAACTCAAAGCAAATAAATGCCATTGAAACACACTAAAAACCTGAAACATTCCTTTTTAGGTAGGCACTTGAGTTTTTACTGTTAAAAAAAGGTGCAAGAAGAGCCAATAAGATAAACTGAGAATTTTGTTTTAAAAAAACAGCCTGTTTACAGGGTTATGTTAATGTCTGTTTTCACATTTGTGAATTTATTGAGATTTTTTAGATGGAAAAGGAAAAGGGGTAAAAATGCTTTGAGGATTCCTATAGTTTTTCAGCACTTTGCATTTCTTCTGAAAATGGGCTGCTAATGACTTTGACTTTGATTTTGGTCATCTGTGACCGCAGTCGTGCCTTTGGAGTGGATAGAGAACTTGCAACCAAGCAGAGGAAGAGAATACAGCATAGATCCAAGCTGTTAACCTAAATTCACTTAATTTTCTTGTCCTGTCCTCTATTGGTCTTGGGAACAATACCCCTCTCGAATTTCACCATCCCATTGGGTTGGTGGGGAGAGGAACTCCTCCTCTAGCTGTCCCACAAAACGTCCCTCCTCCTTCCCTGTGCTCTGATTGGTGTAGAATTTATATATTTACACCGTGAGCTTATCAACACACACCACTAGTTCCAAATCTCTGGGAAAAAAGGTCTAGAGAAAGTTTGGCAAGCCTTTGAGAGGTAAAGGAAAAGGTAAAAGTTAGCGTGCAGTTGTCATTTTTTTTAAATTAACAATACATTTTTCACAAAAACAAGGTTTTCTTGCTGGAATGAATATATCTGAGTCTAATTATTGTAGAGAGGAGACTTCTCAGCCAAGGGGCGATTGTTCATGGGTCGCAGCCCACAGCCCCAGCTCTGATTGCGGGCTGGGGTTCAACCAGACCCGAATAGGAGATCCAGGATCTGTGGTAGGAGCTGAGGGCCGGACTGCCAGCCCCGAATCTGGGTGTGGATTGGGTCCGGCCTCGGGAATCTCAGAAGGGAAATCTGGAGCAGAGTCTAGGATTCGCCGGCCCATGAACGCTTTCATGGTGTGGGCAAAAGATGAAAGAAAACGTCTGGCTCAGCAAAACCCCGATCTGCACAATGCAGTCCTGAGCAAAATGTTGGGTAAGGCACTTTTTAAAATATGTAATGCATCTTTCAAAAAATGTGCATGTTTTTAATGTGTGCTCTTTCTCTAAACAGATTGAAATACACTGCAGATGTACTGTATGAACTACAGAGCTGTTTCTCATGCTGTAATTATATTATACTTATAATCATACTGTAATTACTGTGCAAAGAGAAATATCCTTTTTACCTCCAACCATGCATATGATATTTTTGTTTGTGTTTTTGGTTTTGTTGGTATTTTTCAGCATGTTTTTAATTTTTGGTCAACATCACAATACAACAGCATGGCCAAGTACTAGTGTTCCTAGTAATAAATTCTTGAAGTCTGCAATCACAATCATTTGTATTGACTCCATTTTCACGGCTGTGGTATTGAAATGCTGATTAACCTCTTGCAGGCCAATCCTGGAAAGCTCTGAGCACGGTCGAGAAGCGTCCATTTGTGGAAGAAGCTGAGAGACTCAGGCTCCAGCACCTCCAGGATCACCCCAATTACAAATACCGCCCAAGGAGAAAGAAGCAAGCCAAGAAAATCAAGCGGATGGAGCCAAGCCTCCTTCTTCACGGCCTTTCCCAGACTTGCGGTGGTGAAAACTACAGCATGAATCACCAGAATGGGAGCCAGCCGGGTCACCACCAGCTGCCTCCGCTAAACCACTTCAGAGACCTGCACTCCGTGGGCTCGGAGTTCGAGAGCTATGGGCTGCCAACGCCTGAGATGTCTCCTCTGGATGTGCTGGAAGAAGGCGATCCGGTCTTCTTCCCACCCCACATGCATGACGACGTGAACTTGGTGCCCTGGATTAACTACCACCACAATCCGCACCACCACCACCACCACCACCACCCCCCACCCCCCCAGAAGTCCCCAGAGAGCCATCAGGAGAAGCGGCACATCCCTGGGCCTGAGGGGACACACATGTCCTTCTCCCAGAACCCCGTGGGCGTTGCTGAGGCGGTGAAGGGCTCCCACACCAGCAGTGTTTATTACAACCAGGTCTACTCAGGCCCACAGGGGGGCTTCACAGCTCATCTGGGCCAGCTCTCACCTCCGCCTGAAGCTCCCACTCTGGACAATGTGGAGCAGCTTAATCACTCTGAGTTCTGGACAGAAGTTGACCGCAACGAGTTTGACCAGTATCTGAACATGAGCAGGACTCGTCTCGAGGGCCCGGGACAGCACTACACAGCCTCCATGTCCAAGGTGCCTCCCAGACATATATCTTGTGAGGACAGCCCCTTGATATCAGCCTTGTCAGATGCCAGCAGTGCTGTGTACTACAGTGCCTGCATCACGGGCTAGACTGTCAGTGAGCTGGTGTGGAAATTGACACTTTTGTTTCAGAGCAAACTTTGCACCATTGTTCTCATCGAGTCATACTGAAGCGTCGTTTTTTCTCACAAACATTAACGCATGATAATGGGAAAATTATTCCATTATGTGCACCTTATTTTTACCACTGATTTTCAGTATACTTGTGATTAACTGGGGCAAAATCTGCACTGGTTCCAAAGTGCATGCATTTGGGAATTTGTTTTCTATTTGTATAAAATAGCCTGATACACAAAAGCTATGATAATATTAAACTATGTTAAAGAGCATACTTTCTAAAATTATAGGTATGTCCCCACATAACGAAATTGCATTGATAAAATGTTCTAGGGTGCATGGCAACAGTATAATAAAATGAGGACATTTATTATCAAAATGGAATCTGAGAAGCAGCGATAATGAACTAGTTACAAAGAATGTACTGTTTTGTCGCTCCTCAAACCTAGTCTGTAAGTTGTGGTTGTTGTTTTTTTTAAGCATTTTGATTGTAGACAAAGAATTTTGTTTAATCTGAGCAGGATCTCAGCCACAAACTGCATGAAATCCAAATCCAAAATGGACCAAATTCACTATTCAGGCCCTGCTGATAGTTGAATATAGTTGGTATAAATATGTTAAAACCAGTATTTTATTATCCTTGTCCATTTTCTAATTGATTGAATTGGTTCTAATATTTGATATTATTACGTGTCCTCCATGATAGAAGATTTTCAAAAAAGATTAAGTATCACAGATAAAACTAAGGAAAATGGTATATTCCCTCAGTGTTTTTAATAATCAGAGTAAAATTGCTGCAGTCCCTCACATGTTCCGTCATTTTAAATTTCCTGGACACAGACAGCAAGCGCCAAAAATGCTAAATTTGTTTTATTTATAATAACAGCACTGGTCATTACACAATATCTATTAAAATTGTTGATTTCATGGTAACTTTTGTATTATTCTGTCTGTAAATATTGTCAATTTTTATATATATTTTAAAATTGCTTAAAATTGTTGTGCAAAATAAAATTTGAATGGTGATATCATGTGTTGGTTAAGTTTCGGGTGAAAGTATTGCAATTCAGTGTCACTGACATGTCTTCAATATACTGTACTTGCTAGTTTTGTAATTATTGACCAAGTCTTACTTGTTCCTATATTTATTTATTTTTTTCAGTTTTAGACAGGACAAACATGATGAGTCTGAGAACTTTTTTTTTAAAGCCACAATGTTTCAGTCTTAGTTTATAGTGCTGTCTGATTTCATTTTCCTGGATTTTTGATAGACCACAAAATGAGTTTGGCTCATGAAGCAATTCTTCCTAAACCACTTACACAAAAATAAACAGGGGAAAAAATAAGAAATAAGTAGTTCTTTTTCTTTCTTTTAATTTAAGAAAAATATGTCCAAGGATCAAAGAAAGTATTTTTTAAGAAAGCATTCTTTTGCTCTGCTCTTAGGCCAGATCAAATTATATAGACTAGAGCATTGTTTTCTCATACTTTAGAAAAGTCGCAAAAACCTAATACAAAACATTTTAAACCATTCTTACACCTTTTGCAAATGGGAAATGAAAACAATCACTCAAAAATGAACAGAAACAAACATTACTAAACTGAAATAATCATTCGTTGTTTTTTTAAATGAACATACCTTGTCATGTTTATTTACGAAGGGCACATGTGCTTTTTGCCTTGTGACTGTACAAACAGCAATGAACATCCACCACAGGATATTGCTGGAAGGGCCTGCTGACCTAGGCTTTGCCAAATGTCCTACAAGGAAGTAAAGGTCAGGCGTGAGTCGTTAAATTTCAGAGGGCCAATTAGTTAATGATAAAATTAGCAGAAATGTCAAAACAGAGGAAAATCCTGTTAAATCCCTGAGGTGTTGAGAGCTGCTTTCTGACTAGGAAGGATGCTGGAGGCAACATATCCTTTTTCTGTCTAAATACCTTACCTCACTGTCTTCTGATGAGGCGTCTCTCAAGTGGAAAAAATCCAACACGTTAATATGTGTAGAGAGCTCATTAGCCTTTCCATGACTTGTGGATGCTAATATTTTCGACTAAAGATACATCCTCACTTTGATAAGATGGTAAGATAATGGTGAGTGATTAATTCTTCTCGGATCTTAATTAGTTCTCTGCTCTATTTTTATCCTACAACTATGTTATATTACCATGCAGACTGTGGTTACGTTGTAGTTTTTCTTGACTTGAAGACGGGGTTTCACATGTTTAATGAAAAGCACCTTTAAAATATAACTACAAATCACACCAAGATATAGTAAACACAACATGATCTGCCTCCTCAGTTACATTCTTTTCTAGCTAAAGTTGAAATATGTTAATACTGTATCCTTATCCAGCGTTCAGATATAGTGAGTGGTCGAAATCCATGTAAAAGTGGATACAGTATTCCAATTTTATATTGCTTAGATTCCCAGGGATTTGTTTTGATGAGAAAAAGAAAATGACCACAGTATCATACACTAAAACATAGCTATAATTATTAGATTTAAGGACACATCAGTAACAAAGTTCATCGAAAGCAGAAATACAGTGTAGCTGTAATGTGTCAGTATATGACAGGAAAAGAACCTCTCGCTGAAATACTCAAATATGGTTTCTGATTTAATCAAGGCAAGCCATATTATAGTTCCTTTGCCAAAGTAGAAATACCTTGAGAGGTCAGACAAACAAGGACCGGCCTGCTAGTCTCCACAGTGTGTAGGATGTATAATTTGGCCTTGTATCACACTTTCATGTCACAGCGTGTTGCACATCTGCAGGTTTGATACATGACTAAACATTTGATTCAACAGCTCAGCTTTAAGGAAAATGCTGCAATGCCAGAGAAACAGAATAAAAGAGTCTAATCTCAAGTGGCAGAGTGATCATGATGAATAAATGACTGTCTTCTGGAACAGCCTGAGGTTGTTGATATCTCCCACCTAAGACCTTAATGTTTCAGATTGAAATTACATTTCTATAGATGACAATTAACAAGATTCTGCTGCTAATTTTAGACAATGTGAGGGTGATTGGATGATGTCATTGTGCATAACAATACAGGATATCTGGCTCCTTCCTCATCTTTGTCCCATACAAAGCAGTATATGGCAATGGGTATCCTGTGCAAGCTTGCAGGCGTCTCACATTGAATGGAATTACTTTAAGGCATGGCCGCTGTTGAATCACAATAATGTCACAGAAAATGACTGATTGGGCTAAAATGGAATGGCACTAACAATTGTTATATCATACATGTCCTGCTGAACAAACTAATAACACAATGCAATCCTGAAAAGGTCTTTTTCTTTATTGATAATAACAAATCCAAGGTAAAGTGACAATCCATCTCTGATATAGCTGTTATTTGCAGCTGCCTGGTGATTGAGATATTAAGCAGCAGCATTACTGAGAACAGATGTCCCAATGAACCTCTTTAGAATAAACACAGGCTAACCCTTAGAATCTACATTCAGTTACTTCTCAAGAAATACAGAGGTTTTAAATTACGTTATGATATTTTTGCTGTGGTTATTTGGCGGAGGGTAAAGGGTGGCCAGCTATGTAAATAATAACAGGTGTAGTGCTTCACTGATTAACTCTTATAACTGAGTTGCCAAACTCACTAACTGAGTAATAAGATAAAATGAAAGATCATATCGGGCATTTGTGCGCACTCAATCAATACCCAAAGAATTTCACCCCTTTTCCCTGACCCTGGTATAATAGTCCTTTTTTTCTTGGCAGTGTGGCCTTTAATTAGAATGTCAAGGTACATTACAGCCAAGCTGTTTCTTGACCACTTAATGCCAGCTCCTCACTGGGAATCACAATAGCTCTATGTGTTATTTCTATGCATTAACTGAGACTGCCAGGATTCACATGCAATAGATCTACTGTAAGTTATCTTTTATTGCAAAAGATACTTACCTGCTTAATTTGGGCAATTGATTGTAAATTTTACTTTATTTATATATTTATTTTTTTCTTATCATATGTGTTTCTCTTATTTGTTAATGGGTTCATGTTGTGTTAAATGTCTGGTGTATTGTGTTGTGTTTCTTACTTGCCTGCAAAGCACATTTCCCATCTGGGAAAATAAAAGGAAGTAAGACAGAAAAGTCCTAAACAGAAATGCGTATACCTGTATACAGAATATTTGATTTTTAGTCTGTCTTGATAAACTGAATTTGTTACATGAGTATTGAAAGATAACA
The DNA here is from genome assembly GCF_059453375.1 of Lepisosteus platostomus. Taxonomy (NCBI): domain Eukaryota; kingdom Metazoa; phylum Chordata; class Actinopteri; order Semionotiformes; family Lepisosteidae; genus Lepisosteus; species Lepisosteus platostomus. The sequence continues at coordinate 23,257,198 of NC_142625.1, forward strand.
AAATAGTATTATATCGGCCTAATTTTCTAAAGAAATTAGAATTCTTGGATTTTCAAACCGATGAGGTCAGTGCACCTTCTTAATGACAGTTTCTCTTTTTGCAAACACCCTCCTTCCCCAGGTTTGGAGTCACCAGCTGCCAGTCCGCTCTTCTTTGCTACTATTATCTCTGCATAGAAGGGGGAGTGCCTCATCAGAGTCAACCACCTCCTTCTAGGCTGTGAATTCCACAGTGTGTACAAGAAAATTAGCTCTTATTGAAGAGCTGTGCAGCTCTGTCAACACAGGCATTGCGCAATTCCCACTGTGCATGACAGAACTCCACATACTGAGGCTGAGTGCCTGGCCCACCCAGCTCCAGTGCTTCTCTGCTCCCCAGTATAGCCCACACCTGATCCAGCTCCAGCCAGCCTGTAGGACGCAACCTGCACTTCAGACAACAGTCCCAACCTTTTCTGTTCAAGAGACCCAGACGGACCCAGTTTAAAGGGAATGAATCCTATCTTATGGGTTACACAGGTTTAACAGCCCTGAGGTTTGCCTCATTGTTCTTTACGCCCAGCCAGCTCCAGAGAGAAGGTGACCGTAACTTCACTCTGTTAATGGGCACAGCAAATTTCTGTCCATGGCATTTCCTCTCCTGTTCATGCGAAAGAGTAGGCTTCTGAAATTATGGGTCAGGTTTGTGGGACTGGCTGACCCTGTTTGCCCTTTGTAAAAGCCAATGTGGTCAGACTTCAAGGAATCAGCTGCCAGAGGAAGAGTTCCAAACAACTGTCAGTTTGGGGTTTTTTTGCGCTCCACAACAAAGCCATTGAACTTATGTTTCTTTGCTCTATTCTGAAAGCATGTATACTAATATGGCCTTGTGTGTCAGTCTGAAGCACACGATTGCATATTCTGTTTTGACATAAAGGAGTACTGTATATTGACTGATAGTGGAACATGAAATCTTAGTGCACTCACCTAGTGAAGGTTTGGAATAAATATTTATGTTTTTCAGGGAAAGATCCTACAGATCCTACATCTCAAGTACTGGTGGTGGAGCTGAATAGCTGCTTTCCAGTTAGCAATGAGATCAATTCGTTGGCTATCTGAAATGCAGGTTGTTCCAAAGCAGAACACCCTGACTCCATCATGCTCAAGCAGAAGGTAACACAAAGCATATGATTACTCATGTCATGAGAGGTAAGACATTTTTCAGTCCCTCTGAGTTAAAACAAGATGGTGGATTTCTTTGGATGCACTGAACAAAAATAATGTGTAGGAAACGGACTTTCTGCTTGTGTATGAAAAAAGACAGCAGAAAGTGTATTGACACAATCTGACAAGATGAATTGTGCAACTTATTCTAAGTATTCATAGAAACCATGCCATAGAAAAACAGAGAACTAATCCTGGATGGTTAAGTTCTGCATGTGCAGCTGTCAAAAATATTATGCACAATGGTTTATTATGACTTTTAGGTGAAGAACCATTTCTGGCTAGCAAGGTAGAAAGAAATTGTTTAAATTGCCTTTCCATTGCTTATCACACATCCTACCAGATAAAAGGATAAAAAAGAATATTAAACAATAGGTTGCAGAACTGCATAAACTTATTTTATCATGGCTGGTCAAAATCATTTTTTTCTGTTTCCTTACACATTTACCTGAACGAACACTGAATCATTTGTTTTACGTAATTGATCATTTTTGCTCCTTGTTGCATTTGAATGTTCATGCTTTGCTGTGATTAACGGCACTTTGAAACTGAAAACAAAATCTTTTTTGTTTGCATTTAGTGGTTTTCCTCTGAAAGAAAAGTAGAAACCACGGGACAGTGGTGAGTGGATCAACGCCAGATGAAGCATAGGAAAGGATTAAAGTATATTACAGGACTTTAAAAAGCTGAGTCTCAGAGGAATTGTGGGTAGGGCCTCTATTAAATCTACCATTCATCTTTACCGATTCCCACAGTTTACAGCTTTTTCCTAACTTTTTTTCTCTTGTTAATGACCGAGTAATAACATCCCTGACACAAACCCAGAGAGCTCTGGTTATGATTTTCCTGAGTGGTTGGTAATATGTTCATCAGAGTGGTAGCAGCCACTTACAGCATTTTCAAGCAGAATAATGGAAAGTCCTCACAAAACAAAGTCACTTCCGAGTCTTTGCTGGCTCATCCACCCACACAAACTCCCATCCACTAACATCTCCATCAAAAAAACTATATCTGAATAAAAGCTAGCCTTTCTTTCTATTCAACTTTCTTTGATTAATAACTTAAGAATATTGTGCGTCTTTATTTTGCATCTTGTTATAAAATGCATGCAGTACAACAATGCTGTAGTTAAAAATGTTGTGCCTAATTTTATCTGATTTGCTTCTCTTTATGTTTCTGCCATGCTCGCACTGTTTGCAAAATTTGTTGACTGAGCACTTGGAGAAATCAATCTTAAACAGCTTAGGTCTCTCCGATGAAGCAACAGCCCCTTCTGGCTGAACATGCTTTCATGATTAAATGGATAGGGAGCTCTAGACATACAGTAGGTTGCTACTTTGAAATCTGAATGACAGATGCAGTATACTGTAATCAAGGATGTGTTGTTTTGCATTTCAGATGCTATACAATCAATCGAAATGCCATTTCTGACAGTAATGAACAGCAACATCTGTAAATCCAGTTCATTATTATTATTGATGACTTCACAAAATTCCTATACATTTTTTCTTTAATCTGCTTTTTTGTAATATTTGTTGGATCTACACAAGGGGATATTTCTTCGTAAACTGCCAGCAGTGGTTCAATAAAAAGCAACCTTGCACAGGAAAATAACACCTTGCATTGTCTACTGCTAAAGGAGTGTGTGCGCACAACATCACAGGGTGATCAGAGTTTCAGAGGACCTACAAGGGAAAGCAATTACTGTAAAAGAATGATGTGACACTCAACATGACTGCACAGCTCCACTTGGTTGTTAGAAATTACTTTGTAATATATGTCAGTGAACAGAAAATAGTTTGCATTGTTTGGATCCTTTCTGATTTGTTTCATTGTTGTGCTGTGGTTATTATCTAACTGACAGAATAAACAAGATCATTAGCTGTATTAGCTGTATCTGCTTCAAGGACATTGATCTTATTATGCTTTTAACAAGCACTTCACAAAGCTTACGTAATGCTGCTTGTCTTAGTTTCTTCCAGACACCTCATATGAAACTGCAATGTTATACGGTACTGTATATTACAGGACAAAATGGTATTCAATGAAATAGTGGTCAAATTTAATTAAATTTAATGAAGATACATTGTAATTTATCAGAAGAGCTTTTGGGTGGGAATGAATTTTGAGATATGTTATGTAAATTACTGAGTTTCAAACACAGGATCTTTATAGTATTAACTTTACTATGACCTCATTAGGTGAAATTGTTTGACTAATACTGGGTGTTTCTCTGTACTTACACCACATTGGTGAAAACTTTCAGATGGCATTCAAACGTACTGACAGGATAAACAAAGGCTGCTGTTTTGTTGATTCTGTAACTTTCCAGCTCATTTTCTCGAGAGATTTTTAACTTTTCTACACAAGGAGATTCCTTGCTCTCCCAGAGTAATTTTACTAAATGAATATTGCTGTTTTTGGCCTCTTGCAACAGCAGATACAGACCTGTTTGTCTAGTCTCACTGCAGCTAAAAAGATGCTGCTGCTTAATTGGGAGCATCTACGTTCCCTTTTTATGACATCACTGGATCCTATCTGCATTCCCTCCTGTGACATCACTGTTCACATCCTCTCCCATGACATCACTGGATCCTGTCCACATTCCCTCCAGTGATACCAATGGATCCTGTCTCTTTATGTTATTTATTTGAAGCTCTCTCGGGTGTAGGCTTGGAGTGCCCCAGCTGACTCTGCCATATTGTTATTGTACAGTGCCTCTATTGTAGCTGTCTATATTTCGCCTAGGGGTTCTGGGATGGAAGAGGAAGTGGGGGTGGGGTTCTCCATGGCAATTAATTCTTATTTGTTCTGTTAAAAAAAATCAACTTAGAAAATGGCTCCCCAAAATCGGGAGTTGCTTATGTACTTTTTAAAGTAAAAATCCTATCTGATGTATTGTTGTAGTTAGATATCTAGTGTAGATTATTTATTTCCATCTTACAATAAAGGATTCTGTTCTTTTTTTAAAGTTATACAAACAGCATGCAAGTATTCACAGTGTGTATAATTAACATACATTCAAGAATCAGGAAAGGAAATGTTCCTTGATTCACTCATCGGAAATAGGGTAGAAATATATATTTATATTTAGCATTTAGCAGCAGTTTCCATTATAATCTGAGCCTTTTGAACACATTTGATCTTGTGTATTTTACAACATGAGTTTTAACTTGGACAGGATAATTGTGTTGTTTTAAACCTTTTTCAGCATGGTTGTAACACTCTCAGAACAATTACTCTCTCATTTTTCAGACATGACTGGGACATTGATGAATATGTTTTATATAGAGAGTATAATAAATCCTATTTGACCTTTTGCAATATACAGTATGGTACAACACTGTGAATCTGTGTGATTGGGGGCATCTCAGAAAATGGGGGTGCACTTAGAATGATATATAAATGTTCCACAGGGCATAAGTAACTTCCAGTACCTGTCTGTATTAGATTGTTTTACTAAGTAAAAGCATTGACACGTTTCACAACAGCTGTAGTTATAACACACAGTATATGTACAGTACCATTCATTTTTTATGAACTACTATTAAGAAAATAGAACTGCTCTTATTATCCAAGAAATCCGAGGGATGTCTTTGGCTAACAACCCTTTCCTGCTAACAATGTCAGCAGCCAGTTCTTTCCTTGAGAGAAGAAAACAAACAGAAAGCATCCTAGTTTTCTGTCAGTTCTGTAGTTTCACTTTTCAAAATCAAGCAGACTTTCCTTGAAAACACACCTCTATAAAAGATTTTTTTTGGTGGCGGGGCCCCCTGACACGTCCATGTGTGATTTTGGCATGAACCCCTCTTTTCTCTTGCGTTTTCCCTAAATCTTTTTCAGCTCCTAGGTCTTGGCTGTGTCCTACTGGCAGAGATCACCTGTGGTGTGCTTGATTTATTTAATTTACGAATGTCAGTGCTGCTTCCTCTCTCCTGTTATTTCAGTTGCCTTTCAGTTTCCTGCCCTGCAAGAATTGACCCTTCCATGTCAAAAAACGCGCATAAAAAAAAGAACTTGGAAGAAATACATACAGATTTATCATGGAAGTTTGGCTCCTGGACTGATTAAAGAAGCTTGCATAATGCTTTTTCTTGCTTTTTTGTTTCCGGTAATATAAAGGTTTGCAGGGTTCATATTTTAATGCCTGCATTAAATAACATTTATGCTTTAAAAGGTGAGGAGGACTGGACACAAATAAATATTTGCAAAATACATGACCTACGGTATGTTTTATGTTTCCTCTAATCTGGAGGCAACATTCCTTACTGAAATGAAATAGTAAATGTAAGTAATATAGGTGCCATAATGTCATATTTTTCCCAGAGCAATTCAAACCAGTTTTATGAGCTTTAAACCAAGATCTGAACTGAATTGGTCATGAAGGGACCTGCAAGGCTTTAAAAGTTGCTTGTGTTTCATATGTTAATTTTACAAACCAAATGTTTGATTAATATTTAATCTGTAGTAATTCAGCAGAATGAATATTCACTCCTTTCCAGCATAGAGCACCATTATGCAAGAATGTTGTTCAAAAAGCATTGCTACAGCCTAAAAACAAAGCAATGGTGACACTAAACACTAAGAAACATTGAGTTGTGGTACAGTACTTCATATGAAAAGCTCATGAATACGTCGTGACTTACACTGTATTTTAACTCCAAAGCATTCAAAGCATGTATTAACTCCAAGTGAAATAAGTCATTGCTTCATGTGTAATTAAATTAAAAATCTGGATGCTTATGGTAAAATGTTACCAAAGCACTTTCCAGTGCAACAAGGGAACATCCGTCTCTGCTAGTACATTTTGGAACATTCTGGGTGTACTATGCAATCATTGTGTACCACATGACACATGACACAGTTTAAATGAGTTTAACAAACGTTTGGGAGGAATGACAGCAATCGAGTTTTCCTTCACCTTTGCTGCTCTAACTCATAATCCTCCATGACTTCACTTCCTGAAAAACTATAAATATCATTATCATTGAGACCTTCTCTCTGCCTTGCGTTTGTCTTTCTGCATTCCTCCTTTATCCCATCTTCACCTTTACAGTTAACCTTGGTCAACGTCATGCTCTGGAGGGGGTCCTAACTTCCTACTCCTACAGCCAAGTGGTTGACCCTCAGTCTAACAGGTTCAAGTGAAGCTTTGTATGTCTAACATCTCAAATGTGTTTTCTTATTGGGTGTTGTTATTCCTCAGGAAATATCCAGTGGACAGATCACTGAAACATAATGAAGTCAGTCTTCTAGGAGTGTGAGGATCTTTCTCCCTTGAAGTGTGGTCACTTCTTTACAATATTCTCTTTTTGTTGGGGTGTGCATGCTAATATCAAGGAGAAGCAGGAAAATGGAAAGGCCTGAGTAAGTCCCAGCCTGTTTTCACACCTACAATTTGGCTCTTGTTATTTGGTGTTTGCCATACAGTTGTCAATAGAGCCTGAAAAACTGGGTTTTTTTTCACCTTCTTTGAACCAGAGCTCTCACGGCACTCTGAGACTCCTGAGAGCCTGGAGGAAAAACAGGAAGCTATGAGCAGCATGATACTGCGGAAGAGACACAAGCGAGTGAGCTGCCATAATGAGGAAGAACAAGGACGCTGACAGGATATTTGGAAACTGGGATTGCGAATCTGTGTTTATCTCACAGAGACAGCACCTAAGAATATTCCTTAAAGCACTCCAGCTGACGAAAGGAAAACCATTTTCTTAAAAAAGCAGGTATCTATGTTGATACAGACGCTGGAAATTGCCCGGTTATGGAAGATGGCCTCAGCTGTGAAGAGATAGCAGTGTATGAAGAAATGTACCGAAATGTCATCAAATCTGACTTTGATTTATAAGGTGGCGGCCTTTTATCAGGATGCTTGGACATTCTTTTACATATCCTGGCTACAGCCTGCCTCTCTAATTGAGTAATTAGGACACCATTGAGTTCATGTCATAATCAGAAATAGATAATAAAAATTAGATAAAACCACCCACTCAGGTTTGCACAAAAAAAGCTTCCCCTTTGGAACATCAGAGCACTGACAGTGACAGTCTGTCTACCTTGGAATGAGCTGAGTAGACAACATCTTAAAGCAGTCCAAGTTCATTGAACTACAATCCCCTCACCTTTCACATTCCAAGCGACCTGTGTTAAGGTTTGCCAGTATTTGTTCACCACACAGCACAAAGGAGATCAGCTCTAAGTCCAGCAATCAGATCCAGCATAAACAGAAACAGCTTGCTTGGTAGCCAATAGTGTTATTTAAGGGCAATGACAGCCACGACTCCAAGATGACCTAAGCAAACCTGCAGGATGCCACAGTCAGCACCCCTGGAGAGCGACATCAGACTTCAATATCAAACACAAGTCCCAGTCCAGCTATTCCAGGTCATTATTATTCTTTATAAATAACATGTGTGGCCAACAGTCATCTAAGACAGGAGTAAAGTTGAGATTACAGTGGGCGATAGATAAGTTTTTGTTTGCATAACTGTCTAATGCTCTGACAGCTATTATCAGTGCTGTTCTCACCCTGCTCCATGTTCACTATTGAGACAAAGGAATTGCAGCAGAAAAAACATAACCAATGCCTAAACCTAAAACATTTTCGACACCATATTTTTACAGTATATTACTATACTATATACTGTAATGCTATAATAATATAGTATTATAATAATATTAATAATAAATTATTAATATTAAGAATATTAATAATTCTCTACCCAAATAAGTCAATTGAGAATAAGCCCTTCTTTATAATGATATAAAAATGATATGACCAACACCTTTATTGCACAGAAAAAGCATTAAAGCTGTGAAAGCAAGAACAGAACAATCAATATGATGTAAATAGCACCACAGGAATTGCCAGTGTTGGAAATTATAGGTGTCAGACAGAAAATATTTAAATATCCTGAAATAAGTTTATGCTTACTCTGCAGATTGTCCCACTCATTGCCAGTGGCAAACTGAAAACAGTTATACCACTGGCAAAACAGAACAGAAAACAGAACTGAGCCAGAGGGTATATACTGTCTGTTACTGCAGTCATGTTAGAGAAATAATGATTTAAGAGTCTGAAACTCTTCTCCCACCTCACTTCATTTTCTTTTACATGTGAATAAAACTATTTCAAATCTATCATACCTACTGTATGTCAGACTGGTCTGATTTCAGATTGATCAAACCTGTCTGGTCTGAGCGATAGGGGTTGGTTAGACTGGAAACAGAACAGTTAACAAGGATGAAGAAAAATCTCAAATGAAAATGGTCTGCTGGCATATTTTCATCCAGCATCCATGCTGACACTCTTTTAACAAGCATTTCATGCTGGCCTGCGTCTTATTATAATTTTTTTATGAAATATCTTGAAGCACACCAGGGTATATTAGTGCTATACCTCGGTTATTAATGTCAACAGGTGCCCTTGTATTCCAACAGGACACGACACTTGAACTCATTCATTTGTCACCAGACATCTAAGGTCAGCCCCCCGCAAAACCTACTGCTTTTCTTCTATAATGTAAGGGTCATGTCGTCTTTGTGTTAGGAGACATATGGACTTGGCCTCTCATGTACCAGCTGGCTTACAAAATGTTTAATTTAAACTGTTGTTTCCTGCTTGTGTGAAAAATCTCTTCCTCCAGCAGGTGGCTCAATCCCTCCATCTCATTTCAATCCCCAGCTTTTTCCTGGAGCCTCGGATGGGAATTTTATTGACAGGATGCAGGATAAATATGGTCTGAGAAACAGAGAAAACAATGAGCAACAGTCTGTGATTTCATTTACAGGGATATATTTTTTTTCTGAATTATTACTGCATTGTACACTGTAGATTAGCACCTGGTGAAAGCATTTTACAAAGTCTGAGCTCTTAAGTTTAGGCATAGAGATGACAATATCAATATGTAAGATCAGCAGAGAGGAAAATAAATGTACAGAAAAAAGCCTATTCTGGGCCGTTCAATTGGAGGCGTTTCTTCATCTCCCTTTAAATGTGTTTTCTTTGCTCATAGTATGTCACCCTTTACACTCCCACTTTATCAAGTACAAGATGTTTAAACATGTTCAGGAAATGCATTACAAAGTGAACTTCACCTTAGTGGAGGTCTTTCCTTCAATCAATGTTTTCACTTTGTAAAGACTGTAACTGTTTAAAAAGGGGCAAAACATTATTTTCTTTACATATAAAATATTGTTTTCTTTGTGTGAGGTCTTACAAAAGAAAAGTAATTATTTTTTAAACATAAAAAATAATGTACTTTGGAACATCTGAGAACTAAGAGAACAAAATGCCTTGTAGTCTGTTACACGTCTAAGTTTTCCACCTTTAGTTCAGGAAATATGTGGTTTCCTAAAATCAGTGAAGGCGTATTTGTCTTGTGTTATATTTTTTAATACAAATTTCTGCATAAGACTCTAAGTAAGCAACAGGTTTATCCACACAAAGAAGTAAAAATAAAATTTAGCAATTACTGCTATCCAGGCCAATTAAATATGCCTTAAAAAAAGGTTAATTATTCTGTTACAACTCCATCACAACTCTTGTTTTCAAAAAATCTGTTTTCGAAACATTTGCCCAGCGCTTGAAAGTGAGATGCCGAGGATCTGGATAAATGCAGAAAGGGGGTCTGCCCTGTTCTCGAGTACTGCACAGTACGTGCTGCTCTGAGACCAGTGAAGGGTAGGTGCTCTGTCTTCGCTACGGCGAGCGACTTTTCTGAAGCTTTGTTGTGTCTTATCAGCTGAGACAGAAGTGGTGGCCGTACCTCCGTCTGTTTACTTGCGGCACCAAGCCCGCCAGCTGCTCTGCTGCTGATAAGATGGATTGGCTGGAGTTGACCTTGGCAGATGAACCATTCCTGTCAGAAGCTAATCATAGCACTTCCTTCACCATTACACAAGAAAAAGTGGCCTACGAGGTTAACCCCTGCTTGTCCAGCTACAGCAGGACCTTAAATTCCGCAGTAGAGAACCACTGGGAGCAGACCCCACCTTAAAGCAGCCGAAGTTACTTTCCTAAAAGGGGCTGCCTTGACAATGCAGTGTTTCGGGGGTTCAGATCCATCGCCTGCTGGAGCTACACAGATCAGCTTCGCTTGAAGTGCAATTTTTTTTTTCATTCTTTATTTATTTTCAGATTTAAAAATAGATTAAATCAACTTCTGTTTCTCTTTTGGTCTCCTTGTTTTAAGCAGGATCAAAGGCTCTGACAAGTACAAAGAAATGTCAACAGCCACAAGACACCTGGGAAGAAGAGGAAAGCCATCTTTGTTGCCTGTAGATTTAATGGTTTTGTGAACTCAAGCAGTCATAGATAAACTAGACAAATTCCCAGAGTAAATGCACTGATAAAGGCAAAAGCAGTTCACAGACATGCAGCTGTTTTTTTCATCTGATCTCTCACAGGCTAACCAAGGTGTTAGCTCGCTTAATAATTGATCATATATTTCTTAATATATAACTTAATATATTTTTTCATGTTAATATTTCCTAATCAATTAGTTTTATTCCTTCTGTACTGGACATTGTAAGCTAAACTCTCAGTTATTACGTACTGTAAACAGAGGAGTTTAAATAACTGCTGTTCAGATTCTGCATGAACGCCCATTGATCTGCTTGAAGTGTATTCTGGGAAAAAAAAACATGGTTGTTTTATTACCACTGTCTGCAAATTAAGTGTGGTTTGTACGAGTGCTGGCATGGAGGTCGGTGCTCCTGCTCCACACCACTTCGGTCCTGTTGTTTGACAGGTGTTGTGTGAGCAGTTGTGGACCTTTGCTGCTGGTGCATAATACAGTAGGTGCCGAGTATCACCCATGTGGTTGCTGAACTTCAGTGGTGGATGAAATGGTGCCCACTTACAGTATATGTAAAGGCCTTTGGGATGAAACGCACTAAATCGATGCAAAGAATTATTATTATTAATTGATGCCTCTAAATTGTCTCTGTATGCCGGTCTGCTGTGTTTTTGTGTGATTAAATGGTATCGTGTCCAGGAGGGTGTGGTGCCCTTTGCTTTCCTGTCAGACTTCAGGTTGCCACAACTCCTGACCAGGAATAATCTGTTTTCCAAAAGTGGCGGGATTAGTTTGTGACACGCGACAAAGTGCTAAAATATTACAGATTCTTGTTGGCTACTTAATTTGTGGTGGCTAATCTTATACTTGGCAAGACACACACAAAGCAAACAAGTAAAATAAATAAATAAACGTGAATAAAGAAGAAATCGCATCAATAGGAAATGACTTCCCCTCAGACACACTAACACAGTTGAAGTGCTTTTTTCAATTTACAGCACTAGAGGGCAGGCTTGCGACACCAGGTAAAAAACGTCTTGCTTATTCTGAGGGGCTCTGTGTAGGGATTTTTGCGTGCTACTGTATATCACCTTGCGTTCTGTTTGACAAGCCTACGCTATACGATAATGAGTTGCTTAGCTTCAGATGGACCACTATGAGGACTGGGATGAAGTACGATAAATCAAAAGTGCTCTCTCTGTCTATTTAAAAGGTCACGCGAGACAACAAATCTTTCACGGCCTCTCAGTTTAAAATACAGATTTTCGTCTATCCATGCTGTACATGTCACGTCCTACAATGTGTACGTTTTCAACAAGACGTAGATGTTTGGCCGTTTGTCAATAAATGAAGTGCTACAGTTAGCGCATTAGAATTCTGAAGGCATGCGGAAACTCAACTCAGGAGCCACCTAAGGGAACGTGTTTTGTTTTCTTTTCTGATGCATGTATTTTTAATGTGTGTTCGGTACGTGCGAAGATGTTATTTATTCACTTCGCCAATGAAGGATGCTTTGTTTGTTACAGTGCGTTATTAACAACAGCTAAAAAAATTACTCCCCAAATTATTTGAAACAGACAGTGACAGGTGAAAATGCAAAATAATGTAAACTGGCAGTGACAGTGAGGAAGTAAGATTTTTTTGTCCAAATGAATAAGGAATTTAGAGACGCGTATTTGACTTGGCAGACTTGCCTTCTGCAGAGAGTTTCTCTGGGGCATCAAGACTCTTGAACTGAAAGTTCACTGAGAAATGAAGTAATGTGATATACTGTAATTATCAAAGCAAATTTCTCTCAGAAATTACCTTAAAATCTACATATAGTACTTTAATTAGGTCAATGGGGCCTGTTCAAATAGTATAGCATGTACAGTCTGAGGGTCAAATCAAATTGCATCCTGCATAATAAAAATAAATGTTCAGGGGAAAATGCCTTTTCATTATTTTCTACATTTTACATTAAACATTGGTATGTTCCTTGGCCAAGAAATCATTTTGCATGTGTCTCAGAGATGTCGGTCCACAGAAGATTATAAAAATGAATGCAATTGTATTTGTTTCACTAAAATTTAATCTCTCATAAAGGCAGTACCTCAGGTGTTCTAGCTGCGATGCAATCTGACTGCATTTACAAACCGCAGATTACATTAGCCATTGGCAAATATGGCCCAGAAATCGTTAAGTGATAAGATGAGCAGCCAACAGCACCAGAAGCAGAGGAGCCAGGTGGGAGAAGCATTGTCCTTGCAATAGATTTGGAGCTGGAGAATTGAAATAAAATAAAACAACTCCATGCAGTTTTAGCTTTCAGGACATTCAGACAGACTATTCGTAAAAGAAACCAGTATCAAGCGACTCTCACCCTGTTGATTCTCTCATGCAGTCAGTAACTCTAAATGTAGGATGCAATATGCAACAGGCGAATTCTCATTAAACAGCCCAATTAAACAGTTGCATCCCAAGAAAGTTCTTAAAGCCTATGTTACAGTATCAAATTCCTCTGTAGCTACTCAGAGCAACAGGTTCACAAGTTCTTTTTCATGAAGCTGATTTGAAATGGCAGTTGTCTTCTTCACTGTTCTTCTGAATTTCTACTCATACCTACTGCCATTGCAATCTCTTGGTTTCATAAAAGGTCATTTACCCTATATTGTATTAGTCCATCCATGCATAAATCCTTAATTGAGTATGGTACAGGGTCACAAGGGAGCTGGAGCCTATCCAGACAAGCAATAGGCACAAGGCTGGATACACCCTGGACAGGACACCAATCCATTGCAGGGCAGACAGACTAACAAACTTTCCCAAAAGCCAATTAACCTACTAGTACGTCTTCAGACTGTGGGAGGAAACTGGAGCACCTGGAGGAAACCCACATTAACACATATAGGACATACAAACGCCACACAGATAGAAGCCCAGGAACTGAAATCAGAGCCAGGGCACCGTGAGGCATCAATGCTAACCACTGTGCCACCATGCCACCCTGGGTGCACGTGTAGTTAACGCATATTTAAACTTTCTCCTATTGAGACTGGCAAGCCTTGAAGAGTACTCTCATAATCATTTTTATTTTGCATACTATTAGGCGATCTTCTTCTGTCATAACCATTTTATTTAGTCAAAACTTTGGGATTCCACCTTGTTGAATTGCAGAGTATTTATAAAATATTAGTGTGTTTTACATTGTATTACATTGGTAATAATGCATTAGGATAACAGCATGACCCCCATCTCAGGTCAGGAATGACAGCTCCCATTCCCATGCCTCAAGACACTTTTACTGTCTTTGAAATCCACTAAGGCGAAAGATGTTTCTTCTGAATTGCCTTAGATGACCCTGGTGCAAATGAAGTCTTCTCACTGGGTGATTTTAAACTGTAGTGCCTTTAACATTATAACACAATACAGTTTCCCTCCTATTGTAGTTTCTTGCTGCTTAGAGTAGACATAATATTATGTGCCAGTAATACCTTCTCCTTCTAAGCACTATTTATTGAGTGTTTTTTAATTGAATGCCTAAGCATATTTTAAATACAACAATGATAACAGTGGACACTGTGGAGCAGAGACAGAGCAGGCAGGCAGACATGGTGTGTTGAACGTACCCGAAGAATAAAGTGAAGTCTGGCATGAAGGCAAGGCCTTTTGGAAGCCAAGGAATCTAGACGGGCTCTTTTTATTTCACCAGGCTTACAGCGAATGATTGGCCAGTGATTTGAGACCTCTAAAATATGGGAGTCGGGTTTAAAACCTTGCTTTGAACATTGCAGTGTTCCATGCAATGTATTGTATTATTTAAGGTTATCTGACTGAAATATCACTTTGATTCTAAACTTCCATTTGCAATGTAATTTTGAATGGTGGAATGAAGAGAATTCTGCAAGAATACATACAGAACTGAGGCAGGTCAGCAGTAATTATGGTAGTTGTTTCAGCTGAGTTGCCACTACAGGTCATTTAGGGTTCTATTGTGTGTAAATACAGTAGGTTCACATGAGGTGCGTTAATTGATTAATTAGTTTATTTGTGAAGAGCAGAGAGCCACATACTCAATCAGGTGTAATTTAGAATAGTTTGGTATATAAAGAGCTTCATGGTGGTAAATGGGGTGTTAGTGTTGGTTTGATGTATTTTTTGGTACCTATTGAAAAAGCATTAGTGAAATTCTCATAGCACAAATATCTTGGCTTTCCATTAATCTCCATGTGCTCAGGCCTCACGAGCCACCTGCTGAGAGAAAGGTCTGTCATGTATATTTTTTTATTATATATCTTTTGTGAAATCCGTCCCTGATGGTGCTTTGGCATCTTGCATGAAAAGGTTTGCTTGATTTTGTTTTCTTGTCTGTGTGGATTTGAAAGTGCTGAGATTATCAAGTGGAATGGACGACACTTCGGATGAACCAGCAAGTTGCAGCATTAAGTAATTAAATGAACAGAGAAAAAAAAACTTAAATAAATGAATTGATCCAAACCAGTTCAATCAAATGTATAGTCAGATCTTATAGCAGGCATTTGGCACTTAAACTCCTAAGACAATGTTAATTAAGATATTGCCTAAATGCATGTGGAGTGCTGACTGTAACTTTGTAATGTTCCAGTAAATCCAGAAGAACAACTGCTCTGCACTTCAAACAATGCCCATCCCACAACACACTTTTTTTATTCATCATAGAAAAATGTGTCTCTCAGTTTTGTCTTCATTTATAACCATTTTCCATGACCTGATCTCTGGTAATACTTTCCTTTACTCATTCTATTTTTCATGGAGAGGAGGTAGCCCAAGCAGGATGTATTACATATTAAGACAAATTCTTAAATTATAAAGTGATATCACATCCTGAAGATGAAGGGTCTAGAGGATTCAGTCTTGATAAAGATAGAAAACATTAATATTGAGGCATCACAGAGATTTAAGTTATAAATGGTTTGTGAGATATTAAGGTAAAATTTAATCTTGAGAATTTTTATATTGGATTCTAAATTGCAGGAGAGTGTTTTTGTAAACAACTTCAAAAAATGTTATGTGCAGGCATGGTTAGTTAGCAGGTGCATAAAAAGAAATACAACATTCAATTCTCTCTCCTTTAGCAATTCTAATGAATATAACATTCTCCCTTTGAAGTAGCATATATTCAACGTAATACTTTATTAGTCTGTGGGAGATATTTAATTTATTAACTTTGTAACAGGGTTCAAAGAAGACATTAAGCCAGCTAGTGACATAAAGATTTAATTGAATTAAGATGAGAAATCCCTGCCTTACTGCACATGACTGGTTGAACTGGTGTGTAAAATAAAGTAATAATCATTAGTCATGCCGCAGAGGAGTGACTTGCACAGCTTTAACTCTATAATAAGGTCAACCTTGACATTCAAGGTGCTGGTCTTCTATGTGGATTATTCTTATGCCCATGTTAATCAAAACAACACACTTTTCAGCCTGCTTGTTTTTTTAAATATATTTTTCTTTTATAAAATGAGAAATCATCAATTTCCTTTATTATGTTCCCAGTGAATTGGGGATTGGCCAGTTTTGTAAGGCTCAGTTCTCCAGAAACAACTCCTGTCCCTGCTTTGGAGAGACTGAGATATCTGGACACGTTCCCCTGGCGTGCCCACCTGCAGAGGTGTTAGTCATTTGCATATCTGCATGACCATGGTTAAGTCAGGGGCCACGCCTCAGCTGGCAACACTTTGGAGCAGTGGGTAGGGTTCCTGACTGGGAAAAGTGGGAACCTGAGAGGCTTGCACTCACATTCCTAGTCTGACTGTTGTCTGTTTTGAGCAAGATGCTTTACTCAAATGTATTCAATAAAAAACCCAGCTGTACAGTATAAATGAGTACAATATATGGCACAGTATAAGGGGTTCCCTTGGATAAAAATGTCAGTTAAACAAATGAGTAGTTAGCAGAAAGCCAAAGGAGCACTAGCTACAGTAGGCTAATCCTTACTGTAACAGTCCGATTACAAATAGGTAGTGACATGGCTCAAGCTGCACATCTTCAGTGAGAACACAAAAATACAGCCCAACATTAATTTAACAAGCTGCCATCTTGGATTTGACCAATGGAAGAAAATGTGCTTTGTTACCTTAAAAGTGCAGTAACTTTGCATATACTTTGTTTCTATAAAACATATGGTTTTTAAATGCCCTTTGAATTAAATACAGCATATGGTATTTACACATACATTAGATGAAATATCTTTAATTCCTTTTATGCCTAAATGTAAAATGGAGAACATAATCAAAGAATTTTACATACCGGTGGTCTGGGGTGTTGCTGTAAATTATTAATTTGGCTGATGCCTTTATCCTAAGCCACTTACAGCTGTACCCATTTGTACAGCCTGGCATTTTACTGAAGCACTTTCAGTGAAGTACCTTGCTCAAAGGTGCATACAATAGCAGTGCCCCATATGGGATTTGAACACAGAGCCTTTTAGCTCTACATATAAGTCCAAAGCCCTAACCACTACCCCCTATCAAAGATTGAGTACACAGTGCTTCAATGACTTGTTCCCACTTGTAATCTATAAAGTCAATATTTCATCCCACTTTACTCCTACATGTGTATTCTGGAGATTATTTGCATACATTTGTTTGCCAGTTTCAGTTTGCTGGCATTGTATTATGGAGAGGTAGAAAATATGGGGTACATTTTTCATACTGTCATAATGTCAGGCAATAGCATCAGGATTTTATTTCTTGTATCACTTCTCTTTTTGGAGTGTTTTATTCTGCAGCAAACTTATTCTAGAGTTTATTATAACTATGGTGTGTAAATAAAGTGAGCCATGATCATCATCATATCCTAGGGAGATGTCAACATCTTTTATGTCTAAAAGATATAAAGGGCTGTCTGCTATTCTAGTCCATGTACTGTAATATTTTAATAAGTTCATTATATCACATCAGTGCATTCACTGTTTCTAAGAGAGAGAAATAAAGCTTAGCTTATTGGGCAGAAGCCCTTGTTTTAGGATCAGTTCAATAAAGCATAAGTGCCTTTTATTTTTGCTGACAATGAATCCATAGTGCAAGGCTGCCATGCTGGAATCTTACAATGAATAGGATGGTATTGCAATGCTTTTAAGCCTGAACTCGGTTCTTGAAAAGGGGAGGGCTATGTCTTAGTTTTTTACCTGATAGTCTAGTGTAGTTTGTTTTACAATTCAATAATTCAAACAAGTGGCACATACTGTATAATGTTACTCTGACTATTCATCTTAAATTCCCGGGGAAATATTGTGAATCTGTTCGGTAACATTCCCAGTGAACAGAATGCTTCTGGAAAAAAAGCTTTACTTGAGGATTGCTCCTGAGCCTGAGACACGAGAAAATGGAATATGACTAAGGCAAATTCACAGACATTGCAGAATGGCCTTTTTAAGCATACTGTGAGAGAGAGAGTAATTGCTTTTTAGGTTATACAAGTCTGATCTCACAACCAAAAATGTTTTCTGTTTATTTCGCTTGTTTCTGAATTGTGGGAAACCCTATCCCAGTTTTTTCTATATGTTTCATATTATGGTAATGTGTGTGTTTAATTTTAATAGATAAACATTCAATCATAGCCAGAAGCCTTTATATATTTTTAAATATCCTGAAATTCATTGATGTTGACTGTACTTGTACATTATTCTGAACAGAAAGTGATTTTTTTAGTTGTATATCTTCAATAGTCCCTTAAGACTATATCTTTTTGAGTATATCTCAAAATGAGATATACTAGCTGAATAATGGTTTTATTCTTTGTTTGCTAGGACTGGCAAAAAATCAAAATTCCATCAATTCAATCTGAGATTAAAAGGAGATTTTAATCATTGGCAGGATCTGCCAACACAGTGCTAGCTGACCAGATTTAACTAGAGTTGAATTTAAACTTGCCATTACTACAGTACACAATGTGTACCTTTTTAAGCAAGCCTCCAAAAGTGCAAATTGAACTACGCATTTGATCATTTTTTTAACTCTGCAGTAAATCATTTGAAGCAGGGGGGTTATTATTTTTAATAAAAGGTGGTCTAACCTCTACCTTTCATTATGTGATTCCTTGTGTATATACTGTATATATGAAACATTCATGCTGTAGATATTGCAATACTGTCAGGTATTCCAGGTGATAGCTGAGATTATGAACAAAAAGTAATACCATCTGCTGCATTGTGCTAGACTCCTTATGCTAAAATGCACATTGACAATGCCCTTGGTATTAACAGTTACATGCTCCTGTCTATTTTATCTTAGCAGATCAAAGAGAAAGACATCTAGAAGAAGGGAAGGATTTCAATCCACAGTTGTTATTCTTTAGTTACAAGGGACATTTGTAAGTTCTGAGGTTCTGAATATTTAAGAATACATTACTTGTTTTGTTAGTGTGAAAGCACATCCCACATAGACATTAATATACAGTATACCCACAGACACACACAAACTGTACATATACACTAGACTATTGCTTCAAACAGTTTTGTTCTTTTATTCAAATCTAAACAAAATCAGATTTTAAGACATGCATGACAAACACGCAGCAAAAAAGCAAGGACTTTTTTACACTTGAATCGAAAATGCATAATAAAAGAAAGCATCTCAATTCAGAGTTAAGTGATCTATTATATCTTCCAAGTGTGGTTTGTTATTCACCGTTTGTTATATCATTGTTGTACATTGTAGTGGAGCAGCTGGAGGAGAAGATAATCATGGAGACAAAATATAAAGTGCTTTGCAGTTGTCCAGGCTGATGTGGGACCTTCTGAAATAATGACAATTTGATATAAATATAAGGAAATCAGAGCTCAGAAAAGGAGCTGAAACCCCAGAAGCTGAATCAAGCCCAATACATTGTAGGAATACTGCTGAGAATCACTTAAACAGTCATGGAAATTCATCCCTTACCTCATGTTCTTAGGAGATCAACTGTCAAAGTGATGTAAAAAAGCAGACTCCAGCAGGGGAGGAGGGTCTTTTGGTGCAGCTAGAAGAAGAACAGTAAGACAAGAAACCAGCTAAGGAATGTGTGAGACAAATGAAACGCAGAAACACTTTTTTTGTAGGAGACACTAAGTGATGACTGCTTGATAGGTGCCTCAAAAGAACAGCAGCAACCATGAAACATAGAAAACAAGACACCAGAAGTGGGAGACTAAGGGGAAAAAAGCCCTTCATCTGTGATTTTACCATGTTAGGAAAAAAAAAACAGCTGAGTTGCGGTGGAGTAACATTGGGTGATGTCTGCTCTTTTGGGGAAAAAAGACTAGCTGAGTCTGTGCTGTATTCCACATCTGTAAGGTTACATATAAAATAAAGAGGACTTTTATCAGACTTCATTTACTTTCATTTCTAACAGATTTTAATAGTGTTTTATGTTTAAGGACCTGGGTGACCCAGTTAAACTCCACAATTATTCCTGCCTTTGCGATAGATTTTTTTTTTATTGTTTTTTTTTATATACCTGTATATATGTTGGTACACTTATTGTTGTGCATGACCAACTTATCTGGAAAATAATTCAGTCATCATTTGCTGTCAATAATGATTTCAACATTAGGATTCTAATAGTAGTAAACCTTGGTATGATAAAGTGATTCATCTAAATCTCCGACTAGCAAGTACTATTTACTATTTTAATAAAGCTGTTCATCTTAGACAAATTTCTAAAGCAACATTTATTAGGGTTTATTTAAACTACATTTGAAGAGCTTATACTTTACTGTAGCTTATGCATCTGCCAATTTTAAGAAGCTAGAATTTGACCTTTGAAGAATTAACAAAAGGCTTTTCTTTGTCCAAATTAAAAAGAAATTCAATTAATAAAATCTAATTGGGGATTTTGACAATTTAGGATAATTGTATATTAAGCAATTAAGAAACTGGCAATCAAAACAACAATGCAATCCTTTTTAAATTCATATTACTATTTAAAAAATAAGTTGATAAGCTTTTTTTTGTATACTTTTAAAAATTATTATATGGTTATATTATGATCTAGAAATTTTGGTCCTTATCCCAAAAGCCTGATCACAGAGACAAAGGGTTCTAAATACTGTCATGCATCCTCTTTTATGACAATATCAAGGGTGGGTCTTAGCCCACATGGTTCACTTTACAGCTCATACCATGACAATTGGATTACTTCTCAATGATGCATTTGAAGAGGAGTTTCAGAGAGATTATTAAGCGTAAAGGACATCATGGGCGACATGAGATGCAGCTGCCTTTAATCAATATGATATTACTGGAGTTAGGATCTGCACTTATTTTATGAAACGATTTAACAATCCACACAAGGCATTAGTAGCAAAGAAGTTGAGGAGATTTCAAGCCTTAGCAAACAGTAAAAGCATAGTGCAACCTCTCCTTAGCAATAGGTGTGTATATGCAATGCACACGAATACAAAATTATATCGTTTTATTTGTCAGGAAAATATACTGTATTAGTGCCAAACATTTTAAGAAATACATTCAGGGATTAAACTGGTGTGCAAGAAAAACAAAAACCCACCAAAATGAAGACTGTGCATCATTGCGTATTATCATAATGCATTGCCATATAGATCTTTAATGCAAAAATGAAACGTTTTAAACACGGGATGTTAACACTCCATATACGGAGAAAAGTCAATTTTTTTGCAGAGCCGAAAGCAAATGCTCCAATCGCCACAGACCAAACAAGTACCAGCGAAGCAGCATGAATAAATGGATGAATTTCCTAATCAATATCATATTACTAGAGGTTTGGTCTCTATGCTAATGAGCGAAACCATCCCTTTCCATGACAACCAGCACAGGTTACACGAGCCAGCAGCAGCGGCAGCGAGTCGACTCGCGCTGAGAAAGGAAGCAAGATTCATATCAATCCGGAAGCCTCTAGTCTGGACAGATATCACCTTTTGTTATTCACGCGAAATGTGCAGATTAAATAAATGAATAAAACAATATTTTTATTCAAAAAACTCCCAGTCTAATCCGGAAGTCTCTCCCTCTCTCGCTCTCCCTCTTGCTCTCTCTCTCGCTCTTTTTTTTTTTTTCCTCTACAACAAACATGGCCGCTAAATCTGATGGAGCAGCCGTGTCTGTGCAGAATGAAAATCCATCTCGGACTCTGGCGAGCCCGGAGCACCGTCCACACCTATACCGCCATGCCGGGAAGCGCTACTCCCTGCTGGACTGCTGCTGGGTTCTCTGTGCCCTCTTGGTCTTCTTCTCGGACGGGGCCACCGACCTGTGGCTGGCGGTGGACTACTACCTGAAGCGGGACTACTGGTGGTTCGGGCTGACGCTCGTTTTCGTGGTGGTGCCTTCCGTGGTGGTTCAGGTGTTAAGTTTCAGGTGGTTCGTCTACGATTACTCGGATAACAGCAATAGCAGCGGAGCGGCTGCTGTGAGCGCAGCCGCCGCCGCCGCAGCGGCGTCGGGCGGAGATTTTAATTTCAGCACCAAGGGCAGCGACCAGCGAGGCGCCGGCTGCGCTACCGGGGCGAGGGTACTACCCTCATCCGGCAGCCGGAGCGGTACCCAGAGGTGCTGCAGGATCTGTATGTGGCTCTTTCAGTCCATCATCCACATCCTGCAACTGGGACAAGTCTGGAGGTAGGACGAGAAGCGTTGTTGAAACATACATGATGAAGCAAACAACATTACTTGCGAGTGATTGTAGATGTTCTGTGCGGTATAGATATCATAAACGGGAATGCAACTCCATCCGAGGGATGGTTTCACTTCTCGGGATCGGCATTGTCGTTTATTTCGCCAGTTGTCGCTTATTTTGTTGACGTGGAGAACCACTTGCTCAGAAAAGTGGTAGCCGGGCTTTTACGCCCTGTTGTCAGTGCACAGATACTTAAAGTTATCGCCCACAAGTGCCTCCCCCTGCATCTGTTCCTCACATTTCTTCTGAGCGCTGACAGCTGTGTGTTAGAGATTTGTATGTCGAAAAGGGGACCTTTGACTTGAGGCGGCTTTCTTATGGTTTGAGAAAATTCTGACCGGTCTGGGAATCGTAGACGTAACGTGTGTTTAATACATTTAAAAAACAGTGAAACACCTTGTAGGGGATTTATGCGATGTTGTTCTTGCGCTGCCAGCCAGCCTATGAATGTTTAATGCAGAGTTACAGTGTACGAGATTAAAAACGCGAATCAAAACCTAAGCTTCCCAAGGCAGTGCATCATTGCTGAGAACAGGAATCCTGAACTCCACGAATCTTTAGGCAGTAGTCCTAATCAAGGAATCGTCAACTCATCTTCAGAACCGACAGCCTTGTATTTATACAAAGATTTGTGGTTCTAGTTTGACATAAAGTGAAGGAAATATCACCAGGGAAAACGAGGCAGTGGAACAGCAACTCAAAATGCATCGCCATTTTTTTTGTTTCAATGTTTTTTTAAACTTCTTCAAATTAATTGACCCACTCATTAATTCTGGCTTCTTTTTTGGTTTTTCACCCACTTAGTCTTTTAATTAACATGCAATTATATATTTGAGCGACTGCTGAAGGTGTTAACCACAACTTTATTTTCCAAAACGATATATCTCTAGTTTTCAAATGGGGAGTAGGCAGCGCTTGGAAAGTATGTGTTTTGTATGGCGAAGTGTGAAAAAAGTGAATCAGCCTGCAAATAGAGATGCATGCTTTGGCCCAAAGTCAAACTCACACGGTATTTGTGTTTTAAAATCTTATTTGCCACTGCTCCTACAGTATGTTAATCAGTTAAATGAATATGTCTGGTTTAAGTAATAATAATTCAGGAGCTTTTTAAAAAAAAAAATCTATAAGATTTATGTCAATCTTCTTTATAAAAAATGTATTATATATTTTTTCTAATAAATCATATAATCCATTGTCATCTACAAATGTTAGAAATGGAACTTGAGGAACTTGTCATTGTCTATATTTCTGCACTGTTTACTTCTAATTCTATTAGCTTAGCCTTCCCTCCCCCAGGAAGAAAGAATGTCAGATAAGAAATGGCAGACTGTATTCCATATTGAGAAATGATATCAAATTCCTATTTATTTTGTTGGCAAAGTGAGTCTGGAAATCCCTCAGACGTATTGAAAAACAGCTATTGTTACATTGGATGTATTTAAGTATTTTTGGTCCGTATTGCCTTTTTCATTATTTATACAAAGCCTCTAAGAATCTGGCATCCTCCTCTTAAGTAGGAGGGGGTGCGATATTTCCTGCCATAATGTCATTAATTGCATCAAAGTGACTTTTTCTCACTGTGATTGTGCTGCTTATGTGGACCCAGAAAGAGGTCACATGTTTTCTGTATTTTTATCATTTCTTTAGTATGATCTTATTTCTATACAAGCAAGACCACATGGTTTATTATTTCAGTAGCTGAATTTTGAAAAATAAAACAGACATTTTGTTTGCTAAGTTTATTATAAGAAAGGTCTGAAAATAAGGGAACAAATGTTATTTGAAATGTCAAAATCTTTAAAAGATGTGCTTCAAATATCTATTCCTGAGGTCAAAGCAAGCCGGAAAAATAAATACTAAATGCAGACAAATTACAAACTGAAGACAGATGTTTTATGACATCTTTGGTACTGTATACAGTAGTTCGCCAGAGTATTTTATAAAATGGTAAGAACCCCTATGTAAATGAAGAAGTTTCTAAATGATTACAGTTGCATCTTAGGATATACAAAACCTTAAAACTCAGATTAAAGTATGATTAAAAGCCTTTACAGCACAGGGCTATCTGTAGACTACATTTTAAAATGTACTGAAAATATGGAGGACAAATAAAGCCAACTGAAGCTTAGCAGTTTTAAATATTTCTTTCTGGAAAATCCCACATCATTAAGGTTCATTCTTGTCAGGGGAGGGGAGTATGGTGCCTTCATAAGTAGTACCTAAGTTAATTTATTAGAATCAAGGTTATCAAAATTAGCTTCATCCCGCTGTAGTGTAATATACAATCTGACTGATCAGTACCACAGAGATTTGTCATGGAATGCACTGCAGTAAGAAGTATGATTGAGAGCTGAAGTAGGATGGCAGGGCACTCATGCATGTTTTTATGTTGCACGTTTCTGTTCAGCAGTGAATAAACTCTTTCTTTCTGACTGACAACATGTCAGAATACTTGTAATGAGCAGCAGGCAAAGTCCACATTTCAGCCCTGAGGCTCATCAGACCAGAGCTTCTCCCAGGGTCTGTAGTGTTAAGCAAACACAGGGAGGATGTGACCCCCCCTGGCTGAAATTCTATTCAATCACAGGGTTACCTCCAGCAATGCGTTTACCTGTTTACTGGAGCAACTGTACAAAGTACAGAATTCACATCCTTCCAGCTGGGAAGAATAGTATGACACTGCTGCCCCTATATCTGTAATGTGAAGTTTCTGTTTTTCTTTTCCCATTTAAAACTTAAAATGAGATGAGTGAGGCTGCTTCACACTACTAAGTCTGTATCACCATAGAATATTTCTAATGAAACTTTCTGTTTCACAGTGTTACACATAGTTGTTATTAGATTTCTGAAATCCAGAAACCCACGTGACTTTCTGTTGACATTATATACAGTACTATTTCATTGTAAGAATTCCAAAAAGTGTATTAGCTATGTTATTGTGCAGAAATATACATGGGTCTTTAATAACGTTTAACTCTACGCTTAGGAAATGTAATGCAAGTGAACTTTAGAAATCACACCTATCAGCTTCGAACATTCAGACATCATTTTGTTGTAAATACTAATGGCTATTCAATTTGTTCTTTGATTAACAGTAAATTTGTTTGGAATATTTAAATAAGGGCAGATTCTGAAAGACCTGTCTTTCTTCTCAAAAAGTCTCATCAGTTTTAACCAGGTTCTTCTTTTCAGTGACAAGTTGTGGTGACTGAAATAAAATGAGTTTTGTTATAGTTGATAAAATTCTATTTTCCCCATCTTGTCCAAATATACCAATGGGTTATGTAATTCAAAAACCACACTGTATGTGTCCTAAAGATGTTTTGAATTCTGATGGAATGCATCATGTAAATATGTTGAATGAGATAATCAAAAAAGACACCAAAAACATACAGCATATACATGCTTCTATACTGTACATACTGTAAATGGCAATTGAATACATTTGTAATAGGAGTTTCAGATTGTTTCCTGAAACATATGGAACAGCTCTGTCTTAAATACATGTTATTGCAGGTACCTCAGGTTTGATTTATTTTTTTAACACAAGATAAAATGTTAAAAACTGTAATGGTATAATGTATATCCTGTAGAACCTAACTTACCTGGAATAAGACACAACGTATAATTTATTCATCTATGTGCATTTTATAAAGAATTGGTCATTTGTCAGCAGTGTGTTTGGTCACATTTTGAACAGAATGTTTTGTAAGAAGAAACAAGCTTTAGAGGAAGTTAAACAATGATATAAACATCAGTGTCTTTAACCTGCTAAGAACTGTTGCCTTAGATAAAGGAAAACATGACACATCCATTGCAAAATGTTTGCCTTGAGAATGTTGTATGGGAAAAACAGGAGTTTAGTCTTTGTAAGTGAATTCTGTGTGTTTGGAGAAATATGAAACAGGTCTACATAATTCACCATGCTAGTGAATCTAAAACTAGATTTTTTTTCCTCTCAAAACAGGAAAACGCCTTTAAATGTCACAAAGCTAGAACCAACCCATTATGAAATGTCAAATAGTCCTTGAATATAAATGACTCATTTTTATTATTGAGAACAGAAAATAAAAAAGAGCCCTGTTTGCTCCTTTAAGAAAAAAATTGCAATTGGGGGGAAAAAAACATTTTATATGAATGTTTCCGATCCATTTTTTATGCTGCAGGAAATTCTGACTCATTTTTTTCCCACCTGCATCACCTCTTTGATTGCACTTGATAAGGTATCAACAAAATAAATCCATAGAAATGTTAACGCTCAGAGACAAATCATGCCAGTAACTTCAAATTCAGATTCATTTTGACCTAGACTAGAGCTAGATTGTTGTCTGAAGTTTGCTCATTTGTTTTTTGTAAAACATATTTTTCAATTCTTGTTAATTTTTGCAGAACTATTGTTTTGTTTAAATCTTGCAGTGTATCAGGATATACAGTATTAGAAACTGTAGATTTTCATTATGTCTCATTTTTAACTGTACATGTCGTGCGACGCACAAACAACTAGGACATTGTGTAAATTGTGGCTAATGCTGGCCCTTTGCTCTCTCTGCTATTTTATATGTAAATGGAATGCTGCTATTACTCATGTACTGTATACAAGATGGAGTGCAAAGGGATTAAAACTGCCTATCTGGCTTTTCCAGATTTATTTCCACAGGGCCATATCGAAAGGTGCACCCTATACTGACCTCTGGCATCTGTCGCTCTGAGCACTGTAGGGCAAACAACTACTGCTGTCTCCCGACTCAGTTAAATGATACTTCTTTTTCAGGATGAGAAATGCCGATTCAGGTTTAACTGGATGTAGAAGCACAGAAATGGGCTTCCAATCAAATATTGACCTGGGCTTTTTAATCATTGAAAGTTATTTATTTTTTAACTCCTTTATGACATTTAACACCCCACCCATTTTGCCAGCTTGGTAGGACGTGTTGTGGATAAAATAAATCAAACCTCAGGTACCTGCAATAAGTTAAAGTTGTGTTTGTTAATACTGTGGTTACTTTGAGATTAGAGCCTTTCTTACTCAAAGACATTTTGCCAAGCTATCATTTTCCTTCAGGCTATCACAAGGCAATAAAAGCTGGCGCTGTTTCTGTGAGACAGGTTTATTTTTTTGACTACTGTTTTTACTGAGAAATAAAAAAGCAGAAGGAAGGTGTTGTCAAGTAGGACAGGCACATGCTGGATGGTTCACAACAGTTGTTGCCTCTGTTATTGAATCACTGAAGTGGGGCAGACTCTTTTGAAGTAATAGTTCCTTCCATTATTAATGTGCGGTTTCAGTTACAGAATTGCTGAATGTATCACATTAAAAATGGGATTTCTAAGATGGATTTAGATGTGGTTTCTTCCAAAAACTCAACACGTTCATTTGATCAGATATCTTTTTTTTAATATTAGTATTCATGTTAGTCTGTTTAGGTGCTTTTCTGTTGCTGTTTTTTCTGGGAAAATTTTAACATTACTATCATAAACATGTGCACTGGGGTGTGTTGCTGTGCAGAAAATTTTGTTACGTGTAAACTACACCCTCCTGAAATTTTCCACAAGCGTGCTGTTGGTCATTTGTGTTTTTTATTAATATGAAAATCCACACTGTAAAGCCTAGATCAGCAAGAATCTATCATGAACACTTTTACTGACATTCATCAAGGCCTGTCTATCTAACCATCAGACACATTATGTATTGTATGCGATATATACAGGATATCTCTGGCTGACGAACAGCCCACACAAGACATTTAAACTATAAAGTTGATAATTTAATTTATTTTGAAAGCACTGATGTTTTGTTTTTCTTGTACTTTTTTGGCAACAGGGCAAAACTGCCCGATGATATTGGTATATTAGGTATCAGGAAGTCAGATGTTGTTCGATCTCCTGTCTGTATTCAGAATGCAAAGGAAAGCTGTGGTTTAGCTGAAGTAGTCTGTCTGCTCTTGCAGCAGTTCAGGGGTTCAAAGTGAATCATATAAATGTATGAAGAGTTTAAGAGCATAGCCATATTAAAAAAGGGGAATGTTTGTGTGTTGCATGTGATTTACTCTTTGCTACTTCTGGTTAAATTATTTGACATATTGCTGAAATAATCCAGCAGACACATCTTTGTAACAAAATATGTACATTTTTATTCTAAGAAGGTGATGTGGAGGAAGCTTATGTCCATAAACCTGGTTGGTAGACCTTCAAGCACAGAACACAGAAATGCTTCCCAGTGAATTTCTTACAGCCAGGCCAAGTGAATCTTTTTAAGATGTGATACCTGCTCGAAGTTGTAAAAAAGAAAATCACAGTGCAGACTCCAATAGTTAAAAAAATTACAAAGGACAGATGGGAGATGTTGCAACAAAGTGTTGGAGTACCAAAAAGACATCTGACCTAATCCACAACTCACAGGAACAATTTCTCTATCAAATCTATTGCTCTTTTTAAAAATCATATGCTGCCTGGCTGTCATCCTTCTCCTTTAGCTGTCTTACACTCATTTATTTGTACTCCTCTTCCTGAGAAGTAAACAAGAAAGTCCATGAAAACATATTCACTGAGTCCTGGGGGTCTCTGGTTTCTCACAGGAAAACCTCATTACATCTGCTGCAGCTCCATCATTTGCTGAAAAGTGAAGCAAATGATCTATAAATGATCTATTAAAATCACATTTATTCTTCCTTATTAGCTGTGGGTTTGAGAGAGCTATATTAAGAATTGCCAAAATCACTCTTTCAAGGCATAATTAGATGATTAGCGCAGGTAGCACATGACTGTGCCACAAAGGAACTGGAGCAGCTCGAGTACTTTAATGCAAGTGTCTGTCTCACGTGCTTGCCCATGTGCAGCTGAGCTATGTGAAAAATTCCTCCCTTTTGTAAAACCAGGGAAGTACTAATGAGCCATACACAAAACCTTTGGTTTTCCTGTGTACTCCTCTTGTATTTAATTTTACATAACCTAAGTCAATTAAGCAACCATTTGTAATGTTTCAAAGGCTTTGAATCTTGTGATATTTTATTGCAAAGAAAAGGAGTGTAAAGTATAAGGATGGGATAAAGTGTTAATGTTACATTCTCACAAAAATAGCATAGTGAAAGCTATACCATAGGTTTAACTTTGAATCCGAGAAAGCTAAAGTATGAGAGGAAGCCCTTCAGTCAAACGATGAGCCTGATTCCTAGCAGTCTATCGATCCAGAGATTTCATGTTACAGGCTCTTGAAGGATCACTGAACAGCGTGCGGTTACATCATGCTCTGATGCGTTGTTAGAAACGCCCACTATTGTTTGAGTGCAGAAGAAGTGCCTTGATTGATTTTAGGCACAATCTGCACCTACTTAGTACCCAAGTGTCCAAGAATCTAGCTTTAATTAATGCATAAAGTCACTTTGTAAAGTAACTTCTAAATCAAAGAAGGAAGGCTTTTTTAAAAAAAGAGCCCTAGAGATGGAATTTGACAAGATAATAACTCCTTCGTTAACAAGCTGAGATACAACTGATGCGCCTGACACTTCATTGTTTTATAGCAGACATAAACAACTTTAACCACTCTCAGTTCTTTATATACTGTAGGATTCTTGATTTTTAAGAAATTCTATAAAGAAACTTAGGCAATGTAGCACAGAAAATAGTCAATTATGCAGATTCATGAAGTCATTTTTATAGATATAATATTTTATAATGCATTTATGTATTTAAGAGTTACCATTTTATTGCAATTTCTAAATGTCAATAGAAAAATATTAAAAACAGATTTTTATATATGATCTTAAGTATGTGTATATGTGCACACTATATGGCTTTGTTTTCATCCAAATATTTGCAGTCAAAGCATTTCTTTACAGAGAATGACACTCACTGATACTCAAACAGCCCACACAGTGGACAGTGAAAAGCTTCCACGCAAAAGAAGTTAAAGTGACCTTTGACTGGCAAGTTAAACCTACGACCCCTTGAATGACTGTGCAACCACTTTCTATTACCTGGGATTCATCAAAGGAAATGCCGGTAATGACTGATTGGAATTACAGCAATGCTATTAGGCTCAACTGCACAACATTGAAAGCTAGTTTTAGGTAAGAGATTACCTGTGCTTTTGGAAATGTTTCATGTGTTGATGAGAATGGAAGGGTGCTCTCTGCTTCTAACGACGCAGTTTACTGGCACATTAGATAAGTATGATTATGCTATCTGTTGTTTTTTTCCTGAGGTTATGGAGTACACAGTACTACTTTTCCATCTGTGCTTTGAAATTTAGCATCATGAATTTAGTGCGATGCAGGAAGAGCAGTCTGCTGAGAGTATTTTAGCAAGTGTCTACCTGCTGCAGCCAATATGATCACTAGAATCATGTGGTTTCCCTGTGGCTTTGCTGTGCAACAAGAGGGTTTTCTTCAGTTTTACAGTATGTCTCAGTGCCTGTTCCACAGCATGTTGAAAGGGTGGTCCTACCTAAGTTAAACCTTTAGGTCTTAACAAAGCCTATGAATTATGTGAGTTTTGGTGACACAATCAACGTGTGTACAGATTTTTTTTATCATGTCCCTTTATCATAAACATTTCATCTATCCCAACGTCTATATCCTATATACTATCTACATATGATATGTACTGTATAGGATATACTGTATATATCCTATATCCTAACTTCCTAAACCAATTTGGAGCTGAGGGGGAGCCAGAGCCTATCCTGGCAAGCAACAGGTGCAAGGCAGGATACAACCTGGACAGGACGCCAGTCTCGCATGTAAGACTATGCATTTCAACTTTTGCTAAAACTGTTCATCATGATTCATCATGGTTATGTTCGTTGTGAGTACAAAAAAAGCTGTAGAAGATTTATTCTACACACATATACTGTATGTGATATGTGTGTTTTATGTACTTGCTAATGCTTGAGATTTTCCTGCTCTGAGGCTAAGCAAAGGATTATGTTCCATTTGCATAGTATTCCTATAATTGTATTGCTGTGGAAAATCTTTGAACACAACATTTAACCATTCTACAGTTTGTACAAATATGTAACATTTGTCTAGTAGAAGCTGTCTGTGAAATCACCACTATTCAGATTTTACACAGGTGTTTTATTATGTCGTATACATTTTTCATAGTTTATGAAATGACTACTCCACACATGCTTATGAACAACAGAACCGCTTATTGTACTTGTCTTCACTGGTGAGGTCACTGAATCTGCGTCTAGCTCAGCAGATCTGAGGGAAAATACATACCACAGGAAAAACACCTGGTTATTTAAGGTGAGCACTGCCTGCTTAGACAGGAGACGCAGTTTGAATGCCAATCTGCTTCTTTTCAATGAATAAAATGACAATGAGGATACATTTTTAAAAAGGTTTGATAGAGGGCATTGGAGTAGAAAATGCGTTTAAAAGATACTTTGATGTAATTTGTTCCGATTTTTTTACGAGGGAGAGCGACTAGGTCTTGGAGATGCACTGTAAATGTCTACGAGCTCTCAGCTCGCATGTCATTTTGCTGAATGTGTCTTTGGAGAATTAAAACTGTGCATTAAAAATCGGTGTTTCTAATGCGGATGCGTACGTGGAAGCTGGGCTTCCATCACTGAGTCTGCGTGTGTGCGTGTGTGTGTGCGTACGCATGCTTGTGCATGTGTGTGTGTTTTGAAATTGCACAGCAGTATTTTGTGATGATTCCTATGAGAGGTAATAAGGAGGAGCAAACTGATGGGCACATGCCAATGTAAGATCGAGTTTACGTCAGGGAGGTGGAAAGGTATTTTGCCTGCCCACCACATGCGATGGCAGGGTGCTGGAGACAAAAAGAAAACGGGATTTTGAGTATTCCATGGCGTTTGCTTTCTCGATTTCCCTTGCCTTTGCGGTGGCCATTTGTTTGCACACTGGGATGAATGGTCAAGTCTCGCTCTGCTGCCCCCGGCTCTGGCACAAGGACAAGCTGAACGATTGTCTCCTCCGAAACCTTCTGCTTTCCAATTCATAGTCTTGCTGCTGAGCTGGGAACAGGAGAACGGAAGCCTCCGTACTGATTAGAATGAAAAGGAAAAAGCCATTAGCCTGCTAAAAATAGATGCTAGTGAATCCGGAGCAGATTTGGATCCTGTTTTTATGAATTAACACAAACTGTAGGGTTACAAATGCTGTCTTGTTTTCAGAGTCTCGGATTACATTAGTAGTGTGCAAGGAGCACAGGAGTTGCAAGCTTTTCTGCTCAGTTCACAATAGCATTTCGATAAACAAGACAAAAAGGGAAACATCCTTTCTCCAGGGATGGCATTAGAAGTGGTTGGCAGGTGCTGGCAGCCTTGGAAACACAATCAAGACCACCAGTGTCTGTGTCAAGCTGAAAGCTGGTAAGACGTGGGCCCATTCTTTAAACAACAGAGAGGGGGTTCTGTGTTTTGCATCTCTGACCTCATATACTCAATTGACTTGTTTTTAGTAGCAAAAACTGTAAAAGCTCAACAACGCATTTTGTAGATGCTGTTCAGACTTATGGAGCTAGGTGAATAAATGTTGTTAAGCTATCTGTTATCAGAGTATCACATAATATTTCCTGTGAAAATTGTAATTCAAGTCCATTTGCACAGATTTTGCATCCCAGCCTTGTAAGACCCATCAGACTGGAGTTTTTGCCAGTTTCTGCTGTGGTTAGTTGCCTGAAAATGCAAAACTCCCTCCTGCATTGAAAGATAGACCCCACATCATCAGCAGTTCCACTGAAAGCACCCAGGTGAACTGAATCAGTAGTGATAAAGTAACCTACTCAAAGGTACAACAGCAGTGCCTGCAAGAAGGACTTGAATCCACAACCTTTCAGTCTAGTGCCCAGGACCCTAACCTCTAATATTCTCTATTCTAAAAATGATCCTGTTATACCAGCATTTCTTAAAGGTGACAAGACAAGACCATTGAGAACAGAGATAGAAAGGAGGCTGCACATCTCCCTTTTTCAGTAGTTAATAACTTAGTGATGACAGGGAATCCTTTTTGAAAGACCCAGATAACCTCTACTGCTTGAGTAATGAAGTGCCTCTCATTCTCAAACCCAATTGTATTTCCTCAATTTCCAGCCTTCAGGCTCTTGTTAAAGCTGAAGTTGTCCATCAGGGATGACTTTCCTTTGTAATTGCATCCATGCCTGCCATCTTAAATAAACAGCATTTTATTTGTGGTAGGGCTTTGTTATGACTACTGCAATACATATCAGGAAAGAGTTGTGTTGAAATTTTAATTTAATAATATTAATAAATTTCATATTTTCATGTACAGTCCTAAGAAATGCACACATAAAATTCTCAATTAATGAGTACAGTAGGTGTGAAAGATCTATACTCAAGTCCTGATTAAGGCTTTTTGGTGGTGAAATGTGAACAAAATGTATTTCATTATAATAGAGATCAGTGTGGGCATTGACTTCCATTGTACAGTGCCTCATCAACTCTGGAGGGTTGTTATTTTTTCTTTTCTTAAGGTCTGTAATAAAACGATTTACTCTGTATCATACTTGATTTGTGAGATATTGCTCTATATTATATACATTTTGCAGTACATCAAGACCAGCAAAAAAATAAAATAAAAAAAGAGATCTGATATACCCAGACAGGACGTGTCGCGATATATGGACTTTGTGTTGCAACATGAGGTCAGCATATCCTGTCAGGGTATGTCCTATTGTAACATATGGACTACATGTTGCGACATGGTGGATGGGCGTTTTGGCTGGGCATGTCATATGCGATATAGGGCCTTCCATGTCGCGACATGGGGGCGGGGCACTTTTGCTGGGGTATGTCATATCACGATATGCGGGCTTAATGTCGCGACATGGGCGCGCGGCGGCGGCGGCCGCGGGGGTCATATCGGGATATGTGGACTCCGTGTCACGACATGGGGTGGGCGTTTTGTCGGGGGTACGCCATATCGCGATATATGGAATGTCGCGATAGTGTCGCCATGAGAGTGATCCGCCAGTCGCAATGGGTATCGCAATGTGATCATGATGTGCGCACTCCTATCGTGACATGCTATCGACTCATGAACGGGCTGTGGATGCCATTACATTCTTTGTCTGCTATCCAGTTTTGACCTCAGTGCGACTTCTCTTAGATTGATCAGTAATTGGAAATCAATGGATGTGTTACCGAATATCCAAGCGTGCTCATACAGCACACACGGTGCACACAGAACTTCCGCTGTGGCGCTTTACCCAATCAGAGTGTCGATTCTCACTCTTCACCCAATCGCGGCCCGAGCTGTTCGGGGGTTTAGCCAATCACGGGTCTAAGACCTGTTCAAGCTAGCAGCTCCTGCTGGATCGGCTTGTTTAGTGTCAGTGAGAATCTATTTTCAAAATGCTTTTCTTATTTGCAAAAGACGTAACTACATCGCCTTATTTTTTAAACGTCTTTATTGATTCACAATGTCCCATGCTCTTTGAAATAAATACATTTTTTTATTTGAAATAAAAAAAGAGATCTGGCAAAGATTAGTTGAACATAAATATTCTGATATGAAACAAAGCCTGCAAAGTATTGCTTTAGGCAAATGAAAACAGCTATGCAGTCCATTAACTCATAGAATTCCTTTAAAAAATATATTCATTTTCAAATGCCCAGAAATACTCTTTTGTTTTGCAACCCTTGCACTGTACCCAGACTGCCTGTGAAGTACAGTGTCTTATCTGAATTCTTGCTAATTTAGTTTATTGTGCCTTGCAGGACTTGGTTAGATTAATTATATGCTGCGTAAAAGCTACTTTATAAACAATTCATGTTATTTCAGTATCCAAAGACCTTCTAATAATTGTTAGCCTGCCCATATTCAGGTGAATTTGAAGATTATTTTGAAGTATTTTCACAAAAATGTGGAAAATAAGTATAAAACTCCTTTTTCAGCAGATGGAGCATTCTACCAATATAAAATATCCTAGAAGACTAATGTGAATAACATTTCCATAAAATAACTGATAATAAAAATCTCCAATAACATATGTAAAATAGATTATAATCCCGATCTTAACCAGATAATGAGTTTAAACTGGAGAGGTCTGTTTAAGTGACTTACACAAATAAACATTAAAAAAAAACTTAATGTTTGCAATTTATTAAATCTTTGTTTTCAGTTGTGCCTCTTGTAAATAAGTTTGTAATATTGTGTTATAGAACAAGCAATCTAGTTTTCCAACTTTTATGACTTATAAATACACATAGTACAAAATGTTGCAAAGAAGAGGAGTCCATTAATCCTATCTTACTTGCTTGGAACCCATAGCTCATTGATCTGAGAATCTCATCCACCTTATTATTTATGGAAAGATCTGCTGGAATCAGCTTTGACAACATGGCTAGACAGCTTGCTCCAGACACCCACCATCCTTTGCAAAATACACACTTCCTACTCTGAATCCTGATTTGACCAAGATGTGCTTCAGTGTTCTAATGCAAAATCTCACTTTAGCTCATGCATTGTAAAATAGACTTTATGATATTACATGCAATGAAGGAGAGCATGTACAACTCAATTCAATGGAGAAGCCAGAGATGCATTAACTAAATGTTTGACAGCCTGTAATAAAATTGCATAACAAAGGAAGACTTGGGGATGTTTGCTATAGGACATGACATTAATGGGGCACTGAACATAGATGCAGCAATAAAAACATAGATCCTGTTCTCCCGACTCTTTTAAGGAGGATGTTCAGATGTACAGCATAGTATGCCTGTTCCTTTAAGGATTCACTTTAAGGTGGAATCAAAGGATAAAGGAATCATATGCAGATAGTCTCATCATGGAGTGAAGCTCTTTTATATCCCTTTTATATCCCTTAACTTACTCAGCATAATAAGCGTTTAGAATTATCTTTCAGAACACCAAAATGATGTTGCTTCCAAGAACATCAAAAAGCACATGACATTCATATTCAGAATACACTTTGTTTAAGCTTTATTATCAAAGGAGTATCATTCAATTATATCCTGTCCCTTGCAAATTCAGAGCAGACCTTTGAAAAAAGACCCACATGTGTAAAAGCTGCATAATCAAAATAAAAAAGCAAGAAGTCTCTTCTACTATTGTGAAATAAAAGCAGTACCAGACATACAGTAGTATGATGGGTTACTTTAAAAACATTCCAAGCCGATGTGAAAATATTACAGCACGTCAAGCACTATTCTCACTTAAATTACTGACAGACTAAACCTTTGTATCAATCAAATGAATTGAATATGATGAATAAAGTAAAATCTGGTTCAGAATACCAGCGATCTTCAATAATATTTACTAAGAAAGTTTAGCACAGTGCAGGGTGAAAAATGAACACAGAAAACATGAATTGCTGCACAGATATCCTGTGGTTTTCTTCAGACAAATATCTAAGGAGTAGCCTGATGAGACACCTGCTCCAGCATGGCAAGAGAAGGGGATAATTATGGGTGGTGGGAGTTGCCGTGGGTTAATGTACAACACTAATGCACTGGCCTTTCACCTCCTGATTTCGTAGTTCAGGAAAGATCAAAGTGACATAAAATCATTCTGGTTGGATTTCTGAGGAGACTCCCAGGGGAGGATGGAATTCAGGCTCGGAATACCCTTGTGTATGAGAGAGGGATTGTGTGTCTGAGTGAACATGAGCGTGTCTTATGTGCAAACTAAAAAAAAATCATCCATGTGCCACAGCTGGCAGACGGTCCTCAGAAGAGCACTGATTGAATTAACTAAGAGATGGGAGACATTCAGAGGGACACATGAAACATTAGGAATGAAATGATGCGCTCTAGCCAATGAAAGGCTGCTATTAATGGCCTTGGGGCTTCAACTAATTGTTTCTTAAATTACCCTAGTGTTTTAGCAGTGTAAAGCCTTGGCAGTAAGCAATGCTATACATTTTGTATTACTCTAAATCAAGAGAAAGGTAGAATCTATGCATGTTAAAAAGAAGCCTGCTCCATTAGCAGAGTAAAATTAGAGCCAGGAAAATTAGACTGTCTGGCCATACTGGGCTGGAGTACTGTCTATTTTATTATGATGATTTACTGCTCTGATCCTTGCAGCCTTTCCAAGTTCGTGGCTTAAACTTCTGACTCTGCGTTACATCTCTTTCTATGCACTCTTTTCTTTCACTTTCACTGCATGGTGCCTGCAGTCCTTTAGCCCTTGATAACAGCGGCATGGCTGAAAAAAACAAACAGGGCCTAGAGCTTAACCGCAGGAAGGGGGACCTGGTGAGAGTCGGTCAAAAAGCCTGAACCTTATGGCTCAGCAATCCAAAAATAATAATAAAAAAGCACTTTACGGATGTGTAGCCTTGCTGATATTTTGTTTTGCTAGAGTGGGGGATTATTATAGGGAGGTCAGCAGATGGCTGGCAGGCGAACAGAGATATACATAATTAATCAGAAAATGCATTTAAGAAGAGGTTGGTAGTGAAAATTACAGATGGCACATGAAACTGATAATGCAGTTTCCCTTGGGAGAGAATCAGCTCAAGGCTTTTTTTTTTTCAAAGCACCCAAATTTGTTTTTTGCTAATTCCTCTTGATGGCTCTTCAACGATGGGGCAGTCTTCAACTATTTTCAGGCATGTATGGTGTCACCATACTATTGGAGAGAACTCTCCATCTCATGCCTTGCTGTTCCATTCAGTGAGGAAATATGATTATAAGATCATGGGAACAGTCACAAATGAGGAGGTCAGGCTGGAAGTGTGTATGGCCTCCTCTCATTTAAAGCTTTCTTATGGTCTTGTGGTTCTTCACATAGACTGTCTTTCTCGAGAGATGCACATGGTTTTGAATCTGTTGATATTAGCCAAAGACAATGGCTGCAGGTATTAGTTTGCACTACCTGAAAACAAAGCATCTATCTCTTCCTTAACACTTGCAGGTAGAATCTCGAAGCAAAGGCATGAGAGCTGCAGTACTTCAGCTAACATATAAGTAGTAAAAATGACAGAGAGTAACAGTGTTTTAAAAATTAAACAAATGTAATATCTAACTGTTTCATATATAGCAATTCTAGTGTTTAAAGTTAAAATGAATATATAAGTAAAAATATTTTTAATGAGTAGTTATTTACTAATATTTATAATTCTCATTGCTCTAAATAATTTTTATAGCATCATATGTATCATCTTAAGAGAGGTTAACTTGCTACATAATACAAAATATAGTGGGACCAACTAATTTACACCACTTAGGCAATAACTACTCCCAGTTCCATTGCTGTTAGGGAAACAATGATGAGCACAGAGGAAATCAAGATGTAACATATAGGTATATGTAGGCAGAAGTAGAAAACATTGTGCACAGGGCACTAGTAAAAGCTGGGCCCAGCTTCTTAATGGTGAGCTACTAGACACCTTTTACAAACAAATGACTTTCAAGCCAAGAAGAACAATTCAATCATCATCAATAATAACACACATTCCTACAAGTAATGCCTGATGAAGAGAAAATCTTTTGTAAGAAATGTATCTTCACCTTCATTATTTATTAAAACTACTGTACCAGCCGTGATTATACTTCAAACTCAGAATATTTTTGTGCACTCCAGAAATCCATTGCATCTTTGTGTGCAGTGTAAGAGAAGACTTCAAGGCCTTCCTATTTGTTAATTATCTGTCCTTAGACATTCCTACCAAATCTCCCTACATTTTTCTATTTTATAACCATTAGTTAATCTGAACTTTTTATGCTCTTAATTGATTTAAGGCATGCAAAAGATAAACCAGCTTTTGGATCTCTTTGCTGTCAACCCAACATAACCCATTCATTACAAGGCTTTTGAACATGTGCGTTTTATGATTGTATGAATTGTATTTGTTAATGCGTGTATTTCGTGGCTATGAAATGTGACTATAGTGTCCTCTTAAAACCACCCATGTTAATTACCCATTGGGTTTTAAACATTAGCACAGTAAATGTCATGCAGTTACATTAAATGCTTGTGAAATATTACCTTAACAGTATTCAATATTTGATTAAATACTGCTTTCTTGAGTAAGGGCTCAAATTCATGCAGTTTCCTCTTAAACCTGAATTGTTTTGGTTGCCCTGAGCTGAAAACAATTGTAACTTCAAGCACTTTTCAATTTAAAACTTTAAT
This sequence comes from Lepisosteus platostomus, assembly GCF_059453375.1. NCBI lineage: Eukaryota > Metazoa > Chordata > Actinopteri > Semionotiformes > Lepisosteidae > Lepisosteus > Lepisosteus platostomus. Next base: position 23,296,445 of record NC_142625.1, read on the forward strand.
ATGCCTTCAGTCCCAGATGTCTACAAGCACCCTCTTTGATCTGCTTGATGATACTTGCTCTATTCATCCTAATGGTACTAATATACCTGTAGAATGGAAATATGAGCTCTGGAATAGGTCATTTACTCTTGGTTTCTGGCACTTGCATATAGTACAAAATACAAAGCTTTTGTCATTGGCTCTGACACATGTTGATAATTTAATGGAGAACAAACACAGCTCCCCTTGCTAAGACCTTCAGCTTTCTTAAATTTATGTGCTCCCTTGTCAGAAATCAGTAGCCACAAGTGTTCTGATTTATTGAGGCTCTCTGAGTTTGATCTACGTAGCTGCAAGAACTCTGCAGGAGTTTTATTACGGCTTTTGATACATTTTAGGTCTAACAGAACATCCTTACTCTGAAATGTATTACAGGACAAAAGAAGCACTGATTTGGTTTAGGGCAATTCTTTTTCCCTGTCTTTGAGTGAGAATACTGTAGTATGGTCATAAAAATCAGAATAGCAGAACAGCTGCCCTACTGGTTTGCAAGAACATTCACCATTTCAAACACCTAGCAACGTGAAGAAGATATAATGAAACACATGGAAGCTTGATGAACTGATGACGCCTGCATTATATTGCATATCAGAGAATTTGCTTTAAACATTGGATAAATGTAAAGTTTGCTTTGAAACCTTCCCCTCCCATCCAACTAAAGGTAGGAAGAATTCATGTTATAGCAAATTACAAAGCACCTCTGTATGTGTTCATCAAGGTAATTAACAGATAATTAACTAATGCCTCTTTTTCAGTTGAACTTTATCCCAGCTATTATTAAGTCAGCATTTTCACAGAATTACCCCTGACAGAGTGGAATGGCCAATTTAGTGTAGTCAATTAACCTACCAGTATGTCTTTGGGAGAACCCTGAATTCCCAGAGGAAGATTTCTGCAAACATGCATACTCCACAGAAATCCTCCAAAGCCCAGATCCAAACCCAGGACCCTAGAGCTATTAAGCAGTGATTCTAATCTCTGTGCTGCCTAAAGATAATTACTCAAATCAATAACATTTTTTCAGTAAAGAATTAGTATGACAGGTGTGTGTCATTAGCGTTTTTTGTTAAAAGTTTTTTTTCACCACAAAATGGAAATGCTACCTTTCTTTGCCTAGGAAAAATATCCAAATAATTCACCAAAAGTAAGATTTTGTAAGTCCATGCAGCTGTTAGTTTTTGACGAAGTATATTTTTATTTTTTCATACCAATAAGGGGTTATGATGGGATCATTCCAAGATGCAGGCTGTCTAAGATTTCATGATCTTGAGACAAAGTGCACAGGAGCAGAACTAGCATTCGTCATCGACTGTCAGAGGCCCAGTGATGCCTGACTGGACTTCTGCTCAGGAATCCCTCACAATTCTCTGCAGTGCTGCTGAGCCTAACTGAGCCACTTTTACCCACCACTCATTGTTCAGTTGGCATCTTGTTCTATCAGTCCAGGTTGGAGGGGTGCAGAAGAGGTGGAGGGCAGGAACAGCAGGTAAATAGATGGACTGATATCCTGACAGAGGTCAGGCAGGCTGTGAGTGGATGTCAACTGCTGCATTTCTATTACACCAGAAGAAAACCTGTTACAAAAGGCTGATACATCTTTTCTCGGCAATAGTGAAATTTAAACAGGTCCTACCTGTCTGTTCTTTAGTGTAAGAACAGGACATTCTGTTTGAGTTTTCCCTTGGGTAATACCAGTCAGATCTGGATAATAACATAGTGTAAGCTAAGATTGACTGTATGTTACACACAGTACTGTAGCTCTCGACATGCTTTCTGAAAGAGAGTGTTTAGAGAATGGACTACATTCGCCTTCATTTGACTCAAACCATTCATGCCTCTTGTGCAGATAACATCAGAGTTCTATAGTGACATCACAGCTTAGTAAAAGCAAGGCAATGGAGATCAGCAGGACTTGGAGCTGTCCCATAAGTGAGGCAAAAGAGTAAAAACTGTAAATTTGAACTACAACAGGAATTCCTCATCCCTGAAGTACCATTCAAGTTCTTGTCTTGGACAAGCTACACTTACCTGCTGTACTGTATGTGTATTTGGTAGGGAAGAAGAAATCAGGTTGGTGTGTGGTTTCTGAGGTTGTTTTTTGTTTGCCTTTCTTTTTGCTGCACCATGGGAGAATTCAATTACAGTGTCAAGCCTAGTTTGTTTTCAAAAACAATGAAGTACACTTAATGGAATCCAGACTCCTGGTCCTTTTGTTAGATGTCTCTCTTAAAGTGGTGCTGCGTGTTACAATTGCTCATGGTTGCTGCCAGCTGGTACTGTTGAATTGGACAAACCTAGTAAATCACATGCTGTACCTTACGTAGCTATAGAAACTGCCACTAGCTTCCCTTTTCATTCAGAATCGAGTCTTGTGAGTAAAAATGAAAATGCAGTCCCTTCACCTTTTGTAAAAAAAGAATGAAGCAGACGTGTGATTATGTAATGTGTTGCAAAAAAAAGCATCAGCAGGTGTCAGTTTATGATTAACTATTCATAGGATGGCATACATACTGTAGCTAGGCATATTCTTTACTTTCTTTAGTTTTATGGATTAGATTAACACTTCTAAACTTCGTACTTAGGGATATAATCATTAAATGTGTACCAAGTGGACTTTTAATTAAGAAGGTTATCACTCAGCCAAGTATTTTTCGTGCCACCGATAATTAACTTGATCTAATCTAATTATATAAAGAACTCACATTTAGTATTTGAAAGGACAACTCAGAGCCAAACGCAACCGAATCCCCTACAGAGGTACTGTGATTTTTATATTTTGTGCCAGCTCTCATGGCTATTTTTGTTTTATAGTTCTTAGCCTTTGCAGAGGTAAGCAGACAGGCTATCATGATTTTGCGCATACAGAAAAAGCAATATCTAACTTGTAGGTTCAGGTTTTCAGCACATATATTAAGTGCACAGATGTGCATATAACTTTCTTTCCTCTGTGACACTGGCACTGGAAAGAATGAGGCATGGAAACAGAATGTGTCAGGATTATCCTCCCAAGCTTTCTCAGCACAGACTAAGTGGGGAAGAAAAAAAGCGCTTTTATACATGAGATACATTTATTCTAATTTGTTACACTTCAGTACTCAAAAGCATCACATCATCTTTGCTGGTGTTGTGTAAGCATAGATTTTGATGGTGAAATCCATCACTCAATTAATTTTATGTGCACTTTTTGCACCAATTAGTGGTAGAGTACCTCTCTGTGGTGAGGAAAATCTGGGACTGTTCATAGTTCTGTATACATTCATAGATGTGGGGTTGATTTCATAGTCTTAGAAAAGCCACAGTTTTTCTGATTAAATCTCTGATCCCGGGATTTTCAGTAAGCAATACTGTCATGGAGAATGGGAATCATGTTCACTCTTTTGGGCAAAATGTTCTGTGAGAGAAAAAGATCTGGGATCTTTGAAGAATAATACTCCGAATCCCACTGCAGCCCTGCTCACAGAGTAAAAATGCTTTTTTACTCCATGAATATGAATGTGTTTCATTCATATTTTCTCAGCAGTGCAAAGAGGATGTTTGTCTAGGGTGCTCTGTGTGGCAATTGCCTCTGGTCAGAACATCAGGAATGTAACGTGCAGTTGTGTAGTTCGCCTGGAAATCAGATGTGTCATTTGCTTGTATTCTATTCAGAGAAAGAGGGTGAATTCCTACTGCTTAGAAAATGAAATGTGCTCTTGTTCTGGTATTCCTCTGTAGAGCTGAATAAAATTCCACTGGTGCCCATTCTGACGGTTTTGCTGGAGACAGCTTTAGTGCTTATTTAGTCAGGAGTCATTTGCCATGGGGGAATGGTGCATAGAAAAGTGCAGAAAATTACAGAGCTGACAAGAAAGGAAGGGTTTTTGAAAACCTTTCATAAGGTGTAGGAAAATGAACTGTGTGATGACTTAGGCCCTGGCAGTGACTGACGTGCCAGGACTGAGAAACCCACAGCTAGATGCACACCTCACTGCTGCCGGCTGTGAGAACTGTTCCTGGGACTCTGCCGCGACAGGAGTTGCCTGGCCAGTTTGTCACTTCAGCTGTTGTAGGCTTTTGCGTCCAACAGAAAATGCTCATGACATCACTTCTCTCCTGACTCCCCCTGGCAGATCTGTCATACAGGAGCTCCAGCTTGTCTGAAAAGCTCTGTAATCATGCCCTCCTGGAGATGTTTAAAAAGCTGTTATGTGGTGTGTACTGCCTGGGGATACAGTTTAGCTACAATAATAAGGTAGTGTGTGCACAATGCATCAGTTTATTTGTTTGTGACTGTATTATAATATTCATTGCATAACTACATGGTACATGGTTCAGCCACTCCACAACTGCACTCCAGACGTCTCTAAAGGGGACACTTTAGAAAGCAATGCAATAACAGGATTCTGCTTAAAAAAGCTTTGACATTTTTATAAATCAAACCTTGTCCATTTAGCTGCACATTGTGTAATTGTGGAACTTTAACATGGTCTGTTGTCACTCTAGAAGCATATTCTGCAGATCAGAAATTACCTCCATTAACTTTATTCACCCGTCAACTGGACCAAATCATCTAATACCTTAAAAACTGGACACGTTTATTGTGTCTCTCAAGGGTTCCAAGCCATACCTGACTGTATCCTGAAACACAGATCTAGTACACTTTGAAATCTATAGTGTTCTGGAAAGTTGAGCACACTGAAAACAGCCCATATATAACAGTCTTACCTGGAGAAATAGGTATAGCTTAACTTGGTTTATCCTGCTCGAGGATTAGTTTAAAAACCAAAGGTAGGAAAACGTGAGAACACTCTGATGTCCTCTGAGTGAAGCGAATTAGTCATCTAATAAATATTTGCCTTTCTTGCGGGTATTAGTGTTGGTTTAAAGGGTGCTGAATCCCTCAGGCTACAGCTCCATCCTGTTCTGAAGAGGGAAATGTCAGAGTCTGCCCAAGAGCCATAGGTAAGCTGACAGTGCAGCAGAACAAAGGCATGGGAGACCAAAGGAGGTAAAATCCACAGCAGACAGTCCTCACTTGAGCAAGTTGAAGAAGAGCCACAGCAACTGCACTGCATCAACACATAGCCATTATATTAGTTGAGATTATTTGTGTAAACTGCTACAGCACAATGGCACAAGTGCTATGCAGGCGGACAGCGCTTAACGGTTTTCATCAAATATCAAAGCTCATAAATGTTAATTAAATCATTAAGTCAAAACAGGCTTTTAAATAGACGGCATCTTAAAGTGTTTATTCTTCCCTTTTACATCTTAGATTTGCAGATTACGATTCTACGTTCTAGATTTTTGTATTTGCTGTGCATTCTATTTGTTTATTTCTTACAGTGAGATTTAATGTAGGAAGTATGTATACATTCAACAAAAGTGAACAAGGGTTTTTAATCTGTCTTTCTTTGCAGTGGGATTACTGGAAAAGTTTGGTTTAATGCCTTCACATGTTTGCATGTGATCTGCTTTGGGAGCATATTGGAAATGTGCCAAACAATATAGAGAACAGACATTTCAGAAAAACTCCTTTATTTTTTTCTGTAGCCTTTTTAAACACGTTTTCTTAGTAAGGTCTTAATGACAGCAGTTTGAGCCTGATCTCATCAATTAGCAGAAGATAAGCAACTCTTCCAGCCCAAGATCTCTTCACTTTCATTTCTATTGAAAAACTATTGTTACAATTATTTCCTTTGATAACCACAAAAAGTCAGGTACCTTAATTAAGCCTGCCCTTTTCCCCAAGACCTGTTCAGTAACCTAAATACATAAACAATAGTTCCTTAGCTGCTTAAGACAGTGATAAATTAGTAGTGTTTTGTTCACAACTACTAATAAAGCTATTACAAACTCAAACACTTCATTTTGTAATCAGTCCATTCTCTACCTACCCCCACATCAATTAACTCACATTACACTTGATAAAGTGATAGATGTTAAATCTGTTATTTGTGACACTGCATGGGTGAACTAGTGTAATGTAATCAATTAATTGATTTTAGTTATTGGCTACATTTTTTATAGCAATCCATGTGTTTTTTCCACAGTTTTAGACATTAGTGCTGTTTTATCCTTTCATCAAGCTGATTAATTGATGCACCAGTTTTTGTAAAGCAATGTATTAATGGTAATAAAGTTAGACATTGCCTAATTCATTGTCTACCTCCCTCTGCAGATGGCCAGACTGTAGACTCCTTCTATCTGGATCATGCACTCAGCAGTGAAGAAAGTGTGTGAAAAACACAGAAGCTAGAAATGTTTAATTATGTTCTATACAATTTCTAGGAACAACATTCTCATATAAAATGTTGTGAGAATGAACGAAAGCACTAAGTTTAAATTAGTTGTGAAACTATCAAAACCAGGATGACACAGACAGACATTGTAAATCTTTCCAACTCTATTGGAATAGATCTTCTCGTCAGGTATTGAGCTTCATACTTAAAGGCTTAATCTGTCAGGCTTAGAAAGTCTTGCTCACCATTGAGCCCTGTCTCTGTAAACTTTTCCATAGTTGCAATGAGAAACTCTCCCAGTCCTGGATGTTTTACCAGAGTTCCATTGTGATGGTTCCCATTGTGAATCTACAAAGTACGATCAAATTCACTTACACACAACTGACAGGTTGCTTGCTTTAATTAATTACATGTGGTTTTAAAAAAGACCAGCTCAAGAGCTAGACCTACAGGTATGTACTTTACTACTCTGAACAGGTCAGACTGATGTTATGAAGATCCACCTATGAGTTTCCAACTAGTTTTCTTTTTAACTGGCTGAACAGCTCAGCTGTGTAAACCTATGTAAAGGTCTTGTAAATTGAAAGCTGTACGACTTAAGCTGCACTCTAACACCATAGTTTACTAGTCCTTTTACATAAAGATCAGTTTGTAACTTTGTGTCAGGTCAATTTAATTTAGTATGCAATGGAATGTAAACTAGTTCTTAATGCTCGTGTAAGAACCTGAAAAAGGTTACAAACAATAGAAGGTTGTTCAATCCTTTCAGGTTTGGATGATTGTAGCTTTAATGATAGAATTTTATCCAGCTGCTTCTTAACTTTTATCTGATGGAGATTGTTTCAACAGTGTGGTGAAGCACTGTGTCCCCTGCTCCTTTGACTTCTTAAATCCAAATGTTTGATTTTTAACGTAATCTTCCTTACAGAGAGCAAAAGGAAAAGCACTCGTACTTTTCAGGGGGTATTCAGCCATGATGAAAGTGGAGAACAAGAAACAAAGCACTAGAAAAATTCTTTACTACTTTTAAGTACCAAATACCTTTACATTTTTCAAATCACGTGGTGCTGGCATACAGTCAATAAACCAGTACAGACTATTACTGAATTGTTCCTTATTTCTAAGTATCAATGCTTAGTTACGCATTCTTAATGAGTGTGTCTCTTTCATATATATACGATAGGCAAAAAAAAGAACAAAGCTTTATTTTGAATTTAGGCTTCTTAACTATTTAAGCATACAGAAAAGCAATTAACATAAGTGCATTTTTTGTTGCTTTTGCTTTAAAGTTGCCTCCTGGTTGATTTACGTGGAATTGATTATCATTCTGGTGAATTTCCAGATAGGATCATTGATAGTGGACATTTAGCATAAGACATGCTGCTGAGCATGTCGCCTATAACTCACTTGGCTCACAGTGTTAATGACATTTATCTGACATACTATTCCGAAAAAGGGAGAGGAATAAAAACAATCTTATAGAATGCAGTATAACTGTCATCTCTATCAAGCGATTATCCACATGAAGGAACAACACTTACGAAGTTGTGCCTGACTAGTTTTGGAATTTAACTCATTTCTGTGTAAAGACTGGATCTTCTGTTTTATTGTCTGTATCTTACTTGTGCCAAACTCTGAAATCTGTTCACGTTCATATTCAGTCCCATAGTCCATAACTGATATTTCAGTACTTTGAATAAAACTTAACTCTCCTAAGGTAGAGAAGAGGCAAGATTTATATAGTGAGCTTTACTGGGGTAAATCTCATCTGACTAAGAAGGCTGTCATATTCAGTCTCCTTAAAGAATGATGAGCCAGTACATGCTGCAAGGGTCAAGATGGGATGGTGGGATGAGCAAAAAGAAAACAAGCAAGAAATGCAATATTTATACCATACATTGATTGTCAGATATGGTTGAGATTAGGGTTTGACCTCCTCCAGACTTTTTGTTTTAACCTCCTTTTATCATTATTAGAGAAATCAGAGCCACTACCCTCTTGTCCGTGGAATGAAATCGAATAATTATAGTGATTAGTTACCTTTCTCAGTGGAACAGATCAAACCAACTGGCCTTGCCCAGACCATAATCATGAGTCACCCTGCCTCGCTATACACTCTAAATTCCAGTGATTGCCTTAATTACATCGATCCAACCAGTTTTAAATAGTCATTCAAGTCTGAAAAAAATCAACACACTCACTAATGTAATTGTGTCGGATCAACCATCTAGCACAGGACTTCATGATATACATATTGATCATTTATATACTTTTTAATTCTATTCATTGGGATTTTAGTACAAATTAAAATGTATTTTAATCACCATGGTAACGTAAAAAGAAGACTGATTTTTTAAAATCACGTACAGAAAACGGAAGGATCTAAATAGGAATGTGTTTTCCTCATAACTCTTAGAGTAGATAATGCTCATTGGAGTCTTCTCATCACACTCTTTAAATATTCTACATACTGTAGATACAGAGAATTCACCACAGGGCCTGCACCATGTATTTATTTAACATTTATTATCCATTTGCTAGTATGGACTAGAATACATTAGCAGCTTGGTTTTATTTGAGTGAATTTCAGTGATTAGCACCATGTGGCAGAAATGCAAATGTTAAAAGTAGTTGCTGCTGATCCGCTCAAACTAAACATGCAGCTGGCATAGTAAAAGAATTCAAGTTCTCATTTGTGTTGTTTTAAAGTCCTAATCTCTGATTATTTTGTATTTTATTATCTCTGATTTAGAATCACTAGTCATTGATGAGCTCTTTATATCTACAAGAGTTTAAGATAAGATCACTTTATTAGCCATATACAATTTCTTGCATTAGGAATTTGTCTTTTTGCATGCCCCAGCTTGCTCTCCATGAGACACACAGGCAGGGAGAGAGATGCTTGGGGTCACAGCACAGGGTCAGCCATTTATACAGCACCCCTGGAGAAACTGGGTTAAGGGCCTTGCTCAGGGGTGCAATGGAGTTGATTCCTCTGCCAGCCATGGGATTTGAACCAGCAGCCTTCCAGCCAGAGGCGCATATCCTTAGCCATAGTGCCACCAGAACCCACATGCATCACAGCTGTCTGCGACAGTGTCTACTCTGAACCAATGGGCTTCTCACAGGCAAGTTGTGTTGCAAGTCATATGGGATGCTGTTGTGAGATAACCTATTCAAGTGACTGTTTAGCTTTTGTTAAAATAAAATTTAATTCCAAATCCCTTTTTCCAGCAAATCTGTAACATTGACCAGCTGTTCACATAGTCTGATTAATGAAAGAAATAGTGAACGGTTGATTAGTATTACACATTTAATGTTCACAGGGTATTAAGCACCATTTTTCATCTCCGCAAAGGCACAATGTTGAAAAAACATTATACATTAATGTCTTTTTGATTCAAGAGCAATTTGAAAATCCTTTTCTGTCTCAAATCAGTGAAATCTGAACAATAGAACTCAACTCAACATGCATTCCAAGTGAACATCTTTCCTGGTTTAGGTCTTTGGGATTCTTCCCAGTTTTATTCTGTTGACGATGAACTTGGCCAGCTAATCCTCAGCATTTCATCACCAGCTATTGATGGCAGAGCATTTAAGAAAGAGTCATTGTGTAAACTTATTTGGCAATTAAATGCTTGTAAAACAACAAACATGAGGAAATAAACTGGGCTGTCTTAAAGGCACCTCAAAAGGAGGAACTGGGGAAAAGATTAAAAACCACACTCATAAAATCTTATTAATAATGCAGCTAAGATAGAGGTTTAGAGAAAACAAACAAGTCGACTCATAAATAAAACAACATACAATTACAGTACACATTTATTATTATCAATATGGAATGTGTTAAAACAAACCAAATAATTCAGTAAAGCTCTATAACCTTTAAAAAACTACCAGCAGTGGTACTGACAACATACATTGTATGCTTTTATGATTTAATATGGCTTGCAATGAGATCTTATCTTTAGTATTTATGTTTGGTGCTATTGTGAACTTTCATTAAGTCATGGGTGATTTCCTTATTTACTGTGTTGAAAAAAACTATATATATTTCATATCCCTGTTCTTTCAATTTTTCTTTTAAAATCAATTAACTCTTATTTTATATATTTGTATTTCTTAAATCCAGTTATATCCCTGTATACATACTGATAAAAGAAATGCAACTCTAAGGTTTAGTGGATGTAATCAAAATTATGTTTAAAAATTAAGTCTCAAACAAACCGCAGAAAATGTGAACAGTTTTTCAGCATGAAACATGGTGCACTGTCAAAGTGAAAACTTCATACAGCAAGTACTGTAGGCTGGTCAGGTGTGACCTAGCTGAGCATGAGCACAGTCTTGCTGACATTTCTGCACTCATCAGATCAGCCTTTGAACAGGTTGCTGTGGCATGTTCCACCACTATTCCTGTCTAGCTCCAGCCATGTGCTTAAGATGCATTTGTTGCACGTGTTGGTCCTACAGATCCTCTACATCATATTCCGGAAGCCATGCCATTGTAATTCTTGCACTGTGTTGCTTTGATTTAGCTTGCTACTGTAAATAAGTTAACTGAGATTTGCAGATTATCTTGAAGGAAGATGAAAAACTGTTGGCTTTGTGAATTTCAATTCTCAACTAAGGCATTCTTCTGCTGAGAATGTAAGGGTTCCAAATGAGAAGAGGCCATCTTATTTGGATAGCTCTAACCAGAATTTACTGTACACCGAGGTATCTGCTGAGATTTAATTTTAACACAAGACACAAACACACTTAGTGCCATCATGAATATTATTTCACAAGGTGTTAATGATCCCTGATTACTGACCACTGTCTCTATTTTATGCTGAAAACCCCAACTTTGAGCTTCAAAATTGGACTTAAACACCTTTGCCCTAGGGTCAGTGGGTTGCCCTGTGATCACAACCTGATCCTTCGTTTTTCTTTTGTGGGCAGCCTTTATTTTTTTGTAGTTGTGTGCTTGGGAGCTTCCTTTGAAGGACTGACTGTATGTCAAAGACATTGAATAATGAATCAAAGCTAGAGTATCTTGTGGTCTAAAAAAAGTATTTTTAAGATCTGTGCATGGTTGGCCTTCAATATACTGTTTGTGAACCATGGCCTTGGTAAAATGCTTTCATAAAAATTATTTTACTAAAATAAAAAGACAACAGCTGCTCCACAACTTTTGCTTCCTCCCTCCCATTACCCACTCAGTAAGACGGTCATATTTCAGTGACTTAATTTTGTTATTTACTGGTTATTTACTTGATGAGTACTCTCAAATATCTTTGTACATTTCTTTTTTGTATTGCTGCTTATCAGGCAAATAAATGCAGACCATAGTATGGCTTTCCTGTGAAGTCTTAGAATTCTTTTATATCCCCATTGAATTTCAAAATGCCAAGCATTTAAAGAGCTGGCTCTCTGTCAGCAGCTTCCTTGCCCATTAAGGAGAAAATGACATAGATGTGCTCCTCTGACAAGCCCATCTGCACAACCATTCACTGAAACACTGCAAGCTCCACAGTGCCTGACAAGAAAACTGGAGTAAAATGGATGAGTGGCACAACTCACTGACATCACTGAAACCCTGCAGGTACCTGGTAAATCATAGTAATTGTTCTCCAGGAAGAAAGAGAGCCCTGGCCAGCTGATCTCAGACCTAACCCACAGCTTTGCTCTTCACACCACTACCAGTGGAATCCTAGTCACAGTCAGCTCGTGACAAGTCCAACTATAACTAGAGCCATCTTTGCTGTCATTTTCAACAAATGGCCACGTAAATATATACTATTTACTATTACTATTTGTATTACTTAAAAGGCCAAAAATAAACAGAATACATTTGTGGAAGGAAAAGACTCTTCTGAGTAAATTCAGATCATGCCTCTTTGAATTTCAGAGATGGTGACTAGCTTAATCATTTCTCAGCTACTACTGTTGCAACAACAGCATGACAGGCACTTCCCAGACTCGTGTGTCTTAGTTACTGCTGAGCCCTGATTAAAAAAATCATTGGAGATGACCAGCAGCTTTGTGTGTAGGCAGGAAGACAGACAGCGAGCTTAAGGAACCTGCGAGTACCAACATTCTTTAATAGTACAGAGCAGCTGCTGATCTTGATTATTCAAAATCTCATGCTCGCACAGATTGCTTGTGATGTTTTTGTTTTACAGAAAACAGTTACCTGTCTGCATAAAAGCATTCCCAAATGTTGTTCTTTTGTCATATATTTTTGTTTGCCATCGGTGTCTATAGCATTTTCTTAAGACTAAATAACTATAAAAGGAAATCAAGATTTTCCCTAGTTATGTATAAGATACTTACAGAATGTCTGCTTGTATATGCATATTTTAACAGTAGACTTAAACCATAGATAAACGATTACTGTATATGGTGTTTTATTTAATAAAATGGTCAGCCAAAACTTTTTTCTTAATTTTGATCATTTAAAATAATTTAAGTTCTATTATGTATATACTGTATATTCAATGTGCAAGATTTCTACCCTTAATCAAACACTGTGGAAAGTTTTGAGTGGTCTTCTGTATTTGCTTGGGTTTTCTTTGGGTACACCATTTTCCTTCATACTTCAAAATACATGCTGGTTACAGAAAATTGTAACCTTTATTCATGGGCATGGAATGGACTGCTGTCTAGTCCAGTGCTCTCAGTCCCACCTTGAATCTTATGTTTGCACTATAAGCTCCAGGTTACTGCAACCCTTATTAGGAGATGCAACTTTCTGATGATGGATAGATGTTTGCCCCACTCCTAGACAATGGATGCCAACCACATGACTGGAATGAAGGACCACTGTGGTTACTTGTAATGTCAGACTAAACTGTAAGCATTTTCTCTGGTGTCAATTTGCCACTGTGTAGTAATTGACCATTTTGCAAAATGATGAAATGTATAATCCGCTCAGGCCATACTCGATCATACCTGGCAAATAAATCAAAACTGCACGTCACCCCCGTTGTAGTTGGAAGCATTATTCAGCACATTGTTTCTCCCAAGTGGCCTTTAAATTTTATGGTGCAGGCAGAAAAAAAGGGAGGGCTACACTCAGCAGACAAAATGATTGTCCCACCATGCACAAGAGAAATTACAGCAGACACTAAAAGAAATCAAGAGCGATTTAAATCCGTTAATATAAGGGAGTACTGTGGTGGAGATTAAGTCATGCTCTCCTCTATAAGGAAGTCTTGTAATCTTCCTGACTTCTGTTACGTTGATGAATGGCTTGAAAGTGCAAGCTTAAACCTTTCTCAAATGTTCCTCGCCAGCTAATGGAATCTATTGATGTGCCTTGTTCGGGAGCTGATTTAAAGCCATAACAGGAGCGCGTTCCTTCAGTGATAGGGATTTATTGAGGACCTTCACTGCTGTTTGCCTCTTCCATCTTTGAACTACTGCCTGCACTCTTTCTCTTGCACATAATCCACTTTGCTTACTTCTTTAGGTGTTGTAGATCAGCGCAGTTATGACTTTTTTCTAGTAAAGAATGCTTGCTAGCTTTAGAAATATCTTGACTTCTCAGTAATCTCTCACTAATGTGTGGCCAGGGCAGTTTACACAGGAAACAAAATAGCCCCTTCCCTTATTTATTGGTCAGTATCAGTTATCATGTTACAGTTGCTTTGCTGAATTAGTGACACATTCATGTTTGATACACTAATTGAATAACTTGTACTTGTGGCTCATATCATGATACAGAATATGGATAGAGAGCAAAAGCTAAATGGAGGTCTCATTTTATTTAATATTTTATTTTAAATGTATTTTTTTATTTAATTTTTTTAATTCTGAAATTAAAGCCATGACCGAAGTATTATAAACTCATACATACCAAAATGAAAATACAATTGCAAAATGGACTCCTTATCTATCAGCTGGGATTAATATACAGCTGCTTATGTTGAAGTGTATTATACTTGCTTTGAGATTTTGAACTTCCCAAACAAAATGTCTTTAGATCAGCATCCTTTTTGACAAATGTTTGTCTTTTTCCCTAGTTGTTTTGTTTAAAACGTACTGTACCTAATTCCATTAACCAATGTACATGGATAAATAATTGTTTTCTACTTTAGATACGTAGAAGCACTTAAATGCAGTCACAAGGAGGAATGAGGCTGACACTCGTAAACCATTAATTCAAGCTTCCTCTATCACGATGACCTGCTAACAGCTGTCTGGCTGAATTAATCATTCTGGATGTTTCTGAAACATTTCAGTCTGCACTCACTTGTGATGAATTTGCAATGAGAATAATGTCTCTTTATTCATGTTGAGTAGGAAGCTGGATGTTTTTTCATTGTACTCTTTGAATAATGTTCAAACTGATGAAAAAATGATTTGTTTGGGGAGTGTTTGAAGTACTTTACAAAAACATGTAATACTTAAAAATCCAGAATTATAATGAAGCAATATGTGGAACTTGATGATGCACAACAAGGGGGAGTGTAAAAGCAATTTATTTTGTATAACTGCACAAACTGAAGTTTAATGTGAATCCAGTTTTGATTGTATTGGATCATATGGTAGGATCAGTAGCCTGAAGCACATCCTTCCAGATGTGCTCCCAGAATGCTTTGTGCTGAGACAGCAATGTGTGCAACTGGCACCATCTGATATTTTTATTGATGTGTCAAGGCTAACATCATTGAGCTACAGCCACTTCTGGTCTGTCCACTACTACTGTTGAGCGGTAGTCATTCATGCCCTATTCGTGACATGATAGCTTTCACAACCTACATGAGCGATGAGGCAACGCTGACTATTGCTTTTTCCAGAACCATTGCACAGTATGCTCGCACATTAAAATGCTTGTCAATAATTAATCTTATTTGACAAGGAGTAATACTTTGAGTATAGGGAAACAGATTTTTGTTGTATCTCAGAGAAAGTGTTTTTTAAAACTTTCTTAGAAGAAAAGGCATAAGGGAAATGCATAGTCATATAATACTAAACCATTTTTATAATTAAGCTAACATCTAATTAATTGCTAGTATCTTGTAAACAGAAAAATACCACCAAGTGGGAAAAAATCAGGTCTGTTATGTTTACATGTTTACTTTTAGTAATTATGACTTTAGATAGCTGTTTTGCAAATGCCACCAGTTCTGTTCATTTTCACATCTTTTGTTGTTAATTCCACACTGAAGTGGCAAGCAATTAGATTAGCTGCATGATTGTAGTTATTTCAAATAATTATTGTTTAGTATTGGAAGGTCATTGCTGTCAATGCCTAACAATAAAGTTGTTGTTTTCAAATAGACTGGGGGTTAATTAATGGAAGGACTGAAGAAGACGAGCTGGGTTTATAAAATCCATATTTTAGCAGGGTTTTACCTGGGTACCACTAAGGGTTAATTAAAAGAGTAGAAAAACAGCATTTTTGCATAGCAGTAATGGATAAATAAAACTGACAGTCAACAGCTGCTACTTGCATAAATTCAGTTCAGTACCATGGCTGAATTGAGCATCCCCGGAAGCTGACAAGCTACTGTATGGTTTCTCTAATGTCTTCATCTGCTGATCCATAGATTTTCTATTGTCAGCTTGTCACTCTATTCCAACTAGAATTGAAATACAAACATCAATATAAAGTGGGATATTAAGATAATAAGCAACTGATTATAAATATCAACTCTATTAATAATTATTGCACTTGTAAACATTCTGTATCAATGGGTAATATAACTTAGAATGAGTATCATTTTGGCAGGAGAACTTCACATACTTTTCATTAATTGCTGTTTCTGAGTCACGCATACTTTCAGATTTGTTTTCTTATATAAAAAGTTGAATGTTGAATGTTACATAACACTATTTATTTTTCATAACTTACCTGGTACAGGTCACCAGCCTTTAAAAAGAAGACTGCTAGTAGCAGGACAATATTATGCCATGCACACCTTCCCTGGTGGCATCAGCCCAAAGCAAAGTACTGTAGCTGTGGGAGTACAGATGTTGTAAATTGTCTTTCTGAAGTACAATCTGGGCTCATATATTTGTCTCTTAATTGTAGTGTAGTGTACCCATTATCAGAAAGCTGCTCATTCCTGCTAAGGATCCTGGTGGGCTGGACACTATTTCAAAACTATAGTGTGCAAGCTGGGACTACATCCTGGATGAGACGCCAGTCCATTCCAGAGCGTTAATTCTACATTTTCTTCTGAATCTAGACAAAAGAGCTCTGTTGTATAAGGTGTATTCGGTGCAAGACTCATTCAAAACATCTCCCCACATATTAGAAATGCAACCTATCCAATCAGGATGAAATAATGTAACTCCTGCTTTCACTGATACTGTCACATCCAGACACAAAGCTGTAACTATGCCCAGATCAGCTTGAGGGAGTGGAGAATGACTAAATCAATAGTGCACTCAAAACAAGGGGGTCAGTGAAATTTTAGTTTGTCCCCCCTCCCATTGTGGCACTGAATAATGGATGAATTAAGCATTAATATGCACAATTGTTTTCATTTGAGCTCCAGCTCCATTCATCACACTTGCCAATACTTTTAATTCACCTTCTTTGTACACGTTGATTGTTGGCATTTTGAAACATCTTATGCGATTTTAATTTTCTTGGTATATAAAAATCTGGGGGGAATAGGATCTTTTCTGTTGGGGAAATAACACAGGCATCCCATTGACCTCTGCTATAGATTTCTTATTAGAATTCTCTAATGCTCTAATTTACTACCTACTCTACTATACCTAAAATGTCCAATTATTTCTTCAACTGAAGAAGTTTCTATGGCCAGAGATCCATTGTGTTGCTTTGCAAAGTGGACATTGTACAAGACACTCACCTGTTTAAGTGCTCCTTATTTCTTGATTAAGAGTTCTTTTCTCTGTTGTGCTGTCACTGCTGATTTCAGCTTCATGCATGTGCCTTAATCCATTGATTTTCCATAGATAATGTCATTAACAGCCAGTGCACTTTCTTGCTGTGCTTTTTGTCCAATGCAAGCATTTTATTCCAAGTCTGAATATGCCCTTTGGTCATCGCACGTCTGTTAAAGCCCTTCTTGAAATCACCACATGGCAAGATTATAAAAACTTTTGGGGAATAAAAGGGAAACTGAATTAAATTTCATTTCCTACAACCTTTTGTCAAGGATGGAAAGAAAGAAGTACAGTATTTGCCATAAGTTGACACATGAGAAAACACGCACCCATACAGGCTACCAGCCTTCCCAGAAAGTGAAATTGCTGCAAGGGCTTTTGGGAGAACAAAAAGATGGAAGTGAGGAAAGCAATAAAGGTGACAGCCCTCAGAGAAAGCAAAAAACTGACCACCAGTTAAAAGCTTTGAAAGCTTACTCTGGAGGACAGCCAATTTTTGGCATCACAGCTAAGAATGTACTTGTGCCTTCCCTGGTTCCGCCATTTTCTGGGGCAAAACAGCTGTGGGTCCGGCAGGGGCTCATTCATTTATTCAATGAGACAGGAGAGGAGTAGATCCACGAGAGGGAACAGTTTTTGTCCCATTGTATATTAAAGCAGCTGTGTTCCTTGTCTACACCAAAACCTCCCTGAAGCACCCGGAAGTTAATGAAAGGAAAAGAGCCGCTTTGCTGTGCTTCTGTACTTGCAAGCACATCTGCTTTGCATTCTGTTCCTTTTCCTTTGTATTCATTTCCTTTCACTGTGGTGACTGTGTTCATTTTTTGGGGGGCTTTTTTCAGTCTGATAGAATCTCAGTTTGACTATATTTGAGGGGAAAGGCACGTTAAGAATTTAAATGACCTTGAAAAATGCTCTCAGAGTCCCTTGGTGTTCAATGTATGCATATGTCATATTTCCACTTCCATTTCTGCAAGATGTAAAAATAACTTTCAGACATTTGCTGTCATTAATCTGTACAGTTATGCTGACTGCTTCTGTATGTTCCTTGCAATGCTGCGAAATATCCTTCAAAGCACAGACTGAATGTGAATAAAATATAATTCCTTGTAGTCATCTTGTTCAGAGCACATTTCCAACATATCCTATTCAAACTAAAGAAAAGATAATGGCAAAATTTTCCCCTTACAAAAAGTGCTTTGGAGTGGAAAACTTGTAGTACAATATGGGGTGTCAGCATTACTTTTTCACACTCCTGAAAACTACTGAGTCAACAAGCATTTTGATTCTGTAAACTATTCAGATCTCTATCCTTTAGCCAGATCCATTGGCTTTTTGGATGCACATTTTTCTATGATGATTCTTAACAGTTGCCAATTGGCTTCTGGCTAAAACAATAACAAGTACATGAACACACAAACCACAGAGTAGCAATGGCAATGTTTCCATATCATTTTGGCAGGATATACTGTATAACCAACTTTTGGAAGATAAGAGAACGTAGTTCGGAGAGCAAGACAAGATAACTGGGGATGATAGTACAGTTCTTACCTCAGCTGCTTGAATGACATTGCCCTGTTCTGTTCAGCTACTTATCTATTAAACACAGGAACTGGGCCCACAGGCGTGGTGAATTCTGTGGCAGCCGTAGCTGGGAGAGTAATTGCCTCTGAATGAATTATTCAGAGTTGCATTACCCCTCGTTCTTTCACAGCAAGCAGCGTCTAAACACAATCAAATCTAAAAAAAACACTCTGGAACAAAGACATTTCAGCTCTTGACATAAACTGATGTAGCTCCACCAGATCTAACAACATGCTTGAATGCATTACACAGATAAAGGGTCAAAGTAGTGTTTATAGCTTTGGGATCATACAGTATACTGTACAATATGTAGCAATCTAGTTCATGAGCAGTTTCATTCAGAAGAGCAAATGTTTGTTGTCACACCTTCAAATACAATCCATGTAATCCAGCCCATCCATGAAAATGAAGTATCTTTGTTAAGCATTCGGTTCTGAAAACAATATTATCAGAGCAGTATTATTTTTAATTTGCTATGATTCATAATGTACATTAAAACTACATTTGAAGTGCAGTTCATTATATATGAGGTAATAAGAAAATACTCCATTTGGTTAGGTTTTTCCCTCTGTATAAGTATGCATTTTTGCAGTATTTTACTGATATGAATTTAGTAAGGTTTCCATAATATATTAACAGGCAAATTTTGAATAGTGCTTGTTACTATATGCTTTTCAAAACACTGCAGACCAAGTGCAGGATGTTGGAGGATAATTGCTTGTGTTGTGTTTCAATCTCAGTAACACCTCAAGGAAACCTTTTTAATGTTTTCACTGCAAGCTTATCCAAAGTAAGAATGTATGAGTCCACATGTTTTTAATATTTCATTCATACTTTCAGATTTAACTTTGAGTTAATTTTGGCATAACATAGGCATTTTGTCTGAAGTGTTCCCTGCTGAGATACTGAAGTATTTGAATGTTAGTGTGGTATTTTCTGTCTTCACAGATCTTATGTCCAGTGGGAGATCTGACAGAGAACAGCAGCACCAACATAAAAATCAATCTGGAAAGATTGCAGAATAGGCAGAAATCTGTGCCATATCATAAAAATGCATTTCCATTTTGTATTACTTTCTTGATGGTGGAAGATCAAACTAGTTAAATACGCACAAAGCTATTTAAGCAGTAGTTCCACATCATGGATTATTTTTATGTTTTCAAAAGTATTAACTGATTAATCCTATTATTACGATTATGATAAATGATGACAAGAACCATTTTACTGTTATATGTTAAACTGTGAGACCAAATGAGATGAAATATAAGGGAAAATCAACATTGCAGGTTATACATATATACAGCATAGATACCACAGATGTTGCTAACTTTTTGTGGTCTTCGGCTTCTACTTCCCTTTCAGCCAGTGTTCAGTAAAGCCTGTGGAAAGAAAAATGGATGGTGAACTGTGCCATTTAATTAATCAAATCATTCTCATCTGGCAAGCTGAAGCCAGCAAGCCATTCATCCGCGCTTTAAGTAATCCCAGGGACAGTTTCTAGGGTATGAGTGGAGGAACAGTGCTTAGTACTCAGTTCACTGGGCATGTGGAGTGCTTAAGGAGAGACAGCTGATTCATAATGAGTGGTGCTCCAGAAATCTATTTATAGAAAATCACTTCTGCTGTTCCACATTACTATTAAGTGTATACAGTACATACTGTATTTGAGTATGAACTGTATATAGAGTATACGCTATTTAATATACATGGTATATAGTATATTTCGTTTGAATAGGTTCTGGGTGTATCATATATTGCTTCTGTATAAATTCAGTTTTTACTTTCTAAATACCCTGTATTGCATTACAAGCATAAATCTTTAACCCAAGCAATGCTAAGAAAAACAATATGTGCCAATAGTCACAGCTGTAATATTTTGAATATTACAAAAATCCCATAGACGCCATGTGTCCACATGTAGTAAATACAGTAAATAATCCTGTTTGTTCTTTGTGCTGGTATTAAAACTTCACAAACCATGATATGAAATGCTTAAATAATCATCTGCTGCAGGCTACAATTCTCAATATATTTGCTGCACTTGTGTCAATATTTAAAGCTTTTCTTCTCTTCTGTCTCTGTGCTTTTAAAAACTGGAATTTATAACAAAACTTTGAAAACAAAGAGTAACAGTATGCCAGTGATGTAAAAATGAAAGTAGCAAACCCCCCTTTCACTGCGTTCATTGCTTTTCACCCCTCTACCCCTTCAGCAGATGCTCTATCAAGCAGCTCCTTGTCTCATTCCACTTGTTCCAATGGCCTCATGCTTCACTCCCTCAGCCATGCAGGGTTGATGACACACCAGGACCTCAACTGCTCTAAATGCCTCAAAACTAGGATCCCGAATAAAAGGCAAAGAAAATCCCAGCTTTAACATTCTCCAGCTCCCCAATAAATCAGTGTTTCTGTAGCAAGACCCCTACCAACTTTCTCAGAGACTCACTTTGTTTGACATCAAAGCAAATGTTCTCAAGCTGAGATTTGATCAATGCGATTTGCTCTGCTCCGCTCACAGATGTTTTAATTAAGCAGTGTATTTACATATCGCCCCTGAATGCAGTGACCAGAGGCTGCTCAAAGGCAGATGAAGCCTGGGTGGGAGTGGCTGTACTAGAATCAACAGTAGGAAAGGGCGTAAGGAGTAATATTTCTTAGTGGGGAGGAAAAAGAACTAATCTCATGCACTGTAATGTAACTCTGATATCCATTATTACTTGCAGATACATCTACATGTTGAGAAACAACATACTTTTTAAACCCAACTAAAATGATTATTATATCAGTATGAGAACTATTTATGTATTTACAACTGTGTGTGTTTTGATAATCTATGGTGATTTAAACATCCACTTTAGCAATTGAAAGCACTTGGAAATGTTGCAAATTCAGGCTAAACTTTTCATGAAGTGAGTTCTTCCATTTAAATGGTGTTTCAACTAGCACAATTGACCCTGAAGATTGTTTTGTGTGCTTTGATCTTTCGCTTTGATATACTTACTGATGTAGTTCAGCGAAGTACAACTATTCCGCTCAGAAAGATTACGTTATTTGTCACTGATACAAAAACTATTTTGAAAGGTTTATCCTCTTACTTGCCTGGGCTACTCAGATGCTGTAGCATTTAGTCTACACTGTAGTTTGACTTCAGCTACAGGATGTTAATGTTCTTGGAGTGGTCAGTGATGCTGAAATGAAGTCACAGACTTTCTAAGGATTTTCATATCTGTGAGTTTCAACAGAAAATGTATTTTATGTATTCTACAGAATATTTGATAACACTTTCAAATACAGTAATGTGCACAAATTTACAATCAATTCTGACTGTACGGTATAGGAATAACATATAAATGCAGTATCATGCATAATTCTCAATTGGGTTCTGATCATTGCTGTTTTTTGTCATAACTGCACATTTCACATTAGAAGAAATTATATTTCAATGTCTGAATTCAAAAAGAAGAACTGCAGAACATGGATTGATTACATTAGATATACACTGTGAGCATCATTCAAAATGGTAGTGAATATTTTGCATTGGTCTATACCTGTAACTGCAATACAGTTGCAGTGTGACCTCTGATTATGCTTCAGCCAAATATAGGGTAATCTACCGACTTCAGGTGTTTCAAGGCAGAAACTGTAATTATATTGTAATGACTAAAAGAACACAATGTTTGATAGCAGTGAAATAGTACATTACAGAGTCTACTTCACCTTCGCTCCATAAGAAGTTGCATTTGTTTAGAAAGTAAAGATTATACAGTATGTCAAAGTAAGGTACTTCCAGAGGATAGATTAGCAGTAGTAAATGAGTATTTAACAAGTCTGTGTGAATTATTCAAAATGCAATATCCTCTAATTAAGCTAGTTAATTAATGTTGTTATAATATCAGTATACTTTTCGCATTTAACAGTTTGACTCTTTGGGGGAAAACATTTTTTATTGTTATCAACGCCTCCTTTTTTCTCCAGATTCATTGCTTGAGCTAAGTAGATAAACACTCTAAATGCTGTCTTCATTTTTGGTCTGCTAAAAAAAATATCAAAATAAAAAACAATTAAAAGATGACCATCAGATAGACACATTTAGCAGTACATTTCAATATAATTTGAACACAAAAAGCACGTAAAGAAAGAAACCATTCCAAGAAGGTAAAATAAACAGTTAATGTTTTATTCCGTTGGTATATAGGCAAAAAAGTAAGAAAACCTGCTTAGTATAGCTCTAGCCCTCAGGAACTGGAGTTGCACACCCTTGCTACAGACAGGTTTACCTGAAGTTGTGGAGACTCAGGATTGGTTTCTTGCTCAGAAGCCAACAATTATACTTTATGAGGGCTCCCAAATGACTCACCCAGCACAGACGCTCATTTAAAATGCAGGCTGAGCCCTATCATCTACACATTGTTGGCTTGAGTCTGGCCCATGCCGTCTGCAAGATGACAAATTGCTCTGACCCAAGCGTGTTCAGGAGGAAAGCATGCAATCTCCTTATTCCTTCCATACTGCTAGAGGGTTGGTAGCATTGAGTCAAGTTAATTAACAACAGGTGATTCCAAAAAGAAAGAATAGAGAAAAAGAAAACAGGTGGGGATGCCAAACTGTTATTTTAGAAAAAGAGAAGAACCATGTATTCTGTAATGCTAAAGAGAACTCATTAAAATACCATGCATTTAACAATCATATTAAATTATGTCTTTTAGAAAAGACATTATGATCCTTTGAACAATGTGCTGCCTATCACATCTCACATGACTCACATTGTAAGTCTATGTTTTATAAATACCATGCTTTTTATAAGTTATAAGTTATAAACCAAAGACTCAGTAAAAAGGCCAACTATTTCAAGTAGGGTCATTCTATACAAGATGATGAAATGAACAGACAGTTGGTACTCTTTTAACGCACAGCAGTCTAGGATTGCTAGACAAAAACAAATATTAAATTGAATGGTTGTTCACCATCGTTAATCATTTTTAAGCAACTTATGTGAAATGTCCTGGAAACAGTACAAAGGTTACTGTCGCCAGTTTTTCACTTATATTTTCAAAAGATTTAGAAATGTTTTGCAGGTTCATAAACATTGCATGTTTGAACCAAGACACAGTTATTGTTTACAATCCAAATACTACCTCCAGCAGCAGAAAAATATTAATAAAACTTAAAAGTCCAAGTGAAATTGACAGTGACAATTCATACAATGCAAATGTAATGAATTATGCATAGCTCTAAATCAGAGAACCCTACTCGTAAAAGGGAATGTTAGGATTAGGATAGTGAACATTCACATTTTGTGGATTGATTTTAACACATAGGCTTACACCTGTCTCTCAGCTTTTAATTACCATTCAGTCTAGCTTGCAGAGCATGAAGTAAAAGAAGGCTTGTGACTGACACTCTGTCTTGTCCTCAGTTCCCTCCATTGCAAATTAATTGGATATGATATTTGTCTGTTTGAAAAGGCATTAAAGATTTACAGTATGTATGAATTCTATATATAAGAGTTTTATCATTTCAAGCTTCCCAGGAACAGGAAGATTCAGAAATCTGAAATTAGAAACCCATTCGGAAGTTGCAGTATCAGCATTGGTTGTAACCACCAAAAATGTCAGGTACAGTGCCCAAGTTGTATAAATTGATAAGATTAAAATGCAGTGGTTGTCTCAAACACAATCAACAGCATTCCAGCCTACACAATCACAGCTGGGATTATAATCAAAAGGTGGTGGAGTTCTTATTGAGTACAAGGTAGTTCATCATTGCTGAAACTTATGAATTACTGTAAGCAGTGTTTAGCCAGAAATAATTGCAAGCCAGTTTTAGAGGGTGTGGAGTAATTTCCCATTACACATATCGTGTGGGAGTTGGGTGACTTAGAAATCTTGATACATTTCTAAACAGTGTAGTAAATGCTGCTCTCAAACTTCCAGGGCCACCAGCTTTGATCCGTGTCACGATGGGTTAAGTGGCCTTTGTCGGAACACTTATCGTATAATAGAAAACTGCTGAGTCGATCCATTTACTACCAAGAAGTCCCTTGTCCTGATGAGGAATGCAGTAAAACAAAGCCAAGGGCACAAGGAGGCACTGTCAACAAAAAATTGCTCTCACCCTAAACAGGGCCATGTGCTGTAAAATGGCCAGTCAACCCTAGCCAGCATGTCTCTGGGAGGGAAAGCAAAGCAAACATCAGGCAACCACGAACACTTCTGGCAGAAGGATCCATAGACTAGAACTGGGAATCAAGCTGTGAGGCTGCAGAACTAACCTTCATGTCACTCTGCCACAAAAGGAATTTTTGAATACCATCTAAATCAATAACAATGCAAACTTCAACAAAAGAGATGGCTCATCCTTTAGACAACCATGACATTTTCATACAAGTATAACAGTAGACATTTGAAAGATGTGAGTCATACAAAAGTAAAATGAAATGAAAGCACAGCACACTAGACCTTTAATAGCTTGGGGATGTAATTTGCAAGGCAAATGTAGACAAATTATCTGCCACTAATGAGTTTATAAGAACATAACTGCTGTGAGGAAACCTGTGGCCATGAGTTACTTATTGTGTCAGCTTAATGCTTGCTAAAGGTTCAGGGTATGACTGTCACTGTGAGAACTCCTTTGTAGTTGTCATGTGCTCTGAACTTGTCTGTCTCCATGGTTACTTCCTGTGAGACTATTTGTGCACACATGTGTTCCTCCATTGTCACCTGCCAGTCAGGATTCCAGAACATCAAATCAATTCTCAACTACTCTCCAGGGGTAAAGCAGATTTGTGTGGTTTCTTTTTTCTTAACGTTTTCGTATTTTGCTCAGCAGCGTGGTCTTTTGTGCCTACTCTGTTATCTACTGTACCTCAAATCCTGGCCTGTTCTGAGTCTGGCACTGTTGCAGGACAATTTCACAAATTACAATTGATTTAAAGGCAGTCTGTGGACGACCTCTGGGTATTTCTGAGCTCTGTAGCCTTTAACTACAATGACAGCTAAAATTAGAAAAACACTGACAAGCACTTTCCAAAAGGGAAAATGGAATGTGTTCAGAGAGCCACTCCTGCTGGAGCTTCAGATAAGATCTTAAACTTAATCAATTTGACTACGATTTTTATCACTGGTTTTCAAATGCACTAATTTATTCTGATTATATACGATAATTAAGAAGGTTATTTTGGATAAAATCACATCTAGGCTCAGTATGACAATAAGATGTTATCCAGGCTTGAGTGACTGTACTGATTATTTGTAAGTTTTCACACCCTTGTGTTCAAATGAAAATGTCCTATGCCTGTTCTTGTGTGCTGGCTAAGGTCACTATATAAATAGAAAAAATATCCTTGTACATATGCCCTGAACATGAAAACTCCTTGTGTCGCATGAGTCATTTCTGGAATAGATGCATTGCACTCTATTATTTTGATGTATGAAACCTGATGTTTTTGTTTTTTAGACCCTGTTGCTACAGTACTATATGTCTCGATTGGGTATACCTAGGCTGCACAATATCGATAAAGTTATTAGTGTTTTCAGGCCATGTGACTAATTGACCATGACTAGGATTCATCAAGCATGGGTACACAAGTGGCCAAGTCCTGCCATGGTCAGAGAGGAATTGGTTAGTCAGAGCTGTCTTGGCTGGGAATATCAGTGAGAGATGTGTCTATTCTCCACTTGGCCCTAACTCCAAGGTACTGTGGATCTTACACTGTGACAGATGATAAATGCCTCTGCAGTTGGGGTTTGTAGGGGTAGCAATTCTAGCTTTCAGAGCCAAGAATCAGCCAGCTGCCCGCTGCTTTCTGAAAAATCCCAGTTACTCTTAATGATATGACTTGAACTGGCAACACCTGAGCATGGGGATTCTCCCCTTCTCTCTGAACAATCTTCCTGGTTGAGACGCTTTAAAGAGCCGAGAAAACCCAAGTTTATAACCTGTTAATACTCTTGTCATGTCATGTCCTCCCCCCCCCAAAAAAATGTCAGCTTCGTCAAAAAAGAGACTACTTTATGTTATCCTTGAAACAAAACATTCACAAGACATCAAAGGCTGATTTAAAAGAATCTTATAAAAGCCACATGACATCTGTTTCCCTTTTACCTGTCTCCCTTTGACCTGTCTAGTGGGAATTGTGAAATGTTGAAGGTCTAGCTTTAAGCACTTTAAGTCTAGCAGTACAGTAAATAAAGCATGTATCTTGTGGAATCGCTGGGGAATGGTGCACGGAGCTGGTGGTTTTGTAGAAAGGCATGTAATGATCCTGTATGGAGCTGTCAAGTGTAAGCAGCGCAAGGTTTTGATCCTTTGCCCTTGTACGACCTACCTTGATACATCTTTGCAATTGCTTGCTGCTTTTTACTGCTCTTCTCCATCACTGCACTAGCGCTTTTATTTTGTAATAAAAAGGCTGGTGCAAACCTGTCTATCTCCCTGTTGTTACCAGAGCTGCAGAAAATGGACCTGTGATTGCATAAAATTACTGAAGTTAGGACATCTGCACATTTAGAATATTTTAATCTGTTTGTGAACATGTTGTTAGTTGTTATCATTTAAAACACAGCATTTCATTCATTTCATTTTCCTTCTTGTTGTGGCTTCATGCTCCTCCAAGATAAAAGTATAACTGATTACTCATGGTTAAGCCTCCTTGTGTGCATTTCAGTTTTTATACATTAAAAATGAACAGGCCGGCTCCTGATGCAGCCAATGTGGTGTTTTTCATTTGATTAAGGGTGCTTGTATCAGACACAAGAGTAATTAACTTGAAAAAAGTGGTTGCATGTCAATCGGCAGGTAAAGATCATCAAGAAGTTGGTTTAAAACTACTCAACTCTACATTTAGTGATATATTACAAATATGTCTGAAATGAGTACATGCAAGGCCATAAAGTGATCAACTGTTAGCTGATTTATCGTATCACAGAGAAAACGACTGTGTCCAGAATAGCGCCCTGGCGATTTTTAAGAAAGAGTGAAATTGTTCAACCCCAGCACTAAAAAAGCATTGTACTTGATAGAGGTCTCCATGGAAACAACAAGCTATGTGGTAATGGCTAATTCATGAAGGTAACTTTGTCTGGCTTCACACAGAGCCACCATACTGTGATAATTATCCCCAACTGCTGAGCTGAGACATATTAGTCTTCCTTTTCTCTCTTTGCTAAGGTGATTTTGTTCTTCTCTTCCTACTTTCTAAACGGAGCAATCCAACAATGGGACAATGCATCAAGTTAGCAAGCTGCCATCTTTAGTTTTGGGAATTCGGGAAAGCTGAAGTGGGAAAAAGACCATGATAGAAAATAAGGACATATTCATAATGAATGGCTGTGGCTTTTGCGTAGATGTACTGGCTGAGAAAATCAAACCTTGCTCTGACTTAGACTTAGACTTATAAACATAGGGGTAAAACAACTGAAAATCAGGTCAACATGTTGGAGGGTGACTTCTTTGTGGCAGAACCTGTAAAACATTTACCCAATATAGCACATTGCTGCTACAAGTTTGGGCTATTGGGTCATTAGACGACCTTTTTGAGATTGGGAATAAGTCTTGAATAAGGAAGGATATTCTCAACCTGATGAGCAACAATGACCCCTGTGGTTTGCAGGGTAAATGAGATGGTATCTATGGTAATCACTATGGTAATTGAGAGCAGTCTCCATCTTCTGTTCAGTGCTGACTCTACTGTAGGTGCTGTGGCACAGTCTCAAAGCATGGAAAAGATGGGAGTCTTGAAGGTACATGCTATAAAGGAATGCATGCACTCCATTTTCCTTCCTGCTTTGCAGGTAAAAGGAGTTGATGCACAGCTGGGGGTTCTAGACTGTGTGTTTACAAAGAACATGTAATTGCTAATTCCTGTTTTTTTAAAATGTGAAGCTAACATATGATCACTATTTGAGAGAGGAATATAATTTTACTTTGCATTTAAATCACCCAACTACTGTTAACCAGGTGTTGCCTACCAGATTACTGTAGTGACAGAAGTGGAAGTAAGCTTAGCCTTACAATTTAGAATTGTAAAGCATTTTTTATTGGATTTTGTCTCAACGGCAATGGGACAACAGGAATAAAGACATCTTATAGACAGGCCATTTTTCATCTCAATGCAGCATCATAAATCAGAGAATTACAGTCTACAGAGCGAGCATAATCAAGTGTACCTCTTTCTTCATCCTTTGTGTAAGAGAGCTTTATTTAACAAAGCACATACTATATTCATCCGCTCATCTGAGTTATATATCTGTAATCTAAACTCATGTTTTAGTGTTTTAATGGTTTATGTTATGCAATATTTTTATAAGACTCGTGCAAATGATCAGCCCTCTCAGACCAGTAACACATTATGTGCCTTGTATGTGTCTTGTAGAGCAGTTTTTACTGGAGTGCGTGCCTTCAGTATGTTTTTTACAACCTACCAATGTACTGATTGTTCCATTGTGAATGTGTATTTACTGCAGCCGACTGCTGCATTAATTATTTGTGCCTTCATGTCATTTTGACGTGTCCTTTTAGTGACTCACGGGTGTATTTTTCATGCTTCTTGTGATCTATGTTGATCTCTCTCCACCCAATATGATGTTAGGAGACTTAGGGAGAGGATAACTACAGGCTCCCCCAAGGCATTTTGTGTTACCTGTGCACTGTCTCAGAGTGCTGCCTGAACCCTAGTCCTCGCACAGCTCTAACTCCAATTGTGCTCTTCTCCAAAGACCAGGTCTGCAGCACTGATAGACAGTAGACTATTACTGTCCATGGTGAGCCAAATATGCTTCTACACAGCCTAGAGACAGGGAGCACAGAGGACGGTTCACCTTCTTCTTTGCTGCTGCTGATGCTAGAACCATTGTCAAACTTAAATTTGTTTCATAGGGGACATTTTAAAAACTGTTATAAATATTCAGCTTGCTAGGGGCAGTCACAATTAAAGAAATTAAAGAGAAAAAGGATGATCGAATAAACCATGAAAAGAGAAAACCCATAGAGTATTCAACAGTGCCTTTCATTCCCTTCATTTGGTCTGTCATACTATAATGTTTCTCCTTCAGTGCTCAACAGGACAGAGGCAGGTGAAAATAATGGTTGTGTGAGCTTGTTTCTTCTTTATTAAACCTGCCTCCAAATGGAGGAATTTATCAATTATGGCAACGAATCACATTTTCTTCTTTTCTGCTGCATGTATATGGGCCTATTCTTTACTGGGCAGCTGTAAATCAAATAGTTTCTCCAGAGTTTTCTCTGCAAGTACATAGATCCTGGAAATATCAATAGAGCTTAAGACAGATATCCAGTACCGCACAGGGTTTGGCTGCCTGCCCTTGGCGAGCCTATTAAATGGCATGTGTTTTAGCGTCTGTCAAATATTGACTTAGCTGGCAGTCAGACATCAGTTCCACAGAATGACCAGGGTAGTTTCACCCAATCAGAGATGATATGGAGCTTAGGTTACAATCTCCTCTGTAGTAAGTGGTCTAAGTGAAATCACGGGCTTATTTACTTCCGATTCAAAATTTCCCATTATTTATAAGGGGAAAACAAGTCCCACAACATCAATTAAAGAATTGGCATATGAAAATACTTGGACTTCTGCAGTTGTGTGTCACATTTTAACTGGAAGAAAACATGCAGAAAAGGCTAGTAGCTGGGTCTCCCAGATGGCTCAGCAAGTCAGTCAAGACACTTGCTATGAGCACAAGTTGACTGCTATGGCCCAGATGTTGCAAATTGGAAAGTTCACTAGTTCACTACAACCAGCATTTGATAAAAAAGGAAGACCCAATTGTTGGAGTAGTGCGGGCAGTAGGCTTGGAATTAGTCAGAGCTCTCGATAGCTGGTGCCTATGGGGTTGCAGCAACAACAGTAAGGAATTTGTCAGTCCTCCAATCAGTGGTAATTAGATTCTCTACATTCTTAAAATTTGTGAGGGCTCAATGCAGAGAACCGTTGTGAATAGTCAAATTCACATGTAACAAAGTCCATCCCATACCGTCACATATGCACTGCAGTTTAAAGTGGGTATGGTTAAAAGACAATAGAAACCCTCCTTTATATGATAATTAAGGTACTAGTGCTTTGGCTTTTAGTCAATTAAAATATCATAGAGCTTCTTAAAGAAACAACAGTAATCACAAACATGTACAGTAGTAATCAGTTAACATAAATAACATTCAATAAAAACCCCTCCTCCGCATTCAGTGGATGTCTGCACTTACTCTCTCTGCCTCCATGATTAACATGTGCCATTGTAATGAAATGGGAAATAAAACTATCAGTGAACCTCTAAAGTCATCTCCAGCTTGTCATTCTCCAAACTGCTGACACGGAACCTGGAGCGTTCGTTACCATATAAAAACAAGCTCACATTGAGAAGCAGAAGCTGGGTTGAGGGTACTTGGGCAGGTGGCAGGGAGAGGCTCACTCACTAGCAAAATCCATCTCATGATCCCCAGTCTGTTGCACCACTAATTTGAAAGTTGTGCTAAACAGTCTTTGGCTCTTTTTCTGTCTGCTCTGCTTTTCTTTTATCCAAGATACCATCAGCCAGACCGAATCACAAATAAGTAAATTCGCAGATGACAAGAGCCTACTTTACATGAATGGCTCTGATAAATGGCGCCTCCCTCATTCTCTACATGTAGTACAGGAGTTGTTGCTATGAGCCGATATATGAAAAAATGACTGGCAAATTCCAAATTCCACCTGAGAATATAAAATGTGAACAAATTGATGCCAGAGCTCATGAGGCCAGAGCCCACTCTAGTTTCTGTTGTGTTAGGCGGACTTGAGTGCACATGACTACCCCTAGATGTGACGTTGGTTCATCAAAGGGATTATTGTCCAGCAATGCTGGTCCCCACATACACTGCTGGAGTAAAATCTGTCTCTCAACAACAGGATCTGCAGTAGAGACTTGAACCCACAACCTGTCAGTAATCCAAAGATACTGCCTCCCATTACCATCCATTACACTGCCTCCCAACTGCATGAGTAAACATTAAATTAAAAATACAAAAAGCAGTAGTAGCAGATTTCGTGCACATAAATAGACAAATGCATGCATGGATATAGAGAAGCATAGACATACAAACGAAAGAAAAAGAAATCAGGATGAAAAAATGACTCAAAAGATGCAAACTTCTTGTATTCAAGGTTTGTCAGTGTGGGTCTCAAGCTGAATCTCATGCTGGCAGAAAAATGTTGCTGTATTTATTTTATTGCTGTAGGCAATGTAGTGTTGAGAAATGATTTGAAAGAGTGTTTGTTAATATGATTCAATTTTTCTGTAATTCATCACTTCTGCTTTTTCATAATTTACTTCAATTGATTTTCTTTGTTGTTGTTTCATGCAGCTATATTAAGGTCCAATGTGTTATTTCTAGAGTCTCACATACACTGTATTGAGGTGTTGCTGGTCTTCCACCTACAATATTTAAGATTGTGTACAGGGGAAGTACTGTAGGAAAACAGATAAATGCTGTGCATGTTCTCAGGATATTTTAGGCTATCTCCCTCGATTTTATAGAGACAATATGAGTTAGAAGATGGGTAGCAAAAAGAGTACCTGTCCAGATATGCACAGTGACAGAGGCAACACTTAAATGCTCCTACTTCTATGTGACTGTCCAATCAAAGGCACTCCTTATATTGACAGCTTTCCCTCATGTTGTCTTCCACAGGTCACAACCCAACCAATAGAACAAGCACCGAAATCTCAGTGTTCTACTGGTTCTGGCCTGAGAACATAATAGTACTGCTATTATGTGTACTTTTCTTTATGTATCTTCTGAATATAACATGACTCTTTAATGGAGTACCCTAGTTCTTTTCACTTAGGACTCTATATAACTCTCGACTCGTTTTACACATACTCAGTAGACGTGAGCCGATTACATTACTTTTCATGTTACTAGAAGGTCACTAAGAAGTTCATGACTTAGCCATCTAAACTGATCTTTAATTGTTAAGATGTGGATCAGACCATTTAAATAAGAGTGGTGTAATAAAACAAATTAACTCACTGTCTACTGGCTAATTGTAAAATATCTTCTAGTAATTTGGGACAATTATGGCTCTGAATTCAAATGCAAAATCTAATACTGAATGTCACCTTATGAGGGAGTATTCCTAGGTACAAAAACAAGTCATGTTTTGTCATTTGGATTTAAGGTGTCTAGAACAAAACATACTGATTCCTTTAGGTGCCCATTTCGATAAGCTGCTAAAATTAAACAAATGGCTTCTTCATTTTAGTTAACGTTCTTACTGTATGTTTCTATGCCCTTTTTACAAAAAGACAAAGTAAAAGGCCAAGTTTCAGCCCAAACTAGGTCACAATATTTTTTAAAACTTGGAGTTCTTGTGATTTATACTGGAGCTTCTAATTTCCCCAGTGAACAATTTTCCATTCTGTGAATCGGGGAACGGCCCACTTTCTCACCACTGGGACAATTCAGGTCCTTCTTGTTGCAGCTTAGAGTGCTCTGAGCTTCGAGAGTACCAGGACAGCATGCTGGTCACAGAGTGGTATTGTTGCTGCACCAACTGTCATGTTAACACAGAGGGCTTTCAAAACAGTGTTTTCTCTTGGCTACAGCAGACCTAAAATAGGACTGGGATTCTTTGCTGCAGTCCAAAGAGAGAAAACATCCCTGTCCAAGTACCTCACATCATCATGCATCCCAATTCACACTGGTGTTTGTGTGCTTGCTGGCATTATTTAAAGGAGATATAAGGAAATTAACCCACAATAACAGTGATTTATTTTTATCTCCATAGGTTATGCATTGAGCCCATAGCTGCCTTCGTCACTTGCCTGTACTGGCACTTGTTCGTGACAGGCATTTCGAAAGGAAACCTACAGTGAAAAGTCGTTTTTACATTTTAGGCACATCTTGCTGTTCCATATGGGTAACCTTTCTAATTGAAAGTGTTTGCACTTGGCTGTGAAATCAAAAATATAAACTTAATTTACTTAAAATTCAAGCCCAATTGAACAAACTGTTAAAAGTGGGCAAAGTAAACTGTTTGAAACAATGCTGAACATTGCTCTGGAGTCCCTGGGGTTTTATGGGTGCTTTTAAATGAGCTCCTTCGGGTCCATAATATATTCAAAGTGTTTAACTGGAAAATTACATAATGCAAACGGAGCAAATAAGTGCTGAATTCCAGGAAGATATTTAGCCTTCACGGTTCACAGCCTCCACACCTTGACTTGTATTTGTCTCAGAATTCTTTAACCCAAAACTCTTACGAAGTGTAAAGTTATTTAAAGAATAATACAGTTCGGTATCTTCTGTACATACAGTACCTGAAAAACTCTGACAAATATTTTTCGTCTGTAATTGACTTTGTCATCGTTTATCTTTTCCCGTGCATAACGATACACGGGCACAAAGACGTTCCTTTTTTTAAAACACCTTTAAATCGTAAAGCGGGATTATTTCTCTTTCTGACACTTTCATTTCAGCACCGATTTCCAGACAAACGGTCTGTGTCACCGTATCGGATGAGAAACGGAACGTATGAAAACCTGCAAAGCGAATACACGAGTGGAGGAATAAATGTTACTTGTCAGCACGCACACCTTTATATCTTCTGTTAATGGGATTCCAGTTTCTGTTTTTAGTTGGTGGAAGGGAATATTCTGATTTGCATTACTGTTACTGTCACCTGGCTTGTCACAGTAATGGACCACTGCAGACTCGCACCAGTTGTGAAAAACTGTTTGCGGGTTGCTATACAGTTCTGTATACAGTATTTACTTCTCCGGTTACCATGGTAAAGTGAGGCAGCCTGAAAGATGACCGCCTGTCCGAACAGGATCCCGTCTGTCTGCTTCGTCCCCACACTACCCACATGGATTTTTTTTTCTTGTAATGAGTTGAACAAATTCTATTTGCCAACAGGCCATTTTACCACCTCCCTCCCCCCTTCTCAGACTCATAAACTCCAAACGAATAAGTTATCAATCAGTATTTCATGTCTTTAGCTTCAGGAAGATGTGAAAATACATGTATTTTTCATTCTAAAAATTATTCAGACTGAAAATAATATTCTAATTACAGTACATTACCAGCTATAATCATTTCTTTAAAGGCAAAAAACAGTTGTATGTGTTTTAAAATAGCACCAGTAATAGAAATTAAAATACATATTCTTAAAAATTAATATTCCAATATGCAGCATAGGGGATAATGTGAGACAGCATGTCTTTGAGTAACATTTATTTCTCCCAAAATAATTATAAGCTTAAGGCTTTTCATGAAATCAGTGCTCCGCAAAATGAGGCATTTTTATTTACTGAATTTCACGTTTCTCCAATGTATTTTTTCATTGCAGAATCTAGAACCCACGATTATCTGACAAGATTTTCTACGCAGTTTGCTGCAGTGACTTTTAAAGCTCTAGATATAGTTCTGCTGCACAATTTGTGAATCCATCTGATTCCTTCTAAACATTTGTAGCTGAAAACAGCATTGATTCCAGTGATGGTGATGAAAGGTTAAAAGAAAAAGAAGCACAACTCATTTAAATAATTAAAACACAATTAATTTGTCAAACTTCAATGCCTTCAATGGGTTTACAATACCTTTCAAGCCCTGGAAGGTTACATCACCACAACAAGCTCACACTGAATGAGCACTGCAACACTGACATAATACAAGTTTAATTATGAGAAACCAATAGAGAAGGCCTTCTGAAACAATCTTTCAGTATTTATGTACGGTATTACCTGTTAGCAAATGCTCTTCCCCTTAAATACATTTTATTTACAGTGATCTAGTTAAGGCAACAAAATAGACGTGGATCGTCTTCTTAAAAGAAGATAGACATTTGAAAACAGAATCTTACCCTTTGCCACTATCTGCCGAATGTGCCTCAGTTCATGCCTATTCCAGAACTAACGAGCTAATGAGAGACTTATTCAAGTGACCTCTGCAGCAAGGGCATTAAATGAAATTACAGCAATTTGCAAAACAATGAAACATATGAAATTCCAGCATGTATCCAAGTGAATGTCACACACAAACAATGATGAACAGCTTTGCTTGCTCGCAGCCTGGTAGATATATTCTTTTGCTAGTGTACCGAAGGTTAAAGAATGCCAGCAAATGCCTGGATTCCTTGGACATGAGTAAGCAGACTGCTCTTTTGAAGGCGTACCAGAGTGCAGCAGTGGAGCAGTCATGGAAACAGGAGAGAAGCAGTGAAAAAAGGAGCACAGGTTCAGTCCTGCCTGCTGCTCTGGTAATTGAGCTCCAAAGTGCAATACACTGTGCAAATTACTGCAAGATGGGGGTTGTATTAAGGAGGCAATTTGGTTCAATTGCAAGATCTGAGAAAAAAAAGCCAGCCAGGGTTTAGTGTTGCAGAAACAGGAATGGATGTTGTTTAACTGACCACATGTGCATTGATTCTGCCTCCAGTTATTACTGACATTTTTACTTCAAAAATCCAACCTAATCCTTTGTGACAGTAGACATCCGTTACGGTGCCTTATTGGTGTAATTATTGTAGTCTACAAACATTTTGAGCTCTCTTTTCCCCACCTGGGTGTGCACACGGCTCTCTGCATAACTTCTGTGAAGATATGTCTTTTGTGTCACCAGAGTCTGAAGACAATAAGTGACATTTATATTTGACAAGGGGGTGATGTCTCCTTTGTTCCTGCTATAGGCTGGTATGCATGTGTAATGAGGCATTGAATACTGTCAGAAAAATGCACAAATAGCAATTGGATGGCAAGGGGATGTTGCAGCGTGGCAGGTTTCCTTCAAATTCTGCACAGCTTGCCTTTCTCTTTAAAATTTAAGAGCACAGAACAATTTTCTGAGGGGGTTCTTGTGCACAATGCCACACAGCCAACCTTGAAAGTTATCAACTTTAAATAGCTTAAACACGTATTGGGGGATGGGGGGGGGGGGGGGGTTAATTTGAATAAAAGCTTTTCCCATGCTATCTTCAGATAATGAAATAATTGAGGGTAAATGACATTCCATTAATCAACGTTTCTTTAATATCTGCTCCTGTCAATGCAGGCTGTGGAGATTATCGCGCTATCATCAAGTGTCTGGGCTCCTGATTGTCACTTAAGGGCCTTGATTAGGATTCAAGGAATGAGAAAACAGTTTGTAAATTCCGCAGGACTGCCCGGAGGATGGCACTCATGCGGGCTCCAATATGTAATTACACATGAGCAGCATGAGCCCTCAGCAAAGCTGCTTGCTACCAAGAACTCCTACAAAATAAAAAAATAAAACAGAAAAACATGAAACTCGAAAGAGCAGAGACATCAGGCAGAATGACAGACTATTTTGTGACCAAGCTGTGTGCAGCATATCTACATTGACTTCTTGTATATAGTATAACCATTATACACCCTGGTCTGCACGTCTGCCAAGAATCAGTAGTTTTCGACCTGTGGGCCTTACTTTCCTCCTTTTAAATGAATGGACAGAGCTTCTGTATATTTGTGTTGATTATCAAGGATTTAAGACAAAAGTTGGCACTGGTGTAGATTTCCAAGGGCTTTTTAAAGTCACTTAGCAACAGTTCTCAAGGCAAATTCATGTCATATAAGGTATAGATGAAGAAGCACAAAAGAGGGTGGTTAGACTCCAATAAATCTATCATGCATGCATCAGGTTTGCGTGACTATGCTGTCAAATACAACCTGGGTGAGTGTTTGAAAGAGTGAATGGACTTGGGAGGCTGAGAACAGTCCTTTTTTGCCTGGTCTTTCAGTAACTTCAGTGCAGGCACCGGTCCCCATTGGGAATTTCGAGAGTTTTTGTGATTGAATGCATGCTGTTACAATTTACATAAATAAGCCTGGTTATAAATAACCCAGCACTCTTTGAATAATTTTTTTTTCCGTCAGTAAGTACTGAAACTGATTAGCTGTGGACCACAAATAAATCTATCACACATGAAAAGATACTGGGCAACAAACATTTGGAAACTAGCTCTGGTAAAATTAAAAAGCTGGAAATGCACTGAAATCTGACTCTGAAGTCAGCATGCAGTCAAAGCCCCCCAGGTTCTGAAATAGTGATGCAACAGTGATATGATGTATTACTTTAGGCTACCGGTCCTGCCAAAACCTAGGTCATAGTTAATTCAAAACAAGTGCTTGGAAGTGTAGTGTTAAATACCTACTAGCACTGAGCATAAAGAAAAGCCCTTTAGGTGCATAAAACCTATATTGTCACAGTGAGTCAATGTACTATATAGTTGGTCGTATAGGGATTGATTTCAGGGATATAATGGCCGAAAAAGCTTGTATTTCAGATGTTCAAACTTAGTGTGTATCTCTGAAGATCTCTGAATTTTTCACTGCTTTTGATATTCAATGGCACAGATATAATAGTGGATTATTTCCAGTATTTTTCTGCAACCCCCTTGTTAAGTAAACCGAAAAGGCCACTCCCCTTACTTTTGCAAAGCTTTGAGTTTCATCACAGTCTGTGAATTAAAACGAAATCTCTATTGGCCTCCAATCACCTGAAACAATGAGAGCCAGTAAACACAAAAACCCACAAAAGACAAACTCCTTCCAGAAGTTCCAGAACAAGTTTCATCTTCCTCCCACTGTCCTTCATCTTCATAAAAATGTTCTTTGATCAGGGCAGTGTTAGTAAACTTTTATGAGGCATCCTGGGCCTATTAGTATGTTTGTTTTTTCATATGCACTGTTTGGAATATTTTCTCTGAACATACTGGCACTGCCAATTTCATGTGGTATTTGTCCTTTTAGTCTAGTTTGGTTGGGAGATCAAACTGGTCTTTCAAACCCCAAAAATTATATGTATATATACTGTCATTTTACCATGCCACATCATGAACAAAGAAGTAGGTTCTCTGATATTCAGTTCTTTAGAACTCAAAGGCTTTATGGTGAGTGTTCTTTACTATAAACTGAATGAAAATGTCTGCTGTGCACATGTTCTGTGCATCATCAGTCTTTTGTGAAAGAGGAATGCTGCATAGATCCTTGTTACCATTGATTTCTCTCCAGCCTGTCTAACAGAACTTAACTACTGACTCACATCAAAGCTAGTCAATTCATGAAAACCTAGCAGTGTGAAATTATGTTCAATCACTTAATTATTAAACACAAATAATCAATTGTGCCCTTTTTATTGCCTATATGTACTTGGGTGAACAGGATTTGAACAAAATGTTTTTTTTTTATTTTCTTTGAGGAAAAGTTCCTCAAACTGTTAGCAAAGAGCTCTTCAGTAACACAATGGTTCGATTTTGATGTCTTTCTAAGACCAAACTTTCTAGTCATTCTGAGGACATTAAACTCCCAAGTAGTGTGTACAGATATAGATATGAATGGGTTTGCATGAAGTTTTAATAAAAGCCTTGCAAACTACTTTAAAAGGGAAAGTAAAGCTGTTTATCTACTGCCACCGGTTCATGAAATCACTCATAGTAATCAAAATTCATAGCTTTCTTCTAATAATATCATTTTATAATACCAGAATAAGGTCACGTCAGTCATCTTGGTGCTTTTGAAGTATGTCAGTTGACTCTGGCTGTAGTACACCTGTGATTTTGACTAGAGCAGACACATGTGTCAGTTTTGACGTCTTAGACATGAAAAAATCTTCTCTAATGCTTAAAGAAGCCATGCTTGGAATACTGCTATTACTCTAATCATATAGTATGTGCCGTATTTTAAAATAAAAAAATCTCACATGGTGATTGTTAGAATTAATAGTGAAAGAAGGTTGTTTTTGCTTTTAAAAAAACCAAAATGCTGCATCTTGAAGTACAGTAGGCTGTTTCAAGTAAAGAATTCCTCTATAGAAGTCACAGTTTGAATTTGGTGTTCCAGTGACTGAAAACATTGATTTACATTTTCATCCTTCAGTTTAAAAGCAATAGTGCTATTTATATTAATTAGAAATGTCAGAGGCTTGATCATTTTTCGGTTTGTTTTTTTCTTCAGTGCACTTACTCAGTATGCATTAAACAGACTGTTAATTCCTGTCCTAGTCTAATAATTGTGGTGCTCTTCAGTCTGGCTAGTCTGAAATTCATTCTATTCAAGAGATTGCCATTATGTGATGAGACCAGGAACCACATGTCCCTCATTTTAATGCTTTAAAAACAGGAAAACAATCCACATTAACTAAAGTAATCACAACATGGTCCTGAGAAGCATGAGTTGTTTTAACACGCACTTAAACATGTTCTTTATTTTTTAAAAGCACTCACTTGTCACATCCTCCTTCAAATCGTGAGGGATTTTTTGTCTTCCTTTAAAGCTTCAGTAGGCAGGGTTTAAAGCTTCAGTACTTAGACGTAACTCAGCGTGGTATTTAGTTCTGCTAATGCTTGCATTGCAACTGCTAGATCCTTCCTTCCTCTGATCTCCTCATTAGTAAATTGTGGATGTTTTTCTTAAATGTTCTATAAGTGGTACAAGCTTCTCCTATATTCCTTCATTGGTTTTGCAGCTGAAGTCATAGACCAATTCCCAGCAATTGCTAGTCTTTTTAATCTAAGTTTTGTACGTGTTTAACATAGTTTAACTTAAACATTCCAGTTTTATTTGTTATTACATATCCAATTTATTGTCTTTGATGTTTTTAATGATTAACGTCCTTACTTGATTGCTTCAAAATAATGTGAAGTACAAAGCTTTGTTGGTTTACTAGAAGCAAATGACTCTGTTGGAATGATTTAGTCTATTAAAGTGCTCTCTGGACTTTTGGACTATGCATGTCACCAAAGAACCTACATCTTATAAAGTGATGTATGTAAGGCAATGCTTTATCATGTAAATTAATCCCTTCAGGGAAAACTCTTAATATAGTTCAACTCAGTAGTTGGGCTGTGAATTTTCATAAGGCAGCATGTTTTTTCTTTTTTTAAATATGACTAAATCTAAAGCTTCGGAATGAATCTACTTTAGCCTTTCTCATTCAAATTCAGTGCACTAAAATAATTCAGGCCTAAAAGCATCCCATAAAAGAGTTTGTTACAGGACATTTTTCACTAATTCAGCAAGAGACATAAATAAGGACAACTTGTAATTATGGCAAACTGCATTCACTGAGTGATTGCTACAACCACTCAGAAGACCATTCCAAAAACTACATTTTCAGTGGGATCAGTGGGGTTGAAGGACTCAGTACTATTTCACTTTCCACAAGGTGAAATAAATATTCCTGTGAAAGCTGACGCCACAGTCATGCTTTTTATTTCCAAATATTTTTATCTAGTGAACCCCAATCTTTCATTACATTTTTCACAGTGCTGAAATATTTCCCTAATATTCTTCTTTAAAGCTACGTTTCACTTTAATAGATGGTTGCTGTATCTTGTCATAACAGTCAGTTCCTGTGATATAGTACTTATACTGTTATTCAATAATAGCATGAAGGAAGAGCCCTCAGGTAGCAGGATTTCTCTTTTAAGAAAGTATTGCTTTATTATTACAACGAAGAGGGGGTTCTTTTTTCCTGATTTCTTTTTTTTTTCTTTTTTAGGAAACTGCTTTGTTCTCTCTCCATCTGTCTCTGGTTCCTTGCTATGCTCTGTTTGTTGCCCCTTGTTAGAAATATCTTTTCTAGCTCAGCCATTACTGTGCTGTGCTGTCCGTATTGTCTGTGGCCTGTCTGTCCATCTCAGGTACAGCTGGTGATCGTGACACCAATGATCCCAATCAGTTCCCATCTGCATTGAAAGTTGTGTATTATTGTTATGATATAATGTAACATAATAATATTATTATGTTGTAATCTTACGTTGTTATGTTACAGTGTATGTAAAGAATGTGTATATGCGTTGCATATGTATAATGTAGTGTTCAGTATAAAATGTTACACTGTACACAATTCACCTAAATGAAATCAATTAATGCATTATTTGAAGGTCTGCTTGAAAAAAGTTTTTGAAAATTATGTTTTGAAATAACAGGATAAAATAAATGCATTGACAGTAGTAATGATAGGTAAAAAGTAAGCAAAAGGTACTTCAGATCATAGCAAACATTGATCTTACAGTTTCATCACCTCACACAGAGATACTTTCCTCTCCCCCAAGTTCTTTGAGGGTTTTAGATATAATTACAATGTATAATTAAAACTCATCTGATTTAAAAGTTATGGCCCAGTATTCATACACAAAAACACACTGTTGTGGGGATTTGTAGGGAAACTGCAGTGCACAGATTTTCCTTTGATCAGCCGTGATGAAAACAGCATGTTGACTATTTATAAGTCGCTTTGTGTTGACTATGTTTCTCACATCCTTATAAAGTATATCTTTATTGGCATAAAGATAAAAGGATAAAAGGAGTAGAACACAGAGCAAAATAGATTCTATCACATTTTCACTGATCTGCATAGGCCAGAGCAGAAATTGCAGCTGGACTTAACTTTGTCTTGAAAGTGCTCTGCATTTAACATCGCTGAATGCACTGTAACCAGTTTCCTGAAGCTGACCATAAGAGTGTAGCCTTTTCATATATATTCTGTCTTGTTTCTGGAATTCTTAGTGCACCCCTGTTAATTTTTTAGTGTGTTAAGACTGACAGTTGTCTCACTCATTTACCAATTTGGGATACAGACTTCAAGGACACAGGGAAGGAATTGATTTCAGTCTTGAGCAAGATTTGAGCCAGGGTGGTCATGTCTCTTGTGTTTCCAAAACAACCCTTGACTAATGTTCCCTACTCCCTAAACGTCAACCACTACCACCCCCTCACTCTGCCTTTCTGTGTTTGGAAAGCATTTTCTTTAAAGTAGACATCATCAGTTAAGATGTTCCAGTCAAACAGGAAAGATCGATGATTGTGACTCAGGAAAATGGTCACATCTCATGATCCAGGCTAATCCATAAAGTGTGCAATAGCGGTACCCTTCAAAGTAAGGAGTATGATAGTTTCCAAAGTTCCCAAAGTTCAGGCACATGACCTATAGTTTGTCAGAAGGCTTGAGTAATGCAGTGTTTGTAAGGCAAAGGGCAATGTGAGTTGTGTACCCAGATCTCAGAGGTAAGGTCCTGGCACCTGTGTGTCTCTGTGCTGTGATTTCTTGCAAACTGATACCTTTCTTAAAGAAATGCCAGGAATATCTTTCAGTGAGAAATTATCCCAATAGAGGCACTTTAATATTTCTTTTAGAAAAAAAACAAGTTGTTACAAGCTGTTGTAAAAAGTGAACCATGAAACTGAATGGCTGAATTCCCAGGGTATCAAATTTACAAAATAAATACCCAAAAAGATATAGGAATGTAACAGTCTTTTGACAGCCTGAACAAGTGATCCAGCCACAGTCCTTTTATAGATCTACACCAGCTGTGTTTTCAGCTGTCATCACTGATAACCAAATGCAAATCTTTTTGCTCTGGAACATTCGAATCCCTAGAACATTGATGACATGTTATGAATAAGGATTGACTTAATCTTCAATGCAAAACACTTCTCCATTGTTCCTGCTATTTATTTTTACACCATGCCTGTAGTTGAGATAGTAATTGCAGGTTGTGTGATGTCATATGACAGGGCTGCGCAGAGGGGGAGCTTGTGGCTGTTCATCTTGTCATTTTTGATTGTTCAGGCATGCGTTCATATTAGCACTGACCACGAAGAGGCAGACACTATGCACATACAGTATGACATGGTATGTTTCAAGATTGTTTTTTATCTTACAAATATGGTAGCATAAGCTGCCATAAAAGTCCTGCCAATATGGTCTCTGTGGTTTCAACAGCTAATTGACCTTATGCAGAAGGTGATCCTCCAGGGGTTAGCTTTGTGGGTCTGGCAACAGAAGTCAGAAGGCTGGAATCCCTGTGCATGAGCCTGAGAAACTGAAGTGTGCTTGTCCTAATAAACCGTTCTTGGATGAAATGCCTTAATCTGTGCCTCAGCCATCCCTGTAGTTATATGACAAGAGGTACTTCTCAACCCACTGCACAACTCTGATGCACTACATCAGATCTACTGGAGCTACATTATTCAACTACTTCAGTGGGTAAAGAGGTCTTCAGCCCTACAAAGCCTATTTTCAGATAACAGCTATCCTGCAGATAAGTCAAACTACTGTATGTAACTGTTTGTGAATTTTGTCTTGAGTAGTACATGTCCAGCTTGTGAGTGACCTTCAGTTCTCATCCTCAATCTGCTGATCCCAAATCATGATGATACATTGTATACTTTCTGAGAATAAAAATCACGATTATAATAAAGACTGTTGAACTGATGGATTCATTTAGAAGTATTTCTAAGTGCATAGTGCGTCACACTGATGGGTTTTTCATGAGATTTCAAGGCAACTATAAACATATAAAATGAAATATATAATAGGAAAAATACTGAATCTTAAAATGCCATAGGATACATTTGTAAGATTGGTTTGAAAGGGTTGTTTTGACAGCTGTTAAAAGATTCTGGAAGGGAGTTTCAACCTGTACTTGTTATAATATAACATTTGATGGTAGATGTTGCATTGGATGTGGTTCTTTAGAAACCGGAGGAGGTTGTGAAGAAAACTATGCTGAGGCTACAAAAGCACTTGACTTTAGAAGATTACACAGTATGTCACTGGAAATTGTGCTCACAAGAAATTCAAAACGAAGTTACATTCTGTGAGACCTGACTTGCTGAATAATTGTTCAAGCCACATGTTCAGTACCTTTGCCAAGTCATATCACTAGCAATTTAACCAGCACTGTAATCCTGAGTTTAATCCATTCCTGGTACAGTATATGATCTTAAGAACTTCCATGTACAAAAAGAAGAGGAAGATAGAAATACGATTTTCACCTAATAACCTGAACCAGAAGATTGTCAAACCTAAAGCATGGTCATCCAACTGCTGTGACAAGGAGGATTATAATCGCGTCCACTACCATGTCAGAACCAATCTTATTAATTCCAATGGTTTGTAGCACTTACAGGTTTCTCCAGCACGATGGTCAAATACCTTCAGCTGAGAATATTTGTGCATGTGGGCTGGTCTCAGACTGGTGTAAGAGATTCATA
The DNA here is from genome assembly GCF_059453375.1 of Lepisosteus platostomus. NCBI lineage: Eukaryota > Metazoa > Chordata > Actinopteri > Semionotiformes > Lepisosteidae > Lepisosteus > Lepisosteus platostomus. The sequence goes on from NC_142625.1 coordinate 23,341,145, forward strand.
ACAGAAAGAGATTTTTTATTTCTTTTAATTATTTTATTATTTTGAAAGTGAGAAAAAATAATTGAACCAATTGTGCTGTAATTATTTTAGCACAAGACTGTTTCACCATCTTACACTCAGCTGGTACACTCGAATGTTGAGACAATAGTTTTAGAGCTTATTTTTTATTATTCGGTGAATGATATTGCCCACAGGTGGCAGTAAGCCATAAATTATGCCATTTGCTATGACAAGGAGCACATTGATTTTCAAAAACGGTGATATAGATTTACCTCTCTGGGCTTTGATTCTCCCTGTCACGTGAGGATCTCTTAGTACGAGCAACTAAGGAACACTTTGATAGTGAAGGAAGCAGACGCAGTCCTTCACAACTGGCACCTCTGGGGATAGTAAGTGCTAATTACTCCAAAGAATAAATGACAAGTATGTGAATGGCTCAGTTATTACTTGTGCCGTAGGCTGTCATTGCAAGACACTCTTGAAGGCAGTGATAAAACTAATCAGAAGACAGAAAGCATATAGCAGTCAGACTGCATTCATCAGCCAGGAATGATTTATACTCCCAGTAGGCCCTAACAGGAAGTTACTATTACATTTGAACTAAATGTTAAAGATGAATTATTAATTATCCACCCCTGCACTGATGAATGTGTCATTAGATGTACCTATATACAGGAATGCTTGAACCTGGATTCAGTCCCTCAAGCTTGTCTTCGGTCCCCAAGTGCCTTGAAAGAAGTAGAAACCCATTTATGTTTTCTGTTTTTAACACTTGTCTGTTTTAAATCCGTATTTAACTTCTAGGTTCAGTTATTAGGCTGATTCTTTGGAATCTTTCAACAAAGAGTGAGGTGCGATCATCAGATCAGTGAGGTACAAGCAACCTGACAGGCATAATATATCAGAGGGTAAGCTCCCACTCGCAACCCGTCTGATTTTCTTACAGGACTGTAATAAGGAAGCTAAGTATTGGTTCAGTAGGTTTGGAATTGCTGAGACACTTAACATATGCATGAAAGATACTTCAAGTTTCTATCACGTCCATAGTGGTGCAGAATGATTATTTAATGTCCTGACCACATTCATTCAACATTCATGCATGTCGCGAATAAGAAAGTCACAACTACAGGATGTTGACTTGCGCGTTGAATTTCTGACGGGGGGGGGGTCCAAACCGGCTCAGCTAGCAAAAGCGATTGACCCATGTTGACTGATGCCAGAGACTACAGGTGTTCAGCCCATGAAAAGGATGATATCTTGCCCCAGCAGAGCTGCCAGCACTTCCTCTGCGTTTTCCCACCCACCAAGAAGCACACAGCTCCTACAAATATAGTGTGGTGTCCGTCACCAGCAAGGAAGGAGAGCAAATACTCTTATAGCATGTTCTGTGTTTCGAGACATTTCACACTTCTTTGTAATTCTGAAATTTGTGTCTGAGAATGTGACTCTTCTAGGCCTTGCTTGCTTTCAATCTCTGATTGACTGACTGTGAGTTTTTTTTTGCCTACTTCTATCCCATGGTGGATAAATAATCTGGCAGTGAATTTGTGAAACCATAAGGATCATGACACAGCAGGGCTCTCACAGGGAGCCTCAGTTGGGCATGCAGTCCCATTTCCAGCTGACGTTTCTTCAGTCATAGTCAAGAGAATGCCCATGGATTTTATTAGCCAGCACGTGTGGTTGTGAGTATAGCCATCTGTGGATAGTAGAGTCATTAGACTTTACGAGTTGTGTGAGAGCTGAGGTGGCACTTACAGTATAAGCTGGGAATGGTTAAACAGTAGTTAGAGTCTAGAGTGTGCAATGTCCCTAGAAGTGGGCTCTGCAGTGGTCACCGAGACCGGCTGGCATGTGATTTTGTTAGAGATCTGTCTGCACTGCTGCCAGTGTGTCGATGTGCTCCTCATGCTTAGCAAAACAACTGCTGCCTTTCGGGTAATAGAGTCATCCTGAAGCTGGAAAAGTGTTAAAAAAATCTGTGTGCTCTTGAAGGCAGAATGAATCATTGTTTGCCCACGAAGCAGCATGTGAAGAACAAACTTACAGGAGCTCTCAAGAGCTGTTGAATAGGTGAAGTAGGTGAAGTTTTGTGCACAGTTCTTTTCAGGATCTTTTCCTCCCGTTTTGCATTGGCTCTATGCAGCTCTCGTTTTTGACAGTTATGTTGTGAGGTGCCTCGTATGAATTATTCTGTAACCCGAAATGGCTCAAAACCCTTTTGCTTAAGCAAAACCGACACTGATGCTCCACTGAATATCTAAAAAATCTTCCCTGCTCTGTACCAGCTCTTTAATTGTGCTCCTGGATAATGCGTGGTCACAACACAGCAGCATCATTCAATTCAAATCACAGAACAAAGGCTTCATCTGTTACTCAGTCATTACTCTGCTGCTGCCCGTGCGACTCAAACTTCTTTGTTGCTATAGCAACATTGTTTGACATGCCTGACGAACACTGCTGGTAGAAATTTTCATGAAGACCTCATTTTCCGAGAATTATACTGTTGCTATAGTTAATGTCAATCCATGAAAACTTTAAAGCTGGTTAACGTGACAGAGTTAAGTCATTCTTGCTGACTGCAGGATAGGGAGTTACGGGTGGCTTTAATTGCGTTGTGGGAAAGCATTCAATCAAGGCACAGGCATTAAAAGAATTTGGAAGATAAGTATAATTAGAGGCATGATGACATGGTAGTTTGAATTGCTGCCTCATGGATCCAGGATCTCAATTCCAGCCAAAGGCACCTGTCTGTGTGGAATATGTGTGTTCTGCCTTAGTTTGCATGAGCTTTTGTTAGCAGCTCCAGGTTCATCACACTTCCCAAAGACATACAGCTTATATTTAAACTGTCCCCTATGCACTCATCCCTGGCTCACATGAGGAAGGTATATATGCTCCCTACTTCGTTACTTGCCTGTGGTGCCTCTCTCCCCTCTGACCATTACTGATTGTGTAATTACACAGACAACACATTCTTCTTGAGAAGAGGGGCACTTCTTTACTCTCCGGGATGTGAGAATATGGACCAAGCTGCCCAGCCACATTGTTCACTGGCTTCCTTCAGGAAATGAATAATGGTCAAGTAGCAACTTAAGAAAATAGCTGAAAATGATCTTTATAGTATATTGAGGTATCTGCAGTTCTGAGCTATATTACGCCTACTTTGTACAGTTTATGAAGGAAGAGAAATGCGTCTACATTTTCATGTCTGTTGAGTTTATGGGGAAGGCTAATACAGTGGACGCCTTCTTTTCCAGGTATCTGCACTCCCTGTACCTCGGAGTCCTGAGCCGCTGGCGTGGCCAGCACGAGCAGCAGCACTTCTACTGGCGGATGATGTTCGAGAGCGCGGACATCAACATGCTGCGCCTGCTGGAGACATTCCTGAAGAGCGCCCCCCAGCTGGTCCTCCAGCTCAGCATCATGATTCAGGGCAACGAGATCCAGCCCTTGCAGGGTAAGAGCAGGGAGAGTTTCTTCATCCGTGCATTTAACACCCTTCTCGGGAGAGGGGCATCTCAGATAGTGAAAAGTGCAGGCAGAGCTCTCTGGCAGAGATATGATTGATTCGAACCAGTGTCACTATACACCATTCACAGACAACTACGAGGGTGGGATGAACATTAGTCTGCCCGGTCCTCCTGGCTGTTAGCCGACTTGTTGACAAATTGCAGACTTGCAGCTTCATCAAGATGAGCACTCACTTTGCTGTAAGGCACTGTGGAGCCTCCAGCATGTCAAAATGTGAAGCCTCTGACAGGTGGGTGTGTCTGCAGAGTCATGGGGATGGGCGATTAATAATGAAAAGACCCGACAGTTCCAAAAGGCTCAGCTCAAGCCATCCTTGAAGCAAGAAACGAGAAGCCGTGAAGTTAAAAATGTATACACGAAAGAACTTATATTATTGAAAGAAAGCAGTGGGAAAAAAATCGAATCTAATAGATACTCCAGAATATGTGAAGATAATAGTATTTAACATATGGTTCTGCATTGCTGTGCACTAGGGTAACTGTCGGCAACACCTTGTGCACCAGGCATAAGGTTGGTTAGCTTTTCTATCCATTTGATTATGGTTGACTGTAATTAGCTCTGCATTTGAGTTTATGTTATGTTTGATAAATGTTTCAAAATCCATTCTCCGCCCATTCAGAATCACAAACTTTTTTTCAGTTGGACTCTCTGCTATGTGGGCCAGCTGGCCTCCTTGTCATGTGTAAACTTATGTTCTTACATTCTTGTTCTTAAATCACCATAAGGTGGATTGTGCAAGTTTTCACTGGTCTGTGTTGTCTATTGACTGTTCTCAAGCTCGCTGGTGTAGCGGAGCTAGTTCGGCGTGGTGATGTCATGGCCCTCCCTGTGCATAGCAGGGACCTCAGCCACCTGGGCTTGGGGAGGTCTCCTTTAGCTCACTCGGCTGGTTCCCTGTTGCATTACGCTGGACACCTGGGTTTGCGCCCAGGTGTTGCGGGACGAATCGGCACGGGCCCGCGCAGAACCGCGTCGGTCACACTGGCACTGTGAGTTAGCAATTGTCCATCCTGGCCACCTCAAGCAGAGGACTAGTTGTGTGCTGCTTTCATGCTTCTGTGGGGAATCCCAGTTTTAGCCATGTAATTGCATAGCCCAGTTTCAAACCAGCAAACTCTGAACTACAAGGCCCATAATATCCCTTGGGATCCACACAATAAAATTGACTGGTTCAACTGCTTGAGAGCCCTCACTAAATCTGGGCTTTTCAAAGTAACAACTACTGTTGGTTTGCTTGTTTTGAGACCTGCTTATACCAATGTCAATCTAATGCCGAAACCTTTTCCAGTGCTCAGTAAAGGTACCTTACATTTCTTCTAAAACAGCTGCTTAATACACAATCCTTCATCCTACTTTCTATATAGAGTGGAGGGAGTTTTCTTAGTACGTTGGCAATAACTACAATGCAGTTGGTTTGTTTTTTAATCATTCAGATTATCCTTCCACTCATTCTTTTTAGTGACTGATTTATTCCTAGAGGGTCACTGCTGGTACAAAGTGCGAGGCCAGACATGATAAATTTTAACAATCTAAATATAGTCCCTAAAATATTCAGCACTATGTTTGTATTTTGCATTTGTGCACTGAAGCATCTTTTGAACACCTTCAAAGAATAACTGCCCAAGATTTAAATTGCTGAAATTAGGTTGTTCAGTACTGGTATTTTTAATTTCTAAGGATAATATTAGTGCAGGGACTATCCTAAGGTCTTAATGGACCATTATTTGACAACAGAAGCATTATTTGCTAGATGGATTGAGCCAAGTAAATAGCAATTTTCCTGCTAACAGTAAATTAACGGCTCTATAATTACAATGCAAAGTAACTTTAATTATTATAGAGCTGCAATAGATATATCTACAAAGAAATAATGGGGAAGGCAAGTAATAGGTCTCTATTATTGGAAAATACTAGGATGGTAAGACAGCATAATTTTGCATTTTTAACTGTGTTGTCCTTTCATCTGAAACCTCTCTCTTATACATTTCATCCTGTCCATGCAATGTGTGACTCTGCATTTAAGTTTCTGGCTACAGTTTTCAGATTTAAAAAAAGAGTCATCAATTAATTCATGTTATTCACTGCCAAAGGTGTTTCCAGTTGTTAACCAATGTTGCTCACTTCTATAGTAGGAATAGAAATGGAACAAGGGCAGTAACCACTTTTCTTCCAAAATAAAAATAAGTCATAAATCAGACACTTGAAGCTAAAATAATGTTGTTAAACCAAACATTTGCTGTGTTGAATAAATGCAACAAGACTTGGTGCAGATTTGCTTTGCAAACCAAAAGAAAGGAAATTTGGCTAAAAATGTCCCTCCTTTGCTTTATGTGTAAGCAGAATAATAAATCAGGTATTGACATGGCTGTGTTCCTTTTTCCTCCATGCGTACTCTGATTGCACAAAAATATTTATCATTGTTCATCACTGAGAGAAAAGCAATGCTAGGGCAATGTAAGAAAAGACCAACTCTGCAATACAGCATCATCCTATAGGAAAAGATGAATTTCATTCAGAATCGTGTTTTAACTTAAATCTAAAAATGAAAGATATTGATTAGCATTAATAAGCACACTGAATTTGTGCATTTAGACACCGTTTAAAAACATGTTAAATGTTCCTCAATAGTGGAAGAGGAAAGACAGGGTTGGTTTGGTGGATACAAAGCTTGAGTAAGGCCATTTTAAAAACCAAAATGTTTAAACTGCTCCCTGTCCAGGAGCCATCTGACCACCTACAGCCCAGTTAATACTCTCATCTATAAACAGTGTGCTCTAATCCATTTCATGCAAAGGCAATTGTCTCTAAGATCCAGACAATTCAACAATAATCAATGCTGACAGGTAATGTATACCGTACTGTATAAAATGCCCTATTTCCATATTTTGCATACAGCATGAGTAATTGGGAAGGATACATCTATCAACCGAAACAGAGCTGGATTGCAGATATAGAGCTTTCAGACAGGTTCACCCGACAGTGTTTACTTTACTTAATTCCTTCATCTTCAGAGAATGGTATCATTTTAGAGAGGATGGTTTGCAAAACATACCTTTTGAGATTTTCAAAACTGGCTAAACACTGCAGTTTAGTGGTTGCCAATGGCACTTTATACAACAAGTTGCAATACTCCTCAAATGTGTTAACAAAGCTTGTTTTATCCAAGAACACTCCACACTTTTTAACCCTAGTATGGAAGAGAGAGCCTGTTGCAGTGTGTAGAGCTGTTGCACACATGGGCCTGGAGTGGAGGAGTTTGGCTCACAGCTGGTGTTCCAGCAGTAGGATCTACTGACCATCTGTAAGCTGGACATGGGAGTTTTACTAGTAATGGGCATTTTAACACCGAAAAAAAAACAGTCAGAGACAAATGCTTTCTGCTCTGAGATTCCTTGGCAAAAGCCAAGAAGAGGGTGAAGAATAAAAAGAATTGCAAAGACGTAATGGTATATGTATATTTTCCCGGAAGCCAGCTTATCTCCCAGCATAACTTACATACAGTACAAACTCCATGCAAATAACACTGAACCCAGGGCTGCATCACTGTGAGGCAGCAATGCTGACGATTGTGCCCATGTATTTTTATTGCTTGTCTTTTTTTTTGCGCTTTACAATTTAATTATGTGCCTAGATACTTTATAAGTCTAAATTCATTGCATGTCACTTATAATCAGGTCTGCCATCCATCATAGCATATATGTATTATCTTCTGCATTTAAGTCATTGTTGACTTCAACAGAAGTAACATCAGTCTAGGCACATGCAAGCTGACAGTTCAGCTAAGGTGGAACATTGCTTCCTCTCATGTCTTAAGCCTGTGCCATTGAACGAAAAAATCCTTTCAATGTTACTCCTTCTTGAGAGTCATGGAAGCTTTATGTTATGATCTATAATGTAAGCTAAGAACCCATTAACCTTAACAGTATTTTAGGGATCTACATTGAATCGACAAATGCTTTGACAGGGTGTTCTTTTCTGTGTCATTTTATTTTTTGTGTTGTTTAGCAATTACCGCCTTTTTTAGGCTGAATGGTGTATATCCGCTTTTTTCTGCAATCCGCTCACCCCCAGCTGTAATTGTAAACAAAACTGAACCCATCAGGAAGGTCTGACAGAAACCTTTGTATGCCATGAAAGCACATTTCATCTCTATAATGAGTTCATGAAATATTACTCCCCTTCTCTGCTCAGAATCTGAAATGGTCTCCTAAACTAAAAAAAAAAATGCACAGTCAGTCTTCATTAGGGTAGACACTGATGCCTGTAACCCTGATGCCCATTTCTAAGCAGAGATGCATGGTTTGAAAGTTGTGGCTCTGCGTACAAAATGTATTCCACCTTTATTGATGGCAAACCTCGGCTTTAAAAGCAAAGAATATTGAAACTCTCAACAAGAAATCGCCACACTTAGAAGCTCTGGTAATTAACATTTTTAGCAATGTTCTGAAAGCAACAGACTAATTCTTAGGGTATTAATTATGTAACAGGTCCCAGGCAGGGATACCATGTAACAGGTTCCGAATATTAAATAAAGGGAAATAAGGCTCAGAAGGGGGCTTCAAAGTCAATTCCATTTATTTCTGAAAAGAAGTGCCACACTGCCCACTCTCTCTACCCTCTCCAGTGTTCAGACAGCTCCCTCTACCTATCCCTTTGAGCTGTGCAGTTTGTATGTTGTGAAACGCTAGTCTTGGGTTCGACCAACCTTTCCCCTTTCAGAACAGACATGCAATGTCTAAAATGGTCTTTGTGCACATCTCCGTTTGTTTTCTCATATCTAACCTCCATTTCTCCTGAAGGGAAAAGATGTCAGTTCTGTTTCAGTAGCTGTGCAGTTGTCTTGCTAACCCAAACCACATCACCACTAAGCTATGGGATACCAGCTTAAAAGAATGCACTTAAAACCGAAACTTTTGGATTATTCAGCTTCAAACTACCTCTAGTATTAAGCGTCTCAGCATCTGAATACTTTGAGAAGCATTTTTTAGCTTTAACCCCTCTGTGCTGCAGGACCAAGAGACTCACGAGGTGGGATGAGTCAAGGAGCTGCTGTAAGGGTGATCTTGGGATGCAGGAAGGGGTGCAATGAATTCTGGGAGAAACAAATTTAGATCAAGTTTGTGAAAAAGCTAAAAAACTGTTAGATAAAACCCAGAGTCCATTTACAGTACAGCTTTCAGATACCTAAAGACCTGTTTAAGAGACATTGTTCAATGGCTCATCTCATAGAGGAATGTTTCTCTCCCAGTTTTCTTTGATTTAGGCCCCTGCAAATATCTGCGGGTTGTCACATTACACGTATCCGCAGGTTCGATTTGCCCGGTAATTTTCTGCAGACACTGCCATTCCCAGGGCTTGTCTTGATTGACGTACTGACCATTGCCACAAGCACCTTCCTTAAGGGACAAGACTGCAGCCTCGACAGTCTTGTCTAGACTGCAGCCTAGGGTTAGTACTGCTAACTCAGTACTTTCCAGCTTTTAGGCTAAATTTCCCTCAAGACTATCAAACTATAGAGCTCATAGACTTCTCTTTGAAGTCATGGTCTTCTGCAAGGGGTGAAAATTGCTCAGACTGGGTTAAAAATAAAATCAATATTATTATTAAACACTCACCAGTAAACAGGAACCGCCAAGCAACTACATACAAAAAAATGGCACAAAGTAGTGGGCTAAAGTGAGTGTTACTGGAGGTCAGAACATTCACTTCTAGAATAAACTGTACCACCTCAACATGCTAGTTAAATTCTGTGGTAAGTAAGGGCTGAATGTCTGATTTTTTAAATTTGATTTCTGTACTCATATTTTGCAATGCATTAGAAGACTCGTGTACAGCTTACTTCGATCTAAATGGGTCAGTGTTGGACCTTAGGAGTTGCTGAAAGAACAGAGACTCCTTAAGATGTATTTTTCTCTTTATTTTTTATTCTAGTTTCCTATTCACATCTGAAAGTGCTGACAACTAAATTCTTGTCTCATCCATCCAGACTTTTTTCACTCCATTCCAGGAACATTATCCCTTTTGAAATTAAAAAAATACGCTGGATTGTTTTTGTACATCCTCCCAGTGCTTCATTCATGAAAAAGTCAATATGTATGGACGTTACACCTCCACTTTTTTCTAGGCATAAGCAGACTGCATGGCATGCCAAATTTCTCCTTTTACTGTAAGAGATTTTTTAAAAATCACCCTTCTCTTCCCTCTTCAAACTCCCACTTCTATCCACCAGTTAAATTCTGAGTTTGAACATTAAATGCAGGTAAGAAAGTAATTGTGCTGCAGATTAAACCTAGTGGGTGATTGCATTTCCTGTATTTTTTTATGCTAGTGTGATCTGTTCCCTCTGATGTTAGATTCAATTAAGATTGTCATGCGTACTGTCCCCGTGGCTTGAACACACTTCGGTCGAAACTGTAGCCAAAGAGTTTGAAGTATTGACTAATGCTTTCAGCCAGGCAGCTAATTAAGATGTTCCTTAATCTGGCTTTCCTCCAAATGGATGGGAGAAAGGAACTGGATAAAATATTTATGATGACTTTAAATTCAGTAAAACACTCAGCAGTTTGACCAGTCAAATTTAGAAAGAAGAGTTTTTTGCCTCGCTCTTTTTTGCTAGGGATACCAAGCTCAATCAGATTTGGATCAGAAATTACTGCAGAGTAATTTAACAGCTTTGGAAAACAAAAAAGGCTTCTCACAGACAATGTTGGCAAACACTAAATGCTTAGTAACAATGTGTGATTTCACGGCATTAATCTTGAAAGTGTCACTGTTTACCAATGTTAAGTCCCTATTCACTCAACTAGTTAAAAGAATTGGCTTCACTTGAAAGTTATGTCCTAAGCCCTGTCATTAGCTATGATGTCCTCAGCATGTCATGCAACAGTGATCTCTACAGCTTGCCATGCAGTGTTGCCTGTCTGAGGTACATCACTCCTGCAATCAGAGCTATCTCTGATGTGACTTGTAGAGTGGAGCAAGGCAGTGACAACAGTTTACATCTAGCATTTCAGTCTGGTTTAAGTCTGTGGCATTCACAAATAACTTATTTAGCTTTTGTCTATGTGCAGTTAGTGCACTTTGATCAATGTTTGATCCGACTGAAAATATTTTCTATTGAATTTTTAATATTAATAGTCCTGAAACAAATGCATTCAACTCAACAAGAAACATGCAGTATTATAGATCTTAATATATCAATGTTCCTAATTTTTTTTTTTAATTTAATAAATCAAATGTACTACAAATTCCTTGAAGAAGGGTACTAAATAACTGTGTTATTCATTTTAAATTATTACTAACGCTAATAACAGAAGGAGACAGGAGTATTAGCAGTGAAAATAATCATTGTTGTAACAGTATAGGTTGATTGTGTTTCAGTAGTGCTTTTCATCCCAAAAATACTTTAAATGTAGAACCTGGTTCATCCACTACCAGTGTGCTGGCAGCCCCACTGCACAGTATATCAAGTAGGGAGGTGAGAAATGTCTTCTCCAATTAAATTAAGATGAAACTTTTAGGGACGCTAGGTTGCATACTGTAACTTTCATCCAACCATTTATTTAAAGAAGCCAAAGTACCAAATTCTATGACATGGCTGGGTGGCTTGTTCCCACAAACCTTTGTGCAAAGAAAGGCATCCTGTTTTCCGTCTTAAATGCATTCCGTCACCCTTTCCTTTTATGTCCTCTTATTTGTGTTTGAAAACAATCAGCTGAGTTGACTTTGTCAGTGCCTTTGAGGATTTTGAATACTTGTATTAGGACCCCTCATAATCCTCTCTCTCTTCAAGATTAAATTTCTTGAGCTCATTTCAAAAATGAATTTCCTTCAGCCTGTCAGTGTAGGACATCTTAAACCACAGAATGTGTCTGGTTGATCTTCCCTAGACTGCTTGCAGAGCAGGAGAATCTTTTCCATAACACAATGTCCAAAATTGCACACAATATTCTAAATGACAGCTCACTTGCCCCTACTAAAATTTTGCATAGCATCCCTTGATTTACATTCTACACTTTCAAATATGCATCCTAACATTTTTTGTCTATTTAAGTGCTTCCTCAATTTGCCTAGAAGATGTAAAAATGTGTCAGCATCATTTACACCAACAAGTTGTGGAAGTCCAAAACAGAATTTATCCAGGACATGGGGGTTTACGCCCCTATTCTTACAAATAGTACCATTGGGTCTTAGTATACTTAGTGAGCTCCTCGCTTTAACCTTAACAGAGAAATAGTGCCACTAGTTCCAGTATCACTGTGCTGTTGCTATTTTATCAGATCCGCATGTTGGCTTTTTCATGTTGAACATTTTTATGAAGTTCTGCTGACTTACATATCGCATCATGCTGCAGGGGTATTGGGTAGCCGTCAACACAAGGGATCCAGATACAGTATGATCACATCAGGCAGATGGGAAACAATCTTGGGTGACCTCTGCTGGACTGAAATGCTTGTGCACTCAGGTGGACTCAATTGTCTACTCTGCTTCTTCTTTACTACTGGGCCGTTATCTAGAAACCATGGAGGAACCAAACCTAAAACACCACCTGCTCTTCTGTTGCAATGCCTGCACCAGCTGTAAATTTGACCTCAAGACATCTGCTTTCAGCTCTCTCCAGCCCTCTCATCATGAGCCGCAAATGTAAAACTAGTGAGATCTGTCTGTTTGCTGTGCAGAAAGAACAGTCATGAGCTTAAAACTTCAGATGTCCATAAATGGTCTCTTACAGTGTGGGTTATGCTAATTGTGCATTGTCTTTGTGTAGTCAATATTCCTGCACGCTATATACATTATAAAATATTGCATGCAGAATATACTGTATTTTGACATATAAATGCATGCATTATAAATTAAATTTTTTAATGTTTCAGATAATTCAAGGTTTGAGCAGAAATAAACAAAAATGGTTAAAGTTCATCATGCCATCATCTGAAGTTGGGAAAACACAATATACAGTATTTCCATCGCATTTACTTCAGGCATAATGACACTAAAGAGTACCAATAAAAAAACACTGTAGATTTTAAAAGGATAATATTTTTGTGTGAAAGGGACAGATGTTAAGCCTCAAAAGCTCTTGAATATTTAACTATTATGGAGCCTAGCAGTCACTGTAGCTCACCATGGGGTTGTCTCAAGCACAGTGTGAACCTAGCCCTGATAACTGTGTCCAATAAAATATGTTGGTAATGGACAGTTTTCTTGATATTAATGTCCCTCCAAACAAAGAAGAACAACAGAGATCACATTATGTAAAAGAGAAATAGTCTAGTTTTCCTATTAAATGTTTACTATTTTGCAGTATTTTTCTGTAGGAAAAAATAAAATGATGATTAAATGTTTCTCCAAATCCACAGCAGGATGTGTCTGAAATACAAATACTTTTTAGAATTGTAATGAAAAGTCATTTGTAATGAAAAGTTTTTAATTCTGCTAAATACTGCAAGTAAGCTCATCCTGCTGAAGGGAATAATATCAGTATCTGTGCCAAAAAGTCTTTTTAAATCAGGAATATTGCATATGCTGTTAACATTAACCTTTTGTATTAAAAATGTAGTGTGTGCTGCTTACACCTTAAAACACAGACTGATGTTTTGACCCAGGACTAAGGAATCACAGGAATCACATGTATTTGCTGACAATAACTAGTAAACAAAACGATTTTTCGATCCAATGGATCATTTCGAGCTGAAGTGCATTTAAGCTACCTAGATGATAGTCGTATGAATGTGAAAAGGCAGTTCCAGGGGAGTTCACACTTTTTCTTCTTCCCCCGATGTAGGCCTGTCAGCCTCGGCCTCTCTGGTCTCGCTGGCATGGATGATTGCCTCCTACCAGAAGGTCCTCCGCGATTCCCGTGAGGACAAGATGGCCATGTCCTATAAGGCCGTCATCATTCAGATGCTGTGGCACCTCTTCACCATCGGGGCCCGAACCATCGCTTTCGCTCTCTTTGCCTCTGTGTTCCAGCTCTACTTTGGCATCTTCATCGTCACCCACTGGTGCATCATGACCTTCTGGATTATCCAGGGTGAGACAGACTTCTGCATGTCCAAATGGGAGGAGATCATCTACAACATGGTGGTGGGCATCATCTACATCTTCTGCTGGTTCAATGTGAAGGAAGGGCGGAGCCGCTACCGTATGTTAATCTACTACTTCATCACCCTCTCTGAAAACGCTGCCTTGACGGTGCTCTGGTATCTCTACCGGGGTCCGCAGACCACAGACTTCTGCGCCTTAATCATAGTTTGTGTGGTGGTCTGCAGCTTCGCTCTTGGAATGTTCTTCATGTTCATCTACTACTGCCTCCTGCACCCGAATGGACCGATATTTGGGTCGCAGTGGGGCTGCGTGGAAGAGGAAGGGCCAGAACCTTGTGCAGCACCCCCTGATGTTGTCACAAGCCCCCCCAGGCCCCTGCAGAGGACTATGGGTGTGGACAGGGAACTGGTACCAGGAGACAGAGAAAGCTGTCTGCCCGTTTTCCAAGTGAGGCCTTGTGTGCCTCCTACTCCAGTTCCTCGCACCCCCCGGACAGAAGGGCCAGTCATTAGGATAGACTTGCCCAGAAAGCGGTACCCAGCCTGGGATGCCCATTTCATTGACAGGAGGCTCCGCAAGACTATCCTCGCGCTGGAATCCACTTCTCCTGTTACGCCCCGATTGCAGTACAGAAGTATCAGTGCGCCCAAGGAAGTGATGGAGTACGAGACCACAGTGTAACCAGTCTTCACTGAGGTCTAAGACCTGATGAGAGGCACCCCATCCTTTACAAGGAAGGATAACCCGGAAGTTAATACGCAGACGAGGGTCAGGGGCTGTTGACCTCACAGGCTTAACGCCAGCGTACCGTATCAAAGGCACATTGGGCACATTTGCAGACAACAATAAGGCCAGAGAGTGTGCAAAAGCAATCTGAAGAAACTGCTGCAGAAGAGGGTGCCAGTCAGATTTGTATACTGTATGTTTTTCTTTACTGGCTGTAGCAGAAAAAGAATTCTTTTGCAGTTCAGCAGCGTTTGACATGAAGCCCGCGCGTCTTTGTTGAGTTGACTTGGTAGCACTGCATTATTAATATGCAAAGGGTTGTAGGTTGGTTTGCTTCGGTATGGTAATGGTTTGCAGACTTGTCTTTTTTTTTCTCAGTGGCCATGTCTTGTAACTTATTTTTTATAACCAAGTTTATATGTCTGCCTTACTTTCGGGTTATTGTAGAGTTTGTGACTGATACAATCCAATTGTTTGTTAACTAAAAGTTTACAGTTTGGGCCAAACCATTGTAATGTCAGTTAATGAAAAAAGCATATTATAAATGGTATATCCTTATTCAAAAACAAAAAGCTGTGATCAAAGTGTAGATGGCTAAAATACAGTAGCAAAATGGCTGAGGATAACAGCCTTAAAAACAATGACTAGCTTGTGAAAATCTTTTTTATTTGTGATTATTTAAAGTGAATTGATAGATTGTCTGGAACTGCTTTTATGACATTTTCTGCTATAATAAATGTCGACCCTACATATAATCTTCCCTTAGCTCCCGTTATCAACACTAATGAAAAGACAATAAGAGCATGGGAAGACGTTTGTCTCACAGCAGTAGGTGCTAGAAATGAGTGGAAAGTCTGCAATGTTTTTGTATCACTTAATCTTTCAAATTTGAAATGCATAAAAATGGGATGTTGCTCTATTTAAAAGTAGAATCTTTTACACACAGTCTTGTCAATCAATCCTGTCTGTAGCATCAGCTGAAGCAAACCGAGACCAAACAAAGAAGGGGAAGACATCGTATTTTGCTTTCTTTTTTGACTCGCAAGATTTCGGTTCCTCTGTCTTTACCGTATGAGAAACCAGCTTAGAATTATTTGCCCCGACTTCTCAACATATTGCGAAAGGGTCATACTGTATTTGTCGCTGGTGAGGCAATGGGGAATGCCACTATGCGGCAGGTCCACAATGGTGAATCCAACTCCCATGCAGGAAGAGGCCAGTAGCTTTATGGAACAAGACAGGGGAGAGGGGGAAGGGGAGTCCTCAGTATCAATGAGTTAACATTGGTGCTAACTGTGAGTCTGGTTAAAGCACCACTTAAGCCAACAGTACAGTCAAGCCTTACTCTGTCAATTGCTGGTCATGGCCAGACTGTTGCTATTCACTGCAAAAAAATATATGTACAGTAAATCTAAATAATTACAATGAAACAAAGACATAAATAATAATCATGGTGTTGATGATGAAAGTTCTAATATTATTAATAATGATGGAATAATACTGATAACTGGTACATTTTTTAAAGAACTGATCATGTATGAGACAGCATCCCACAGTGTGAGTTGAGTGTTGGTTCACTACAGGCCTGGTTGGATCTGGATTGATAACTGTTCTGTTGAACACTGTGTGCTGCTGAATGAAAGACATCTCATTATAGGATTCACAATTGTTTCATTTAGCCTGAGCAGTATTAACCAACCTGAAGGAGAAAAACCCTGTTTTGATTATTTAAAAAAGAAAACCCGTTTCCATAAATATATATTGGTTACACTGGTGCTGAACATGTGAAAGTCTCTACTAACATACAGGACAACTAATAAATGGACTATAATTGTTGGTCCACTATGGATTGGTTCTAAGATGGTTTAGTGTAATTATAATCAGACTCCCTTGAAAAGCATGAACCCATTACTCGAAGAGCATAATTTCCAACCATGATTAAGGGTTGGTGAGCATACTTTTCTACAATTTTCCCAGAATGTTTTGCAAATGTGCCTCACAACCTGACAGCACAGAAATTCCAGGTCAGATGGCAAAGTGGTCAATCTTTCTGGGTGCTAATACAACCTGGTGCTGATGCAGAGAAAGATGCCCAACTGCGTCAAAGCCTGCAGAGCTGCAGTGTGCCCTGTAGGCTCACAGACCAAACTGGGAACCATTATATTCTCTTGGGTTTCATCCAAACCAGATGTATACTAATTAATCAAGCTACATTTTAAAAGAAATGACTTTCACACACATTTGTGTCTGAATTTGTGTAAGATGTCTGATCTTATTTCATAACTTGACAGTAAGACTGGAACAACTAAAAATTAACCAAAAAGAGGGAAATAATCATTTTAGATCTTTTCTTTTTTTGAGGGGTGAGAGAGGGAGCTGCATCGTGTAGTGTCTTTCCATGCCAAATATATTTTTTAAGTCTGTATATTAATGACAGGCCAAAATGAGACTTCTGTAAAAAAATACCTATTGCAAACCATTTTTTTACATCATCATGAAATTATATTTAAGTCTCTAGAGATGTATTTACAGTACATGGCAAGGAATGGCTAAAGTGGTTTATAATATCTAGTCTGTTTCTGTTGGCAACCAAGGTGTCAGTCTGAAATTACGGCATTATGTAAATTGCAGCCGAACAGTGGTTAATGACTAGAGTCACAACAAATATCACTTTTGATTTATCACATTTAAATGAAAACTTTTTTCTTTCCTTTAAGTGTGACCTTATTCTTAATGTTCCTTAAGGAATCACTAAGTTTACTAAAATGTGGTCTGGCAGAGATGTGCTATGATTATCATCATAACATGGCCATTACATCTCTGGCCTTTCCAGTTCATTCTATAGCAGAATGCTCCTGCAACTAGCATTGCCATTATTTAATTCATAAATTAGCAGGATAGCTATAACTTTTAAGGTGCTGGTTTTCTAAAAAACTATTTTCTCAAGCTGGATGTGTTGAAGAGGGCTGAAAAGGGTGTAAGTTGAATGTTCCTGATCCAAGCTGACTTTGTGGAAAAAACACTATTCAGTCCTTCAGATCCCATTATGTCAATTCATAGTTCTGAACCAGTAAAGGCATTGTAATGGTAACCATAAAAACATGTTGAATATTTCTTTTCACCTTGCTATGACTTCTCACCAGGCAAAATGAATAACTCTTAGAATAATGGGATTGCATTCAGCTGAAGTTTTTGTCCAATAATGCTCTACATGATTGGCTATTAATAACATTCTGAATTTAGCCAGTATGTACTTACAGGCAAGTTTTGGTTTCCCACACACTACACAGCTCTCCACTGTTGAATGCTGTCAGGTGATTGCATTTGTTAAATGACATGTATGATGCCATTTGTTTCTGGTAGAAATGTCTTACAATTTCTAGAGCCATTTATTTGTTTGTTTGTTTGTTTGTTTGTTTGTTTGTTTGTTTGTTTGTTTGTTTGTTTGCCTGTTGTTGTCTTGGCGTTTCATTCTTTGACATGTCTTTGTTCACAGATTTGTTTGAAACTGCTCTGCCTGAATGTGTTTTGAAATGCTTTCTACTGAACATGCAGGGGTAAAATACTTTGTTAAATACAAGCGAATGGACAAAGCACATTTCTGCCTCTAATTTTCAGCAGTTGAATTCGTACTTTTTGCTTTCCTTTCTTTCAGGCTTTGCAAAAAAAAATGTAATCTTGTCCTGGTCTCACAAATTGGAAGTTTGCCACACAAAATAGTGAACATTTCGCAAGAGTTCCTCAAGGATAAAGGATATAAGTTCAGGAAAAACGATTTTCCCAAGATAGCGTGGCTGTTGATCGCATGCAGAATGGGTCCCACTGTCTGAGTGAAACATTTATGAGGAATTGTGTCTTGTTGCGTCACACACAAGGCCAGACCTCTAAAGAAAACAATAGTGAGCTAAGATTCAAACTAAAAAACAAAGATATTGCATTTTACTTCAGAAAAGCTACCCAAAGCTATGAAAGAGTTCTGTAGATGTTTGTATTTGTCCTGATTAAATATCCTGTACTTTCAATGCATTTAAATAGCAAATTTGTATAAACGATTGTCAGTGCCTGAGAGGTATTCTCTCTTGAAACATGCTTTAAACAAGCAATCGAAAATATTCTAATGTTACAGGTTCTGGTTGCCTAGGTAATACAGGCATAGCTCCCCTCTCAAAGGCAAGCTTTGGGTAAGGACTGTGTTTTGTTCAGAAACTTGTGTATTATAATTTACCAACTCGGTGTTCCGATTATCGAGTGATATGAGAAGGGAGTGGATGTGTTACAATCACAGCTACGTAATGAAACTGACCCATCTCTCACTGCTATTGCCACGTACAAGTTGTGCCAATTTCTTAATACTGTGGGAGGTGGGACAACCTGAGCTACTGTCATCTACGAACAACAGCTGGTGGAAAAGCTGGGTGTGTTTCAAATGTTGGTCCAGAATACATAAGGACAATTTGTGAAGATGCATGCATGCAAATTAAAGTGTATATCCTTTCCTGTTTTTTTTTTCTTTTGCAACTGTAAAGCCTAGCAGTCTGTTTGTTTTCTACTGCTGAACTATAAGGTGCTTATGCGTAACCATGGGTGAGCTAACGGGTTTTGTGTGGAAAGGTTAACACCTCTCTTTCCAAATGTCAGTCGAAGGAACGAGACGTTCGTTCCACAGAGAATAGAACACTGGCCGGTCTCTTGCTTACTCGCGTAGCATTGTGATTTTAACCAAACATCCTGCTTGCGCATGGGGAAGCTCAGGCTTCACTTGTCAGAAAAATCACACCCACTTCGAGAACAAGACGCAAAAACTATTGTGTGGAAATGCATGATGAAATCAGTTTAAAGAACCTCAACAGGTTTATTCGGAAACGTGAAGGTCAAAAGATGGAGATGAAGCACAAAGGTGTTTAATTTTTTCAAATCAAAAATGTTGTCAGTTCATCTTTAATGCCCATAATCTGTGTTATTACGTCTGTGATCACTTCTAAGGTATTTGTTCTTACCATGAAAAAGACTATATAAAATAATAATAATATAATTATCCTTCATATTACACATATGCAATAAATATCTTGATGATTGATAGTTCTAATACTCAACTTACAGAGTTCAAGCAATTCTTCACCCATAGCCTAACTGAATCCTTTAGGCATGAGAAACAAACACTACCAGACATATAGGTTTTAAAGGTTAAATTACATTAAAAATGTCCCCTTTTTGATACAGTGTTAATAAAGAACATAATGTATGCCTCCAATACCAGTGCTTTATTTAGAATTACTTTTTCACTACAAAACTCATCCAGTGTCCTTAAATTGTATTTTTAACTTCAGCCTAATTGATTTTTTTTCTGCATAATCTTTCAATAAAAATGAATCGTAATCAATTGACATTACATGGATAGACACAGCTGTGAATCCAAGTTTTAGTGTGTTCAGGTTTCAGTATTATTCAGAATAGCTTTAATTCAGTTTGTGGCAAAGAAACAAGTGTTCAGTAAAACGACCAGTGCATTTATGTAGGAAATAACATTTTTGAGTGCAGCGCTAAATGAGCTAAAAAGGAAGCTGAAACATTTTAAATATAGCCGTTAGCAAACAGGTTTTCTCATTGTCCAGTGCTTTGAAGAAAGGGCTCTGATAAGAACACTTGTCTTCTATTTTCGGGTCTATTTTCAATTACGTTCTGTGGAGCAGGGTCGGATTAATGCCCTTGTAGGCCCTGTAGGCACTTCTCTTTCTTAGGCCATTTGGTAGAGGTATGTTTATAAGTGTATCAATTTCTATTGGTAAATGGGTGGTCAAAATGACATTGAATATTTTTTGGATAGCTTATCCTTGCTATATACATATTTATTCCAGAAAAAAACTTTTTGTTAAAGGTTTTATCATACAAGTAAAAAACAAGGTCATTTCTTTCATGGGCTCTTTAGTTTTCACAGGGCCTAGGCACAGTAGGCACAGTAAGCAGAGCATAATACAGCCTTGTTGTTGGGGTGGAGTGAAGGTGGTAGGTAGGATTCTATATTTCACAGTGGGCATGTTTAAAACAAGCAGGGAGCTGCGTCAGCATGCGTAGGCTGCTAAGGAACATGTAAAGGTTTATTCCATGCTGAAAAGAAGAGAAGAGACACAATATTTCAACTGTGGACTTAGATATGGAAGATCTGATGAAGACTTCACACCCGAAGCTTTGTGTCTCTTCTCCTTTCTTTTTGGCATGGAATAAACCTTGACGTGTTTAAAACAAGGTAACGAGCGGTTCAGAAAACCTATCTGCACGAAAAGTGAGCTGAGGGGAGCAGTGGGAAAGCCTCTAGTGGTGGCACAGATGTAATCCTCTCCTGTGACCTTGTCCTCATTGCTTGAGCTTCCACCACTCCCCTCTCAAGGTTATGAGAAAAGCCATTAAAGAGCGCCCTCTTCTGGACACAGAAACACAGTCTCGGATCATTTTTAAAGAGGATGAACTCCAGTCTTCAGTGTCCTGCAAGTTCAAAAAACAACTATCCAATAAAGTTAATAAGAGGCATCTTAACCTCTTAATCAGTTCAGTTACATAATTTAGATCAAACTGAGAGCTCAAATAGAGCAAATATCAGTAGAAACTGGGTTATTGGGGAAGGACCTAGGACACCTAAGTATTATATAAATAATCAATAATGTCACTCTCGTTCTTGTGGCACATAAATTGTGTTATAAAATTTTTATACCTTTGTGTTTTCAGAAGGAAAAAGGCAATAATTTATGAAGTAGAATATAATTATAATATAAAAGATATGCCTTTTTTTCTACATACAGTTAGAGTCATATCATTGCAAATTATTTTCCTCTCTCAGAACACAAGAACTTCAGAAGCTCCTAGTTATTAATGGCTTTTATTACCTGTCACTGTACAAGTACGTTTTTACAGCCAATCTGTAGCAATAGATTCAACTGTTATAAGACTTCCAACCCCAAAACTCCGAGAAATTTCACAGGATACCATGCCTGTAATTTACACTAAAGCTGGTGAGACGGACATTTCTAAAGCAAGCGTCAAAGTAAATCTCCCTCTGTGAAATTTTGGAAAGCCATTACCTGACATTGCCAAGGTTCACACTCTCTTTCCCCCGCAAATAATATCAAACAAAATAATTTGTCATTCTGCCATTATAACAGGTTTACTTTTTTGTGTTTTTCTTGCTGAAGCCCACTGGCAAAACATACAACCTATTCTTTAAATGATTATCTGTAAAGCTTTCAAAAATAACAAACTGTAAGGTCAGGTTTTTAAAATGGGATGCCTGCAGTGCTGACAGGAGCTGAAAAATAAGAAATTTGCAAATTAAAGTCACATACTTTACAAGCGTACTGTAGTCAAGACTCACTGTGAACTTGCCTCAACTTTTGCGAAATGTACAGTTGTGCTTATGATCAATCAGCAGGCATTCTTAATAAGTCAAAAGATTTAGTTGTGACAACCTGCTTAGGCCTTTGACTTTAACATTTGGTCAAGGCAACTTAAAATGCAATTCTTTGTTCTCAAATTCTCAAATTCCAGTGATAAAAACATTTCAAAATGTGTTTATTCTGTATCTCCATTCTCACTTTTAAATAACATCCAACATAGTATGCTTTCATGATGCCTTGAAAATATTTTTTTGTATCTTGCAGCATGAAAAGCAACAGAGAAATGTTTCATTGCCGTAAAAAAATGTTTAGCAAACCCATGGTTATTACAGATGTGTGGTCTCTCATTTGATGCTCTGACTTCTCTATTGTATCTGGCAAAATGAAAAGGTGTATGTTGGCACATTGTCATTTTCATATATTCTTCCTAACACTGTTTGTAAAAATATGGTTGATTGTAAATGTGCCATGTGGATATATTGATTTATTTATATGAATTTGAATTTGTTTTTTATGTAATTTTTTATCTACCTCAGCTGTTATTTTTTGTATAGCTTTTTAACCTTGTCTTTCTATTTATTTCCTAGTAAACAAAAAAAGAAAAAAGCAGATTAGTGCTGTTGTATAGCCAGCAATTCAAACATTTCTGTGTTATTTTCTACATTGTGTCGTGCTAGAATTCTTTAAAATGAAACAAATACATTGTTTTAAAATCCATCATCATTACTGATCTCTTTCTCTGGATTAAACAAAGAAAATTGGCGAAGGATTATCGATCTATAAACTCACCTCTAGAACCAGATGATAGATATCCAATAAGAAGGAATGTAGTTTAAAAAACTACAACACCATCAATATCTTAGGGATTGCAGACACAGTATTGACACCCCCTTTCTAACCACACTGCATCCACCAGAAATCTTTTGCTAGAGTTTACAAGGCTGAACTAGCACATAATATTCAAAACAATATAATTGACAAACAACTATAGTTGTATAAACTAGGTTATTATTCTAAATGAATATCTGAATAACATTGCAAATGAAGGATTTTCAACTGCACCTGTAAACTAAAACAGATTAAAAAAAACCTGTAGTTTCGACTACATAGTGGACATACTGTAAAAAGTTTACATACATTTTCATATTTCTTGTTGCTCTTTCTGACCAAGGCAGTAGTTAAATGACAACGTCAACCTGCCAGGCAAAGGTTATAGTCCCAGCAGCTGAATGCAACTTTCCAATAATAATAAATAATTAGCAATAAGAATTTGTATAAAGGTTTTCATCCCAAAGGATCACAAAGAGTATTCCAAAAAAATAGGGAAGCACACTTCACCCCTCACTGGAATGTAGCACCTACCTGAGTGACTCATGGCAGCAGTTCTATACCCACAGCCTCACTCTACAGCAGGTCTGGTGGAGAAGTGAGAAATAGCTTTACCCAATTAAGTAAACAGCAAAATTTAGGGAGGTCAAATTATTCAAACCCAGAGGGCAATTTAGCCAGAACACCAGGGTTAATGCCCCTTCTCTTACAAAGTAGCTCCATGTGGTCAGAATCTCATCTAAGAGACAGTACCTCATACAGTGTTGCATGTAACAATAGTGAGGCACTGGATTTGGAACTTTTGCTCCAAAGGTAAGAATACCACCTACCAGGTCACGAACACCACTGACAGCAGTAACCTCGTATTTCTCTGAGGTCTCCTCATCCCAGTGCTGATCTGGCCAGGCCCAGCTTTGCACACTGTATCTTCTGTTACCTGACAAGATCAGACTCCAAGGTGGCTCACGCTGCTGTCACTAGACGGATGTAAGAAACCTGCAGTAAACCAATAGCCTCCATCAAATGAAAAAATTGCATGTTGCATTCAGCACAAGACTCAATGAGTTAATGAGTGAGGGACTGCACCTATTTTGTCATCTGTGGGTAGGCTGAGGTTCTGCTTTAATCAAAGCCTTTAAAGGAAATCAAAACCTGTTTTATTTCAAATAACTTCCATCTGATTACTGAAGTCCCTGATGGCATCCCTTACACAGGGATTAAACACCACAGGTTCGGATCAGTGATTTGCAAGCAGGAGAATCAAATACGCTCAAAGTTTAAGAAGGCAAAAATACGCAAACGGGAACCTTGTGACGTCCCATTAACTTGGACAGACAATTATTTTCTGCTTGTCTTTACAATGTTTTTTCCAATAAACAGTCTCATTACAGTAAATATTCCACGTGCCTGATTGCTTCCTAACAAAATCTTAGCATTGTAGAGGTGTTGTTTTTGAGTCTTTTAAAGTTTTACACTTGGCCCAAGAATGACGGCTAGAAAGCATTTCGCCCACCATCTAGTGGTCACAGGAGGTACTGTGTTATTAAATACAAACAGCAAAAGATGGTTTAAACATTCATCTTTGCAACCGGACTTTTGAAGGAGTTTACATTTCATAGGATATGCGGTAAAGTGATATCAGTTATAAAATCTTGAACTGAATTCTAATTTTTAAAAACAACATTTTTTACTCATATCACCCTTCACATACAGTAAGGTGTCAAATGAAGAAGTATCAGGATAACAACAAAACTCTGGTCTTTTCCCTTGCACTACATGTCACTCTTGGACTTGTTGGCTTTGTCCTGTTTGGCTACACAGGTTTTCAAACTCAGAAAAAAAAAACATAGCCGACAACCACCAGACAAAGTTAAGAAACAGAAAACGTTTCTTAACTTTTGGGATTTTACAACACACTGTGTGAGAAAAAGGTTCTTTTTTACCTGTACTAAAAACTTGACAAAAAAAAGCTTTTGCCACAGACTATGCTCTTTTTTCACGTTCTTCATGCACAATTATTTAGATAGTTCCGCCCAAATAATTTGTTTCCATTAAGACGACGCTATTTTGCCCCCAAAAAGACGAATTACTGCCACTGGATGAGATGTGCACAGACTGCAATAGTTTTCACCCTGGTTTTCACCTCATTAGAATCTCAGGCTTTTGTGAAAAACGGTTTGCTTTGTGTGCGGCAGATTTGCAGCCTAGAGAATGGAAGCTGAACCCAAGTTTATATCAGGACTTCTGGTGGAGTTTCCTCTCGCACAGGAAAGCTGAGCTTCCTCTATGGCAAGCAGACCTCCCAATGGGTACACACCACAGCAAATCCCGAACGAGAGAGGCAGCTGCACCACTTTAATAAAAGTGGGGAGAAGGAATGGAATATGAGCACAAAAAAGCAAAAAAGGTAAGTCTGCCTCTCTTCTGTAGAGGTGTAGACTTTTGTTACAGTAGAACATCTGGCATACCTTAGCGCTTTAGCGAGACTTGGGAGCTGTAAATAAGCTCATCTTCAGTTTCCTGTGAAGTGATTATGGTGAGATTTAAGCATTGTTGTTGTTTTTGTAGCTTAGATCAGAGCTAAACAGGGCAGTTTTGGGAAGTTTTCGTTCATTTTTCCAGTATTGGGCCGTAGGTTGACTTTTTTCCTCATCAAGTACTGTAGATCCATTTAGGGCAACTTGGGCTTGTGGAACAGTGAATTCAGTTGTTTGTATCAGTCAGTCCATTCTGAGATTTCCTTCAAAAATGTCTCTTGTCTGTGTATTGTCATGTTATATCAACAAGAAATTCCACAACGGTCTTGTGTACTTCTATATTGAGGGCAGGGGTGGATGTCACAAAGCAGATTTTTCAATAAAATTTTATTTTTTAATCAGTTGATCAAAAGCAGTCTTCTAAAGGAACAAAATACACATTGCAAAAAAATATTGTTTAATGTTTTGGTTTTATGTTTTTTATTTTATTTTTATTTTTTCCCATCCTGTATTTTTGTATTTTTTCTACCAAGCTTTCTGTTAATCAAAAACCGTTTCACAGTTTCAAAACACAATTCTGATAATAGCTTAATATAAAAGTTTGGTGTTCAAACAAAAATAAATCAATGAAAATAATAGGCAAACATTGGTCTACAGAGAGGAAAATATATTATTACTTTTCAGTTAAAAAAATTAAATTTTGGAAACCAAGTCTTATGAATCTAGAATCTTTTTCGTTTGTCCCCAAGCTGAGAAGGTAACAGACATTTAAAGTCCAAAATTTATATTTTGTAATAACTAAGTGATCTGATTCATTAATGTATTTTCTAAAGTCAGAATCTTAAATGTTGCCCAGAGCACTGTACATGGGTCATTTTGATGTGATTAATATAATTTGAAAGTGCAATTACTCTTCCTTCACTAATTGAAGTTAGTTTCACTCCTGCATCCTCTGTGAATAATATGCAAAAAGTATATCTTTAAAAAATGAATTCATTATAAAGAAAAATTCCCAAAAACTCATTATATTTATCATGTGGCAATAATCTGCCTGATGCAAGTTTGTGAACCTGATCAGTACAGATTTATTCCATTTAGTGGGCAACATTATGTCCATGCTATAACACCATTTATTTCTATTGTGTCTAAATACACAAAACAAATTCATCTTAAAACCAGCTGTTTCATTTTTAATAACTGATGAGATTTTTTAGCCAGGGTGCTGCATTTATCATCTTTGTTATTCCCCTGCTCTATTTGACTGGTATTATTGCACTGAAAGAGCATAACTAAGTATTATTAACGTACTCAGATGGCAGTAGATTCAGGGAAGATCATTGACGCCCCTACTCGACTCTTTAAGATGAACAGCTCCAAGAATATTGTCTTTATTTGTAGCCCACTGCTGGTTGGTGAACAAATACAGGTGAAGTGTTAAATAGAAATAAAGTTAGAGAATTGTTCAATATCTGAGATTACATCCTTCCAGCACCAGACTGGCATACTGTGTAGTTATCCAAGTGCTCGAAGCATGTCCATTTCCAAACAAACCCAATAATTCCTGATTCTTGAATCAATCAGTCCGCATTGAGATAGTGCATATTAGGAGCAAGAAATGAAACAAAGAGAGACAAAGAGTACATACTCTCTTCCTGTAATCCGATATGCAGATCAATATTCCTCCTGTTCCTGGCTGGGGGTGGGAGTAACTGTATCTTGCTTCCCAGGGATTTGTCTCTCCAATCAAACGACTGGTTTTCCCAAAGACTCCACGAAAGCAGGCGGACAGGAGCAGCCTGTACAGAAGGCCCCTGCATTCTGTCCCTCTCTATCCTCCTGATTTCCTCATCCATCCTGAGCGGCTCCTTCATGACTATGTAGAGAAGGAAGTTAAGGTACATTTCTTTGGCTGAACCTTGGACTGTGCAGTGAGAGACTGGTTTCCCTGAATCCTCTCCTTTTAAGGTCTTATCTTTATTGCCAGGAAAGATGGATAGCCTTTAGCCTAAGCCCTCAACACAGGGGATTCTAGATTGTAGACTGCCTGCAAAATGTTCAATGCTTGTTTACACACTTGGAGTTCATAGTTCAAGCCTTTTTTCGCTAATGTTTTCAATACTGTATTTGATCTTTCTTTCAGGTATAACTTCTAAGAAAAATCTTTGGAAATCTTGTGTTTTGATCATTTAAATGCCTCTTTTCTCTTTAGTTTCTAGGTCACTTGACCTGGGTGTCATGTTCTTTGAACCCCTCTAGCAGAGATGAGCTTCTGCAGCTTCTTGACACAGCCAGGGTATGTGTGGAGAGATCAGGAAATCAACCATTGGCCTTATGTAATGTCAGATGGCTTTTAAACTCTCTGGATATTTCCAGGAAGTGAAATGGGAGAGCAGTGACAGGATGGCACAGTGCATTGCAGTGCTGGGGCCATGGGATCAGTTCCTGGGGTGCTGTCTGCACGGAGTTAGAATGTTCTCCCCTAGTTCACCTGTGGTTTCCTCCCATAATCCAAAACTATACTGGTAGGTTAATTGGCTTCTGGTGTGAAAAGCATCCCATTTAGGATGTATCCTGTGGCCCTGAGTTGGATGAAGCAGTTTAAATAATGGATGAATGGATATGGGAGATTGCCATGGCGGTTAGTGTCACTCTGTACAACCTCCCATTTCTGAGCTTGATTCTGGCCTCAGGCATCCCTCTGTGTGAGGTTCTGCTCCTGTTCATGTTCTGTTCCTGTTGCATGTTTCCTGCCACTGTCCTCACCAGGACAGGCAGCATTTTAGTGGATGGGATGTATTTCCATAATGCATCGGTATTAAGCAACTCCAGCAATTTCAGACAGATATATGGCAAGAATGACATATAAGATAAGAGATTGGTTTTACATCTATTGCTAGATTTGCTAGGATTTCTGGCATTAGTACAAATATGTTATTCCTACATTACAACCTTATTTCACGCTCCATGCGCTGTCACTACATGTCTGATTAATAGGGCAAAGATAGTCTATCTTTAATATTCACTTCAGATCACTAAACCAATCCCAAATACTAAAAAAAAAAAGTATTTAGTCATCCCATTTATTAGGGATTTGTGCTTAAAATCATCAGGAGTAACATCATGCAATGAACTTGTTAGCTATTTTTATGTATCCCGTGTAAATCTTTCTCAAGTTATTCCATGGAAGAAGCAGGACAAAGTGTTGTGGCATATGCGAAAATGATGGCATCAGCACAATAAACCATAAATAGATCTACTGTATTAAAAGAGGATATAGACCATGTGGGAGCAAAGCAAATGCTTGATGCAAGCAATACAGAGATATCTCAAGAAATTCCATCCATCTATTGTGTTTGAATCAACCATGAGGGCTTTTCTCCAAGCCCTGGCCAGCCCCAAAGGTCCACATTACTGTGAGCTCAATTTGAATTGGGGATTCTGCAAGCGGATGGGGATTAGTTGGGCAGGACTCTCTTGGTTCCTGATGAAACAGCAATCACTGTTAATTCTCAGTCTCATTCAAGCTTGCAGGTACCTTGGCGAGGGATTAAACTTGTCCTTCTGTTGGTTGCTGTGCAGATTAGAATGTATTAAAAAATGAAAGGTCCAATTGGTGGGGAGATTGGAAGAGCCTGCCTATGTCCCTGTTAGCAGAGACATAAAGAACAGACCTGTCAATTTCAGATCGGGTGGGTATAAATAGATAAAAAATTGACCATCTTAAATGTATTTAGCCACAGAGTAGGAACAAAAGGTAAATTGATCACAAAAGTGACAGTTCCAAAACCACTGCCTGGGATTCTGACTGCGGTGATGGGATTGCAGAAGCTGAAGGAGCTGCCCCTGAAGACGACCCCTGAGCAAGACAGCATCCTCAGTCTGTCGGCCCGCTGCCTGCTGCTCACCTGGAGAGACAACGAGGAGCTCATCCTGCGCATCCCCACGCACGAGATCGCAGCCGCCTCTTACCTGCGTGATGACTCGCTGCACCTCCTAGTGCTGAAAACAGGTTCTGCAGACGCAATTTACATGTGACACCTATTTTCCAGGCTAGGTGTTTGCAAACAAATATGGTACTAGAATTGAAAAAGGAATGTATCCCATTTTTACTTGTTAATATATGATAAAAACCTTTAGGAAGTTAAAATTTAAAAAGGCAGTAAAACACAATGCATTCATGCATTACATATTAAGTTTTAAAAGAACAAATACACAAATTAGTAGATACTTTCCTTCTTCAGTCTTTCATGAGAAATACCTGTGAATGTTATTCCATTATACTTGACTTTACATTATCTGAAGCAAGCAGGTTTAATATAGCTTATGTTATTGCATCCTGATCTTTACATAACATGAAACTGCAGCTTCCACAGCTCATTGCCTACAATCTACAGGGCTTGGTGTGGACCCTGTGCCAGCAGGGGGCAGTCTGGAGAGGAGGCACCCTAGTGGCAGCCTGGAGAGGAAACAGGGCATCGAGGGCAGGAGGCAGACTGTCAGCAACATGGACCGGCGTCCTGCGGGGGGCACTATGGAACGCAGACACACGATCTGCAGCGTGGACTGGAAGATGTCTGGCAGGCATGAGCAGAAACTGGCCGGGAGCAGCTCGGAGGTGAAAGCCCCAGGGGGGAGCCTGGAGCGGAAGCAGGCTGGGGGCAGCTGGGAGAGAAGGCAAACCCGGAAGGCAGGAGGCAGCTGGGACAGAAGACCAATAAGCGGGAGCTGGGAAAGACGGAACACAGCCAGTGTGGGGGGCAGCTGGGAAAGGAGACACGCAGGCAAGCCTGGGGGAAGCTGGGAAAGGAAGCATACTTGTGGAGGTAGCTGGGAACGCAGGCAGGCTTACAGTGGGAGCTGGGAGCGGGGCAAGTCCTATGGCAGCTGGGAGAGAAGGAATGCTGGCATTAACCCTCTGGACCCTCTGAAGCCAACTCCATGCCCAGATGCGTACTGTAACTTGGTGATCTTGGCAGTGGAAAACAGGGTGAGTTTTCAGTTAAATGAGATAATAATAATGATACTAGTACTAATACTCGTAATAATTCCCCACACTTATATAGCGCTCTCCTGGACACTCCTGTCAAAGCATTTTACAGGTAATGGGGAATCCCACTACCACCACCAATGTGTAGCCCCCACGTGGAAGATGCGGCAGCAGCCAAAGTGTGTCAGTTCGCTCACCACACACCAGCTATCACTAGGAGAGAGAACTGAGTGATAAAGCCCATTCACAGTTGGAGATTATTAGGAGGATATGATTGGTAAAGGATAGAGGGGAAAGGCTAGAGTTTTACATCTCATCTGAGGGATGGCGCCTTTTTACAGTATAGTGTCCCCGTCACTATTCTGAGGCATTAGGACCCACACAGACTGCAGGATGAGCACCCTCTTCTGGCTCCACTAATATCTCTTCCAGCAGCAACCTTAGCTTTCTCAGGAGGTCTCCCATCCAGGTACTGGTCAGACTCACACCTACTGAGCTTCAGTGGGTTGTCAGTTGTGAATTGCAGGCTGACATGTATCACTTATGTGATATGTAGAACAAAGCTGTGGATAATTTATGACATGGATCTCTGTTTAAGGTAGAGTACAGTGTTTTCCTTATCATTGTAGTTGATGATCAATGTCTTTTATTTTCTGGGTGAACCTCTCAGGATGCTGCGGAGGAATACTGTGCACTTATTTGCCAGGTTTTCCAGATAATCTATGGTGATCAGACAATTGAGTGTGTGGATCGGGCAGGATACCACTATACCTCCACTCCAGACAGTTACTGGCTGCAGAGAAGTAAGTTTCCACTTTGGTGTGAGTCTGGCAACACTGACATGTGTTGTATTTGCACTGTATAGTGAATGAAAGATGGATATTACAAGGATGCATATTCACACCTAAGGAAGGCTCAGCAGCTGAACTGTTGTTTCTTCTTTGTATTTCTTACTGTGGAATTTACCTTTACTTGTTTCTGTGCAGCCTGAACTGATGCAGCTCCCCACTCAAAACTATTACAAGGCTGCCATTTGGTACTCAGATAATGTATCCTGGATGACATGCAAGTGGCCTATTTCTGAATTTGTAGTGTATAAAAGGGCTTTGCAGTTTTTTTATTCACTCCTGGTTGATTTACTCCACTGGATTGCATGCTCTAAAGCAGCGCTTTCCAAATCATTTTCAGCCTGAAGCACACTTTGTGCATCCCAGGTTTTGACACACCAATGATAGACAACTATTGAGCACTTAAATTGCAAGAAATAACATTTATTTTAAACTTAAACATTGACTACAATTTTAATAAGAATTATTTGACTTCCCAGCTAGCACAGTAGCACAGTTGTTAGCACTGGTGCCTCACAGTGCCAGGGCTCTAGATTCAATTCCTGGGAATTGCATCTGCATGGAGTTTGTATACAGTATTCTCCCTGTGTTTGCTTACAGTAGGTTTCCTCCATTTGCTCCTGTGTTCCCCTACACATATAATCTATTCTGATTCCACAGCACACCTGAGACCTATCCAAGGTTCACAGTGAGTCTATGGCCACAGGTTTAGAAAGCACAGCCTCACACAATGAGTATTAATTTGTTTTGGTTCCACCATAATGGAATCTGTGTTGGTGAAAGAGCCAGTATCCATGTATGAAAAAGTTTCAGAAAGAAGCAGAAATAGTATTGCCCCTCTTTATAATATACAGATTCTTTCTATTGTTTTCCCAGGTGACAGCTGCCTCACAGATATGACTTACGGTTATGAGGCGGATTTCAGCTGCTGCAGCTCCTTGTGAGTTTCATGTTAAATCAAATGGAAATGTTGGCTACAGACACAGCACTGGGTTGCAAATGTCACATTTATTTTATTTTGCTGTGTGTCTTTCCTCCTTTGATACAGCTCACTCGGGGAAATAATTGAATTGTGTTTTGGAAGATGTGTGATGCCTGAAAAACAGTTTAATCACAGTGTCCTGTGGTGCCAAGCATGGGCGTATAAATTTCAGTTTGTCTGAAAGTTATAGATCCCTCCTGGCTTGTACAGCATTATTCTGCACTCCTTTTCCAAGTGTGGCGATCTCAGTGAAGAACCGGAATAACACTTAAATGCTCCCACTAGAATTTAAACCTCATTTCAGATTTGTTCTTTGTTTTACTTAAAAACTTTCTTTCATCATAAAGCAGGCCATAGCAGCAGTAATGGTTCTAAGAAAAAAAAACTATTTTGACCTACTGCCATTCAGTGGTTGGAAATCAGATTTATAAAATCATCTTATACTGTTTTTTTCTGTATTGAAATCTGAGGTCACAGGTGTAATTCACAGGTGTAAGACACCTTGGGCATGAAGCATATTGTTATACTTACTGTAAATGGAGACGTTAAGGAAAGGGAGAAAAATCAGGAAATGACCGAATGGATTAGCCAATAAGTAAAATAAGTTATCAAAACCTCTACAAATATAGACATGTGAATTCTTTGTTCTCTGGCACAGCTTTGGTGAAATATTTATTAACAGTGACAGACACACACAATACACTACACACAACCTAAAAATACAAACACAAGATACCGTATTCACAAGTTAAAAGACATGTTGTTTCAGAGACCGACATCGAGACCACCCAGAAAACCCCAGGCTGCTACCAAGTACTGGACTCTTAAATAATGTCTACAGAGGCCAAACAAGATAAACTGCCTTTTTAACTAAATAGAATACAGCCTACAATTAAATCTCTCTCTCTAACTCTGATGCCACAAAATAAATGGTAGCCTCTCTCCCTGTTCTAAAATGCCTCACTAACCAGGAACGGCAGTTTTAAACCAGATCAAGGGAGGGATTCTTCACTCAGGAACTTCAAGTTCCCTAAAAGCTACAGAATTGTAAGCTCTCTTACAAGATTCAAATACTTGGCTACAATTGGGTTTTTTCCAGATCATGAAGGAGGGACTCTCGCCTGGCACCAGCTTCAAGTTCTGTCTCTTGTTGTCTCCTCTGTCTCATGTGGTCTGACCTTCCTTTTCTGTTTTCTCTCCCCTTCCTCTGTCTTGGCCTGACCTTATACAGTCTCTTTCTGGACTGTTGATTGACACTTAATCATTTACCCAGAATTGAATTAACTAAGGTAAACCCGAAGATTCTTTTGATCAGCGTTTCTCACACCCAGCACAAGAAGTAAACATCCCTCGGTTTGAAGCGCTAGGAAGTGGAAATATTGACACTAGTTAGGTATAACCCATTGAGTCTAGATTCTTAGAGAGACCTGCGGTTGTTATCTACCTCAGCCTGTAACAATATTGTGTTCAAATCTGCAAGAAGCAGGATTTTTACATCTGTCTCCCTCTTTCCTACAGTAATGGCTCTCAGGAGACCTTTGACCCCTACTACAGTGAGAACTACAGTGAGGGCTCTTCTTTCCGGGAGTCGCACCACAGCCTGGCTTCCCTGCACAGTGAGAGTGAGCAAAGCAGCGTAGAGGTGCAGCTGCTTCAGGAGTACATGATAACTGTAAGAAAGAAACGCGTGCCGGCTGGGAGGGAAAGGTCCCCTTCATTGCTCCTGGGCCTGAGCACCAGGATTAGTTTCCTGCGACTGTACCTGCACAATGCGTCCAGGTGTTCAATTTACCATCGGGGTGAACGCCGCCCATCTCATGCATTTGCTATGGGCTGGGCGCTTGTTTGAACCAATAAAACGTTTGATGCATAAACCATCAAAGAGAATGTGCATTTCAACTTAGGGGCATGTGGGTTAAATACCCAGAGAGTTGCTTTATAAAATAATCCCAGAGCGTTTAAGGGATTAGAGAAATAAATCTGACATTGTATGCCCTCACTTTTCTATTGCAACACTGGCTGCTCTAGTAATTAAGAAGGAGCTCTGCATGGCCAATTAATAACACGTTCTCGTTATTATACTTCTTAAGCTGAGGAGTAAGCTTAGCCCTCCGGAGATCCAGCAGTTTGCCCTCCTGCTGCGCGAGTACAGAATGGGAGCCCACATCGAGGAGTTCTGCTCAGACCTACTCCAACTGTACGGAGACAAAAGGAAGTTCCTTCTTTTAGGTAAGAGGATTACATGGTTAATTCTACTGCCAATTTCGCCGGGCATGGCTTATGGCTCTGACATTATCAGCCGGGGGAAAAAACCCAAACGGCCTGATTTACATTACTCAGCCCATAGCAAGAAAACAATTTCCATGTTCTTACAGGAAAATCAAAACTTTTCAATGTAAACATCTGTGGGGGGGGGAAACTTTCATTCTGCTCTATCCATAGAATGCTGATCTTAAAAAGATTCTAAGATCAGGACAATGGCTGTATCATCACCTTTTGTGTGTGCTTTGTCCTTCAAACCCTGATTTAGGAATGAGGCCATTCATCCCAGACAAAGATGTGGGCGTGTTCGAGAGCTTCCTCGAAAGCATTGGGATACGAGAAGGCGGGATTCTGACGGACAGCTTCGGGCGCATCAAGCGAAGCATGAGCAACACGTCCGCATCCGCCGTGCGCAGCTACGACAGCTGGTCTCTGCGGTCGGGCTCCGAGGACTTCAACAGAATGATCACGGACATCACGCATGACATCGAGGCCTTGGGCTTTGAGGAGGACGGGGACATTGAAGAAGAGGACAATTACTTGTGAACTCAGGCTTGTAAAAGCATTAAAGATGCAAATACGTCTTTATGCATTTGTTACACATTTCAGGTTAGGAAAGGAGATACCATACATATATCAATCAAATAATCGATCATCCTATTAATTTGAACCCATGGTGTGCCTTTTAACTTACAGTATGTTGTCACTATAAAAAAAAACATAATTTACTTACACATACAAGAATGAAATTATACACTTTTTCAGCAAATTTGTATAACAATATAGTAAAACAATGCATTTATATTTTTAGAATAGGTTTAAACTGCCGCATGGAGTTTACATTTCCTTAGTGAATTGATACTACAGTATTGCTGAGGTTTAAAATTTGGACAGGTCACACTTTGCAATTTAATTTCCTTAAGCCTGTAACTGCTTATTGGCCTGGATTGGGATTTTTATTTTGTGTTTTTCATTTAATCATTCTGAAAATCTCACAATCAATTGAACGAATTATATGCATCTACTATATGCATCTACGGTGCAAGTTGTATTCTCTGTGGACAAAGAAAAAGAAGCATAACGCACTTTTCTCTTTATCAAAAATCAATTTAAAAAAACACTTAAAAAAACATCCAGCAAAAATGAGTTCCGTCCCAAATAGTTTTAAACATCACGAGTTGCCTGTCCCATTAATGTGAACCCATGGTGTGCCCTTTTACTGACAGTATGTTGTTACTCAGATCACTTCTGAAAATATCAACAATACTTGAGTTTTTGCTGCAAGCTGTGCACAATGTCCAGTAATTTCGGGCTTATGTAGGTGGCAGTCTGTATGCCACTCACAGTAGCTAGAAAGACTGTGTGCCTGCACTAAGGTGGAAAAGTTATTTTTTTTATTTTTTATCTTTTATAGGTCTAATTATATTTTGTTATTGCTTTTTTCAAAGAATATGTTTTAATATATATCAGCAATTGTATAGATCTGAATGGGTTTATCTGTCAATAATTAAAATGGAGCAGCAACACAAAATTAGGAAACAAGATAAAATTGCTGAAATGTTGAAAATGGCAGCATGGTCATGTGAATCTGTAATGTAATCTGAAAGAGTTATAGAAAGTGTAATATATACGGACATATGCATTAATCTCCTCCAACTCATAAAACACTCCACCTCAATAACTATCCTGTTTTACTAATTTAATAAATGCAATAAATGGTATAAAAATTATCAGAATATTTGTATTAAACCACTTTTCCAGTAGATGGCTACCTAGCCATAATTTGCTGCGATTGATTGATACTCAATAATAATTATTGCCATATAAGTTATTGTTGATGTAGCCAGAATGCTGACTTCATAGAAGCTCCATATGATGCTATAATATTCTAAATTCCTTATACTGCCATAATTTTTGGACAAAAATAGATATAACCCTGTTCATGACCCTAACACATAATAATGTTGTCTATTGTGTATTATACATACTGTAGGCTCTGTGAAGCTGTTTTGAGGGTTACTTAAGACTGCATTCAAATAAAGAATGAATGCACTGTATTATTTTAGGAGCAATATTTTTTAAACTAAATTAAACTGCACTTAAACAACAATTAATTACCATACATAGTTACATCTGAAGGACGCAAATATTTATGTCCTTTACCATATGTAAAATGTTAATGTCAAAATTAACTTGCACTAAACCTTTGGAAAGCTCATTTTCTTACAGTGGAAGTTAGCCATGGTTATTAAATGCAGTGAACAACGTGATAAACCATTTCAATTTCCCAGACTCCCTAGCCCGGATGAGTGTTCTAAAACATTAATCATGAGGCTTTGCAGAAAATACCTCTACCATTACAATTAACAGCATTCAGTCAGAACTTGATTTAAGTACTGCTGGAACAGACAAGCGAACACAGCAGCAGACAGTAACTGTAAACTGTACAGAGGTTAAAACATAAGGCAGATCTTTCACTGAAGGCATGTTAATTCTACAGTGTTTTTCAATTCAGCAGGCCATCTGTCAACAGAAGAATTACTGAGAGACTAACAAGCTCAAATGCTCTCACTGTACAGATGTGAGAAGCTTGTTTATAATCCTTTGATTGCTCAAAAATAATAATCATTAGAAATAAATGTGCCTGCGATGAAAACAGAAGGGAAATCTTGTTTGCAAAATGCATAGCTCTGTAAACATTCAGTTGTCTCTGAGCTAAATGTAAAGTAGGATTAACCTCAATCTAAGTCTGTCCTCTTATCAAGGTGTTTCTTTCTCACCGACACATCAAGCCAACAGTTGAATTGGGACAGACTGCAGAAGGCAAGCTAGAATCAAGGTTAGCCAGGGGACAGAGGCACATTTCCCTCAAAGCTTTCCAGTCTTCTGCCAAGCAGTAGCCCATACTGTACTTGAGGGCACTGTGATATCTGTGTCCTCTGAGCCCTATCTTTATCCAGTCCTATTTATTTCATTGGTGATTTAAAAATCAGATATTACTTTATATGTAATATATAAGTATATAAACTTTATAATGAATGTCCAATTCTATCTCAGACTCAGTCCCTCAGATCTAATATAAAACCATGTATTAAAGTGTTTGGAGTCACAAAAAAGGTTACAGATTAGAGGACATCACTGGAGTATCAGCTCATTTGGTACTAAGCAGCTAATTAAATCCACGTGCCATATCCAGACTTTTCTGGAAAATAGCCAATTTGTGGGCTTCAACCATGGGACTGGACAGCTTGTCAGACATTCCCACAATCCTTCACATGAACAGGTGACTGCTGTTCTCAGTTTTAAATGCACTTCCCTGTAGTTTCCACTTGTCCTCTGGCTGGTGTTTCACTGCTGATTTAATGAACATTCTGCCTCTTTCCTATCTTAATTTAGATATCATCAGATAGCAAACTAAAAGAAAACAAATGTTACATATGTCCATACTAACATTTTAAGATGACATTGTCTCCGAGGGTTTCTGTAATAATACTACAGCAATACAAAACTCAGCTTCCCAATTCAGATAATTCTCTTCTCCATCTGCCTCTCTTTGAAGGAAGCAGCTCTAATATTAGATCTTCCAGAGGTGTGACATTTCCTGAGGCACTTGAAGTTTCTCATTCCTGATCTCACAAGAGACAGTTTTCCCAGTGCATTAGTGTTACATGGTAGATAAATCATTCAATTTGCAGTAACTAGAAGGAAAATATCTTATGTACAGTCTTCCCACTATATAAATGTTTTGTAACACAAGGCTTGGTTAAATCAGTATTTCAACCCACCAGCCAAATCCTAAATTCCAAGCACAAATATTTGCAAATTTCTTTTGTTAATGTAAAAAACTTCCGTTGAACAAGAAGGTATGATCACAAGGCACACCTGGGATTTCCTGTTGAGGAGTGAGTTTAAACCTCCATTTAATCCAGGCTTTAGTAAGAAAAAGGTATTGAAATATTTATTCCTATTGTGTACTTCTTTGAGAAATGAAACAATTCAGGGTTCTTTTCAAAATCTGTTCTCGTGAGGGCTTAATCACTAAACCTCTAAGACCACACTAGTGGATTTCAGGCTAAATATGCACCTCACACTGTACAAACTGCAGATTTCCTCTGTTTAAATATTAAAGTAATTTATGTTATAATTCTATGTTTGTAGTGAAAATATTCAATACTGCTTCAGTGCTGCTTGTGATACAGATGCGAGTCTATGGACCTTGTAGGGTCTTTGTTGAGGGTTCTGTTTTCTAGCCTTATGCAATCATCGTGGCAAAGTAATATTCATGACCCCATGATTAAATATTTGTTTAGGCTACGTGACTATGTATTGTCTAAGTACCGAATTAAAAAGGCAAGATGCCTTTTAATGACCACAACAAAACGGAATCAAAACATGCCTCTGGGACGATGTTTGCACAGTTTTATAACCAACCAGAGTAGCCAATCCTGACCTCGGGGGAAACTACTGTTTTGCATATCGCATAAATTGCTCCAATACGCTGGCGGTAGGCGGGTGGGTTTGAGTCCTCACGCCGGGTAGAATGCTTTTGGTTTATCTGTTTCCTTTCATTTGGAGAATGGCGGCGGCTGCTACTTGCAGTTCGCGTAGCACGTTATGCCACAGTAGTAAAGCGCCTAAAGATCACCCTCGGAAAAGTAAAGACTCACGGAGGAGGCAGGCCGCCCTCTCCTTCCTAAACAACATCTCACTTGACGGGCGGCCCGTAGATCACCTGAGCAATGGGAACCACAGCCAGAGAGAGACCGAGCTGCAGGCTCAAGAAGCCGGAGCCGCAGCCACCGGACACCAGGTGCCGGCGAGTAGCTGTGGAGCCTTCCCCCAGCTGCCGGCCACCCCGGGCGGGCCCGCCGCCACCCAGGCATCGAGGCTTGCGGGGGTCGCCGTTCCCCCGATCCTGGTCCTGCCGACTGAGCCTGGGGCGAACACCGTGGTGGGCAGCGACGCGTTTTCAGAGGGAGGCAATGAAAGCAACCCCTTGCCAGCACCGGGACCTCTGCTGCTGTCCCCGACGGGACCCCCGCACGCTGCCCTGCCGGGTGGCTCTAGTAAGCCTGCGACTCTCCTCTCCGTGCAGAGCTCCAATTCTCTGAGTTTGGACTCACGGCAGAGGTAAGGTCTGATCGAGCAGTTCACCTGTTCAGTGCGTCCCGGAGTCGGTGCATCGCTGCATCCCGCAAAATAAAAAGTCAAAGTGGAAATATTGGTTTTCCGATAACGGGTCCAATCCATGCGTTGTTTTGCTGGTATAGTCAGCTAAACCGCTGTGATCGATTTTGGCCCCGGAGTTTTAATACGACTCACGGCGGTGTGGGGGGTCATCCTAAAGGTAGGGTTGTTTTGACTGTGCAGCTGAGAAAGAAATACGCCATAAGAGTCTTTACTTCCTGCATCAGTTAAGTGGTAAATACTGCACAGCTAAATAATATTTAGCTTGGTCATGCTTTTTTTTTTTTTGTATTTTGGAGCCTCTTGAAGAGTTAATGCTGAGCTCCATCACGTACTGCTGAGTGTCTTCCGGGTTTTGAAGGATAAGAAGTTAAATCCCATTATTAGCGCAACACCATGGCATTCCCCTATGAAGAGGTTTTACGGACGTGTCTCTAAATATAAAAGATGGATAATAAGGGAGTGGGAGTCCTGTGTTGTTTTGCGAGTGTGTTCAACTAGATTTAGTCGTTGTTTATGGCTTCAGAGTAGGTTTATCGACCTCTTGTCGTGCGTTACGAAATGCTGAATCAAAAAATATCCTCGAGTTATTCTTTTCGGAAAGACGAGAATTAAGTGAAAGAGCAATCGCCCAGGCTTGGTCAGTAACGTAAACAGGTCTTCAACACACCCTACTTTTTAATAATGCAGAACCAGGGTGTCTTGTAGCCCAGGAAACCGATACACATTGAAGATTTATTATTAGAAACAAATGTTTATTCTGGCCCACTGTCAACAGGCCTGTTAACCCAATCCAGCGTGTGCATCCTGAAAATAAGTCTGGGGCTTTGTGTGTTCCACTTTTATTGGTTTGACCAATTTAAAAATAAATGAGGATTTAATTTATTTATGATAAACAAGCAGGTATTAGCTGGAGATGAGTTGGGTTATTTTTCAAAGAGCTTAACCTTTTTTTGTATTAGCATTTACAAACTGGAGTCACAACCGATAAACATGGACTCAACCTGACTACTCTGTGCCTCAGGCTGGACAAAATTATTCGTTGATGAATTGAACAAATAGTTATGCAACATAATCTGCCAGGGCCTGTACTGGGGAGATATAAATAACCGAAAAAAGGTCCAATAGTTTTCCATGCATTGTTGTTTTATTGAGAGGAATCTAGCTCACTAAGGTAATCACTCTGAGTCACATTCCTTTGTACTGCAGGGCTTCATACACCTTTGAAGTAAAATGTCCACCTCCATTTTAAAGGATTCAAAAGAAAGCTAAAATAAAGGACTGTTTGGCTTTCAATTGGGTTTTAGGCATGTGGGAACAACCACAAGCACTACTGCATGCAGCTGTGTGCCTTGTTGTGTTGGGCTAGCTAGAAAGGTTAGTTGTCTTCTCATGTTCCACCTTGTTTTTCTATTAAACATTAATCTGGAACTAAGGGGGAAGTAGAAGTGTTGACAGAGCAAAGACAAATAATAAACTTTGAGAAAAGCGCTTTACAGTAAGAAAAAAAAGCACACATTGGGAGGAGAAAGCAGATTTAGACCATTATAAACAGGGTTTGGAATACAGAAGGGAAAAGCAAAGGGGCAGATACAGAACCAGTTATATAAAATCCCTTCTAAAGAAGATGGTTTTGAGTTGATTTGAAAGTGCACCAGGAAGGTAACTCTCGGATATCTTTAGGGGCAGAGCTTATACAGAGCTTTGGGCCATAGCAAGAGAAGGCCCTGTCACCCAGGCAGGGTGGGACAGGCAGGACACCAGAATTAGTTGAACAAAGGTTGCCAAAAGGGGAGAATGATAGGTCCTGAGCTGCCAAGCCATGTAGATCCTTATAAGTGAGCATGCAGATTTAGAAGTCGACACAAAACCTGACAGGAAGCCAGTGCAAGTACTCCAGGACAGAACTAATGCAATTACTAGTTTTTAACACCAACACCATGGGTCTTCTAGATATCATTCCTGCTTAACTTTTAATCACTGTGGTTAACTTATCCATTTTTCGATCATACTTTATCCTGATTCAGCAGTCTGTGCTTTGCTTTTAAATAGTCTGCTGTACTTGGGTTGATGTGAAAAAGCTAAGCAAATAGAACTCAATCTGCTCCCTCCTTGATGTGCTTGATAAAGGTTTGCTGTAATGCTATTAATTGAACATTTAATAATTACTTCCTGAAAGGTCCCAGTGTGCAAGAGAATATGACCCTCTGACCTTTCACGCTGATTAAACCAATCCAATTATATAATAAACACTCTCAATAAAGAATATGAGTAGCAACCCCCTTCCATTCTGTATACACAGCTAGCTGAGCTGAAATAAAGGTTTTCTCCAATGTTGTTTGACCTCTGAATGGACAGAGTGCTTGCTGCTTTTGAGAAGCGCAAGTGTGTTTGTTCTGAAAGGACAGATGCATGTTTACATTCCTAAATCATTTACAATCACCCACCAGAATGTATATTTGCAGTAAAATGCAGTAAATTATTTTACTCATAAGTTTGAATAACTGCTTGAAGCTTCCTGCTTCTTCATCATCTGTCAATGATGTTAATATATGTGGGAATGACCCAGTATCAAACATTCTCATGGCAAAAGTGACTATGAGGTCTGTGCCTTGGCTGGAACAAAAACCAGTTGACGTGGGGATACACAAGAACTGGGACTGAGATCCAGTGTTTTCCTAAAGCATCCCCAGTGATATATAATTCACTGTTGTGATTCAGTGGCTTTACTCTTCCTTGAACTATTGTTCTGAAACATAACCTTAAATAAGTCTCATGTGCATATGACTGATTCCCTATTTATCGATAGAAACTGAGTGCTAAATCTGTGTGCGCTACTGTTTTTTCTTTTGTATTTTTTTATGTATGTAAAGTAAGGGAAAATGTTACAATTTTAAGTGCCACTTTTGTTGCATGGTGGCAATGTCTAGCTTTATGCTCAATAAAGTTTGCTTTGGGTTCAATTACTGTTACCAGCTTGGTATAGGGTGCTGGTGTTGGGACAGAGACCTAGCATATTGCACAGATGATTGCTGTTGGTGGAATTTATTTTTTTTCAGGGCAGTGACGCATTTTTCTGCTTATCACACTCCTAAACGCCATAGATAAGCCAGTTGATTCAGAGTTAAGAGCTTGTTGAACTTTTGATTGAAACATCTGAGGCTTTCCAAGGTCACCCTTCTTAACCCTGTCTCAGGAGTCTGTTACAGCTGCTTCCCTCTGGACCTCAAAGATGCTGCATACTGTATAAATGAATAAAGAGCTGAGAGATTGTTATATAAACCAACAGGGGTGTGACTAGAATCAGTTTTGTAGACATTTGAATTGAAAAGTTTCTGTAAAGCTTGTGTACTGGCATTGAATACAGATTACCCCAAGGTAAGAAATTATTTTCAGGTTTATTAGGGAAATGTATTTACTCCTTTATGAAAAGACCTCCCCTCAATATTAGAATCTGTGGTATAGGCTATGTAACGTTTTGGTCTTGTGAATGAAAATGCACTGAAACAGGTTTGAACCAACTTTAAAAAGTCACAGTTCTAAAATAATGACATCAGTCAACTTGTTCTCATATTTGGAGTGCTTTAGTAGTGTATGTGCTGGAGGTAGTATTATTATTGCCAAGAGTAGTTAGGAATAATAATTTA
The DNA here is from genome assembly GCF_059453375.1 of Lepisosteus platostomus. NCBI lineage: Eukaryota > Metazoa > Chordata > Actinopteri > Semionotiformes > Lepisosteidae > Lepisosteus > Lepisosteus platostomus. The sequence continues at coordinate 23,384,055 of NC_142625.1, forward strand.
TAGCTGCAAGCTAGAAACTGATGCAATAGATGTAGACATGGAGGATGGTGAAGATGCAGAAATGTCCAGATGCAAGCTGAACGGTGGTTGAATAAGTGAGAGCAGCAGCTTGGACTGGGAAAGGAAGCTGATGCCAGAAAGCGGGGGGAATAAGAGTAGCCAAAATGTCAAATAGGGATGGTTGTGACAGATCCTAATCTGGATTTCAAAACTGGACTGAATTAAATGGACCCCAGCCACACAAGTTTGTTCGTTTTTAATAGGTCAACCAGAACACGCCAGATGGAACAACTATTGTGTAACAGTTCTTATTCCAAATTCTGCCATAATAAGCTTTTTGCCTTATGGGCTGCCCTGGGCGTTTGCTCGTGTTTGCATTATAAGAGCGTTGCCCTTCACTTTTCATATCCAAAACGAGTCAGAGGGGTTTACAGATTATACAGAAAGAAAGAAGTGTCTAACCGCGTCTAATACGTATTATGTGCCAATCTGTGCGCTGCTGTTTTCTGATGTTTTGACCAGTTTGTTTGTGCATAATGAGAAATAAACATTGCTGATGCTTTAAATTGCGCATAGGAGCAAATTCAATTTCTCAGCCATTTTAACAGTGACAAACACTCCCCTTTTGCAGTGAAGACATTTTGTAGCTGCTGAAACTAAACAAGTACTGATGTTAAGAGTGGTAAGTCAAAAATAAAGCACGAGTCTAAATTACTCTTTACTCTTCACTTAGACTGCTTTTGTGTGCCATACATGACTGTAGAGATAGAATATACTGTGTTCAGTCAACTAATGGGGACCAGGGAGTAAACTTTAGTGGGCAATCTCGAGTAGCCAATCAACCCTAAACGTATTGCAACCTAAATCTCGAAGGTAGGAAGAAGCTGGTGTGCGTATCTGTGAAATAGATAGGGTTCTGGAGTCATAACTGGATAGCTGTGGGCTCCAAACCCAGGAGGAGCACTGATGTTGTGCCCTTCATCAAGGCACTATATCCAGATAGATACTTTATTGTTCATTACTTGGAAATTTGTCTTTGGCTTCTCCCATAAAAGTACAAAACACCCAAGCGAAACATAAAAGTATACTACTCTCCTGTAAAAAGGGTTGGAAATGCAAGTTACTTTAGGTAAAAAAAATCATCAGAGTAATGTTTCCAACGTACTTGGTCCAGTTTGCACCATAGTGTTATGGGATAACTATGGAGAGCTTTACAAGCTGGCGATTCCATCCAGTTGCAAAGTGGGTAAATATGCGTGAAGTGCATCTTGGTCTTAAACCATAATGTCCTGTGAAAGGGGGCTCACTCCATTTCCATTTAAGCCAATGCTAAGATCAATCAGGTAGTTAAGAGCTCTCGCAAGATGAAAATGACCAGAGACAGAATTAGTTGTTCACCCTTCATTTAATATTTAGTGTTTTCCTGTTAGAATGCTATACTGCTGTTCTTCCAAGCATTGGCTAAATTACCCGAATAGGTTTTATCAGGAGTTGCCATTTATTGAAATCCGCAGTCGCATTTTTGAATTGCATTCGTGTTGAGCTTATCATTCAAAAACCTAAACAGCAAGTAGCCTTTCACTCCTTTCTCTCTCTATACTCCGTTTGTCAAAGACCACGGTTTCTACTCTATATCATGACATTTTCAGACCTAAAAGGATCGCAAAGTGTATATTTAAAGAATTCCATAAATGAAGAGTAAGGGTTAATTCTATAAATTTGATAAAATTTTGTACCTGGCCTTGTTCATCGTTATGCACAGCTGAAACCACATTTTCTTTCATCTCCAGTTAGGAATCGTTTTATGCTTGATCTCCCCACTCATGCTTCTGTTAAAGAATATACCGATATGGGACTTTTGATGGTGTGTAATTGCACTGAAAGGCAATGCTAACTTAAATGTTAGCAACTTGTAATTGCCAGATGCCTTTTGTTGCATGGTTTTTGTCAGGAATTGTTTTGAGCAGCACTAATGATTTTCTCATGACCACTCATTTTGCTCAGGTCACGGACTTTATCGGGCTCTCCGCGACCTAGAGGTTTGAAGAAGGTCCACTTCATAAAGAACATGAGGCAGTACGATACCAGAAGCAGCAGGTATGTAAGCAGACTTGATGACTTTGCTTGTTAATGCTTCACACCAAAAGTCTTGGTGTAATCAAGCCACTGTATGTCACTCCTTGGTCATTCTGTGCACAAGCCTGGTGTGCAGCACGATCATTCTCATTTCAACATGGCCTGCTCGTGAAGAGGGCGATGTGTTATTGGCGTTGGAGTCTGACCCCAGTCAGCACGTTGTCATTTGCTGTCTGGGGGGTTCACAGTCAGCGATTTCTGCTCTTTTCCAACCGAACACAGTCCTTCAGTGATAGGCCAACAACTGGGAAGACCGCATGTCACAGTGCCTCGCCAAGATCAATGGGGCGACCCGGTTGTGTTGGACTGGGCAGGCATGTCTTACAGCTGGAGAACCCTACTTGTGATTGATGCCAGCCTGACTGCCCGGTGCTACATTGATCATGTCCTTGGACTCCCACATGCTAGCCTGCACTGGGCTCATGCTGACATGACGACATTCTAGCAGCATAACACACCGTTTCATGCTGCTTGTAAAACAGTGTTTCCTGATGCAAGAAAAGATTGGCATTTTCCTGATGATACCAAATGTCTTTACAGATAGAAGTATAAGCTTCTCTTGAAGATCAGTATATTTTAAAATTTTTCTGTGCTTTGGAGTACGGCTACATTAAAACAGTGTGATCAAAAACAAGCTTAAAAGTACGGCCACGTGCCTACTTGCTCATTCACTGAGATGATGGAGAAATGCCAAGCGATAGTTTAATTACATTAATTTTTAGTAAGTGCCTCAGCATATCTGATCTGTACATTACCTTCGGGATTTAAGGTGTTTCTAAAGTGACGGTGTTTAAATGAATAAATTCATAATACTTTACTAATGTGATACAAGGACAGAATTAAGTCATGGCTCTAACTGTATTGAGTGCTACTGCTTTTCACAGCCAGAGCTTGCCATATAAGTGCTGATTGCATTGTGTGTGCCTTGTGAAAGATAGACAAGATCTGTTTGTTTCATGACCTGACCTGCCCAGTTCTCAACATCAGAGCTGTCATTGTGTGCTGTCAAGTTTTTTTTCTCTCAAAACTCATCTTCTAACCAGACAGCAGAATTACACTGGGATTTTGTTTGGCCTCACGCCCATGGAAAAACACTAGTTCTGTTGACGAAGACTTAGTTATAAACACATGACAGCTTTCTCACTCTTGTTGTCTTTTTTTTCCCTTTGCCAGTTTTCCTGATTGTGTAGGTGTGCGATAGACATTTCAGATGTCTAAAATGCCACATAAGCGCTTAACTGTCTGTAATAATCCTTGGCATTGTATATTTTACTTGACTAGACTTGGAGCATCGAATACTTTAACCATGAAAGAGCCCATGAGAAAAAGTTCAATAAAAACATAGGTTCTGTTTTTCCATGCATATAGGAACGTTTAACGAAACTATGCAGTTAAATAACATTTTTTCTTCCACAAGACCTTCTGCGTTCTGCTTATGCCTGAATATGTCTTATGTGAATACGTGTCTTGTATCATATAATATAATAAGCAAGCAGCGAGCACTGCTGAAATAATAAAGGCATATGACAGAATAAGGTTTGTGTAAAACACGTCAGGGTGCACACCCGCAACTGTGTCTTTAAGGAGGTGAATGTCGTCTCGTGGTGTGGCTGATTTTTTTGTTGGTCTCCTGTTTTTAGGATAGTGTTCATATGTGCCAAAAGATCCCTGTGTGCTGCCTTTTCTGTCCTGCCTTATGGGGAGAGCTTCCACATCAGGTACAGCACAAGAGCATTTCATTATTACTTTTGTCTCTCTGAGTCATTCTAAAAATGTCCTTTTGTTTTAATTCTGTTGAATCTGCATAGAATTCTCAGTATTGTTTTGCCATACTTAAACCAGAAAACGTACTGCTGGTGAAATAGAAAATTCCTTCCTCTGGATAGAATTTGGGGGGGAAAAAACGGAATTAACTTTTGTTTTTAAATCTTACTACTCCTGTGTAGAAAGAGGAGTTTGTGCTATAACTGCAGAATTTTTGTAGTGTTTTTTTTCCAGTTAAAATTAAACCCTTATAAAGCATGTAAATGGAATTGGTGCTGTACAGTCACCACCTCATTTACATAAAAAGCATTTTGTGTTCATCACAAAGTGATAGGTAAGAGTGCCTTTTCTTGCATGTGTTGGTTGTTTGTAGATGGGGAAAATATAATAGCTACTCATTTCACGTCTCTTGTGCCTTGTGCTTAAAAAAAGGATGCAGTGGAAAATTGTGTAATGTTCAGTTTGGTAAGGTCTCGCATAGGGCACCCTTCAATTTTTTTTTCCGTTGCCTCAGGTCATGTTTAAGTTTTCTCTGCTGTTTTTTCAAAGTCCAGATGCACTCCTGATTTACTTGTCCTTAATTGCTGGGGTCTGCTTTGTTTCCTTAGATAAAAATACATTCTGAGAGTTTAGCAAAACAATGCAGTGGTACACTCGTGGGACTTAAGTTTTCTGTGCGTAGCGATATTCCCACTGTCACTTGGGCTTGAGTGGCACAGTGCAACAGTACACTCTGACCTTGGCTTTGAGCAGTGGCCTGTGTATTTACATCCTCGCAAATTCCGTGGAAGCTGGAGAAGGATTTTTTTTTTTATAAAGAGGAAATTGCATGGCGTGTTATATAAGACGTTCGTGAAGAGATAAGAGGAGATTTCCCAGGCTCTGTAGAAATCAAAGTCTCGGGGACTTTAATGTGGGAGCCTGCCTGTACTGTCCAAATCAGGTTAGTTTAAATTAATGTTTCAGTTTATTTGCCTATATTATAATCATTAGTGATGATTAAATTAAAGCCCTCTAGTGTTAGATAATGTGTGAGGGAATGAGTTCTCTTTCTTTTGACAGCAGTGATACATAGTCATAAATCCTAGTAGCGGACACTTTGAGTTTACTTACAGCTGCACAGATGACCATGAACAATTTTTTATAGTGTTTGTTTTGTAATACATCTTCCAAGCAATTAGAAGCAAATGGGTTCTGTGGATTTCATTGACATTCTGTCATCATATTACTGTCAGTTTAAAGATGTTCCGCATGCTAGCTCTGTAGGAGAAACATGTTTATCGTTCCAAAATTACAGCTGTGCTGAAACTGGAAAGGAGTTTGTGACAGATTGTGCAGCGAAGAAAAAATGGGTTTGCTTATTAACTAAGCAGTCCTGAAACATTTTTTTTTGAAACCTCAATAAATATCCGTTTGCTAGAAATTCTCAAGGAACGAAAAGAAAACTGTACTGTATAAGATAATTGACACCATATAATGTATTTTCCCATTGGGTGTGTTTTCTGTGCATTGTGTGATTTATTCCAAAACCGTTGAGATTCTGCAATATTTTTATGAACCCTGGATTCTTCTAGTTTTGCTTTCACGTTGCTGTCACTGTTTATTCGCATGCTGAAAGCAGCCTATTCAGACTAGTTTCCACACAGTGGCATGTGCTGTGCTGTTAACCCATGCTTAGGCAAGCCCCAGGTCTGCAGTCTGACTCGTATTAAGCACAGACTTGGCTTTCTTTCCACAGTGACCCCAAACTGGAGGGACAGAGGCAGAGGCATCCTTCTGGAGGGGGTCCCCCTTCGCTAGACATGGTCCCGGGGCTGGAGGGAGTGGAGCTGGGAGCTGATGGAAAGGTAGGAGCCCTGGAGCTCACCCTCTTGTTGTGGTGGGATCCCATCCTCAGCGTGTTGGTTTTTTTCTAAAACTGGTTTTATATTTGGGTTGTAAAAGCGATTCAGTCTTCAAGAAAATGTCCATTTTTGTTCAAGATGAAACCTTTTAAACATGAAGGGAAAAAATAGTTTGCAGGGATCTCTTGTACCATTGTGCTGTTATAGTAGTTCACTACCAAGTGTGTGTTTGGTCTGCATATTTTTTTTAATGCAGTGTTGTAATGGCTTCTCCCTCCAGACTGTATCCTATGCAAAGTTCCTCTACCCGACCAATGCCTTGGTAAAGCAGAAGAACCCTCCAGCTGATCCTGCTGCTCAGACTCCACTGACGCGCTCCAACATTCAGAGAAATTATACTCCTGCCAGGATCAGTGCTGCAGCACCTGCCCAGGAACTAGGTAAAGATGAAGAGATCTTCCTCTGATGTATATCAAACCTAAAAATGAGTTTATTTTCTCAGCTTGCAATTGTGGTGTTTATCACATTTAAACGCCAACAAAAAGAATTCTGCGCTCTGTCATGCTGCCAAGAATTCCCACAAAATTACATCCTTGATTTTATTCGTCGGCTGCATCTTGTCTTGCTTGGCCGCTTTTGTGTGCTCTGTTAAACGGGGTGGCTCTCAAGAGAGAGAAGTCAAATGCAGGTTCATGTGAGGTCTACAAAGAAACTCCTCTTTTTGTTCTTCTAAGTTTCTGCTTAAGTGCTCGTGTGTCGGAGCTGGGTTGGTGGCTTCCTGGAAAACTGTGGTGTGAATAAGATTCAGATTCTCTTTTGAACTGAAATGTTTATACCTTTTTATGTTCATTGTATCGCACTGATTCACTCAGAACTGTTTAGGCAGACATTCATAGATGTGCAGAATTACCTCCTCTGGTAAGGCACTCGGCTCTGCCTGTCAGCATGTCCTCGTTGAATAGGAGCTGTAATTACCTCAACACAAGTGGCAGATCCTGTTGAGATTCCAGATCTTTGGCCATTTGATATTTGCAATCCTCGTGATGCCTGCAGCCCTCATGCATTGCTCAGGCTCATTTCCCTAAAAGCCTTTCCTGATGGCTTGCTTCTCCAGGCAATGAGATTGTGGACATGTCGGAATACGATCCAAACCTCCTCAGCGATCCCCAGTGGCCCTGTGGGAAACACAAGAGGGTCCTCATCTTTGCTTCTTACATGGTGAGAGCCCTTGACAGCGCTTCATTGACTGTTTACTAGTCTCGTTGTGGTGCCTACCCCTGTCTGTGTCACTCCTGCCTCATTTCCACTGCTGATGCTCAGCTGCAGCTAGGCGTACTTCACAGTGCCTGTCTGTATAGTCTCACTGCATTCTACATTTGACAAAACAAGGCAGACGACCTTGTTACTATTTTATGCCTTTATGCATGGCTCCAGTTCTATCTTTTTATTGCAGTTAAATGAAACGTCTCCCACCACCAGCAAAGAAGAGTAATAACCCGGAGATGCTCTTAAAAATAGCATTGCCCTTTCTTAAAAATATTTATTCAAATCGTTAAACTTTCTGCATTGTTAGAAACTTTGCTTAGGCTCTAATCAAGTTCTAGAGAGCATTAAGTATTCCTATTTGCGTACACTTTTTTAAAATACTTAATATATCTGCTCTCCACAGTAAGCCAGAGCTTATTCCAGCAGGCACAGGACACAAAAGTATTGAATTTTCTAGTTTTTTATTTTAGAGTTTCAAGACTAAATGACCAAACTTTGACTCCCATACCTGGAGTAAAGGCAGCGTAAATGGAGTGTTAGATTGGGGTCACATTGTTTTACTTCACTGTTTGAAAACATTTTCCTGTTTCAAGAAAATCTTTAGTATAAAGTTACTGTTGTGACTTTTAAAGTTGAGAAGCATCAGAAAATGTGGTAAATGCTACCTTAACATGGATGCTATAGAACACACTTTTCATCTGATTTTTAAAAATATCATAAATTAGGATGATTTTGCCTCATACTTATAAAATTACAAATTAATTTCGCTGGCACTGTTACCTAAAGTGACATATATTTACACCCATTTTTTATTGGAAAACTGTGTGAAGGACCTTGCTCAAGAACACCACAGCAGAGTCTCACCTAAAATAGTTGTCTTTGCTTTAGCTACATAGTACTTTCGAAAGCTGTAAAAGAGAATCTGTCTGAACTTGTTAGAAGTTTTCTGTACCTTCACCTTTCCTGAAAGGGAGATTTACTGCTTTGTTGACGTCTGTAAAAAAGATGAAAATGTTGAGACATAAAACCTAATGATGTCATGCTGATCAACTGTAAATTTGGTTTGTGACTGTATTTCATCTATCCTTATATGTCCTTAGTGAATTCTGTTACCATGTTGGTAGGAAAAAATTTATTCTCCAAGGCATTCAGACATCAGCTTCATGACTTAATTTCCTCTTTCCAAGGAATTTCCCTGTCATCCCAGCTCTTAATTTTGTTGAACGTTGTAGTGGGTTCTGACAGTTTGGTCTTTGAAAGACATGGTGCACAGTGAAGAGGCTCCTTCATAAAGTACTTCTAATACCATTGTCTAAATATAAACTCGTGGCTTGATGTCCTATATATGCAGTACCTGTGCAAAGAGCTTTGAGAACAGATTATAAAGGAGCTTGTTTTCTGTTCCACTGTGGAGTGTTATGCGTAAGAAGCTAATGCAAGTTTTTTTTTCTTGGTAACATTGCTTTCATGCTCGCAGTTTGCACTCAAATACCCTTTTATAGAAACGCAATACACTACCATTTTATCTTATTTTAGAATCTTGAAAAAAATGCTGATGGTGTGTAAAAGTTGCAGGTTTTTTTTTCCATTGCCACCAACGGAATCTGTTTATTCATTGAACCGTTCTTTACAGGATTTGTAAAGCGAGCCTTTTAAGTAAGTTCACCTACTCAAAAAAGGATGTTTCACAGATGACTCAAATTGTCTGTTTTAATATAGAATGGTTTACCATTCTTTTTTGCTCTGCTCCAAACAGGATGTGATATGCTTTCTCACTTTGCTAGTCCTAACAAGCCTAAGGAATGTAAGCTTCTGTTTTCTGGTTACATTGCCTAGTGTTAACAAAGGTAAAGAACAAAGAAAATGTTATTAACCATCTCTATAGATCTTTTTTTATTATGTTATGTGTGATTTATAGGCATTATGTTTTAATATTCAATTAATTTAACATGAAAGATAAAGATATTTCATCATGAGTTTTCTGTGCTACATTTTTTCTGTTTGTCACATGTTGATCAGATATGGGGATTTTTTTAAGACTGGATCCTTTTTCCTTTATTCGTAGACAACTGTAATCGAGTATGTGAAGCCATCAGACCTTAAAAAGGACATGAATGAGATGTTTAAGGAAAAGTTTCCTCACATCAAGTTAACTCTGAGCAAAATAAGGAGGTATGTAACAGTTCTCTTCTGCAGGAAAGTCACATTGACATGATTTGTTTTTTGCTGCAGAGCCAGAGAAGGAGGATGCTGGGTGCATGAGTTGCCATCTGTGAAAGTAACCTGCACCACAGATTGGAAATTTCAATCTTATTACCTTTTCTGAGCAAGGAGTCATGCTCATTTTGCTATAAATCTTACCCCTTTATTCTTACTGCTTTGTGATCGCTAGAGTGTTGAAGGTAACAATATACCAGAGCTTGTGACTTTTTATTGAAGTGACCTTGTATTTACTGCGAGTTATTACTTGAAAAAAAAACATTTTTTCTGTACAACATAACTGTTAATATATTTAAATAAATTGGTTGTAGTTTTTATCTAGACCCAGAAAGCTACATGCAGATCACTGTACATAGCAAAAGTACCTGCCTACCCAATACAAAAAAGAATAGAAATTGATAAGCCTGCAATATTCTCACATGTAGGTTTCATGTTTATGCGTTGCCGTGGGGGGAAAAAAAACCAGGGAGTTGGAAATGTTAGTGGATGTGTATGTATTGATGTACAGTATTTTGAGTGTGAAACGTTTCTGAAGCTCGGTGCTTAACTGCCTTGGTCTTGTCCAGCCTGAAGCGAGAAATGCGCAATGTTGGGGAGGAGTGCAGCCTGCAGCCTGTCACCGTGGCGATGGCCTACGTGTACTTCGAGAAGCTGGTGCTGCAGGGACGACTGAACAAGCAGAACCGCAAGCTGTGCTCTGCAGCCTGCGTGCTCCTGGCGGCCAAGATCGGCAGCGACCTGAAGAAGCAGGAGGTCAAGCTGCTCATAGACGTACGTTACAAAGCTTTCAGCTGTCACGGGTCATCGCTCGAGTCCCGTTCAGAGCCCGTCTGCCTCCCAGCTGGCCAAGGGACAGCCTGGGGCGTATCAGTCATTTTAATGCTCAGTGCCTGTCTTTTTCTGGCTTGTCTTTGTGTGAATCCGAAAGGATGTTTTACGCTAGGACACAAAGTGCTATAATATCTTCAACATCCTCAAGCGGAAACAGCGGGTCTGTGCTGTGTGAGGGAGTTCAATCCAAAAGCTAAATGTTTGAGGTTATCTCTGAGGTCTAACCCGGACTCTGCAACTGCACAAGGTCACCTCCGCTAAATGGCAGATTACTCACACTTGGTTAAATCCCAGATAAACATGCTACCATGGAGCCACAGATTCTAAACTTTTTTTATTCTACAATGGTCTACTAAAAACAGGGGGTTGTGATTTCTGAATTTCAGTTTTGAATGTGTTTCTGTCTTCTGTCCCTGCAGAAACTCGAAGAGAGGTTCCGTATTAATCGGAGAGAACTGATCTCCTTCGAGTTCACCGTCCTCGTTGCTTTGGAAATGGCCCTCTACCTTCCAGAGAGCAAAGTGATGCCACACTTCCGACGTCTGATCCAGCAGCCATGACCAGGGCTGCCTCGCACTCTGGTCTCAAAACGGTGACTCCGCAAAAGAAAACTAATCATATTGCAATGGTTCAGTTACAGTGCTGAAGCTTTCTAAGAGTTAAATGTGTCATTTGGAGTGGGGGGGTGGCAGGTCCAGACAAAATGAACCTACCCCTCTCTCACACTTTGTTAGAGGATTTCTTTTTGTTTTTGTTTCCCCATAACACCTATTGTGATAACTGGGTAATTTAGTTCATGCACTTCAATAGAAGAAGAAATGCTTTAGTTTCCAGAATAAAGTCAACACTATTGGATGATCCATGGTTCCTGACAGCTCTTACCAGATGACATTTATCTCTACATTTCACTGTATTAAGCTGTTGCTAAACCGTGTCTTACACAAACATCAGGTATCTCTCATTTCCTTCAAACACTTAACATTTAAGTGTAAAGGTACATTATTTACATGGAAACCCAGCATTCTGCAAATCTCAAAGACTATTTGACTAGGGTTTCATGGAGAAACCCTTAATATTCTGTTCTGTAGACTTGAATATCTCACTCAGACCGGCCACTGATCTACAATTAATGGTTCAGCATACTCAAAGTGTTCGCTGGAATAACATTTAAATGATATTAAAGAAAAAGCATATAAATAAAAAAGAAGCGCAGCCTTTTTTCATTTCTATTTATTTTGTATTGGATATAGAAGGGATATAATCAACACATTTATTTATCCATAGTTTATCTGGATGCACTTCCTTTTTGTTGTTTACATTGTATTTGAAAATATTTATGCATAATCTATAATAGGCAGTATGTTTTGTATGTTACTAGTTACAGCAAAATTGTTTCCTGTAATATTTTTAACACATCTGGGAAGTATTGGCACAAACAGTAAAAATGAAGGATGTCCTGTTGCCTGCTGAAAATATGATTGTACGCTGTTAATTAATAAGCTTGTTCTTCCAAACCTTGTTCTAAGGAAAATAGCATTCAATGCACATTCAATCAAGCACTCTATGTTAGAGATTACATTTAAGCACATTTATGGTGCTATTCTGTAAAAGCTTCAATATGTCGTTGTGACTATTTTATGTGTATTACTGTATGGTGTTCAATACTCAGCTTGTGACTCCACCGGATCGGAATACATTTCTGGAGCCTGTAGGTTTTGATTTTACATAAGAACAATCAAAATAATACTGCTTTTAGAATATGTTTATATTCTAATAGATACTGCAAAGTGTGTTACAGTCACTTCTCCATCAGAATTAAACCATTCTGGCAATATATACTGTAATTCTATGTTCTTAGTGTGAGTGGGGTCGGGATCTGAAGAATGGGACAGTACGTTGTAATGGATGTGTGAATTATACATAAATTGTTTTTTTCGGTACTAGTTTTCACACCTTGTAGTTTTTTTATGTTTAATCTTCAGTAATTATCAATTACTAGTAGCATTCTTTGTCCTCCTGCTGTACATTTCTATGAATTAAATTTATTCTATTGAGCAGCAGATATTGATAGATATTTTGGTCAGCAGATGAGTTTTCATGTTGACAGATGATGATGGTCTTGTAAATCTTTGCACTTTATTTCCAATGCTTTAAAAGTTGCGCGTTGTACTTTGGCACCAAAACAGCAACCTGCATTGTGACCCTCAAATTTTCTTTTTTGTAAGTGCACCTGGTTTGTATTTCAGAGCGTTGCTTATTTCTTTACAAAGGCGTGCTGAAGTAACATGGTTGTAAATATACAGCTAATAATGGGCTCTACAAGAGTAATCTAATGGTGGAAATGTGCAACAGTCATCTTAATGGTTTCATAGGAAAATGCTTTCAATTGCAAAGAAAAATATACAGTAGGATAATTTTAAATGCCAGCAGTCAAATTTTATTTTCTCAGGAAAAAATACAGAACCTATATTTTCTTTACAAATTTATATATTTACTTTGTCAGTTAAGGTTTAAAAATGCAAAACTGTTTATGTAATGTTCATTGTTAGTTCTGAAGTTGACATTTTAAGTGTGGGAATGAATGTGTAATTTTTAATTTCGTGCATATTTTGGCTTGGTAATTCTTCCTTTGGCTCTCTGCCTTTTATAGGTTTCAGAATGCACTTCTACATTCTGCTAAATTTAAAAATGAAATAAAGCAGTCACAGAAAAGCAACTTGTTTTTCAGTAAATCATCCGTTTCAGTAACTAATGGAAACATGTCTGGCATTTATCAGTACTTTTTTGAGTAACCTGTCTGCAATTAGCCTGTAAAATGCAGAGAGAATACGCATCTGTAAAACTGTAGCAGAATTATGCACAGAAAGGACTGCTGCTGTGTCCCTTATGTTGCAGTAGAAAAATATACACTGGCACATTGCTGATGGAAACGGTGTTATTCACGCTTCCCAGATAATATCCCGAGTGAGAGCTGCTATTTCCAACTCATGGCACGCTGCCATACACCGCAAATTACAAAGTGCCTGAGACAAAATTGGTGCAGAATGTGTTAAATTATTAATTCCATCAAACATGATGCCAGTTGAATTGCTTTAAACTGGTCTTGGTCTGTAACTCAAACTGGCAGTGGAAGAATCATGATTTGCCTGCCTGCCTGTGTGCATACGTATTGACACTGTGACTTTCTTTTGACCAAAGCTTTTGCACTATGGTACCATGGTGCTTTGAATAAGAGTAATACCGAATATAAGAAATAATGGAACAAACCCATCCTTCCAGTGTTTGCTGCAGCCATGAGCACAGCTTGAAATAATACCTAGCTTTATAAGCAGTCTGAACAGTCCTGCTTTAATCCTGCGACAGTTAAAAGGCACAGTCTGCTGTGGCCATCTGATATGTTGTGCAGAGCAACAATACAGATGACATGAAGCACCCATGTTATTAAACGAATAAAGAAATGTAACTACGTTAAGGAGGTATAATAGAATGTGGTTTTTCCACTTAGACATTATTTAAATACCCATTTCCCCCCTTGATTTTTTTTTTTTCCTTCCCTAAATATCCTGTTTTATTACCTCATGTCCACTTTTGGCACATTTGTGCTTGACTGTAGAGTTCTGGTTTACCAGTCATAAAGATCATAAAGTACTGTTGCAAATGGAATCGGTTTTTAATGATCTATTTTGGATAAACAATGAATATATATATATATGTTTTCAAATATATTTTCTGTATTCCCTATGTGCCTCTGGGTTTTTTGTGTTCAGAATTGGCATGTTCTAGTTCACTGCTTATTAAATTGATGACACTTCGCTCTGTTAAACACACGCAGAGACTTGGAGGTGCTGTAGGCCATCATACAGCTGGCCTGCGGGTCAGAAATGTTGCATGATGTTATTAGAAATGACAACTCACATTCTAAGCACTTGTTCACTTACAGTCCATTAGACTACACAAAATAAGAAGCAGTCTAAACAGAAACATTTCAGCACAGAATTAACTTCCACTTGTTCATGTATAGATTTCAAGTCATGTTTTTTTTTTGCTTGGCTAGTTTACATTACATATCTATTTGAAGATTAACATGGTGGAACATCACTTGAAGCATTATTGATTCACTCTTTAAGTATGAATGCATCTGTAGTACAGAGTATATTATTTTTGATTTATTTGCATAGTCACTATTAGCCATAACATGACAATTGTTGTTATAGTAAACAAGTAATATGAATCTGATGTGGCTGACCCACATGCTCCTCATTTTATTCATCAACATTTTCACACAGAATTTGCTTTTGTTCTGACACTGCGCTTTAGTTTAGAAGTATAACGTGCAAATCTGCTTTAAATCGTACTTTTAAAGTAATAATTGCTTACACTTATATAGCGGTTTTCTGGACACTCCACTCAAAGCGCTTTACAGATAATGGGGACTCCCCTCCACCACCACCAATGTGCAGCCCCACCTGGATGATGCGACGGCAGCCATAGTGCGCCAGTACACTCCCCACACATCAAGTAGTGGGGAGGAGAGCAGAGTAATGAAGCCAATTCATTGTTGGGGATTATTAGGAGGCTATCATTGGTAAGGGCCAATGGGAAATTTGGCTAGGACGCCGGGGTTACACCCCTACTCTTATCAAGAAACGCCCTGGGATTTTTAATGACCACAGAGTAAGGACCTCAGTTTTACGTCTCATCCAAAGGACGGCGCCTGTTTTATTATTGGGACCCACATGGACCGCAGGGTGAGCGCCCCCTGCTGGCCCCACTAACCAGCAACCTTAGTTTTTCCCAGGAGGTCTCCCATCCAGGTACTGACCAGGCTCACACCTGGTGTGAGTACATTTACTTCTAATAGACTTCCGTTTCATTTTATGTTTATGTCTGGGTGGGTTTACCAATAGAAATTCGTTAAAAAATGTTTTCCTCGACAAGTCAGAAACGCCCTATTCTGGGAGTACTTAATCGTAGTACTTAATCGTAGATGGTTACTGGACCAGTAGAGTCCTTGTGAAATTTTCCTCGTGGGGGGATAGTTGTACCCGGAGAATATGCAGACTACCTTTTCTTTCTGTTAGTTGGGAGTGTAGTTTTTCTTTAAAACCCACCCTATCCATACAGTAGTCTAAAGAAGCGTGATGCTAGCGACATTTAGCGACGCTGGCTTGGCAGCACCTTTCAAAATAAAAGTCCCTTAACCCATAGCCTAAACGACGCAGTCTAACATAAAAGTATAAAAGCCCTACACGACGCAGTCTAACCGGAAGCAGTTCTGACAACCCCTTGCTGTTATGACATCTTCCGGTGGTTTCGCTCTTCCTTTCCGTGTCGGCCATTATACAGAGCAGAGGTAAGAGGGAGCGTGCTCTTGAATAAACTAAAAAAATAAACTAACAACCGCATCGTTTAATATCAGTTTATTGAAAAATGCCGAGTTTAAACTACATACTTTATCTGTTTGTGATTTGTAGCCCTATAAATATTATTATCAAAAGCATTCGGCAGACCAAGAAGCCAGTGAGAAATTGGCCACATGTTAGCGTGGAGCGCATTTATTGTGAGCTGGCGGAGAAATATGCTTTGCTTTTTATTAATGATTTGTGCCTGGACGTTAATAATATAAGAAGAGTCATTTGATCACAGAGTGCTCAATCCTTGGCAGAGTGACTTCGAAGCCGTGATGTCTGTATGCAGCTTATAGCGTTTAGTGATGTCGTTTAGATTGACCCGCAAGTCAGATTCAGTGCTGATTTTAGCCTAAATCCTGAAGATGATTTACATGCGAAATAATAGACAACATCGGATGGTATGCAATATGTAAAATATCGTGAGCTCTAGTCTAATTTGGAATAAACTCACTTACAGACCACCGTGGGACGCGTCTCCTGAAAATAAATCAAGATGCAGAACGATGCCGGTGAATTCGTGGACCTTTACGTCCCCCGTAAATGGTAAGTCTTGCTTTATTCGTTACAGAGGGTGGAAAATACTTCAGCAAAAGAAAACAAAAAAGTCTCATCTTTACCATTTTCTGTGTCTCTGTCAGTTTGCACTACAATATTGCCCGTTTTTTTATTTACTTCCAAACGTAACGGTTTTTTAAATGTGTTAAGGAGTTGGTGAATTGTCTTGTCGGCTTAGCACTGCTTTAGGTTATATCCATCAGGAATGTGCTTGGTTCACCAGCTCTGTGCTGCTTTGAAGGTAACGTGCAAAACTCATTTCCTGTAGTTTGCCTTTAGTAGTTTTATTTACCTCCATTATTCAGCTGTCCTTATGTGCTTCTGCAAGCAGGGGTGTCCCGCTCTTGATTCAGAATGTGATCAGCTTTCTGTAGCTCTTCAATTTCTGAGCCGTTCAGAGGAAGTGTTAAACTTGTCAGTTTAAGGTTTAACTGGATCGGATTGTTGCATCTCTTAGGCCTTGAGCTGATGTTGATTTAAGTCTGGAGTCCTCAATCCTGGGAAGCTGGTGTCTGTACTGGTTTTCTGTCCGGCTGGGGTTTTCGTAATTGGACTGTCCTTATTTTCTTACTTGGACCAACTTCCCCCAGTTCTCTGGGTTCTGGTGCTTTGAAGAGATCTCAAAAACCTGCAGACTCACTGGCCTCCTTTGACAAGGATATGGGACCCCCAATTTAACTGTCAGAATATGCATAGTCTTATGTCCTGCATAAATAACCAAGGCTTCTGCTTAAAGTGGAGGTAATTAAACTGGAAGTGGGAGTGACTCAGCAGTTTAATCTGGGGTGAGTTTTCCATTGTAGCATTCCTCAGTTCATCACTTTATCCACAGGAAGTTTCACATTATTTACTTTTCATCTTCTAGCTCTGCGAGCAATAGAATCATTGGTGCTAAGGACCATGCCTCTATTCAGATCAACATTGCTGAGGTAAGACTTCATCTTTGTTTAATCTAAACTGGCTTTATATTTATGTTTAGAAGCTGTGTTAGGACATGTCTGTTGCTGTACTTAGTTTTGTGATGACAACTGATAGTCGGAACTACATTAATCTGCATCTGTGTGAAGGTTATAAGAAATTTTACCTGAGCAGAGAGCTGCTCTCGGGTTCGATTTGCTCAGTGATGGCTTGCGATTGAGGTTTAGTCTGTTATTAGAGTTTCTACGTGCATAAACTGGTATTGGGGATTCTTAGCAATATCAGTTTTATGCGCTGATAATTTCGGGAAGGAATATATATAGATTTGGATAAATGTTTCTGTGTTAATCCTTGTTCCAATGTGTTCCCTCTTGAAATCCCAAGCTTGTTTTTCCCTTTGACCATCAGGTAGACAAGGTCACAGGCAGGTTCAACGGGCAATTTAAGACGTACGCCATTTGTGGAGCCATTCGCAGAATGGTAAGAAGACTACACCCCTGCGATTACATAGGTTCTCATCTTCCTCACGTTACCTGCGATTAGCACCCATTTCCTCATAAGGAGCAACAATATTGAATTGAACTGCTTAAGTTAAGTAGGGGATATAATTCAGTTGTGCAAGCTTTTAGTTGGTTTCCTTTAGATGGGTTCAATCCAGCCGAATGTAACACTGCGCGATCAGTATCAGTTTTGTGTTGATCCTGTCTTGGATTCTGGCAGTAAACAGTCAATATTCTACTCCTAGTTTATTTACCCCAGCAAGGAAGACTGCACTGCTGCTATTAAAGACGGTAGTGATTTTTTTAAATTCCATGTATGTATTGGCAAGAACCAAAATATGGAAATCGGTCACAATTGTTGGGTCTAATGGACATTTTGCAATGATCGTGCAGTTGGTAGGTCAGAAGGCCTTTGCTAATACATATGCAAAGTTGTATGCTGTTTACTGTAAACAGTTACTTTATTGATCACTTCTGTAATGTGTATATATACTTTTAGATGAATGCCGTTTTACTTTCAGAGTAATTTAAAACTTGGAAGTTTTATTCACAAATCATTCTTGCATTCCTATAAGCTTTTAGGTAGCGATTTACAGCTCATTGTTTGAGACACTGGCATTGAAAAACACATTTGTGTGTGTTTGGGGAGTTAATCTGAAAATTCAGTCTGCAGTTTAACTAGGATTGGGTTATGAAGGGTGTTGCTCTTTTACAGGGTGAAGCAGATGACTCCCTCCTGAGGCTGGCGAAGAACGACAGCATTGTCTCAAAGTAAGGGCGCTGTGACTGCAGAGAAAGAAAGGAATGCTGGAAATGGGGGTTTCTGTCTTCTCTGAATGGGCTGTGTAGCCCTAGCCATTGCTTTGATCTTTGAGAAACGGCAGCCCTTATGTGAGCAGTTTTCTAAGATGTTGCCTTAGCCTGAAGTGATGGATCACAGTGACTTGCTGCCCTGTATTTGCAAAGATAAGATGAATAATTTCAGAGCATGGTTCAAGCAGGACGTTGTCGGTGTGCAAGGTGCTGATGAACAAGCAGAGTTTAATTTCACTTCAAAAAGTATGAAGAGCACAAATCTTCACATACCTGAAGAAGAATCCATAAACACAATTTGTTTTTACTTTTCGGTGTGAAATTAGCCTCTAATTGCTCCCCATGTCACATCATCTTGTTTTAATGTACTGTGCTCTATATAAATGGTTATTAGACCTGTGTATAAATTCTGGTGGAATATGCAATACTTTACCATTTATATACTATATTTTGCTCATCTTGCAAGCACTGCTTCTTATTGCAGTTCTTTAAAATTGAACTTCCACTGTAGAATGCTGTAGAGCGCTTTGCTTACTGAACCACACCCCATCATAGGAAATTACTGATTTTATCAAAACTGAAACCTAATACTAGTAAGTAGTTTGTAATTGTGTTAATCTCTTTTTCTAATCTTTTCAGGAACTTCTGAATCTGAAGACGTGATTTTGAAGTTTGTCCTTTGTAAAATAAAAAGGAAAAAGAAACTGATTTTGTTGTCTTTAATTATTGGATGAACAAGTATGTTATTTTGCCTTTGTTTTTTAAGGGATCTGTTTGCCTGTAAGGTAGAAACCCAAGGTGTAAAAATTTAAAATGTTTGGAGTTTAGCTACCAGCTCTGGCAGCTGTGAATCGCTTGTCACTTGTTAAATAGTAATAGTTGAAGGGTTTTCCACCCTCTCTGGCATTTCCCACTCTGGTCCTGAAGAAACAGTCTACTGGTTTTCAATTTCTTTAATGTCTGAATCTTTTGATTAAATTGATATGTTTGCTGGTTTAGACTTTGGTCATTCCTGAGTGTCACAACTACCATACATCATGGTAGCGGTTTCCAGAATCCTTGGCATACAGGCCGTTTATGCAACCTCTCCTCAACGTGTTACCATTATTTCTGATGACGTATTTCTTAATAGTTGATAAATCTCATTTATGATGAACAGAGAGTTGTGAATGACACTGTATGAGACACTCCTATAATGCAGAAGTACAATTGGTTCTATTTCAGGCAGCACACCTTTGAGAGTGTAAATCTGAAACTCGGAAACGGGTGCAGTGTTGAAAGTCGATTCCATTTGACCTTTTTAAGAGCTGAAAGACAGTTTACAAAAGTTCGTCTGAAGTTGAATCTGATTTCCAACTCTCCACCCTAGAAATAAAAATGTAACCAAGCAACATATTTCATTTAAGGTGAAAGAAAAGGCTGGGCTATGGGTCCCCAGAACGCAAAGCAGGTTTGATTAAACCTTGTCACGGCATATCTTAGGCATAGCACAGAGCTGTTACAACTGGGGGAAAATTAAATTATGTCCTTATTAATGGGTACATTAATTAAATGGATCCTCTTTCTGTCTTTTATATGAAGAAGCAAACCAGTGTCTTGGAAATATTTTTTCAAAAACATTTTCCTTTTAAAAGTTATGCCGAAGTGGACAACTATTTTAATACAAACGAGTGTCAAAGCTCTTACTCTAGCAGTTAATTGGAGATTTCTTCAAGGTTTGTTCCTTTCAAATGAAGTTTAAGATCAACTAAAAGGAAGTTGTTTTGCAGGCACTGGTCTGTGGCTAATGTGAAGTCCTTGCGTTTTTCAGTTACCATCATTAGTTTATTTATAGTATGTAACATGAGGCTTTTGTTTTTATATATATTTTAAATATTTTTCTGAGTCACAGCAATCTCATGGGAAAATTTAGAAGATTACAAGCCACTGGTTACAGCTCGGCAGGCATGTTACAGATAACTTGCAGAGAAATATTAAATTAGACTGAAAAATTAGAGCACCAGAATGTTACAGATGACAGCCTGTCTTATAGTAGCTTATTGATCCAAAGGTTACCATACAATGTTTGGAATCATCTTTAATGATGAGGCTTGTTTGCTTGTTCCTGACATCCACCATCCATTCTTCTTTTGAGTAAAAAAAGTATATTTAATTGTATATCTGTGCTTGTTTTTCTGCCAAGCATAAAGTAATCCATTGGAATTCCCATTGGTATCTTTTAGGATTTGGAAAACTTATCCAGTACTCAGGTAATCATCTTGGCTGAAGAAGAGATTTGGTGTTATTAGCCTTAGTATGACAATGATTTTATGACCTAAATTTATTAAGGGAGCTTTCTGTGACAGTTATGTGCTTCTCTTTCACAGCACAGCACGAGTTAACAAAAACTTAATAGAAACAGTGAGGTGACAAATGTTTTTGCAGTCAAGCAGGAGTAAATGTGTCTTTTTCACCACTGGCAACTTGTAACAGCTACAGTCAGTAGCAAGAATATGATGAGAATTGGTGATCATACTAAAATCCACATGCACCTCTGTCATTTGTTAAACATTATTACATAAGATCATGTTGAGCAAACCTCTACTAAAGCTTTCACTATTCATTGAGCTTATTCTGGTTTTAAGGATTGGATGAGAGGTTTAAAGTAAGTTATCTTATAATCGAATGAATCAGTGCATTCTTCAAGCCTGCTGTAATGGAAGAATGTGCAAGAGCACTTTTTAAAAATAGATGGTGGGAGTCCAGCCGCTTGAGAAAATTATCTGTGACTAAAAAGGGACTCTAGGAAAGCCAAAAGAAGCAGTTTTGTCTTTTTTTTCTTGCATTGCTATTGCCAATAAAACCCTGAATAACCAAGATAAATCTGCCTTATCTTACAAAACTCTTTGCTTGGAAAATGCAGTTTGCAGGGCCACTTCTAGAGTACAAAATACTGCAGGCAAGCCAGAGAAACATGAAATGTCATTTGGTCAAAGGACTTTGGGCACTGGGTGCAGAACAGCCTGTCTTATTGATGTCCTGCAGACACCAGGGTTTGTGTTATCGGTATATAATCCATCCATACAGGAGGTTCTAATTTAAAAAAACAATACAGTGCTCCTATTGCTGCATTTTAAATAATCCTAAAAGTTTAATTATGGGGTGAAGGTATTAGATTTAGTACTAAATAGTAGTGTGACTGATAGTCAATCTTAAGACCGAGTAGATCTAAAAATGTATGCAAGTCTAATTCTGAGAAATGTGTTGGGTGTCTTACAGTGTATAATGGGTTTTTCTCTGTATTTGCAGTACATATGTAAACTGTGACTAATCTTTAGAATTCTTAAGGTTTATATATCAAACCAGACTGTATACATTTTTGTATTTTTGTTTAGAAGTCCTGTGATTTGATGTCTGTAGAACTAACATTGTCTGCTTACAATGTAATCTGCTCAAGAAGAAATACCCAAGGAATGTTTCCAGAAAAACAGATTAAAATTCAAAATTTGAATTCCCTTTGCCATTTTTGCATAAAAGTTCATATAAACTTTATTTCTGTCCTAGTTTTTGTCCTTAGGCTAATAAATAGCATGAATGGAGGAGTACATGTACAACAGGGGTATTTCTCAATAGCTGTGCAATTAAAATTGAACATCATTTTAAAAATGCATTGTAGGTTAGAGTATAGCCAGTCTTAATTGAATATCTGGGTCAGTAATTGTAATTCAAGCCTTTGGAATCCTTTATAGTTTATTAAACAAATATATTTTTAAATTCTTGTGATTGCCGTATTTCATATAATTCAAAGGTAACTTTGTTCAGCTATTTATGCATAGGGTCCATAGTTAAAACAAAGATGCTAACATTCTGGACATTTACTGTAATTCCAGTATAAATGTATTAAATTTAGTGCTAATTTTAAATAACAGTGTGGATGTTTAGGTTTTAAAGTTTTGCAATTGTTTAAACTTAAATGTATACAAATGTGGTTTTTAATGACTTGTGTTGAGTGTTTTCAGTATAGCATCTTGAGCTGGTCTCTGCATTTGCATTAGGAATGTAAACTGTCTGCCTGGTTTATAGCATTCTAATTGTTTATACATAAAAGCAGACTTTTTTGTTTGAAATTCTGTGATTAAAGATGTACACAGCTAACATCTGGCCCTCACCTAATGTCGATGTATCACTTTGTTAAAAATAATGACAGAAACATAGATTTTAGAATTAAGGTCCTTGTCATCTCCATATAAGAGGCTGAAAGACCTGTTATATTATTTAATTTCATGGGTCTAGTCTGCTAAATCTCAATCTAGATCTAATTTAACTAGCTCAAGTAGATCAGGGTTTACTACATTTATTTCTCAAGTTGCCATTGCTGTCCAGCTAGCTTTATTCTGCTACTATTAAGTTACAGTTTTAAAATTATTAACATTTTTCTTTTAACCTGATACATGTGATAGTTCAAGAATCTGAAATAGGTAACATAAAACAACCTATTTGTTAATTAAACATTAGACAAAATCAAATCAATTAAGGGTTCAAGGCCACAGTTAGATGTATAAAATGTTCATTACCTAAAAAATTAAAAATGGTAAAATTGAACTGAGTGATTCAAAATACTCTTTTGAGTTAAATGATGCACATTTTCTTAAATAATACATCAACATGAAACACAGTTGAGGGTATTAAGTCTTCATCAGCTGGTGTAAATGCAGACATTCAGAATTTGGGAAAAAAAGTTTTTTGGGGACAGAAAATTACTTTCAGAATTCACCTTTCCCAAAGACCTTGTTGTAATGCTATGGTTTAATCCTGGACAAATGCGTGTGCTGAAGTAAAGTCTTGTAAAAGTGTAGCACGGCCAGCAGGTGGCACTAGCAATCCTTTAGCGCCGCCACCTAGGTTGTTAACCCGTCTCAGGCTGAATTGTGAGAAGATCGTAGGGTGGATGCTTTTAATACCCAAGAAGGTTCTGTTTCTGATTTTGTGGAAAATACACGTAGTTGCTCCAGTAAATGTCATGCTGTACTAATGGGAAATAATACTACTTCCTGCATTTATTAAGCACTTTTCATCCAAAAGGATTCCAAAGCACTTTTACATAGTGAGAGGGATATCTATTTCATCCACCACTGAAGTACAGCACCATGATACCTCACTGGTGATGAGGGGCAGCCATTCTGTCTGCAGCCCCATTACACAGCACATCAGAGGGTAATTGTTTCTCCAACTGAATTGCAAGGGAACTTTACATTTCCCATGAACCAGGACCTCTCCAAAGGACTGCACTTCCTACGGCACTCTCATCTGCTCTCATCATACTGAGGCATTGCTTTCATATTCTGGCCCAGTGGAACATGTGCCACCTACAAGGCAACTTATTTTTCCTTAGAGGTCTCTCAGCAGAGCAGATGCCCTGGAAATGTCTCCCATTTACAAGCCATCACTGCCAATGAGATCGTATTCTTGCCTGGTTAAGTATTAAATATACGGTGAAGTATTTTCATTTAGTGCTTGTCTATTTTTTCTGTTTTCTGGACTTCCTTCTGTTTCTAATCTCCACCAGTGACAGTGTTCAGTAGTTCCATGAGATAACAAACGTCTGAGCAGGAAGGATTTTTTCCAATGTGCCTTTATGTGTTGTAGCACGCTGTTGAGTCTCAAACTGAGAATAAGAAGAGTGCAAATTCACGTTTGCTCTTAATGTTTCAGACCTCTGCACTCGTGAGCATTATCCAAGGAGTATTTCAAATTTTGAAAATCACTGTGTACTTGATCTGGCAGCTGTGCGTTATAGATCAAGTACACAGTGACTTTCTACAGGGTCAGTGCTGAACAGGGACTTAGAGACAGTGCACTCAAAACAGGAAGCACTTATTTATCCAAAGGTTGGTGGATATATGAAACAAGCTACTCGCATTTGTTGCTGAAGATGATGCTCTAGGATCTTTCAAGAAATAAATGGCTTGATCTGACACCTAATGTCAACCAAACTATCCAGACAGGCCAAATGGTCTCTTAGCATGTGCATCCTTTCTCATGTTTTTAGGCAAGTTAAGTTCTCGGTTTTCTGAATAATCAGGAGAAAGAAGCAATTTCAATATTTTTCAATGTTGAGCAGATCATTGTAATCTTTACTAGTATACTTTTTGTTGCAAAATGGCAAATGAGAAGCAGCAAGCACTATGTACAACCCTTAAGACTACAGCGTTCTAAGGATCAAGTAGAAGTTAATTCCACACTAAATTCTTCTGCTTAGTGTGGTATAACCTCTACTTGTTCCTTTGCAGCTCACACTGTGATGCAGATCCCTGCTTGGACCTCTGTAGTTTTTTTAATCCTTAAATGAGTAATATCTGTTTCTAGCACAGCACCGCATTGACACTGCTTTTTAATCTTAGGAACAATAATGAGTGCGACCTCATTTGCGCTGTTGGGAATCCCAGTGGTTGGTAAATTATGAAGCAATGTCTATTTAATCTCGTCAGGATTCAACTCGCAGGACAAAGGAATTTCAAGGCAAGGGGAAATGAGTGGCGACTAGACTTAATTATGAGTTGATTTGCAATTTTCTGGGCATTATCTTAATTGAACAATTATTTGCTGAAATCAGATGGCTTTAGCTTGAATTCAGCTATAAAGAAAAACTGCCGTGCACAGATGGTCAGTTAATTTGCTTACAGTAGGAGAATTGTATACATTCTGCATTCTCAAGTTAAAACATTCTGGAGATTCGAAGTTTTAAAATTAGACCTTTGATTTCAAACATTACAGGTGTCTCAGAATGTAAAAGACACTAATTTGAAGTACGGGCACAGCAAAAGGCCTTCAATTTACTTAAATAATATTAGAAGTCAAAACACTAGCTCTGTTCCCATGACTGCTTTAACAAAATGACAGGCTTCATCAGTGTGAAAATCCCTGAGATGTGGCGTGCTTTGAAACCAACTTTCAACCACACCTTGCTCTGGTAGACATTCAGAAAACAGCAATTACTGAGTGCCAGCATTAACAGTTAAGTATTTCTTCTAATCTTTTGAGACTAAAATATCCTTGCTTATCATGGTACAAGAGATAACGTATCTTCAGTTGCTTTAGCTTTTAGTTTTATTTCTTTTGGGACTATTGTTGGCTTTTGCCTTTTACATATGTCTGCTCTGAAAGGGTATTGGAGGATCATTTGCATTTATGGAGATGTACTGATTTATTATCTTAACTGCAGAATCTGCCATTGTCGATCGCTCATGATAATTCTTTTGATCACAAATCAATTCATCTGCCTGAACTAGAAATTTATATAGCTGGAGAAAGCCCTGATGCAGAGTACAATAGCTAAGACAAAAGTGATCTCAAACTCTCAGTGTTATAAGATTTTCCTCCTCTGTCACCTTTGACCCTGTGGACTTTTAAGATAATTTAAGCAAATCATGTATCATACCTTGGAACGTCTTGAAATACTGCAGAGGAGTTCAACTGAAGATTGGGAAAGACATGTAAAAAACAGTTTAGGGAGGGTTTGGTCTTCAGTATATTCATCTAAAATGCCTTCATGTAGTGAAATACTTTAAGTATAATATATTAAAATGGCATTTTGGTCTTCCAAGTGAGCACTGGGTTTCAGGTTTTAAGGTGGCATAAAGAAGTTGTGCGGATATCTGTAATAAGCCCAGCTTTGAAGAGAATATTTGTAACATTTAAACATGCAGTATGAAATTGTGCTGTAGTCCATTGCATTAATATGGTAATTTTGGAAATGTTAGACCATAAGCAATGGTCTATTCTCGCTGTTCTCTTTAGTACTCAGGGAACATTTCATCTCACAATATGAAAAAAACACTGGGAAGTGTGATGCGTTTGTTTTGGACATTCTTTATATTTTTTGAAGGATTTCATGTCAGCACAATATATGATTTATTTGAAATACAAAAAACAGGTGTGATTTAATGCTGACAAGTGCTTTGGGGGAACTTGTGACTTGTCTATCTAAACAAACGACAGAGATAAATTGACCATATTTCAGACAGACAGCTGTGTTGCACAGATGTGTGTATATACATCTACTGTATGTCTAACATTCCCTTAATGGAAAAAGCAGAGAACAAAAAACTTACTTAAGGGTGCCTTTTGTTGCTGCCTAAAAAATATAGATTACAATCACCATGAAGAGGCCTTTGTCATTAGTGAAAAGGCAGGTATGTATCAGGGTCTCCTTTGTGCTTTAGGTTATACAAAAGATGCATTTTATTTGGCACCAGAAACATGCAGAAACATGAACCCAATGCCAAAAGTCATTCTTTAAAAATGTTTTTTTTTAATGGACAATGACTGGCAGTTGGTAGGGAGGTGTGTACATTCCTAACAAGAATCTTTAGACAGATTTATTCTGTTGCTTTCAGGGGTGGTGGAGGGGGGGCAGAGACCATACTTCTTGCAACTGATCAACAGAATAATAGATGCTGTAATAAGAAGACAGTATGCAGTACTGCGATTGCTCTGGACTGGATGGCCATGAGTTCGTATGCTAGGTGGGATGCTACCATTGTACTCTCGAGTAAGGTTATTTGCACAAATTTGCAAACTTTGCTTTAGTAAGGGAAACTTCTCTAGATCGTCCCACGTGTGCAATGGACTGGTATCTCAGCTTGTGCCTGCAGGGATAGCATAGGATCCACAATGCAACATTACTTGGACTTGAGCTCGAGGGCTAAATCTGCACAAATTAAACGCGCTCACATGAGCCATTCAGGATCTTATTTTGAAACCTTATAAGGTCTTTTTGCAGCTTTTCAATAAACTAAAGATTTTTACTTTGTATAATTTAGCAAATTCCTCCAGATTTGAAATATCAAGGAAACACTAAAGAACCTGTATTGTTTGCCATGAATTCCCCTGCCTGTCTGGCGTTTGAAATGTGCTGATTTCTTTGTTATCTATTGGATGTATTTAACACATTTAACTTCAAAGGAGCTGAACGTAAAGGGCCACCAAAAAAACAGGTTAAAATGAACTCTACAGACAAAATACTACATGCAGGTACTTGATCTGAGAGAGACATCAAAGCTTTTTTTTTCTTGTGGATTACCGTGGCAGCAGTTCAGCTCCCCAGAGACTTCAAAAGGCAAACTATAACACAAAACTGTTTCATACTCGCCTAATAGTAGAGATGAGGGATGCTCTCGGGAACGCTGGCTTCATTCAAAACATCCAGACATCTCAGTTGTGATATTGTTACCTTTGTTACTCTTTATTGTGTCTAGAAAAAAGAAAGGTTGTTTTGAGGACACTTAGAAAACTAATCCAATGCCAAAATACTAAATACAATCTTATCATGTCACAAACTGATTACGCAGCCCTTTCAACCGAATTAAGTCTAATCTCAGACATTTAGAGGTCTCAATCAAGCCACAGTTCGGGGTAAAACTACGATCTCAATGGTTTGGTTTTTGATTTTCCTGGAGTGTTTGTTTTTAGTTGGAAACCTGGATTGATCCCAGCAATGACCTTTGAGCGGGGACTCCAGTGTGTGGCTCTAATAGTAATTATTGAACAGTCAGCAATGAGAGGGAATTGAGAAACAGTAATAGCCTAGGTTCTTTTACCTGGCCTGACTAATTCAGTAACTTTAAAAATCTAGACAGGGATATCAGAATGAGTGAGTGATTAATACTCCACTAATAAGTAAACTGTTTTTAAGGTATCTTTTGAAATACATGAACTATGAAATCATACAGTACTGTAGAAACCAGATACACTCCTTCTGTCATGTTTTTTTGTTCAAGGGGGTAGGAGTGCAAGAACAGACTTGCAACATAAATTCAAGTCTAAATTGCAATTATTCTGCGCATTGCCCTTCGGTGAGTTTTAATGCAGGGGACAGCATTTACTGTTTGTACTGTAAAAGGCCTTGTTATCAACACTCTTATAGCTGTAAAATGAGATTAGTCACAGCCAATGTCAGATTGTGAAAGGATTTTTCAACAGCATCAAGTAAAATTAATTATGGGCATTAGAGTACCTGTTAAACTGACACCACTCCTTTCAACTGTTTTTTAAAACATTCAAATAATGAACATGAGAGGTTGTACTCCTGTGTATAACCTCAGATTCTCACCCATTTGTTTTTTTACACTGAATTTTACAATACAATCTTTTGGTTGTATTTTTGTGTTTTAATAATTAGGCCGTACAATAACACTTTTTGCCTTTAACTGCTATTGTTATTGAATCACTAGAAAGCTGTATCAGTATTTCTGTATTATTCCACATCTAGATTAAAACAACTGCTCATCTGGTACCAGTAATGTCATAAATTTGTTGCTGTTAAAATCCCTCTTCTTTATTGTTTGCTCTTTAGTAGAGAGTAAAGAACAGTCATTACTTTTGTTAACTCTCCTGATTTTTTCTAGCTCCTGCCAGTTTAAAGTGTCTTATTGGAGAATGAAAAATCAATTTTGGATCTGGGACATTCTGAAACCGATGGAAATGAAAAATGAATTACCCAATCCGGCAAACAGTTCAGCCTGAATTGGTCAGATGACTTGAATTTTAGTGTATTCATGTGCCTTTGACATAGTTTTCAATTTAAAGTGCTTGCTATCCACAATATTTTCTATTCATAGACTACTTGCAGCTCCTTTGCCTGCTTTGATTTTAAATGGTGTGCTTACTGCAGTGTACGTCACAGGGTGCAGTAATTGAGTGTGTGCACTTTTATTCCATTTTCCATTAGCTTTGTGATTAATGGGGCTCATAGTCTGCCATGAATCCAATTTTCCATGTGAGAAACCAAGCGGTAACTTCCTTGTGTTCTGTTATGTGTGCCAGGAACTTCAAAAATGCACCCCACCTCCTTGCTTCATTGCAGGATGGGTTTTTGCAGAATTACAGATTTCTAATGTAAAGAGAGTGACAGTTTTTACCTTTTTCATCCGGTTCAATGCAATGAGATAAAAATTCTTTAACACGCACGAAAGATGTAATACATAGATCTGTCCATTTTCTATTCATAGTATCCAATAAAGGGTCACAGGAGAGCTGCAGCCTAACCTGGCAAGCAGTGGGCACAAGGCAGGATACAGCCTTGACAGGATGTCAGTCCATCGCAGGACAGACACACTTCCACGGGGCCAATTCATCTACCAGCATGTCTTCAAACTGTGAGAGGAAACTGGGGAACCCGAAGGAAACCCACACGAACACGGGCAGAAACTCCACACAGACAGCATCCCAGGAATTGAACCCAGGGCCCCAGCTTTGACACCAATGCTAATTATTGCACCACCATGCCACCCTGTAAAATACATACAGTACATTAAAAGACCGTAACCAAAATTATGAAAAGTAAAAAAAGTGGGAAACTGACAGCTTTGTCCATTCCATATCAAACAGAATTATAAGTCCTATTAGAATCATAACATACTAGAACATACATGCTGACAATGTGCATTGAGTCTGGATGAGGCAGTAGTGGAAGCAGGTAGGTAAATACTGAATAAACTGTAATATTTAATGCTCATTGCACTGGATTTAAATTCATGAAGTACATTAATGAGGTTTGGTTCTTACGCTTTAGCTTTGTTCTATTTATTTCACACCTATTTTACAGACTGATTGACTAGGGCACTTCCTCTGTATATAAAGTCTTCTCCTGAATGGCTGCTATTGACTTGTGACTGTTTAACCTTGGAACTTGGTATTTATCTGTTAATGAGCACCATGTGGCATTAACGACTGGCTCAAGTCATCCTAAATTAAATACACTAGTGACCCCACCAGTTTGCTGTCAAAGGCCTCAGAGCTTAAGGTCAATACATGAAAGTCTTTCCCTGGAGACTCTGAGCGCTCTCACTGGAGTGCAGGCTATGTCTCCGGCATCTTTTGAGAGAGCCTATTAAAAGCCTATATGTGTTCACCCTTCTTTTTGCTATCCACACAAAGACATGAAAATTGATGGTAAACATTCTGGCCTGTGTAATGTTGCCTCTTGATTAAAACTGGCAAAGTGAGTTGCTCACTTCAATATCCAGTTGGCTGTGTAGTGGGGCTCTTGGTGCAGAATGGCCACTGCATCTCACCTAGGCAGGTATTGGCATTGTACTTCAGGTGGTGGGTGAAGGAAGTGGGTCCCACCGTGTTAAGTGCTTTGGGATCCTTTGGGAAGAAGAATGCTATATAAATGTACAGATTTATTTGCTATCGTATAGCTAAGAGATTAAAAAAAAACACTTGTAACGATTTAGATTAGATATGATGCTGCTCAAACTTTAGAGACAGTGCGAAACCATTTTAAAGATATTTATCACTGGGCGGAGGCATATTTGTTCGGCATCAACATGACTTAAAAATAACAGGGCAGCTATAAATCTGTATGTTATATTACTTTGTACTGGTCAGTTTTCTTTTTATTATAAACCATTTGTTAATTCACCAAGTGTGTCTCTAAACATTGAATAAATGCATCAACCCATTATCTCACATTCAAAACTATTACCTTGACAATCTCTTTGAACTGTATTTTCTCCCACATTTGTCTACTTTTAGCATAATTATAACCCTTTACTAGAAACACCGGAGGCAAACCCAGTGCTTCGCCAAACACCTCTTTAAAAAGTGCAGAAATGTTCCCAGTGTAATCTGAAGTCTTTTATTTATTGAAACGTGCATGTGAATCAAATCAGGCATAAAACATACGGGAAGCAGAGAGACACCTCTTCAGATGACAGGAATAAGGAGTGCTTGAGAAAAGCCTGGTGTTTAGCTTTTGGATGACAGCCCAGCAGTCAAAGGCATTGAAAAAAAAACACCTGCACTACATCATCCTCCTGTGGAAAACAGCCATGTAATTAAAATGCAGGTGGTCTGTTTTGTAAACTAACGAAGCTTCATAATGTGTAAATGAGAAATGTGCAACATTAAGAAAGACGAAAAATACTGAGAGGTTTCTTCTCAGTCCCTTCAGCTGTCAATCTAGATCCTTGTTGATTCAACCACTCCTTTGCTGATAATTAAGCTCCTTAAATTTGCTTATATAAACACATTGTAGGAGATTAGGAAATGGGTTTAAAAAAAAAAGTCTAGTGACTTTTTTTTGCAGAGTAGTTAACCTATTTGCTCAAAATAGAGAGGATTTTTCTTATGGAAGTTTTAGTATTAAGTACACCAAACATTTTGTTAAAGGTGCAGTTACCTATTATTACCTCAGAAGCTGGCTAGACGTATTGGTGTTGTGCAGTTAATTACAGAATCAGAGTGACTATGTAGCTGAGAGCTCAGGTGAATCACAAACCAGAAGCCACAGAGCCATCCAGGTATTGAGTTTGAGACCCCTGCTGTAGACTGGTGCACAATGGTGAGCTCCTGGGCTGTCAGCAGTCACAACCATTAGATTAAAATTTCCTTTTTCCACAAAATGATACTGTCAGTCTGTGCTGCATACAGAGTGGCACTACACTACACAATAAACAGGCAACCCTGAAAGATAAATAGACCTTACAACCAGTGTCAATATATTTTTGAAAGAAGAGTACTTCATTGCTGACTAATTAAGGTAAAGTGACTGACTGAATCAATGACTGGTGAAAAGGTCAAGAACACCTTTGACTGCTCAGAGCTGCACCTAACTGGACAGGTACTGTAGATTAGATACAGGGCTGTGGTGGCCCAGGTGTTCACAGAAGCATTCCTGTTAATTCCTTTGCCCTAACTGTGATTTGCTTTTTCCTGTAGTTCTATGTGAAGTATAGTAAGTGTTTTTTTTTTAATTGTGGTTATTTAGATGTCATCTAACTTGGATTGTACATTAGCAGAAATTTTATTTCTGTTCTTCAGCATTAATAAATAGCCCCCGTGCGTGACACGTTCATGGCTCCTGTTTAATGTCTGCAAGTCAGGGTGCTTTATTTCATCTCGAAGATCAACATAAGGAGACTTCCTTGTAAAACAAATTTTCAAAAGCATCTGCTTCTCTCTTTGACGGTTGACTAAAATACTAGAAGGTTTGGCCCTTTCACCTTTTACAACAATTTCAACAATGCATGTTATGTTTTTCTAAAATCACACCCAGCTAGCTTTGCTTTTCTGAGGCTTGTCAATTGCATACTGTTCTCGCTCTTAAATGCACTTCTTCCCAGTTTTTCCTTTGTGTCAAGTGTTTCTCAACATTTTCTATCCCACGGCACACTTATCCTGGCGGGAACAGATGAAGACTTAACACGGAGCTCTTGCTCAATCTCTGAGATGTTCTCCGTTTTTGCTTTTAAATTTGATCTCCCAACATTCTTGGAAAAACTCAATTCTTGTTTTTGTTTATCTCTGAGCAACAGAACTGTACGTTCGTACGTGTAGTTCAAATATATTCCGAAAAGACCTATCCCGTATATTAAACCGGGCACCTTTAGTACATAAAGTGAACGCAGAATTGATTGCTAATTCCGAATGCTCACAATTACTGAACATGTTCCATCGGAGACGTTCTGTTCAATAAAGCCTTTTTTTTCCAAAAAAGATAAACCTTAAAAGAATGAAACAATACAAAATGAGTGGAGAAACAGCTTATTGCAGACTTTTAACAAGAGCTCTCCGATGACCACTTGGTGTCTCGATGTTCCACACGGCCTCTCAGCTCCGGAGATTTTATACAGTATTTCGGACTAGCTCGGCCCAACACAGCTAGCTAGCTAGCCTCTCCCGATGAGTGGGTTGCACACACGCCCTGTGGTAAAATACAACAAGCAGTCAAACCTCGCAGTTAACTCATATACGGATTACGTTTAGGTGTTCATTTCGAAAAGGATTAAGCGGCTGTTTGATGTAGCTGCATGATGTTTGCCCCTCTCAGTATGGGCCACTTGAACATATGCAGCATTTGCCTTCATTGGTATGCAGGGCATATAGATCTTTGTGGGTACCACTTGTTATGCATGGGAGCCTAAAAATACAGCGAATAATACATCTGAAATTGTAAAGCGCAGCTCAGCTACATACACTGCATTAATACTTCAAGTTCTACCACTTTTTTTCCCTTAAATTTCGGAAAAATGTATATCCTGTTAACCTTGGGCATTTCCCATCCTCATAATCTCAGCTTTGGTTATCATCGTAATGGCTTGGGCAGAGCCGCACAAATAAGATATTTTTAGGGCAGAAAAGGGAAGGAAAAGGCCGTCCACCCACTGGACGCCTCCCTCACTTTGGCAGCGTTTTCATTAAATCAGCGTGACCCGAGTTCCACTCTTATGTTAATCCACGGGAATTATGGCACGGGATAATACTTCCACTTGTTCCGTGCAAACGTCTTAATATTTATAGAGTATTCCCGCGGACAACTCCTGTGGCTGTTTTTCCTTCCCGAGTCAGTTTTCAGACCAAGAACAAATAGGATGCAATTACAGTCGCGCAATCCCGAAGCCGTGTGCGTCTGCTGAACAAAAAAAAAACCTGCCATCTATTGTGGTGTTTCCACAGCTGAGGGGGTGGGGTGACTGAGTCGGATAGCTCAAATTGATGCATCATCAGTTGATTAGATCTCCCTGATGAGCGGAGCTCTGGGACCGCAGTCCACTACAGTTCACTTGGCAGCGGAGTTTCAAAGTACTGCCCTACAGCTGCGGGACTTGTGCAGTTACCGGACAATGAACTAATCAACGGCCCGGATCGCCTTATTACTGTATCCATCCCGAACTAGTTAGTCTTGCTTTCCCAGGTGAAGATGGCGAGGGGACCGGTGGGAATAAACGCGATATCCCTTTCCATCTGCTGTTTCGCGACTATCCGCTTTTTATCCGGGGCTTATGGCCAGGAGCTTCCGACAAACGGAGTGAACGGGTTTAGTTTGCATCCCCCGTATTTCAATCTAGCTGAAGGCACCAAAATCACGGCCACCGCAACTTGTGGAGAAGACGAAAACGGGAGAGCAATTCGGGATCTGTACTGCAAACTCGTAGGGGGGCCGGTGTCGGGGGATCCCGGCCAGACCATCCAGGTACGCTGTTGTAGAGAGTGACTGCTGTTGACTACGACTGGAAATGTGAAGAGTATACCCATATAATATTAAAACAATGAGCTCTAAAGACGTTCATGCTTAGACATCTGAGCTGCTGTCCATTTTTTTTCCGGGAGACATAAAATACCCGCTTTTCCGTTCTGTAGGGTTTAACTCACCAAAGTAAAGTCGATTATCATTGCAATAAGCGCTTGTGCAGATTTAAAAAAAATAAATAAATGAATGAGTGGGCTCTTAATGCCAAGACATTTCTTGCACAATTAAAAACGTTAATTTGAGATAGTCCCTGTAAACATTAAAGTTGTTCTTACAGCAGGTAAGGACGACCGAAAGCCACCGATTTGCTATAAAAATAATCACCGATTAAGATGTTGACCACGTTTATTCGAGAGGTTAAACGATTGGGCTGACACCCGAAAATACCGCGTGCTTGTAAACGTTTTTCCGCATTGCCCCTGTTGAGCAGGGCATAGGAGAGTAGTAACTTTGTAACTATCAACGCCTGGGATTTCTTAAAACCATGCCAATTCTCAGTAGAGACCACATCTGAGTTTCAGATACCATTAGTTTGCTTTTTGTCGAGGTAAAAAGCGATTTAACAACTCATTACAGAAGCTGGGATACAAAACAGAACAAGAGCTGAAACACCTGCCCTGCACTTGCTTAAGTGTAACTTCAATAGAATTCTTTGAGTACTTTGTTGTAAATACAACACGGTTTATTGGAGCTAAGCTTTGAATTTGGAGCAAATGTTGCTTACCGCGACTGAACTACAGAAAGACGAAATAATTTTGCATCATGAGCTTCGGTTTTAAATAAATATTTGTTTCATTTACAAATATTACGCACTAGCTTATAAGCTGCTTGTTAGGCATTCTGCTGTCTGAGATGGCTCCAAAAGTCAGATTTTATATAGACACATAATTAATTTGCATTATTGCAGTCAGGTTACTTAGTAAAAATTACATAATTGCTCATTCAACATGCCAAGTAAATGTGACAATTACTGAAGGGGAATCCTTAAGGAGTCTATTGGGTTAGTAATTATGTTTTGCACTCTATAGTTTCATTGCGAATAATTGAACTGGATTAGGTTGGAATTGTTTGCATATGCAATTTGTTGTTCTGCAGTGGTTTTTTAATGTCGATAAAAGGACAAGTCAGTTTGGTTGCACAGTACTTTAACATTTGAGCTTTAGGCTCAATTTCTTTCTAATCACGAATATCAAGACATCTGTATTAAACAGGGTTTAAATGATATAAGTGCTTTATTTCTGATCCGAAATAGGAAGTTCTCCAAGAACGTTTCTTTTTAAAAAGTCATTGTATATTTTTTTGGTGAGCTGTCCCCACAAAACTAGGTAGTGGATCTTTTAGGTACCAAATATTTTAACGGCACAAATCTAAGGAAGCAATTCATTTCTTCAGGGCATTTCCTTGAGGAATTTCAAATATTTCCAGATAAAGCTTTGGAAAGCTGGGGTGTGGCTGTCCGAATTGTTGCCTGTGAGTTTGGGATGATGGATGGATCAAATCAAAGAGAATGCCAATGGTATACAAGGAGCTCATATTTTAGACCGCCTAAGGCAAAGTCCCTCAAGGTCCATTGCCAGAAACTAAGATTAATCCTCAGGACAGTATTTGTCAAGGAACATTCCCAGGAATATCCCACTGTTTCAGGTATATGTCGTAGGTATGAAAGACTTGGAAAACCAGTTCTAAAAGACCTCTGTTTTAATCAGCGTCAGATATATTCTACATGTATAACTTTGATGTCTTTAAAAACATCTGTCTTGATATAAAACATGGGAATGATAGGATGACTAAAACAAGCATACCCAGAGAGAGAGACAGGGAAATGGATTTGAGTCTGAAATGTCAAGAGTCTTTGAGATAAGTTGAGCATGTCATCAGGAAGAAACGTCTGCAACGTTGCATCATAGCAGATGTTACAGAGACCAGCAGCTACATTTAAATCGGCAGGCTGGGCACCAGTCCTCCCCCCTTCACATGGAATTGCAAGAACTAGTCTTAACCCCAAAAATGTATTGCACTGGGTTACATGGCTGTTTAGCTTTCTTTAAAAAAACATATTTGGATAGCCAGTATCCTTGCAGCTTTGCTCATAATTAAAAATCTAAGCAAGAATTTTAACTGAGGCTATTGCTAGTTAAGTGCAAGATTTAGATTTTATTTTAGATCCGGTTGGATTTTACAAGAGTGCTTTTATTTTTATTTCTATTCTCTTGTATGAGTTATTATAAATTTTATTAAAATGTTTGGAATGCTGGTGTGAGAAATTGTTAGGTCCTGTTCAACACTTGGCTAAAATTCTTTGGTAGATTATTTTAATATATTACTACTAACTGCCTTCTGTATCCGGTGTAGTTAATCCCATTTTCTGGCTCAGGAATACATGTTTTTTACTAATTAAAAACAGTAGGAGTTTGGAGGTGCTTTCAATTTTCCCATCTCTTCTCACCAATGTTTCAGTAAGTCAAGTCTATAAACCAAGCCAACATCAAGGCGTAGTTTTCCATTTGCAATAAAGTATCAGAGAGAAGAGCGTCTTCTGTCATACTATTTTCACATGAATCTATTTTTAAAGATAATTCACTTTTTTAAGCATGATGTGGAAGCACACAGTTTTTATTTTAGGATACTCTTTTGCTGGAACTAGCTTTTTTGTCTGTTTTGTCAGAGGAATAGTCTTCGGAATATATTAGCAAAAGTTATTTAACCATGCAAGCAAAATTGTATTTAAAATATTAAGAACACATACAAATTGTAATATGTTCTTAATCATGCATATGTGTTTGCTACTGTTTTTCTCACATTGAAAGAAGAGCTAGACCATTTTCTGTGTTAATCTACTTTTACTCTATTCTGTTTGCACAGAACAGACATTGAGACTCTCTAGTTATACAGTATAAAAGAACTCTAGACCTTTGTTCTGTTTCTCAAGCATTTTTAATGCTTGCCTTTTAAAAACAGTCTTGTAAAGTCTTTAGAAAACAGTCCTTTGCCCTTTTACCCAGTCTTTGGTTTGTTAAAACAGGTTCCTTTTTGCTAAAGAACCGAGAGACAAGAGCAGGAAGGTCAGTGTACTGTGTTTGTGGCACTCCTTGGTCTTATAAGTCAAGAACAGGAAACATTCAATGTGGGGATTTTGCAATGGCAATAATGAACTCAGAAGTGCATGTCACCTTGTGAACTCTGGAACTTCAAAGGGATTAGGTTTCCCTTTCAGCCTTTTCAATAATTTGTTAAATTGGGCTTTGATAGCGGGACTGATAAAGACCTCTGTGAAGACATCGGCACTGGCAGTGTTCACCCACCTACTTGTTTAACTTTAACTTCTGTGTTCGGTGCAGTGTTCTGAAAATGACACTAACTTCACTGCTTTATTAGAGGGCAGTACCTGTAATGTAACTGGAGACCTACAGTGTCTGACTACAAACTGAAGTTTTGCTGTTTATTATTTCTCCCTCCTTTTTTCATTTTCACAATATCAACAGGGTCCATGCCTGTCTGTGAATTGATGAGCAGTTGTTCTATTTTAAGAAATTTAAGTGTGGTCCATAACAGGAGTGTTTATAATAAGTTAATATTGTCCAGTTAGCTTTAATCAGGAAAATATTCGGATTAACTGTGGTTCATCAGAAAAGTTGATGATGATAACATTAGCAATGGAATGCTTGTCATTTTCATATACACTAAGCGATTCTATCACAATGTAAAGCCTAGGCTTATAATTTTCCTGCACCTCTTCCTCCACAGAATAACTCACTAATAGACTCCATGCATTGATATTGGTGTGCATAATAAAGTGTTTTCTGGTATTGATTGGTTTTTGTGAAGCTTCCAGTTATTCCCTCTAGTTTTGCTCCCCAAACGTAGCTCCAGACTGTTCAATTATTTGGATCAACCTTATTGATTGTTTTACAATTTTAAACACTATCAAGTCTCCACTCTGCCATCTTTTCTCGAGACCAGAACGAATACAATCCTTCAGTCTGTCCTCATAAGTCTTCCCCTTAAGGCCTGGGATGAGTTTTGTTGCTCATTTCTTGACTTTATATAATCCCCTTTTTTACAGTGATGCAGATATACTGTAGTCTGCATATCTAGTCTATAACTTCATTAAACATCTTTCAGAATTTCTAAGTTGCATGGCTCCCCTATTTCAGTTGTTTTCAGACCTGGTCTTGGAATTCTTCTGTCTTCTGTTCTAGTTGAACTTTGGATCACTGAGGCTCTTTGAGTTCAACTGAGAGAATCAGTTAACCGCTGCCCTAGTTTCTTCCAAGATTTTAAAATCCTCTTCTTAGAATCAGTGTTGTGAGACACCGTTTCGCCTCTGATGAAAACCTCCTGGTTGTTCTTGAAAGTCTCACGTGCTTGCTGTGTCTTTCAGGGTCAGTACTGTGACACGTGCATGAAAGGAGACAGTGACCGAGCGCACCCCAGCACCAATGCCATCGATGGGACAGAGCGCTGGTGGCAGAGCCCACCCTTGTCCCGCAGCCTGGACTACAATGAAGTCAACGTTACTTTGGATCTGGGACAGGTCAGTGCATTCCCTATTCGCCCCTGGAGTCCAAGGGGCTCACAACCTGCTCAAGCAGTCAAAACCCAGTGGTGCGATATAAACGTTTGTGATCACACTTCAGTTCAGTTTATTTGTCATATGCACAAGTGCAATAAAATGCTTATTTGCATGTATGCTCCAATATAAAGACATTAAAGGAATCACCAAAAACATCAACGCAGAACAGGGGCAGCAACAATAAGAACTTAAGTAACACACAACTTTAAAAAATCATCAGCGTGGGCCAGTGGTAGGGGTAGAGTTCAGTAATCTGACAGTTTGTAGGAAGAAACTGTCTCTGAATCTGGAAGTTCGTGCCTTTATGCTCCTATAACGCTTACCAGAGGGAAGGGGGGAGAAAAATGAGAAACCAGGATTAGCGATACTTCCAGTCTTCCTGAGACAGCGAGTTAATCTGAGACGGCGGGTAAAACAGCGAGTTAGCCTTTAGTTCACTGAGGTCTAATGTTAAAGATCTGATGACTGGGGGGTCCTGTACGCTGTTTTGTAGTTTTTCACTATATGCTGTGGTCTGTACACACTTTTGATAAATGAAAGAGGTTCCTTTTCTATCTTCAAAGAAAACAAAAGAGAAAGGGCACAGATATTTGTGTTCTTGTGTTTCAACATAAAAGTGGATTTGGAGGACTTTTATTATAAAGAGGCATTAAGCCACTTATTTGAGGATTTTATCCCACTTCATCCCATGATATAAGCCAAATAAGGTGCATATGTTGCACATGGGTGTTAATCCCATAGACCTATATTTGGATAAAAGCTTAAACTCTGCTCTGACTTCCCAGGACTCCTGAAAGCTCTAGTGAACATATTTTAAATGTGACCACAGCAGCATGTTGCTGATGGACCCATTTTACAGGAAAAGTGTCTGCTTCTAAATCACAGCATCAATATTTTATGCGTTTCCTTAATGAACAAAGGAAGGCCTGTCTTTTAGGAAGAGACTATGCGTGAAACAATGCTTTCTGTTGTTGTAGGACAAAAATGATATGCTGTACTTCCCAGAAAATGTCCTGGCACAGCACATTTGTTACTGACAAAATAATTTTACTGACACAATGTTAAATAGCACTTTGTTAGACTTGAATTTCAGAGACGTGTAATGTGTTTTATTTGGCTCTTGCTAATGTTTGTGTGACCTGAGGTTTAAAAGAAATAGGTCATACAGCAGAATTACTCAGGTGTAGTGTTTTTGTTAATGTGGTAATGCTGAATATAGTTTTTCCTTTAAGCAAAAGGCCTTCTTACAGAGCTAAAAAGCTCTGGATATTTTTTTTGACAAAGGCACTAGGAGTGTTTTCTTTTTGGTTAGGTACTTTGTCGGTTTAGTTTTCCTTCGTTTCCAAATCTCTGCAATCCCCACTTCCCTCTCCCCCTCCCTCGAATGTAACCAGAGAGCTGTGACTAGCTTCTCGCTGATTTCCTAGGGTCAATAAACCATCTTGTTAAAAAACAATATCGGGCTATCATGGAACACACAGCAGGATGGAACCTGGACCCTGTGGGAACAGGGCGTTCTGAAGAGATTCCTGAGTTAATTCAGCCGTACTGGGCTTTTATTTCTGTTTGTGCCGAGGTAGGAGTGCTCTTTGTCAATGGGCGAGGAATCTAGGTTGCAGCTGAGGAGGTGGTGACTGGCTGCTTGACCCCAGAGAAGGGTTGGAATGCTAGTTAACCTGATCTTTGTCCGTACCTGCGGGAATCTCCTAAACCTCTTCTGCCTCCCATATAGAATTTTTCCAACCTTTCTAACAAGCCTTCAACCTGTCTTTATTTTGGAAGCAGAGTAATAAAAATAAGAATAAGAATGAGTCTGAGTCACTGCAGTCATACTTTTATTGGACTTAGCAGTTACTGACTGGATAGATAATTGTTTTATTATTATTTTACTTGTAAGCTTTTTTTGTATACCATTTTTTTAAAGCCATAGAACATGACTATTTTCTTTATCTGAACTTAGATTTTAAAATTAGTATCCTGTTTGTGTTTTGGTGTGCTGTGGCAGATCTTTAAGTAAGTAAATTAATGAATGATTGATCTATCCATTGGCAAAAGCACCTTATGGAAAGGTGTTTTTTTAAGATAGTTGATGTTTGGTCAGTTGACTCAGCAGCAGCTAATGATAGATCTGGCTAGGAGCCGGTCTTATCAATTAAACACCTTCTAAGCAATCTAAGGCATGAAACTAAAAAGTAAGTTTTCATTTGGTCTATGATTTATCCTCAGTGACATTTGGACAATTAAAAACAGAGTGAAAGCAATGGCTAAATTAAAACATAACTAAATTGAAGCATCTCTGTGGTGGCCTGTGTATTCATTAGGAATGCAGATTGAAGCCAACTACAGTATGCAGATATTGCCTGTTCAGGACTGTGATTCCGCATGCACAACTGGCACAACTCACAACTGAGTGCTACTGAGTGCTACTGGTTTTGGTTGAGTTTGAATTGGCTGAGGTGTCTGTCCTTAACCTCCTGTTGAAAAGTGACCCCTGTGAGACTGCTGTGTTGTCAATGAGAGCCATATCTCTTCTCCGATTGGTGCTATAGAGACCGCAGCAGACACTGAAGGCATTATATAACAGCAGAAATCTAGGAGGGATGCACACTTGAACCTTACCACACTGTGGTGGAGCAAGAGCAGCAGTAGTATGTCGAATTAATTTACAATTACTGACTTAAAATCGGAGGAGTATAATTCAAACCAAGGTGTGATTCCAAATTAAAAAAATAAACTGCCTATGCCTTATTTAATACTGTAATGTATCAGACATGATTCTGGAATGCTGGTTATGTACTGTAGTACGTTTTAAAATTCAATTGTTATCCGTCCTTCTTTCTGTGCTTCCAATGTCTTCTTTAGATTAATTGCTTTCACTAAATTCAGCAGTATTTCTTCAGGTCTGGCAAGGACAAGGAAAGTCATTTGTCAGCTGAAGCATGTACTGTCTGTTTTCTTCATCTTAATCATACATATCCCCAGAGGCCAGGAAAATGTTTTAAGAGATGTATAATGGGTAGTAAAAAACGTCTGTCTCACAAGAGTTTAAAATGTCTTCAGCTGTTTTTCATTGTAAGTACAGTACAAGGCAGTGGGAAATGCAGTCTGGACTGACGTTAAATAGACCTGAGCGATAAATTAATAAAGGAGATAAAATAAGCTGTTTACTTAATAGATTTTATTTCCACGAGAACTGGTGTGATTATTTTAATATTGTGCCCTTTTGCACTTTGAATTAGTGAAAATATTTACACTTCTGCAAGGCATAAAAAGCTGGATTCATTGTCCCAGCTAGCCTGAAGCAAGCTGGTGCTTGTGTATCTGCTGCTTTGTGGATCAGTGTGCGTTTGTTCCAGTGGTGTTCAAGAAATGTCTGTGCATCGTCAGGAATGTGACACTTCAGGAGAAGCGCGGTGAAGGCTTTTCAAGCACTTACTTTGAAAAAAGGTGGTAGTTTATGAAAAGGGAACCGACCACATCCTTGTTTATGCTTCTGAAAAGAAAAGGAGCTGGAGTTCCAGTTCCATTCAAAGGCAGTGCCATTCATAGCTATTTCTTATACTCCTTAAAGCACAGCATTGAGGGACAAGTGTTTGGATAGCTACCTTCTTGTTGACATATCTCCGTTCTTCTCTAAATTACCTCATCCTTTTCTTTGGCCAATCCCAGATAAGTTTAATTGTTTTCTTGAAATATTGTGTCCTGTGCTACTCTTGCTAGCAAGCATGGGGACTAGATGAATTCTCCCCTTCTCTTCTCTCTCCCTCAGTCCACAGGCTTTTCTCTTTTCTGATGTGTGGAAATTTTATTATCAGGTCTTGTGTTGCCTCCCCTTAGTTTTCTTTCCTGCCTTTGCTCTGTCTGTGTTCATGGTGTAATCTGCAGTTGGTCCGCTGGCATGCTTTCTGAACTGTGTTGTTGTAGTGGAAAAAGAGAGAAGGTGCTTTTCTGGGATTTCAAACAGAGCAACTGAGTCATGATTTTCTTTCCTCATAAAGAGTACAAATGAATAGTATTCCTTCAAACACACATAAGTCTTCAGAAGGCAAAGGCACATTGGGATTGCTTTGACCAATCAATCTGAACTGGCTTTTTTATGTAACTTTTTAATGAGTTTCATTACTAAGGGTAACCTGTATAAGGTCTATTGTCAGTTGAGAGAGTGCCAGTGTTACTCCTTAAGTGGTGAACATTTCCTAACATTGATTTAGCCTCCTACTCAAATGCTAATGCCCGTACAGGCATTTAAGAACAATTTCCCTTTCCTGTGATTTAGCTAAACTGTTCGTTCTAAGATTAAGGTCCATATCCTTTAGCTACAGTAGTTCTCACGGTTTTGGCATTGTGACTCTTATACACACGTTAAAGTACCTATGTACAGATGTAGCTTGAAGTGACAAACTAGATCTCTTTGTTTTCCCCAAATCAGTCAAATCTGATGCCTTGTTCTCTCAGTGGTTTGTAACCCCTTACTTTCTGCTGCAAGCAAGGTTTCAAAAGTTTCAACTTCTTCTCTTCAGCTGGTAAATCATTAGTGACATTTGCCACATCAGATC
Organism: Lepisosteus platostomus; assembly: GCF_059453375.1. Lineage (NCBI taxonomy): Eukaryota > Metazoa > Chordata > Actinopteri > Semionotiformes > Lepisosteidae > Lepisosteus > Lepisosteus platostomus. The sequence continues at coordinate 23,427,457 of NC_142625.1, forward strand.
AGCTAGGGATCAGTTCTTTCTCTCTGATGGATTGTGGACGAGGTAGTTACTTTTTATTGTGCCAGCAGGGACTGGAGCAGCTCGATGCAGCAGCCCATCGAACATCTGGCCCCAGTGGACAAAATGTAGGCTGACGTTTGAGTAGTGATTCTTTTAAACAATATATCAGCATATACATATTTCTAGCCATGTAAATATAAGAAAGTTGCTATGACATATAAGCTTTTCTGTGCTTTTATAAAAACCATGTATTTTTTAGAGAAATATGGAATTTCCAATTTGATATAGAGACATTGGTCCTTGACTCACTTAGTAGTCCTGCAGGCATGTAGAGCATTTAAATTCCTGACAAGAAACAGTGGGAAACAGCAGTTCCGACTGTAATTGATTCAAGCATCCACTCCAGGACAGACCCTGCTGTTCTTTAGCTCCACAAACAAATATTGTGACTCTTATAATTCTTGTTGCAACAAGCACGAGAGCCAGTTCTACCTACGATGATGTTATAGAAATGAAATTCATAATAAAGCTTGTTCAGGTTTTCCAAAGGTAAATACACCATGCAAGATATCGCACACCTTGAGTCCTGACAATGTGAGCATTGTTCTGTTTCTTAGATGCAGGTTTCTACGAGCATGGGTTCCTTGCAGTCGAAGCTGGTGACATGTGTGTGTCAGATTGGCGGTCCCCTGCTTGGGAACAGCCTACAAAGATCCTACTGTACGGGGCTAGGATTACCTCACCCTCCACACAGGAACTGTGGTCGTCTTGTCAGTACGCTCCTCTCTCAACCCCTCATTCTTTCATCATGCTTACTGAACAGGAAAATGAGCTTGGCTGCAGCCAGATTCACAGACTGACCTTAATAGGAGAGAAGTTGGAGTGTATAACGGAAGGCAAGAAAAACAGGAGGCGTGGAGGAGCAGAGCTACGGAGACATGAAGCAGTTGAGGCTGAGAGTGCAGTGTTGTAAGAGAGCTGCCACAGCCCCTCTCCACCTGTATGTGGTTTTCAATTTCAAAGATAAATCTCTTTTTTAACCACTCTGCCCATATCTCAACTATGCTCTTGCTTGCTGGAAAACTTAATTTAATATTCACAGCAGTTTTTTTTTTTAATTACTATCAAACAATGTCAGTTAAAAGGGTGTCTTTTGAATGAATCATCAGAGGAAAACTATCTAAGCACCATAAACTTTTTGCCGTAAGGTTTTCTTCTTGTTTTTTGGAGGTAAGAAGCAACTGATTTAGCACTGTTCGCAGTTTCCTCCTCTGATTGATTTCTTTTGGGCAGGAGTTAAAATCATGACAATATAATACAATTTTCTTACTCCTTGAAAATGAAACTCCTGAGCCAATGTCTGTCTCTAGAAGACCTTTAACAAAAATGACCTTATAAGCTAAGAACTTAGGCAGTTAACAGAATAGACCATAATTAGGAAAAACAGCTGCATCCACATTCTTTTGTTCTTAGGTGATTGGATGTGCAGATTCCTACAGTGGGAAGCAGTGCTCAGAAAGACAGCTGTCACAGGTGCTGAGTGCTGAGAGTCAGTAATCCAGCTGGGAAGCTGTTGAAGGCCAATAAGCAGGTTGTTTTTTTAACGACGCTACTAACACACTTCTGTATTTCTGTGGATCAGCAGAAGTGCGGTAATGGGACCAGCCATATTTGGCTGTGGGATCTACGGCTTCTGGCAGGAAGCCTGTTATCAGTCTCTAAAGCCCTTGCAATGTTTGCAGTGAAAAAAAAATCACACCTGTGAGTTGTTGGCTTTTCCCCACTCTTTTTGAGACAAACCTGCAGCAAAGCTCTGTACAGCCTGTGAATCAGCAGGTTTAAGAGTAAAGCCATGGTAGCAACTGCACCTAGTAGAGCATAAAATTACACCTCAATGTTACTTTGCTTATCAATGCTACAGTTGCATGACTTTGCTGTTTCTAACCTTCTTTGTGATTTTCACAAACAAAAATTCAATTTTGTTCTTATCACTTAAGTAGCATAAAACACAGTACATTCCAGTGCCTGTATTAGTGCATAAGAATATTAAGAAGGCAGTTAACATTTGTGCCAAAAACCTGTCTGATATTAAGTGCCAACTGTTGTGAAGGATTAACAGTAAACTTAATTTTGTTCATGTAAGTTTTGGCTACCTGATGATCTGAAAAGGTTATTTCCTTTTCAAACTGCATTTTAAAGATTAAGTTTTCAGACTGAAAATGAGTGACAGCACAAACAAACAAACTTGTGTTTCTAGACACCAAGATGAATTAATTGAGTGAGTCACTACAGTGATACTCAGGTTTTTAGGGTTTGGACTGTTTGCTCTTTAGAGTTAAGAATGAAGATTGTTTCTCTTGAAAGAATAAGCTGTTCCTATTTCACCCCCTGCCATTTTTCGAATTCACTGGAAACCATGGCTCATTTGTGTTGTGTGTAGTCACAAACTCTAAAGGCATTCCTTACTTTGGGATGTGGTATGGTGTTAGGTTTGGGCTAACAGTTTTTGGGATTGACGTGAAGGTCAATAGTAACTAAGGAAGATGTTGTATGTGCTATGGAGTGCAATATATTGCCCTGTGCTTCAGTTTTCACTTTTTATTTCATGGCCTACTTTGGTCTGAAATTAATATTTCTGAGTAAAAGCTGGCTATTGATTCTGATTCACATGTTTTGTGTAGTAATACTGAAGCATCACTTGTCCTTTCTAGTTTGATGGGTGACCCATGTCTCTGTGATTTGTGAGCTAAGGGACACTGTTTTTTGTCTTTTGGTTTATACATGTTATTCATTAACCACTGCACATTTTTACACATCATTTCAGCTGCAGCTACATTAGAACATGCAGGGCTAAGGGACCTGTTTGTTAGGAATCACACCTCCAAAGACTATAGGGCCCCAATCCCATGTCAGGCAGGATCTCCTTATCTTCCTGGTTGCCACTGGGTCTTTCAGAGCTTCGGTCACTCGAGTGCAAACAGTTGTTAACCTTGGGGCACCACAGCCTTCTCTGAAATTTTGAAGGAAACTGTCAAACTGTTTGAACTTCGCATTAGGAGCTAGAGGAGGGAGGTGGGCTTCGGAAGCTGTACACAATTTGCCAGGGCATGCAAGCATTTTTGTTCTTTGGCAGTGCAGTTGGCCAAACCAAGGAAGTAACTCTGTGTCTCACTCACTCAAGAGTTATGCTTGTGAGCCGTGTGTTAAAGCAGATGCAGATTTCAGCATATACTGTAGATAGTACATATGATTGATTCCAGTGTCTTATTCTCTCCCATGTATTAAGAAAACAAATAGAAGGATTTACAGTGTTCTGCTGTGGTCTTTTCCCTTCCAATCACACTTATTGGGTCTGGTACATTTTATTTCTTTGCCTTTTTTTGGAGCTTTTATGAAAATGAAAACCTTTTCCTTTTAAAAAATCATTTCCACTTAATCGTACTTTTTTGCTATTTCAATTTTTGTTTTTCTTTTCAGCTCATCGGGTCCCTAGGTTCTCTATTGTCATACTCAGAAACAGGGCACTTACCAGTAGTTATATTTTCAATTACTTGTGCCTGTAAGACAAAAACAGAAAAGCAGTTATTCTGTAAACAATGGAATTTGGCAGGTAATTGAATGAAACTTTAACCTTTAATTACAATGAGGTAAACTGCTAAATATGTTTTGAAGACTGAAAAGCACTGCAGACTGTTGATAATCAACATGCTACAGGGTGCTACAGTCAGGTATGTTTTCAACCCCTCACATAGTGTACTGTCCATCCATTTCCTAAACACTTCTTTCAGTTCTGGGGCATGTCATGTCTATACTGGCAAGTAACGGGCACAAGACTGCACCCTGGATGGGGCGCCAGCCCATCACAGAGCAGGCAGACACGCACAGACAATTTCCATAGAAGCCAGTATGTCTTACCAGTATGTTTCTGGACTGTGGGAGGAAACAGGATCATCCGTAGGAAACCCATACGAACTCTGGGAGAACATCAAACTCCACGCGGATAGCTTCCCGGGTCTAGAATTGAACCCAGCGCTGCAAGGCAGCAATGCTAACCCCTGTGCCACTGCACTACACACAGAGAAATAATGATATCTTAAAAACCTACATGCATTACCTGCGTATTGCATTCAGCCTATAGAAAATCTATAGTCTAACAATCCTCTTAATTATCGAGACCAGTCAACATAGCCGTGCTTGAACTTTGTTTCGTGTCTCTGGTGTGTACAAAGCTGTAGCTTAAACTTTTCTTCCTGGCCACTGCCTGGCTGTAACAGTTTCTCTCCTTGATCTTTGAGGCCTGTGTGGTGTGAAAAGATGAATGGCTGAAAGGTGAGTTGGGCCGGAGGTTTCTGTCTGCACTTCCTCATTCCCCCACAGGTGCAGCTAAACCTGTGCACACAGTATATGTTATTTATGTTAATGCAAATATGTAAAAAAAATCTTTTTGGGAGATTACGCTGTAATGGAGAATTTGCATTAGAATCTGTTCCCTCAGTACATGAAGCAAAATAGTACTATTAAAATGTAGTCATTAACTTTAAACAGGTAAACACAGTTGAAAATTTAAATCCTGAGGGAAATTCATCACCCTTTTCATGCTGAGGGCACTGCTTTGCTGGGATTATAACGGTTTACACATTGCACCTCTGCCAGGGAAACCTGTCTCTATGTGCAGCTGTTAGGCTTCCTCCAGGGAGACTATTATTATAGGTTTCCTGTTGGCTGTAGCTAACACAAGTGTGGTTTCTGAACACAGAAAGTAATGATGCCATAACCAGCCAAAAGCAGCCCTGTCTGCAGCTTGCCATTAAACCACAAGGTTTCCGTGTAAAAAAATTGCGCGCTGTAGGCCATCGTTCAGAAGATCAGATTCAACGTGTGTGCAGTACTTACTGATTATTTTGGGATCAGCTCAGCTGTTTAAATTCGGCTTTAGTGTGGCTGTGCAAGTCAGGTCTTCTTGTTGGGTTATATAATTATAAACTTTTAAAACCTTATCAAATCTATATACTATAGTATAATGTAGTGGAAACAGTAACATGCAGGAAACCATTGTGGAAAAAGAGGGATAAGCAAAGACTGTGTAAACTAAGGGTGTCCAATCCTAATTTCACATGGAATGGTAGAACACTGTATTAAATTCTCCATGCTGTAATGTAAAAGACATATAGGAAGACATAGCTCTGTCACGCTTTAATTTTTTATTTCTATATTATTAACGGTTTGATTTTATGCTGACACTGCTGTACCTTAGAGAGAGTTTGGGTACACCATATGCATTTGATTTATTTTATACTGGCATTCCCTTTATAGACTCTGAATGGCATAGGTTCTCTTGGAAAAATAAAAGCAGTCTAGCAGTTTTTTTTTTAAAGAGGACAGTTTTTACTTTTACAAAACTTGCTAAACTTTACAGAACTGACTGAATCTCTATATTAGCGATCGGGCTCTTCTTTCTTTTTTTGCTCACATCTCTATTCTGCTGTGCATGCCCATGTTGTCTCATAGAGGAGTAAAACATTTCACCCGAAGTATAATATCCTAGATATTAGGGGAACAAAGAGATTTGGCTTTTGCTGTTTTTAATCTGGAGGTTTTAGCAGCTGTTTTTATCTGGTGTAGGAATTTGAATATTACAGATGAAGAAATTTCATGGCACAGCTCTTCCAGAAATTCCAATAATTGAATGAGTCACTTATGTTTTCTTCACGGAGTGCTCTGGATCTCTGTTGACTCTACTCTTAAGTCCAATATGTTCTGTCAGTGGGTGGTTAAGGTGTCTGGGTGTAGGTACAGTTCCTTCCTGTTCATTGTTCTATATGGGAATATTCCTTGCTTAGACCTGGTGCTCATGTCAGGTGAGGACTGCAATCTTGGTCTTTTATAGCAGTGTAAATGGGTCTGGTTAGAATTCTGGGGCTCTAGGTCACCGTTACCCTGTGTCTGTCATGCCAATGCCCCTGTACTGCTCTGCCACTCCCACTGTCACCACCAGTGGGGCAACTGGAGGTTCCCAACTGGGATCATTCTTCAAACCAAGCCAATGCTTATTCCTTACTGCAGCCATGTTACTTTGTATCTTCTGAACCCGAGACAAGGTTACAGACACTGCATTTTTTACGCAACTGTTTAAACACTGATGTGCTGTGCATATTATTTGACCCTTTTTGTGACCTATAAGTGGTGCACAAGGTACCCTATACTTCCAAGTTCATGTACTGTGTTTCTGTGTCAGCTGTAATTGTTTAATAAAATGTATTGCTGTTCAGTAAAGGTTTTTCAACATTAGGATGCCAAAATAAACAAGTTTAGAAATAGTCTGTATCACATGTGGGTAATATGTATTATGGCTATTTAGAAAAGCTTGTGTACTGTAGAGTTTATAAAACAACTATTTTTGTTAATGCACAATTGTTTTATTATCCTCCGTGATACAATAAATAAACAATAACCCACAGGATGTTATTCTTGGGAATAAAAACAAACTAATATTAGCTCAAGTGGCCGGATCTTCAGTGTGTAGCTGAGGAAAAAATAAAATTGAACATTAAAGCAGAGATAAACAGCACAAGTTCCTTATCTGCTTTCACTTCTAAAATAAAAAGACCAAATATACAGTAAGTTGCCATAACACTCTACATACATTGATTGCAACATGACCTTCATGACTTCTTGTAATGTTTAAACATTTATCAAGAGGACATTGTGGACTTCAAGTCTGCACACCAGCATAAATAACTGAGACTACTGTATTTGTATGAAATATGAAATATGGTTACTGTTACATATAGAGGAACCTGCTTATGTGAATAAAAAGGAGATCTCATTTTTAGTGAAATATTAGTTACAAGAATTGGTGCCTTGACATGAATGTGGGTTAAAAATATGCACTGCATGTTTTTAATTGTTCTGGCCAGTTAAACAGCTACAGTAAGCAACTTAAATTGTGTGGCCAGTTTTATTAATAGACTTACTGTATGTCAGAATGTCTGCTTTTTCTAATGGTTGATCATAGGAACTGCACATTGCAGCCTTTTCTCTCCTTTTGACATGCTTTTTGTAACAGAAGTAGTACATGAGAGCATTTGAAGTAAATGAAGATTATACTGCCAATATAACTGAAACTATTCTTATTATGGTGGTTACCAAATCAGAGGGAAAATGCACTAAGAAAGGTAACAATTAGTGATCTAAGGATAATGCATGAATCTGTATAAATGCCACATGAAACTACATCATTGTGTTTTCACTTTTGAACCCCAAAGGCATAGGTTATTATAACACCCAGTTTAATATGTGTGTGGCCCCCATATAGCACAAGACACCCCGCAGTTGGGCTTCCATAAGATCTGATGCAAAATACATGCTGTAATTTCTGGTGGTAATGACCCATTGCGAACAGATGCTTTGAGAGGATTTGCAAATTCCAGACAGCATTATAGATCTAATACTTTCCTATTCCCAGGAACGTGAAAGCTCTCCATTCAGTCATTTTCTCTTTATGTTTACTGTTCTCTTTGTTAAATTTTGCATGCCCTTGCATGTTCCTAAAATAATTAACCCTTAGAACCCAGGCTCTGCTGCCTGACAAAGCCTCCCTTTAGAATTTCGCTGAGCTCTTGTAATGTCTTTTGGGTAAAACGCTAAGATCTGCAACATCTCCAGCAGAAAATAGTTGATACATTTTGGGAACCCAGTGTTTATCTTCAGTTTGCAACTTCTTATGTGGCTTATCAGGTATGTCTTTCGTTTTCCAGCTAGGCTTTCCCTAACAAGTTACAGAGGCTCATCTCCAGCTTGTTAGAGCATCATCTGAGGGTCAGTCTGCCATTGAGAGAGAGCAGAAGATTTAGGAGACCTTGAGTTAAACAAATGCAGAGGAGGAGAAAATGCAGGCTGCTTTTCTAAATGAAAGTGACTAACTAGGCTGCTTGTTTCTGCAAACTGATGATTTGTTACTTCTTTAAATGTTCTGCTCCAGAGATCACAGAGGCTGCTTCAGCTCTTGAAATATTTTTGTTTTAATTAAATAACAGCAGACAAAGTAATAGTTACAATAGGATGGAAAAGGCATTTCAATGCTCCTGTCTTTTAGCCATTACAATTCAAATTGTTTGAACAGTTTTTCCTTTTAACACTTAGTTTCAGTACTATTCCCTGGCCAGATGTACTTGATGTATTGCTAGGCCTTTTAGTGGAGAAACATTAACCAAAGAAAGGTTTGGAATTCAGAGAAAGGCATTGGAAGCAAGAATCATGAAAGGGAATGGATTTTAACATTCATTTATGTCAGGGTCAATGAGTTCCAGAAACATACTGCAGAAAATCTGTAATACGTTTTCTGACCTTTTACCTGTGTTCTAGTATATGCTGGTCTTATATTTTTAGTTCTGTTTTTTAAGAAATGAATTGTAGACTGTATATACATTTTGTTTTTTTCCTGCTTAAAAACTAGACAAAAGAAAATACCTTTTGTTCCTTTTAAGCTGTTTTCATGAGGTTATGTGTCTGAGGTCAAGGTTGTGCGTGTTCTTAAGCAATTAAAAGAAAAGGGCATTTGGATGCCGGATGCATGTGTCAAGAATTTTATTTTGAAATTCACCTAAACAATGCGTGCCACCACAAGCCGAAGGAGACGAGCATCTTATCTGCTGTAAACTGTGGTTATTGTTGCTGCCGTCTCGTACTCAGATCACATCATTCCTCAGATATGCATGCTTCACCTGAATGTGGGTTGGCATTGTGTGAGTGCCAAAGGTGCTTCATTTTAAAGATCCCAATTGCATCTACCTGCCACTATCTGTCTGAAATCTCCTTTATTATGCCTGTGGCTGTGGCACAATGCAAAAGCTGCTCTTTTATCCACGTTTTTTGGCCTTTTCCTTGTTACAGTATGTTAAACTAATATTTATATAAACATAGTGCTGTGTAATTTAAAGGAAAACAGCAGTTTAGGTTCCCTAGTGGCATGGTTGAGTCAAAGACTATTAGGAGGTTGATTTCTGTGTAACTGGCTTTGTTGCCACTAAAGAAGAATAACGCGTTGTAAATACTTAATTGTGCCACTCAGAACATCTCTGTTCTATTTACACATAAATAAGAACAAAAACGTTTTTTTAGATGGGGAGGCTTCTGTTGTTGCCTTTGCAGAAATACCTTCCAGATCAAGCTCGAAATCTTAACATTTGAAGAGATTTTGTTTAAGATCATGTTTTAAATTGCTCTTTTGCAATATTTAAGTTGGAAAACATCTTGGACAAAAGTATGTATCCTATGTCTTGCAGCTATTGTTCCAGCCTAATAAATTCTACCTTTATTGAAAGGGTAGCTAACCGTTCATCTTGAACCCTTCCACATGGCTTTGTTGCGAGATAACTACCATAAGACTTGAGTTTCAGAAATGCCAAGCATGTGGTGAATGTTTTGCTGGCTGGAGAGGTAATTCCAAATGCTTGTGCATAGGCAAGCAGTGGTTATTGTCATCAGCGGAGGTCCTGTACACTTTATGCATACATGCAGCAGCACACAGAAACTAGGGAGTCTTATACGGTTCTCATCCTAAATTGCAACAAGCACTTTATCTGGAAATACACCTAAAAGGGTTTCTCTCTGGTGACTCTCCCCCAGGCACTGCCCACTCCAAGGGCCTGCTTTTGCAAAAGCTGCTTTTAATTAAGGCACAGCATGGGTGGAATCCCAATTGCGGGGGCAGGAGAGTGAGAAACCGAGTGTATTGACAGCCACAGCTGGATCCAGCTCTATCCAACTTTCTCCTACATAAGCATTTCATTTATCACTCCTCTTCTCCCAATCTGCCCTCCCGGATTCCTCTGACGATGCTTTTGTAAATATTTGAAAACCTAATGAGCAGCTTGTTGGCCCTTATCAGGCTCCTTGAGTTAAGGAGTCGATATGGAGTGGGGGCAGGGAGGTAGAAGGGTAGTGATGCCAGTGTCCAAAGAAAAAACCTGTCAAGGGGGTCCACCTTCGGGCTTCATCAGCTCCGTTCCACATGGGCCACCTGTTTGGTGAACAGTGTGTGAGAGTCCTGATACTGTGGTAGCCACACCTTTACGCTCTCACCGATTTAAAGGGCAGAGAAAAGGCTCCTCCAAGGATGATCCATATTCTCGTATACTTTAGAAACTAAAATGGAATTAGATCTTTTGATCAAATATCGGTGATATCTGATGGTTTCCTTGAATTAAGAGTTTGCTTCAGGTCCAACCATTACATTTCAATGGGGGTGTAGTGCTGGACTTTGATTTAGCCTGTCCAAAATGTGAAATTAGTCTTCTGCCATCCTGTTGTAGATCTGCTTATATGATTGTAAGGGGACCAACTATGCCTTCCAGAACTTGCAGATGCAGTGTTGACCTCATGGTTATGTTAGAAATGACAAGCTGTGCAGGTCCTGAGGCAGCAAAGCACCTTAAAACCATGATCACCCCACCACCATGGTGAAGACCAAACTCACAATGTTTCTGACCATCAGAATGGACAGGCCAGCCCAAACTCAGTTATTGGTTACTTGTTGCAAATTACTGTACTTAACCACCTTCTTTTAATCTAAAAAAAAACATTGAAATATATAGAAGGGTATACTTAAACTCTTTTGGCTTTTTAAGAAAAGATGTATTTTCATTTAAAAACCAGGATATAATGGTAGGAAATTATAGTTCCAGTTATTTTAATTGTCTTTATATGTTTAATAATATGTAAATAATAATTTTCTTTAGATCAGGTGATAATCAGTCTTTTCTTTTTCAGTTTCTTTGCTGAAACCTGCATGTATTCCGAAAATAAGGCAAATGAGATTTCACATTGTGTGCAGTATCATGCAATGCATAATTCAAATTAATGTTTACCTTTAGAATACATTTCTCTTATCTTCTAGTAAATCTGTCTAGCAAAAACTAACCTGCCAAATTACTGTTTCAGTTGATTATTAATCCACAGCAATGTGTAACCAGTCATTTATGAAATTATTTTCAATGCTTCCTGCTGTAGTGGAACACTTGTTCAGCTTTTCCTACCACCAAATCAAATCCCAGCTAAATTCTGTTCTCATTCTGTTTTCATTGTAGTCTCTTGCAAGATTTGCAGCCATGTTCTTTTTGCAATACATTTTTAGATTTTGTTTTCTCTGTAGAGCAAAAAAGTCTTGCATAGTGAGTTTTTTCCTGCTGGCTTTTTTAGAAATTATTTTGCAACTGATAATTACAGCACCTTGCAGCCTGTTACACTCTGCTGTCTGGCTGGACATCAAGAAGGTTTACGAGGGCTAATGATTCATCAGAAATCTGATGCTGTATGAGGCCACCAACTAAGTAGATATGTTGTCTTGCCCCGATTATGAAAAGCCTAACTGAAAAGAAAATGTAAACTTGCATCCAATTAAACGTGAAATGGATTAGCAACCTTTTACAACCATGACGTTTTCCACTCATGAATCATACAGCTGTTAGCTATATTTGAGAGATGGCTGAAAGTGATAAAACTGTAATGAAGCTCAGGCAGACAGTTGGGCCAATGGCAACTTGGGATCCATCCATCTGCTGAAACATATCCTGGTCTACAACAGTGGTTTACCAACACTTAATTAAAAAGTAAAGCTGTAAATCTAGCATCATTATAAAAATCAGGATTTTGACATGGCTGATGAGGAGCATGACTAGAACAGTCACAGACATGCTTTTTGTACAATAGCTTTAAATCGGGAAATATGAATATGACTTGTCATGTCCAAAGTTGAGTTTGCTGGATGTAGCTGTGTTGTAGACAGATGGGAGGGGGAAACACTTTGCACGTCCTCAGTTTGGAAGTTGATGTTTAATTTTTTTCCACAGAGTGTAAATATTCCTCAGCCGGGACTGTGAGGCTGATGAATGAAGTGATCTTTTTTTTTATTTAAACAAACCCATCGCCTGCTGTAATCCCCTTCTCAGATGGCAGAACTGTAGACCTGGTTTGCATCAGCAGTCAACCCCTTTATCACCGCAGAGTCCAGCCATAACGACTGGAAACTGAAGAAAAAGCTGAAGTGGTCTGTGCCTTGAGCTTTTCTCCCTGCTCAGCAGTGCTTGTGCCTGTTATGTGACTCTAGTACTCCGTTCAGACTCAGGGAATCCGTCTCTGTGGGCAGTCAGACATTTTCCGCCTGTACAAATGCGATAATATTATGTTTCATTGTATTGCAACTTTCTATGTACATCTCAAAGCACTATACATAGGAAACTGAACCGATGTACAGTAAAATGAAGACATACAGTATGAGTACATTTTCAAATCCAAAATTACGTTTTAAGAATCCCATTTTGTCCAAATGCGTTTTTAGATGGGATGTAAAATCACCAGTGAAAAGAGAGACATATTTCATTTGGGAATGAGTTCCTGAGTTTAGGAGCGCAAGTTGGTGGTCCCTTGCACCTCAGCTTCAGTGGTAATATGATTATATGACTGATACCCAGTCAATATTCTACAGTAGCTGCTCCAGCAAGCAGGGCATTACAGTAGTCAAGAAAGGGATGAACCAGTTTCTCCACATACACAACATGGTGGGTGGCGATTAATCCCATTTTACTTATGTAAAATCCACAAATGGAATAAATGATGCTTGAGAGTTGTTATAACTGATGCCATCTGTACAGTAAAATTAATGCAAGAACAGGAAAAAAACAAAATGTGAGAGTGTCTTCTGAAATACAAAATTAAGTTGAGCACAGGGCGACATTTGTCAAACAGCTTTCAGGACTGTGAAACAAAACATCTTTATTGCAAGACTGTCATGATTATGAGTTTCTGATGTCTTATAATCAATTCATATAACTTTTTTAGCATTGATGGTGTTTCGGCTTTGTGGTTCTAGGGTCAGAGTGTTCAGGCAGGGAATTAAAGACCGATGAAAACGGTTAGTACTTGTTTAAAATATAGTAATAGTAGTATTCTTGAATCACTGCCAAGCTTTTCAAAAATATCTGTAGTTCATAAAAAAACACGCAAAATGTTATTCCCCATACTTACTTTGCAGCAATGGACACTTTTTTAAAAAACTAAGATTATACAGAAATATTTAATATGAATATTGCATAGAAAAAATAAAGGTGTTTGATTTCAGATTATGTGTGCATAGAATATTGAAGGTTCTTGCCAAATTTGCTTTGAGAAGGTGCAATCTTGTTAAAGGAAATCATCGGTGGTATCACTCAGTAGGCGCCTCAGCGATAGGGAAAAAATGACAGCAATCGTATTGAAAGGCCTCTTTCTGGTTGCTTCTGATCTGACACAGATGCGTCTTTGTTCCGTCATTGTAGAGGGATTCATAAGGAAAAAATTCCTAGACATTCTCCAAACATCCCCAAGTTTAAACTGGGCCCATGGTGTCTATTTCTGGAGCTCTTGTCATTAACATTGACCAATATTTTACAGTTCTAACACAGCATAATGTGGAAAATGGAATGAAGTGAAGGCTGGTGCTGGCCAAAAATAAAATAAAATCAAAATGACACAAAAATACAATCCCTATTTGTTAAGATAAGTGATCATACTACTTATTAGGATTAGTGTACATAGTCCATGAAAACAGTTCCTAGGACTAAATAACAGACAGGACTGCATGGATGTCAAATGTCTATGCCTGCTTCTGAAATGTTTCACTAAAAATGGTTTAAAGTTTTTATTTATCTATGATTGTGCAATGTCTGATGTCAGGTTTCTTTATATATAGATACATTATTTTGATTTTAAGAGTTATTTGGGAATATTCAGCAACTTCAGAGTGGGCTCTTTATTCTCAGAACTAGCAGAAGCTAAAAACAGCACAGTGTTTCTATCTGTTGTGGTGTGACAGTGAATATCATTTTTAGTGTGCACTCTGGGCATAACAATTGCCCAAAAAGTCATTAATAAATAATAATAATAAAATGCATAAGGCATGCATAATGAATTTTGGCTGGTTTTCAAGATCTGCTGCTATGCCAACAGCAGCTGCAAGCAGGATTTCGTGGGAACCGAGTCCTGAGGCGAGAAAAGCTGATATAAGCTAAGGAGTGCCTTTCACAAGAAGAGCTTACAGTGACCTTAGCTCTTCATAGACATGGGATCCTCAATCACCCTGCATTATCTGTGCCATGTATAGTATATACTATAGAATACATTTATAGCATAGTCTTCCCATTTCACTGCTTCTCATTGAGTTTTGCTTGACTTTAAAAATTTAATCTCTTAAATCCAGGTTAAACAAACCAAAACAAAAAAGGTAATTTATTTTTTGGCTTTCACATCTGCCTCTCCAATGTTCACTACTGTTGTTCCTTCGATTTTGACAGTGGAGTATTTAACACTGCTGAAGTTCTAGGGAGCACAAGGCAGATCATGTAGGTTTGACCAAGGATATTCCCTCTGTAAAAATACAATGAAAGCTTGTCTTTAGAGGTACATTAATTATCAAGACTCAGTGCTCTCTGATCTCTGATGGAAAGTGCAGAGATCAGTAAAGGGTTTTGTTGCCCCCAGTGCTTATATGTAGCATCCCTCCTAATTCAGATTTTACCTTGTGTAGATTTGTTATATAGAAATAACTTTGCTCTTTGCTATGTTCCACTGTTTCACATGCTGTTCAGTATGTATTTCTATATTAAGAACTACTCAAGGGAATTATTAACTTATCACAGTTCAGTTAGGCTGTGTGTACTTTTTATGCCACAGTAGAAACTACCACTATCACTACCACAGGAGTGCTATCTCACTCTTGGGTAATATTCAGATTCCAGTTTTCACATGCAAGCATGCAAGACTTAAGATTTGTGAACATGTCTGATTTGCAGACACAACAACATCAGCCCAGTCACAGTATTGTAAGAGAGTTGTTTGAACAGGAAAAAACTTGTGGTTTAGCACTGCTCACTTGTGTTAACTAAAAAAGGAAAGGGACACCGAGTGACTAATCAGGAAGCACATTTTTACGTGTCCTATGGGCTTGAGGATGCAGTGACTCAAATATCTGCAGGAGGCTGAATGAAGAATAATGTGTTGTTTTTGCTTTCCCCACAGCTCTTCCATGTTGCTTATGTGCTCATCAAGTTTGCAAATTCACCAAGACCCGATCTTTGGGTGCTGGAGCGATCCATAGACTTCGGCGACACCTACCAACCTTGGCAGTTTTTCGCCTGTGAGTAACAGTCAACCTTCCAAAAGGATGAGGCAGAACTCCAGAAATAGCTCTCGGCACTAAGACTAAGACCCGGTGCTCCAGGGAGAAAAAACAAACTTTAGTCTCCTCTGACATGTTTATGCATTTTGATTCCAAGCTGGAATGGATGATGCGTGGGTATTACTCTGTATTTAACGGCTTTGCAGCAATTGTTCAAGGGCAGACTGCTCCGAGACAAACCCCAGACAGAAGAACAAGTGTTTGTATGGAATGCCAACCTGAGTTGTTCGCTGAGCAAAACAGACAGATCTTCACAGCGCTAGAGAGAGAGAGAGAGACAAAGCAGGTTCCTGTTGGTTCTGCCTTTGGCTTGTTCTGCCCTATTTTCCTGGAGACCTCTCTGTGGGATTTGCTGTTTGTCACCACACTGAGTAAGATTATTGACAGCGTAGGTGAGGGCAGAGTTCAACTGCTGAAAGGCGAACAAAGCACTGTGCCCCTGGCTGCACATTTTCTTAGAAGTATATTTTTTTATGACATAGTGGCTTCAGTGGCATACTGTTTTCTCCTACAGACATCTTTCTAATTGAACATAATTGATGTCCAAGCAAAGCTCCAGTGAGCAAGAGTGAAAGCAGAGTTCAGTGAAGGCTTTCGTTAAAGAATAGAACTCTAAATATCGGTCATCTTTTGTAGCTGGAGAATACCTGCTTAAAGGCTTGGAATAACCAAGCCCTGATCACATACTGCAGCCCATGGAAGATGCTGAGTAATTAATTTAGTCATTCTGGTTGCAGTTTCTTTTGAGCATGATTGACTTGGATGAGCTAAGATGATTTGTGTAACCACCTTGAAGTCCGCCTTCAAGTTCGCCTTGTTTCGTTTTGTCAAGAAAATACTTTAAACCTTGGATCCTACAGATTTCCCCTAGCTCTTTATGCAGATGAAACTCTCCTGTTTGATTTGATCAGATGCCTAAACACAGAACCTGGTGTCCCGTGGTAATCTAAAGATCCCCCTCTGACATTACAAATTGTGCTCATCAGGTTGTCAGCGTCTAAAGCGGTCAAGCGGATCTGCTTCATCGAGTAAAGGGTCTATTGTGTGGGTCATCTTCTTCTGACCTCAGTGCAAAGAGCCCAGATTTCCTTTTCTGTCAAGTGCCCACTATAAGGCTGCATGTCTGCTATTGTGCAATTATCAAGAACATTCACTCAACTGCACACTTCCTGAACGTCTTTAAGGGGCCTGAAATTGAGTCTTGGTAGTTGAGGCCGCTTTTTAGCTAAAATGCAGTCTTGGGGGTTCAAAATTGTGGTGAAATGTCAGAACAGATAATTGGAAGTCTAGGGAGTTTAATGTTGCCTCGTTTCTTATGGCAAGGAAGAAAATGAGTGGACCAGAAAATCTAGGTTTTTTTTTTAAATAATTGTGTTTAGCCAGCTGTCATGAGTCAAACTGATTTTGTAAAACTCTTTCTGTTATGTGTTAGCATACCGTGAGGTATAGGGCCCCTAGAACTAACGTATCGGAGGGAAAAGTAATTTAAGAGATTCTTTGCTAACACTATGCAGAACACAAGCAAATTTATGACCGCCAGTGCCAGGGTTATCGTGGTTCTGGAGGGCTGCAGAGATCTCTGGATTTTGTTCCGATGTGAGCTGTCAATGAATCTACTTAATAATTGGCCTAGCTAGACATAGTACAGTAGTGCATTGCTAATCTCCCCTTCATGTACCTGTCCTTACAGTTAAATAGCCTTGTTAAGTAGGAGATTCAGGCTTGTGTTAAATATGCAAACCCTCATGTTATTGTAGCCATCGCAGCAAGAAAAGAACAAAACTTTAAATGACCATTATTTAACAAACATGAATTAAAGACTTTTTGACACAAAGTGCCGTCACCTTCTACTTAAGGACCTTTCTTTACTTTGTGTAAAGTAACAGGTTTTTCCCCCTCTACGCTTTTGTGATAATTATATTATTTATTGGAGAATAAATTATATTTAGTGTTTAAGCTATATAATATTGTATTATACAAGCCATATAATAAGACTTTGGTGTTTAAGATTCAGTGTTTAGCAAACATTCATTTGTGTGAGTCCAGAGTTGGTAAATCCTTTTGTAGGTTTAACATACAGAGCACTTTGCCAAGGCATTTTTGTGGCTGGCAAAGGTTAAAGCAATGCACAAAGCCATGTTTTTCTTGTCCTGGAGAATTTTTGTGTTGTGTACAAGTATTCTGGGAATTTGTACAAAGAGGTGGGAACAGTACATGAATTCCAACAGATCGTTTTTTTTATCTAGCCTGGCATTACCTTGTAGAACTTGCTTAATTAAAAAATATATATTATATTAATAAATATATTATTTTTAATATTTAATTTACCTTGAATTTTAAAAAGATGTCACTCAAGCTGTTTTACAGTCTAGAGGTTGATGCTGAATCATGGATCAGCAGCCACACCTGCAGATCCAAGAACAGAATACAATGGGGCAGAGCGGTGGCTCTGTGGCTAAGGATCTGCGCCTGTAACTGGAAGGTTTCCGGTTCAAATCCCGCGGCCAGCAGAGGAATCCTACTCCACTGGGCCCCTGAGCAAGGCCCTTAACCCTACCTGCTCCAGGGGCGCCGTACAATGGCAGACCCTGCGCTCTGACCCCAAGCTTCTCTCCCTGTCTGTGTCTCCATGGAGAAAAGCTGGGGTATGCAAAAAGACGAATTCCTAATGCAGGAAATTGTATAGGGCTAATAAAGAAACATTACATTACATTACAATCCATAACAGAATAACAGTGTAGAATATGTATTTTAATGTACATGTTTAGAGTGAGTGACAAAAGTGAGTGACAAAAGGACCCCACTTTCCTCATTATTTCAAAGATTAGTAGCACCTTACGAGGCCTTTGTGGTTTCTAGTATTTGGTGATCAGAGCCACAGGCTGCTGGGGGTCACAGGGCTCTAATTTTTCCTTTTAAGATGAGGTAGTCAGCTCGGCTCCTGAGGGGGTTTATTAGACTACCAAGGAAATGAGAGCGT
Source organism: Lepisosteus platostomus (assembly GCF_059453375.1). Lineage (NCBI taxonomy): Eukaryota > Metazoa > Chordata > Actinopteri > Semionotiformes > Lepisosteidae > Lepisosteus > Lepisosteus platostomus. Next base: position 23,445,648 of record NC_142625.1, read on the forward strand.
ATGTTAATGAGGACTATACGAGCCATTCTCCTTCCCTTCTATTAGTATTGCTTTGGGGGCCATGCAGTTCCCTGTAATGTCAGTAATGAGTGAGTATTATATACAATCAGACCCTGGGAAGTACAGTTAATTGAATACCTGTATCCCTACCCTCCATGGCTCTTAATCATTGTGCACTGTGGGTAATCTGAGTGAAGGTGTCAGTTGTGAGAATAGAAATGTGACTGAGGACAAGTGAAGTTCCCTTCTAGATTTCGGTCGCGTGCAGCTGATGCGGGTTTCCCTGATTTCCCGAGCCTTTCTCTTTCCCAGCTTCCAAGAGGGACTGCATTGACAGGTTTGGCCAAAGAACGATTGAGCGCATAACGAAGGACAACGACGTCATCTGCACCAGCGAGTACTCCCGGATCGTCCCCCTGGAGAACGGAGAGGTGAGGCTCTGCGAGCACCTTGATTCTCAATCTGTTTTGGGTTTTGGTACGAGCCAACCATATAAAAATGCCAGGTCTGATGGCAAAATTTAGTTTTTTTTTTAAGGTTTTCTGATGGTTAAGACTGACCCCCAAACTGTATCTTCTGCTTACAGCACAGAAAGAAAGGTTTGGATGCCTTAGCTTCCCTTTTTAACAGTTTACAGGGATGGCCCAGTGAACAATGCCTGTCCTTGTTAATAACTCCCCCATCCCTGCTAGACTCTACTTCCCAGTGCTGTTTCAGCTGGGCCATTATTGTTCATTCTTACAGGCAGCCAGAAGAATCGTGCTATAAATGCAATGGTTGTTCTGTGTTCAAGCCTTGTTGTTGGTGTTTTCAGATTGTCGTGTCCCTGGTCAATGGGAGACCTGGAGCCATGAACTTCTCTTACTCCCCTGTTCTGAGGGACTTCACCAAGGCCACCAACATCAGGCTGCGCTTCCTGAGGACCAACACGTTGTTGGGCCACTTGATGGGCAAGGCACTACGGGACCCCACCGTCACGAGGAGGGTGAGTGTCCGGACTGGGGGTCCGCTCAGATGGGTTGGTTGCTTCTAACTTGCATTTGCTTCACAAGATTTGCGCCAGGCCTGGTCTTACCTACAGTGTGAGCTCACCTCAGTTCAATTGACCATTTCGGTCATTTACTTTGGAGAGAGCCCAAGGGAGGAAAAATAGGACCACTGCGTCATGTAGTCCGTTCATTCAGTATGGTGTTCGGCAGCTTTTTGATACCATCCATCCATCTTCTCACTGCTTCTTCCAGTTCAGGGTCGCAGGGGAGCAGGAGCCTATCCCAGCAAGCAATGGGCACAAGGCGGGGTTCACCCTGGACAGAAGCCAGGGATATAGACACACACACCCTCGCACCCTCACCCCTAGGGCCAATTTTACCAGAACCCATGTTTTCGGACTGTGAGAGGCAACTGGAGCGTGGGAAGAACATGCAAACTCCACACAGATAATACTCCAGGCCTGGAATTAAACCCAGAGCCCCAGCGCTACAAGGAAGCAACGCTAACCACTGCCCCTTTTTTTTATACCAGCAAAGAGGAATTTCCTGCGTTTTCCAAATCAGTCACCAGGGGGTTTTATTTGACATAATTTTTAATCCTGCTTTCAATTTTCTTTGTGGTCGCTCAGTACTACTACAGTATCAAGGACATCAGCATTGGTGGGCGCTGTGTTTGCAATGGGCATGCAGAAGCTTGTAATGCCAAGGATCCCACAGACCCCTACAGGTAAGACGTTGGGTTGATCGGGGCCTATAATTTGTGCCCTTTATCGTTTCCCTGGCCCCAGTAACTATCTGTTGTCCCTTGCGTCCCGGTTATGTTTCTTAACCTGAAGCAAATTCATATGAACAAATCTGAGGCATAAACATAGTTGTTGGTGTGGAACATGTCTGTACAGTGTCTTCAGTGTTATAGCTTCAGAGCTGTTAATCTGTTAAGACTAAACAAATGTACTGTGTGTGGGGCCCACTGGAGTGATAAAAACACATCTGTTATCAGTTTTAATTGCATGCTTGAGGTGGCCCAACATGCTGTGTCTTGATTTGTGAGGGCTTTCTGACATTTTAAATTCAAATTTCCCAGTTCATTTGTTGTCAGAAAAATATGATGTGTGTGGACCAGTTCCTGCTTTTTCTCACATGGAAATTGCGGTTTCCACCTGCTGTTTTTCGACAGCAGCTCTACTTGTTTGCTGTGAATGTTAGCATTTACGTGCTCTATCCTGAATCGTTGAGTCGCTTCTGGGTTTTTTCTCTCATGATCACAGCAGATGTTTAGCTTTGGATAAACATTCATTTTTGCCAAATGTAGTCATGCGTGAGAATGTGCATTTGAAGTGGTCGATCTGTTGTCCTTCAATGTAATTAAGTCAGCTGGCGTGTTAGGGGAATTGTGATTTCGGAGAACTATTCCTATAAACCCACAATCACCATTTTTTTTGTGTGAAACCTTTATTATAAACCGATAATTCATAATTGAATAACTTGTCATAGGGCCAGCTTGTACAGTAGGGCTTTTTTACTGGAGCAATGTGACTGGGGTGCTTTTTTCAAGAGTACAGTATTAGTGCCCCATTGGGGATTTGAACTCATGACATTGTAAACAAAAGGCTGCACCACACCACTAGGATGAACGTATTGACTGATCGTTTTTCATATTCAAGTGTTTTGAAATTATTAAAATACAAGAGGGTCTTTGCTACTTTTATTAATCTAGATTAATTCATTATTTTTTTCTGTTTAGGATTGGTGCATACCACAGCATCGAACAAGATTCCTTACTGTGCTGTACTGTTATACAGTATGTACAGTACTTAACCAGAATAGATTTTTCTTACCCAGACATACCAAATAGATTTTTTTGTGGGCTGTGATATGATACGATGGCTACAGAGGGTTGATAACCGTTACAAACAAGCAAGACAAAAGTCAAAAATTGTTTGCCAGGTACAGAGATATAATTCAGATATCTTGTGCAACCATTTCAAAATGCCATGAAAATGTTGCATCTACCTCCATGGGCATAGCCTATTGTTAGGCTGCAGCTACACCACTTTATCAGGAGAGGCAGAACTGCCAAGAAACAGCAATAAAAAACAGAGTGTGAAATAACAGATATATTAGGGCAACAAAAGTCCTTTATTGTGCTGTTGGCATGTTATTTTTCTCCAGGCTATAGTCAGCTATTGTTATTTTGGGTTATTAAGATACATACTGTAGCATGGTTCGAACTAGTATAAATCCTTTTATGTCTTGTCTATAGACACTTGTTTGTAAGTCCTTCAATATTACAGAAAATAATATTTCAGATGTTTGATTTTTGTGTTAGCACCCACAATGAGGACAGGAAATGTTGACATGACTTGAAGGAAATTGTTTTTGCTGATTGTTCTGAAGAAGCACCTGGAATTTGCCAAATGCTTTGGAAATTGCAGGAGTCGGCCAGATGTGCTGAACAGGACGATTTGAGATTTGAGGCGAGATCATCCATTTCCAGTGCTGGAGGCTATCTACACCATCTCCTGTAGCTGTCATTACCTTGTCAAATCCTCAAGAATCCCTTCTCTGCCTGGGGCACCTCCTCCAGTGCTAGTTTGTGTAACACATACTTTTGTCTAGAGGGATTCAGTCCTTTTTTTGTTATCCGTGTTTTTTCAAGAACTTTTCACATCGATCCTTTTTTGTATTTTTTTATTAAAAGTTAGACAAAATGACATTTGCACCTGCATCATTCATTAAAACGAAAAATGAGTTTCCAAAAGATCAGCTTAAAAAGCTTCATTCTGAGAACTAAATGAGGTTGGCTTTAGGAGGAGCTGAATACACAATAATGTCCAGTTTTTTTATTGCCTCACTGACTGGGTTATTAGAAATCATTTTGTTGTTTACCATATCAACAAGTGATGTTGTAATTGTAATAAAAAAAAATCCAGCAGGGATGCCTGCCTTTTTTCTATAGGTAAACGTCCAACAGCTTCACTGCTGACCTGTTTATGTATCATCCTCACTTGGTAGCGATGAAAGATGTTATAGTATTTTTCCTCTTTTACCTTGCTTGAACATAACACATTTCAAAGTATCAGAAGCAGTTAGAAGTGATTGTCTGCAAACAGAAGTAATCCAATCGATATTAGAAAAGCCTAGTAACGGCAAACCACACTATTTTGTGCCTTTTGCTGAATGTAATTATGTAACTCGTGGAGCGTGTAAACTGGAATCCATCTTTCCAGTGAGTGTGGCATTTCTCCCGAGGAGAGTTCAGAGGGTTGGGAGATAAGCTGGGAATTCTGGGTGGTGGAAGAGACGTTTATCAGCGGAGGAATTCAACCATTTGTCAGAGCTCACAAGATGGAGACAGCACGACCCAGCACTCCCAGACCCGCATTTAAACCATCGACACTAACCAGGCCGAAGCCAGTGATGTCTTGTTTAAGATTACTTGGAATTTGTTTAGCATTTTCACATTTTTGTTTATTTTAGAAAAAAAACGCATTGAGCTAAAATGTGTTCTAGTTGTCTATCTCATTTTTACACCACATTTGTCGCATTTCACAATATGCTACTCATCCCATCCTATACAATTTGTTTCAATTGTGTAGGGTGAAACTCTGAATACACAGTGTGCTAGTGCCAGGATGACCTTTTCCGCTTAATTCAGGGCTTTTAGTTGTGAGTTTTATTTCTAGTTTAAATTAAAGTAAACTGCTGCAGTAGAGTGTGTGACAAAGTTAAAGCTCAGGAAGGTTTCAGTGATATGCATATACAATTATATAACTATATGGTTTCTTCAATAGTGCATTCTCCCTCATTGATTGAAACTAATTGCTGTTTTTCTAAAACAAAATCTTGGCCTGTTCTAGCGTAAAACTTGCTTGAAACATTTTTTCAAGTCATACGGAAAGCACACTATTTAAATGTGATCATATATATTATTTTCAGCCTTTTCTTAGCTTCATTTATCATTTCTAGTTATTTTTACAATAACAGTGGTAAGCCTAATGAACCCTTTTTAATGTAGGTACTCTGACAAAACTGTACAAGAACAAGACTTTGATCTGTTTACAAATGCTGTGATTGTACTGGAGACCTAAATATCGTAGCACTCCATTGTTTCTCAGATCCAGATTCATTTTTAAAAGACAATAAGGGTTTGGTCAGTGCATGAGGCCCACAATGAAGAGTAATTATCTTGTTAGGTCAAAAATTGCTTGGAGCTGTTATTGGTTTGAACTTGATTTCTATTTGGCGTGTAGCACTGGTAAGAATAAGTGACTGAGGTCTTAGCTAATCCATCTGAGAGTGACCATTTTTGTTGTTTTTTTGGATGTTAAAGACTGCAGTGTGACTGTCAGCACAGCACTTGTGGAGCATCATGTGACCGCTGTTGCCCGGGATACAACCAAATGCCCTGGAAGCCAGCTACCACGTACAGTGCCAATGAGTGTGAACGTGAGTAGAGACATCGAGTTCGGGTTGTATGAGTTGTTTCTTTTGTCTGTGTTCATAAGGAGCTTTTTTTCTGCCTTCCTTCACCTTGGGTGAGGGTCTTGTTTGGCCTAGGTCAAAGGCATTAGAAAACCAGCGCAGCGGTTTATGTACCATAATACATAAACATCAGATCCTGAACCATGTTTGTAGGTAGAGTTATGCGTTGTGGGGTTAATTACATTGTAAAGCCTTCTTTTAGACTTTTCTTTACTGTCTTGTTTGTGGTTAAACAGAGACCTCAAAATAAATCATTTTGTACAAAAGCTGGGGCTGAACCTTTGGCTTTTGGTAGCAGTATCCAAACCCATGCTTTTCATCTGCTTGCAGGTTTCATTGTTGTTTCTTGGTTTCCTACAGTGTTAAATCTGTAACTCGGTTCAATTCTGGTAATAAATCTCAGGTATGTGAATTCAGTTGCAAATCGAGGCTGTGTCAAACATAGTGATGCCAAAGAAAATAATGCAATTAGTTAGTACATACAGGTCAATGAAATATTAGTGTTTAAGAAAGGTTCCATAATGGCTAAAGTATGTAAGACGTCTCTCATGCAGCTGGCTTCTGGTATTGTTTTTTTAAATGACTTTGCAAATTGGAAATTTGTATATTGAAGGGAGTGTGTTCTTGTTCGAGAGCTTCTGTGGGTGGATGAGGGCCTCCCCCATGCTGTCCTGTCTTATCTAGGCTCCCAGTAAATTAGAACATCTGTCAGCAGGAATAAGAGGCACCAGCAGTCTAAACTAAATGGAATTGTTCTTTAATTGTTTTTACTGCGCATTTCAGGGGTCAATCTCAATAGTTTTTTTTTTGTTTTTAAGAGAGGCCCATAAGGAAACGATACAATCTATCCTAAATCTTTTTGATGACACTCACGTGATCCTGTGACAAGGAATTGTACTGAAGTCATTTCTCATTCCTCTTTCAGAACACGCAACAGGAACTTAATATTATTACTTAATATTATCCCCAACCCATCAAAAGAAACATATGTGTATGAATTTCCGTGGTACATTTAAGAACATAACGTGCACAAGACTGGGTTGAGAACACAGCCTTTCTGCTTCTTCTTAATCGCCAAGGCATTGCTCCTCGTGGTCCTTGGTCAGACCAGGCCACAAGAGTGTGACTGAGCAAAGGATCCCTTTGTCTCAGGATTCTGTCTCCTTCTTCCTTCAGGTTCTACTCATCCTCTTCCCCTCTGTCCTCCCTCTTTCCTGCAGCCCCCCTGGGCCTCTGGGGACTCTCCCTCCCAGGTGCAGCATGTTTCTCCGCTGTGTTGAGCAGTCATGGGACTGTGAGTGCGTGCGTGCGTGCCTTGAGTAACCCCAGAGCTCATTAGAGAGCTGTCTGTTGATACACAGGGCTGTACTCCCACCACCCTCCTGCACTGAAGGGCAGCCACTCAGAAATCCTTGAAAGTAGATGCTGGTCCTTTGTCTTTGAGTTCCGCTTTAATAACCTTTGGGAGGTTTTCTTCAGTAGCCCCAGAAAAGGCAGCGGAAAGGTCCCGTTCTGAAATTTCTCCCATATTGTTTACGCCTCACTTAAAACATCAGTTTAAACAAGTATTAAAGGAACAAGTAGAGGTTATTTCCGTGCAGAAAAGTATGAAGAAAGAGAGAAAATTGCAGTGTTTTGTCCAGCATTTTGCTTTTTTTTTTACAAGCAGAGAATTTGTCTGTGCTTGTTTTTTTCTGAACCAGCGCCCCATCTCTGTTCTCATCCAGATGGAAAATACTTTATTTGCAATTTTTTTCAGTAATGCTACAGAGCCCACATGAAAATGATGAGGGTTCATCCCATGACTCTCCTGGAAGCAACATTTAAAACAAATAATCTTTAAAAAATCTGTATGCATCACTGTATTGCAAATTTGGTTTTAGCTTAAAGTGTGAAGCATGATATAGTGTTTTGATTACACTTAATTGAATGGAAAAATACTCATACTTTATACACTGTAATGGAGTTTTCAGACATTAAGGCATGCAGTGTGCTACTTTGTAATTCGGTGCTACAAGTGTGGTAAAACAATCCTTAAATTTGATTTCGTTTTCATTACTCTTATGTTAATTAAGATTTTAAACTTTCAGAATCTTGTTTTACTTTACACCTTTCAGTTCCGTTCAGAATATATATCCTGCATGCTACCCCTAACTCCATGTTCTGATCTGCGATTGTCTGGAGAATGTATATTTTCTTTTGGCTTCTGATAAACTCTGCCCATTTTGCAGTGTAGCTCTAAAGCCTGCATGACTTTCAATGCCAGTTCTTCTTTTTCCCTTCGCACAGCCTGTAATTGCAACAAACACTCCTTTGATTGTTACTATGACCCGGAAGTGGATGAGCGCCGGGCAAGTGTCAATGTACATGGGGAGAACCGGGGAGGAGGAGTCTGCCTGGAGTGTCAGGTACGCAGCTGCAGACGATTTGAAGCCCGAGCTATCACAGGTCATTTTCACCGATACCTGATGAACGTCTGCTTGTTCTCTCACATACAATTGGCCTGTATATTGCTGGAACTAAAGCTGTGAATGATGCAGTTTAGAGGATGGCTAATTTTACTCAAGTTTTATTGTCAGCAGTTTGCATGTATCTGGAGCACTTCCATTACGTAGCATGAGGTGGGCTAATAATTGTGTTTTGTGCTTTAAATAATTAAAAAGGGATGTTTTAACACCCAAATCTTTGAATCATTATTACATGGAAAGGTGATCATTTATTTTTGGGGGGAGCGCATTGGAACGTTGTTGTTGTTTCCTTTCACAGCATCACACCACGGGCATTAACTGTGAACGCTGCATCCCTGGATACTACAGGTCGCCTGACCACTCCATAGACTCTCCGCTGGCCTGCTCACGTGAGTGATGTCATCGTGCGCTCTGTGTGGCAGCATGTGAAATATTGTCTAGGAGACAGCAGATGTACTATTTGTCATTAAGTGAGTTTAATGTGCGCTGTGAGATGGTCACTTAACAAATTTTTCCATTTTGAAAATCGTCAGTATGCCCTAAGTATTTTAGGATTCGATTAGATTCGTAACAGCTGTTAAGCCTTTTCTTTTACAGAATAATATGAGATTTAAATTGGGCATATTGAATTCAGTGGGATGTCATTTGCAAATGAATTGATTATAGAAGTGAATATAATAATTCTGAAAGTGAAAAAGAACACGTGAGGTACTGTAATCGCAAAATGGAACGAAAATGGAAAAAGGTAAAATAGTTTTAGCAGAAGTATTTTTTTCTTTGGGTCCAATCTTATCCATCTGTGCTAAAATGAGGTGAGTACAAAAGTTTTAAGTCAACCAATAGGCCAGTGATCTACAGTAGTACATTTGTCTGGGCTATTAGTAGGGATTTCACTGGACCACGCTAAGTATACCTGATTATGTACAGTAGATCCACACGTGCATTTACAAGAAACCTTACAGATTAGAGGTTGCGGACCCCTTTAAAAACCCCTTTTAATTATCCAACAAGTTGGATAAGCAATTTCTCTCTCCTCTACCTGATCTCCTGTGTTGTGCAGCTGTTGTTTAACAAAAGCCACAGCACATCGCCCAGGTGGGTTCTTTAAAGGTGAAAGATGAAATGAGTCCCCTTTCATAGTTAAAGTCTGGTACTTGTCTTAAACTGTATCCAGTTGTCTCTCTCCACCAGTGCCCTGTCTGGACACAATACTTGTACAGTAGGTCATAACTTTGAGACAGACTAAGCTCCAGTCTAATCGGATCTTCAGTGTTAAGGATTTCAGTTTCATTAATGTGTGGCTATTTGACCCCAGGGTGCGTCTGTGACTCGGCATTCACAGACGGCACGTGTGAGGACCTGACCGGCCGCTGTTACTGTAAGCCCAATTACACCGGGGAGAACTGCGAAGCGTGCGCCGAGGGGTACGCCAGCTTCCCCGAATGTTTCCGTGAGTCTCGCTGCTCTCTTTCCTCATGGTGTACAATTCAATCTGTGTGCCCGAGCTGTCTTTAGGGTTTGGTCTAAAAGTAATTCGCTCTCTTCATGTTAAAGAAACAGGACAGACACCTGTCACTGTATGTGGTGTCTTTAAAGAGTGTGTGACATTCTGAAGCAGCCGGGTATCAGAATTTACGTTTTGTGTTGGTTTTGAAAATATTCTCACCCGTGTATGCTCTTTAAAGTTCTGTATATCTAAATACACATTGTGTTCTTGTCCTAAAAGGGACATTTTATGGCAACACACGTTGTGCCTGATGGATAAAATACACTTAGAAATGCTTTTGTTTAGACCAGAGGAATGAGAGAACACGTTGTCTCTCATCTCGCTCTCTGAGTAGTCGTCCGTAATAAGCTTTTTAAAAGTGCTCTAAACTGTGCTTGGGTTGCATCCCTGCTGCAGAGAGCCCAGGTTTGCAGAGCAGAAACTAGCTTGCTTGAGCTCCATTTCTCAGCTGTCTCCCTGCGTTGAATGATTCTTGTCTGCTCACCTTTCTCTCCTTCTTGGTTTGCGTCTGTGCAGCTGTTCCTGCCTATCCCAACAACAGCAACGGCGAAGCTCTACCTGCAGGGGAAATAATAAGTAAGGTTCTTGTGCTTTTTTTTAAAAAAATAAAAGTTGCCATTCAAATGCCATATAGGTAAAGGAGCTTTTCAATCAGAGGTCCAGGTGCCCTAGGGTGTTCTCAGCGTCCGTTCAGGTGTCTCCCCAACGAGGAAAAGTGCACAGTGGTTCTGCTTTGAAAAAGCTTACAATCAGTCTGTTCTGCTTTAATATTTTGTAGTTAATTGTTATGTAATTGTATTACTAAATTTTGATTTACTGTTTAAAAATGGGGAATTCAGAATTTCACAGTTTCCTGAAAGGAGGTTTTCCTACCACAAAGGTTCAGGTCTGAAATATTAAATGCTAAAAAGATGATGGTGTTTTGACCTTCACTGCCCTGTTTTTTTGGCTGTCTCGTCATTCCACAGACTGTGAGTGTAATGCTGCTGGCACAGAGGGTAACTCCTGCCGCCCAGATCCCAGTCGCAGGGCCTGTGTCTGCAAACCGAACTTCCAGGGATTTCACTGTGACCAGTGTGCGCCCAATTATTTTGGACTCAACTGTCAGCGTATGTACTGTGTGTTTGTTTTCCAAGTTCCATCTCGATCACAATTTTCTGCAAGGTTCTACTTTTGCTGAAAGTGTTGTATTTAGTGAACAACATGAAAACATTGAATTTTAAGTATGTCAGCAAGGAAAATTTTAGACTGATACCGTTAGCTAAATCTTTGGAGTCCTAACATAGCACAAAATTTGACACTTAGTTGCTGGCTGATTTTATTGTTTTAAAATGTTATTTTTTGTCCAGACTGTTTTATTTTTTACCAAAATCTGAATCGGCATAATCCATGGTTTCCAATTCTCCTGGTCAAGATGTGCACCCTGTTTTTTATGAAAGCAAAAGGAACCATTTAAAGTTGCATGTCTAAGAAGAGGAAATATAAATTAGAAAAGAAAAAATATGGACATACACAGCTGTGAAGTGGCAGTTGATAGATTGGTGCAAAAAGATTAAATCATCAGGTCTTTTAATTTCCTTGTAGTCAGGCGTTATCAGTTTCATCTGTTAAATTGCAAAATAACTCAATACTAAATGTTTTGCTGTCTAGAATATTAACATCCCTCATCCCTCTCCTCCCAGCCTGTCAGTGCACTGGACCAGGGGCCTTGGAAGGCAGCTGTGATTCTGAGACGGGACAGTGCCACTGCCGTAGTGGGTTTGAGGGCTACCACTGTGACCGCTGTGCTCCTGGGTATTTCAACTACCCTCTGTGCCAGTGTGAGTTTCCGGGTATAACTCTAGTCTTTGCTGTACTTTGACTTATGCAACATACTGTATGTAATCCCCAGCAGATCTGGAATCAGATCAGGAATTTTTAGATGTGTTAGGGCAGATAACTGATTGTGGCCAAGATAAGTGAGGTGTCTAAACTGAAACTGAAACTGGGGTCTGGGGTGGGGGGGGTTGTGTCCACCTTACCAGAGAATGAGGTCAGTGGGTGGGGCCTTTTATGAAAGTAAGGGACATGGCTGTGGCCTTTCATGAAAGTAAGGTCAGTGGGAGTGGTCTTTCATGAAAGTGAGATCAGTGGGCGGAGTCTTTCATGAAGGTGAGGTGAGTGGGTGTGGTCTTATGAAAGTGAGGTCAGTGGGTGTGGTCTTATGAAAGTGAGGTCAGTGGGTGTGGCCTTGCACTAAAGTGAGGTTAGTGGGTGGGGCCTTTCACGAAAGTGAGGTCGGCGGGTGTGGCCTTTCATGAATGTGGGGTCAGTGGGAGTGGTCTTTCATGATAGTGAGGTCAGTGGGTGTGGTCTTTTTTGAAAGTGAGGTCAGTGGGTGCCCTGATGAGAGGTCTTCTCAGGCAATCAAGAAGAGTGACTCATGCCTTGCTTGTCTGTGGGTCTTATTTCAGTGTGTGGCTGCAGCACAGTGGGCTCCTTGCCTGAAGTCTGTGACCCATTTGGCCAGTGTCTGTGCAGGCCTGAGTTTGATGGTCCACACTGTGAACAGTGCAAGTCTGGGTTCCACTCCTACCCCAACTGTCAAGGTACAGAGTCCTAGTCCCCATACTCTGACACTTGTGTGCTAACATAAAAAATGTTTACTTTGGTGCAGATGCAGGGCAGTGTTGTTAAAGAGTTTCCATGGTGACGTAAGGTTAAAATGACATTTTAAGAAATGTATCATTTTACATAGGCAAGTATGTACATTTCCTTAGTTCTTTGTAGTTAAGGAACTGCCATATTTGCCCTTAGTGACTTACCGGCACTTTTCATTGTATTATCAAAAAGACAACTGTGCTCTACATCCTAAAAAAACGAGAGATCTGGACAAAAGGAGATCGAGAGGGAAGGGAGCAGAATGGGGTAGCTGTATTATTTGCTTTGGGACGTACAGGTGCTCTTTGGCGAATAGATTTCCCCGATATCCAGTCCCACTGACTCCCAGTGCTGTCATTTGCAGTTTGCTCCTGTGACCCTCGTGGCTCTGTCGATGCCAGCTGCAGTGCCTCAGGGCACTGTCACTGCCATCCCAACTTCTCTGGTGTTTCCTGCAACAAGTGTGCCCCTGGCTACTATGGTTACCCCAGCTGCACGCGTAAGTTTCCCATTCATGTCCTGTAAGTCTCTACCCGTATACTCTGGCCACACATTTCATTATCTCTATTTATAAGTTGCCTTTGAAGATTTTTACTAAACCTCATTTTGCAAGGATTGGACCTGGGTAAGATTTTAATTGCCTGCATTGTGTACTCTTTAAAGTCCCTTTATGATGTGGTGGTGTGTCATTCCTTAAGGAATTTTACCTATTTATTTATTCTATTTTGCCAGGGGTTTTATCCTAGTTTTTTATGGTTTTAATGTGCACTATAGGATTACCACAGTAAATATTTCTATGAAACTGCTTTCAGTTAGGTATGTTGTTGTTTTCCCATGGTGCAGAGTATTATAGACCACACAGTAAAAGTGCAGAAACGTGGATACATTTCCTCTGATAAACAGTCATCAGGGATTACGTCTTCCATCTCCTTTCCCAGCCTGTCAGTGCTCGATGGAGGGCTCCCGTCACAGCTCCTGCGACCAGGTGACTGGGCAGTGTTACTGCTTGCCCAACGTGGTTGGCCAGCACTGTGACACCTGTCACCCAGGAGCCTATGGCTTTCCTCAGTGTCAAGGTAGAGCCAATAATATCACTTCTGAATTTTTTGATGTGGTTGTGCTTGTCCGCCCTGTTAAACTGCCAGAGTAAAACTGCACTTTTCTTCTGATTATTGATTCATCTTCCTTGCAGTTGGCTCCTGCAACCCAGCTGGTTCAGCGCAGAATGAAGTCTCACCCACAGCTGTAAGTACAGGTCTTGTGGTAGTAAGGGTCCCAGCTGTTGCTTCGGTGAATGTTTTTACATTACAAGAGCTAAGGGACAATTCAGTCAACTGTTTCATGTTCCTGAACTTTTACTGGCTTCATCAGGGCTAAGTGTCTGATTCATTGAATACATGTACATTGTTTTATCAGTATCAGAAATGTTTTCAGGTGTGCATTCTGTCTCCAGTCAAGTGCATCATTAAAATCACCATATGTGTAGAACACGTAAAAGATGGAAAATGTACAGTTAAGGTCACATGTCCATCAGTTATGTAATCAAGAACTTAAGGAGAAGCAGAAGGTGACTTGGGTTTTGTATGCCTGCTTTACAATAACACCTTCTTCCCTCTTCTCAATGAGAGACTCCCTGATTCATTTCTCCTCAGGGTGTCTGTGTGTGCCGGCCATATGTTGAAGGCTCTTCCTGTGACCGATGCAAGCCCCTGTATTGGAATCTCTCTTCAGACGTGCTCTATGGATGCATGAGTAAGACGAGACTGGTCAGATTTATTGCTTTGTAAACGAGGAATCATGTAGGCCAGTAGGGGGTTTCCAGGTCTTGCAGCCACCCTTAGCTGCAGTGCACATTACAATTCTGACCTTACTGTTTTGTTTTTTAGGCAGAAGGTCATTTCTAATTGTCATTTATTTTCAACAGGCTGTGATTGCAACACAGAGGGCACATTGAGCACAGTAGCAGAATGTTCCCAGGTTTGTAGTCACAGATTCCATTAATTATGCATTGATTTTAAACTGTTACTAGAACAATCATTTTTCAGTGACCTTCTTCAGAAATATTTGTATCAAGTACTACTGTATTAAGTAGGTCCTTGAGATTAAGATTATGAAAGAAATGGTACATTTATTGGAACTTTGTCATGTACTGTAATCGGCTTTCATGTCGTATTTCTTAAACCCGTTTCACTGACATCCTGTGATTTAGTTAGTAATTCTGTCGCATACCTGACATATGTGAGGGAAGCTGCAGTCTTCTGATACCATGTTCTCCTTCCCTCCCAGAGTAAAGGCCAGTGTTTCTGCAAGCCGAATGTCTGCAGTGAGACTTGCTCCACTTGCAAAGATGGCTTCTACAATCTGGAGAGAACAAACTATTTTGGGTGTCAAGGTGGGGTATGCTGAGAAGATAAAAATAGTGTTAAGTTGTTCAGATCTGATAACACTCAGGGGTGCCAGGTACTATTAACATTCAATGTTTTGTGTGCACTGTAGAATGATATATGAAGAACGTAATAAAAAGCTTTGATGGCTATACACCAAGAGCCGCTGAAGTCATTCCAGCATTACTTACTGCAGTTCATTAATAGATGCATTTTCTGAAGCTGGTGTGCTTTTAGTAATCTGATATCCAGTATCTGAACTGTGAGAACAGTTACAAGAGAAATGGCACAGGGGTCTGGTGAAGATGGGTGGGGTAATGGAGAAAATTATTTTTAATGGGAAATGATATCTTTGTAGTTCTTTTAACTAGGAGGTACATCTATTTACAAAGGGGGAATGCTTCTTTAAACAAGGGGAAAGGCGTTCCCCTCAAGTATACCTGAACCAGCTACATCTCTGATGTTATTGCATTAGGTGTTTGATGATACAGCTGTGCTGCCCTGCATTTGACCCCACATGTTGTCTAGCCTTCCTGTCTGTGTCATCCTAAGGCTGTCAGTGTGATATCGGAGGCTCAGAGGGGCTCTCATGTGAAAAGAGAAATGGAAGGTGCAGATGTAGACCCAATATCGAAGGACCAAAATGCACTCGGTAAGTGTTCTGTAGAGCTTCAAAGTTAGGCTATGAGGAACCAGTTCTGTGCAAGAGCAACAGTAGACAGCTCAGTAGTCCTTTATGCACTTTTCCTCATATCCAGAGGCTTCAGATGTGTATTCATACTTTGTTTGCTTGCAGGCCAAAGAGTAACCACTACTTCCCTGATCTGCACCACCTGAAGTTTGAAATAGAAGATGGTACCATGCTGGATGGCAGGCCGGTTCGCTTTGGTTACAACCCGCTGGAGTTTGAGAACTTCAGCTGGAGAGGCTACGCACAGATGTCTCCCATTCAGGTAACTACTGACCACTCAGAAAAACATTTTCAATAAATAATAATATAGTTTTATCTAAGACTCGCCTTTCTTTTGTTCATTTTTAACCTTAACAGATAAGCAAGATCCTATTTGACATTTGCATATGAGAAGCTGTAGAGAAGTGAAATGTGCTGACTTTTGTGATTTATGACTTCTGTGATTCTCCTTCTGTGAAAATATCTGCAGATGTGGAGCTTTACTCTTATCTCCTTCAATCCTCTAGCATGTCTTCTTTTTTTCACTGAAAAAAGAGCATTTCTCCCTCTGCCAGGTGTGGAGCTAGGTGTAGTTGGCTTTGGCTTGCCACAGGCTCTGGTCTGTGCCGGGGTCAGGGACGCAAGTTGGGTGCAGGTTGGCGGTGGTTATGGAGGTGGTGGTGGTGGTAATAAGGCATGGCTTTGCTTTTTTTTCCCTGTTTTGTTTCTCTCCCTCTCTCCTTCCAGCCAAAGGTGGTGGTGTCGGTGGTTGTGAACTCTCCCGACCTGTTTCACATAGTCTTTCGCTATGTCAGCCGGGGCTCCTCTCATGTCAGAGGAAGGGTTTCGGTCCTGGAGGAGGGGAAGCATGTTGTCTGCGCCAACTGTAAGTGCTGACCTCACCCCTTCCAAGCCACGTTCATTTTTTTTACTTCTTCGCTGCCTGCTCTCTTTCCTTTTTCCCTTGGCGAGAGGCTGTTTTCTTTATTAGCAAAGGTTCAGAGCAGCACATGCTTGTCCAGGGTTTCTCCTGGAGAAAGTCCTGAGGACTCTTTCCGGGCCCCAGGCCTTAATGTGGGCCCACATCTGCTGTAATTCCCCCCAAACGCCTCTGTGTCTTTCCAGAGTAAAGTGAGAGTTGCAGTTCACGTGAACGAAGCAGAGCTCTATCTCTTCCGTTTCATCCTCAGATATGTTAATACAGGAGCTGCCGTCTACTACGGTAAAATTACAGCATATCAGTCTAACAGAAAAGGTAAGGAGCAGGCGCTTTGCAAACTTCCAGCAGGGGTTTGCTGGGTTAACAAAGTGTTTTTTTTTTAAATTTTGTTTACATCAGTCCATTGGTTAGAGATATGGAGGCTCAGTTCCCATCTTTTTTTATGAGCGTGAGTGCAGGTGTCACTATATTTATTTTAAATCGGAGAAAATATTCATTTATCCTCACAAGGAATATAAATCATGTGACGTCCTCTTTAAGGTCTAAAAGTACCAACTTGTTTTTCGAATCTACATTCAACCAATGTCAAGTTTCATTTAAGCAGCATGCAGAATAATAAAAAGTAATAATTGCTTGGATATATACGGTATAGTGCCTTTTGTCTTAACAGATCTCAAAGCACTACACATATAGTAAAGTCACCTGAGCGACATGCTGCAACCATTCTGTGCTGGCAGCCCAACTAACAATAGATTTAGTTTAAATGGGAGGTCCTCACAAGTACATAAATACAAATAGGTGTGTGTGTTTGAGACTCTATCTACATTTCTTTGGAATTACTAGGTTAAGGGCAAGTGAATGGGTTGTGTGTTCATTCTTCAATGTGTGTGTTTGACATTAAAAGTGTCTGTATTGTCCCTGGTTTGAATGAATTGATCTTGGATACATTCAAACTATTCTCTTTAGCATTCTTGGATACTCATGGCATACTGTAAATGAAGTAAAAGTTCCCGTGCTTGTTAGAACACGTACTCTAACAAAGGAATAAATATATCTATACTCGTATAATAGAGAAAAAGCAACAAATTCAATGATAAACTATCTCATACGGTCTTATATTTTTGTATAGCGAAGTCCATTTTAGTGTTTCAAAGCAGTTCTTCTCATAATTTGTAATGGTTACAGAATTCACATTTGATCATGGGTAAGTGAGGTGTCTGATCCCAATACTGATCCTTATATTTCAGTATTTATTATTTAACCCACCTACATATGGGATAATACAAGAGAATCATTTTAAACTATTTCTTGAGTCTGAAATAATATTCCTTTTCCCTCTGCGCAGGCTCAGATCAGTCCAAACAGATCATCTTTGCACCTAGTTCAGAGCCCTCCTTTGTGACTGTGCCTCAAAACAACTTTGTGGAACCTTTTGTCCTCAACCCTGGCACCTGGTCTGTTGTCATCGAGGCTGAGGGCATTCTGCTGGTGAGGATCTCTGCGTCATATGGCTGCTGTTTGGGCACAAGTTGTTTCAAATCTGGAACTGTTGAAATGAAACTGAAACATCTTTTGTTTCCTATTCTATATAAGTCCGTCTCTTTTTTTTTAAGAATGATACCAGACTGACAAATGGTGGAAAACTTTTTTTTTCTATTGTGATTCTTGTTCACTTAAAAACTAGTTTTCTATTGTGGTCAAGTTTTTTTCCTTGGAAGTTGCTTTGTTGTGGGAACTTCAATGGAAATTTGATATATAAATATTTCGTATTCGACCGCAATAAGGACATAACAAAAGTTCAAAACAACATGGGGCCACTTGACCCATCTAGTTCTTTTGGTAGTTAGTAGCTAATTGTCCCAAATATCACATCCAGCCATATTACTAAAAAAATCCAGGGTACTGGCTTCAACAGCCTGGCTAGAGAACTTATTCCATACTCCTACAAACCTTTGTGTAAAGAAGTAAGTTTTGAGGGAAAATATTTGTGTTAATAAATTACACAGTAATAGTGTGTAATTCATAATTTATGAAGTGGGCTGACTTCAAGAATGTGTTAAGAGTCACAATAGCGACAATAAAAATCTTGTTTGAATTGCAATGTTTTCTTGGGCCTTTCTTTCAGGACTATCTGGTGCTATTGCCCAGTGCATACTATGAAGCCCCCATCCTGCAGCTAAAGGTCACAGAGCCTTGCACCTATGACCACTCTCCAGAAGCCAGCCAAAAGTAAGGCACCCATACATCCTTACAGTGAGAACAGAATTGTTGTCTACAAAGATTATTTTTTGTACAACTGTTGTAGGAAGAGTTAAGAGTAATATGACAACGCTTTGTTTACTACATAACCATTCAGAATAAGATTCATGGTGCAGAATAGGCTTGTGCTTCCTGATTTGGAATAAGTGGTTAGAAAATGAATGGTTGGATGGATGTAGTGCAGAATGGTTATTGGTTAAATGCAACAGAAGTATAGCAGGGTAGTATGACTGAGCTAAAAACAGTGGACAGGCATCAAGAAGTACATTATTGGTGACAAATAGAGGTAACTTAAACAAGAGGGTTTTAACATAGAATGGGAGCAGGACTCCCAGGTGCAGTCTGAAGGGATCAGATTTAAGTAACCTAAAGATGATGAGGAATGGAGACGTCCTGGTGTGCACAAGCTGCTGGGATCTTCCTAAGAGGAGCTGATGAAGATGATGAGTGGGACAGACATTAGCAAGAAGCCATTAGCAACCTTTATCTGGAGGACTGGATAGGAGCAGCATGAGATCGAAGTCAAACTGGTCTTGATTTGTCTGCTTGAGTGAGTGTGCATTTTCAGCACCACCTCATGCATTAGCACAGCTGCAAAGCTTGTCCTCACTGTGTGCCTCATTGCATTTCACAATGTGGCAAGATGCAGATGGTGCCTCTAAATTCAGCCGTTCTGCTCTCCTCTCATCACAGCTGCCTGCTCTACAAGTATCTGTCCCTGGATGGGTTTCCCTCAGCCCCAGGCAGGGATGCCACCTGCAGATTTGACAATCACCTGCCCAGGCCCTGCCAGACAGAGAAGATCACTCCTCACCACCCCTCCATGGCCATCTGCAGTGGAAACGACGTGAGTGTCCATGTTGCACACCACACCCCATTCTTCTGAGATGGGCTGCAACAAAACCTCTATTCTATAGCAGACATGGATAAACCATCAACCATTTTAGTATCCTGTGGACAGCTGTAGTAGTGTGCCTATTGATTCTCATTTCCATTTTATACCCAGAAGAGATTTAAGGTTCAGTGCCTATGGCTGTGGTTCTCAGGTGACCCACACATCTGATGGTTTTCATGCCATCATTTGATAACTGAAGCGTTTCTTGATGTTGTTTCATTGGAAAATTTTGCATTTGGTTTCAAGTCACAAGTTTGGGATTTCATTTCACTCACAAAATACAATGGTTACAGCTGCAACATGTTTAAGAGCTGGAAACAAACAGTTATATATAGCTATATACAGCTATGAAAACCTGTAAATTATTTTAAAAGATGGAAAATAGGAAAGGAGAAGGGTAACCTTGCTCTTTGTTGTTAATTTAATTTGTCTCGGTGAAAAGGGCATTTGACTCCAACCCCAACAAGGGAGAGCCCTAATCCAATTTATCATACAGGTTACTGAAATCACCATTTTCCAAGGACTGGGAACAGTTGTACATTATTGATTGATTGAGAGAACACGTAATTGTATCAATTAAGGGAACTCTGCGTTTTGAGGACTGAAGGGGTTTCTGAATTTTGCTCCAAATGATCTTATTTGATAATGAATGACAATTAAGTAATTCCATCTCATCTGAAATTTTTCATTTGATGGTCGCCTATAAAACATGCTGATCTTGGTATTGCAAGTCCCTTATATTACCCTTTGTACTGTAGCTCATTTACAGTATGTGATAATATCATTTTTTCTGATGTCATTTGTGGAACTGTGAATATCTTCCCTCTTACTCCCTGCCTTGTAGCTCAACGTGCAGTTCCGGATCCCAGTTCCCAGGCCAGGCACCTATGGCCTGGTGCTGGAGTATGTGAACGAGGATGAGTCTCTGCAGACGCTGACTGTGTCTGTGAACTCGCCAGGGGTGCAGACACAAGTGGAGATCATCAAACTGTACCACTGCAAGTACAGGTGAGGCCAGGACAAAGAGTGTGCACATTGGCTCAGACTGCAGTCTGTTGAAGTTCTCCGGTCCTGACTAAAGGGTATAGATGATACGCAAAACTATTTCTTTGGGAGGCAGCATATATTAAAAGACCTAGAGCTGGTCTGTATTAGATCTGGCAATGGCACACATTTCTTGTGAACTATCCTGATTCCATCAAATATCATATGAAATCCAGTGCAGATGTTTTTACCTTTATTAATGACATTTAGACACCTTAATAGCAAACCCACATTTCTAAAAATGGGAATCGTGTCATGATGTTTTTTTTCCATACTCCTTTAGCTTCATGTGCCGGGTTGTCTCCACTGACAGCAAGAATCGAGTTGGTATCTTTTCCTTGACAACAGAGGCAGATGTGCAGTTTATTGCAGACAGAGCCAACTTCTTCCTGGTGAGTCTGGCTAACTTTTAAATAGTGTTTGATCAATGTAGTAAACTTGCCATGATGTACCACATACATAGCAAGATTTATTCCACTTTTTAAGTCCAAATTAGATGCATGAATATATAATCAAAAAGGTTCTTATCATTGGTATGACACATAGCTTTGTGTCAGTGTTCCACTTCCTTACATAAGGTGTTCCAATATGAACATTCTCCTCTCTTTTAACAAGTCCTCATTCCATGAATTATTCATTGTAGAATCTATGAAGCTCAAGCACAGAATACACACAGCTGCAGACGGGTATCCTTGTGTGAACATCCTCTTGCTCTCTAACACAAGATCTGTCCTCTGTCCTCATTTCCATGTATCTCCAGCACAAGATTTATCTCATCCCTCACGAGCAGTTCACTATGGAGTACGTGGAGCCCCGTGTGCACTGCATCAGCACGCATGGGACATTCTCACCAGCCAAGTACGCTGCCTTAATTGAAATTTCTGTCCTTTATGAATTTTGATTTGTTATCGACAGTGAAAGGAAGTTTGGCACCATCCGCTAGCTTTTGTGGGCTGCTTCCTTTCCTGTTGAGGTGTGCTTTATAAGAACTGTTCCTCTCCTTTCCCAGCCTTGCCTGTGTCCCATCCCGATTCCAGACTCCCTCCCAGTCCATCATGCTAAGGGAAGGCCAAGCTTCTTCCGTCCCAGACACCCTGCCCTTCTTCCACGAGTCGCAGGTCATCCCTGCGGAAAGACCCGGCTGGGCGGAGCGCTCTGAGGATCGGCCGCCCACTGCAGCAGACAACTCTGAGCACATCCGCCTGGACCGTTCCCAGGTACAGGAGCAGGATCGCCCAGCAGAGCTGGGAAAGAGAACAGACTGTAGGTCTTAGCATCCCTTGCAAGCTTCCACAGGCAGAGCGATTCCATTTCAACTCTGGATTTGAAAGCTGAAATTGTGTATCACAGTAAACTGACAGAATTTATCTGAATTGAGACAGTTTAATTTATTTGACACTAAAATAAAGAATTAAAGTCTGACAATAGTGGAAAACTGATTGGTGCATCTTGTGAGAAAATAATCTGGTTCATGTTGCACTTCTTGTATTGTAAAAAACAGTCTCGTTAGGAAATATGAGCATATTTGTAAGTCCTCTTACAGTCAGAAAAACACGTTTTGAGAAAACAATAAGCTTATGCTGCCTTGTGGGAGGAATCTAAGTCAGTTTTTGTGTTTGGCTGCTCTCCCCTGCAGAACGCTGTGGTTTATTCCACCCGTGTTCAGACTCTGGGCCGCTATGTCTTCATTCTTCACTATCACCAGCCAGACCATCCCACCTTCGCGGTCCAGGTCTTCCTCAACGCCGGCCGGGTCTGGCAGGGTAAGGCCAAGCTAGAGAGGATGATGGGACCGTGGCATGTCCAAGCACCGTGATTTATATTGTGCTGGGATGCCAACGGATTGGCAACGGACATCTCTGCTTCCCCTGGGCACTTCCATTACACTAGCTGACCTCTCATTGTGTGCAGTGCTTAAGTGTTCCTTTTCAAATGTCAAAGCTCAGTTTGGCATGTTTTAAAAACCTGCTTAAGTTCTATCTGGACTGCCTGGACTGCTGACCTTTTCAGACGTGTTTACAGTACCTTCTGTGTAACATTACTGAAGCTGGTCAACAGTTAGGACTTGATTCTAAAAGGGCTGGCTGTTGTTGTTGCACGACCACAAAAAAAGTTGGAACTTAAATGGCACAAGGATGTTTAGACATCAGTGGGGATATTAAAAAAGCAGGCCTTAAATCCTTCACTGTTCACCAGAGTGGGGTCAATACACGAAACAGTGTTGAAAAAGACTGTTATTTAGCTCTGCAAGGAAATACTGATTGATTTTACTACTCAAGTGAAAACTGACATCTTACATTTTCCCTCATGTAGTTATATAGAACTAGGTCAATTCCTTCCCTTGTGCTCCGAGCTGGTTTTCTGTGGTTCCCTTTGCCTGAGGTAACCAGTTTTTCTGTTCCTCATGCCAGGCTTTGCCAATGCTACATTCTGCCCACATGGCTACGGCTGTCGCAGTACCCTGAGCTCGGAAAATAAAATCATCCTGGATGTGACGGACAATGATGTGTTTCTAACCATCCGTGTGCCTGATGGAAAAACTCTGTGGATGGTAAGGGTCAAGGGGAGAAATCAGGTGGTCTCAATCAAAGTGTGACTACAGTTCTGTGGTGTTCTCTTCGGTCTGTGTGTTCACACTATGCAGGACAATTGCTTGGAGTTGTGTGTATTTGTACTTATTTTGTGCTTTTATTAGGGTTTCAAATCTACAGTGCATTATTTCATTCTCTTTCCTTTGCTTAGGCCACTTTTTTGTTTAAAAATGACTCTGTGGTTATTGCCTACTTGAGTAATACATATGTAAAGCTTTTCTACATATGTATATTCAGATATAAAGCTTTATGTATAGGACATTAGTGAATGAAAGAAAGAAAATTGTTGAAAGCTGCTCACTTGTTCACCTGATGAATGCTGCTATGTCCACTTCTGATCAGTATTTGATTCTCTGCTATTTATAGAGTGTTGTTTTATTGAGATGATTACCAATAAATCTGCTTTTTTAGGATTACGTTCTGGTTGTCCCCGAAGGAAGCTACAACCCTAGCTACCTCACAGAGGAACCCCTGGACAAATCATACGACTTCATCAGTAATTGTGGTTTGGACAGCTTTTACATCAAGTAAGAATTTTATTATATCACATAGCGCGCGTCAGAACGCAAAATGTAAACTTTTTTGTTTTCATCGGAGTGAATAGAAATAAAAAAGGTAAAAAGAAAAGTCACTCTTAACTTGGCTGTAAAATGGTTAAGCATGAGGCGTTAAAACCTCAGCATGTCTTTCTCTACGGCAAACAAGCAAAAAAATGAGAACGGACACTGATTTCTTTTGAGGTTGTGATTCATTTGGCAGCTCTGGAAGTTGAGGCCCAGTTTGTGTTCATTTTTACCTCAGACGCCCTGAGTTTGTGACTCTTTTCCTTCCTGTCGCTGCGCAGCCCCACGGCGTCCTCTCCCTTCTGCAAGAACTCGGCCGTTTCTCTGTCGGCGTTCTTCAACAGCGGCGCCCAGCCCTGCGGCTGCCACGAGGTGGGGGCGGAGGCCGCCGCGTGCGAGCCCTTCGGCGGGCAGTGCCGCTGCCGGCCCAGCGTCATCGGGAGGGACTGCTCGCGGTGCGCCACGGGCCACTGGGGCTTCCCCAACTGTCGACGTGAGTGCTGGGGGGTTTCGGGGCAGCTGGGCAGCGGAGGTGGGGGTAGTGCCCACCAGAGGTGAATGTGTGTCAGGGGAGAAATTTTCAGTGCTGTGGGTGGTGTATGTCTGGCACAGTAGAGGGGGGGTTAGCATTGCATTGCTCTGCAGTCCTGTCTGTGATTCTGGCCAAGGACATTTTCTGTGCCGTGTTTTACTGTGGGTGTTCGAGTGTTTTTCCACAGCCCAGGGGCATGCAGCGCACCTTAAATTACTTCCTGTTAATCTCGTCTGGGATGTAGTCCTGTACCTGGCGGTTTACAACACGGCTCTCCATAACCCTCCTCTGAACAATCTAGACGTTACTGAGAATGGAGGGCTGGATGGGTGAATCTAATTTCAACTACATATTAAACAAGTTGCACTGCCTGTAGCTTTGTTTGTTCTGCACAGAAATAATACACTATACCGGAAAAAAAACCTTCTGTCCACTAAAATGTATGACCCATACCCGTAATTTCCCTACAGCATGAACTATTTTTTAGACCCTGTCAATTATACCATCATTTCGAATAAAAATAAAAGTGAAAGATTCTTCCGTTTAAGAGAAAAACGGGTCGAGACGCTGTTTTCGACGTTCTGGTTCCGTTGCTCTGGTAACCGCCTCCTTCCTGCCTCCTCAGCGTGCCAGTGCGGGACGCGGCTGTGTGACGAGGTGACGGGAGAGTGCATCTGCCCGCCGCGCACCATCGTGCCGGAGTGCATCGTCTGTCAGCCGCAGACGTTCGGCTGCCACCCGCTCGTCGGGTGCGAGGAGTGCAACTGCTCCCGGCCTGGCATTTCCGGGCTCACTGACGACGGCTGCGACCGGGAGAGCGGGCAGTGCAGGTAACCTAGCAACAGGAGAGCAAGGCACTATGGGATACAGAGCATGACAGGAGCGTTTGATGTGTTCTGATTCACAATTTCCAGATCTTGGGCTGCCGTTCCAGAGACATTCCGGCCACGAAATCTTGTTTACTTAAAGTATCCCGTGTCTGTGATGTTTATTCTGTTTTGTTTACTGTCACCATGACTCAAAGAGAATTACAAAGAACATTTAATACAGCAGGTTTAACATCTTTTTCCCAGGGTCATGATTTTTTGAAAATCTCTTTTCCCACAGTACTTTGGTACCTAAATCAAATCTTAATGTGACCTTCAGGACTATTAGTTTTGACCTTATGTCTAGCAGGCTGTTCATATTTATTTTCTGCCTTCCTTTATAATCTTATTTTTTACAGTAATATCAAAGTGACAGTGTTTGGGATCGGAAAGCTCAAACAGTTGTCGTGCATTTGAGTGACTCTGTAAGCTTCAGATTTGACACGAAGCACAATTCACTAAATTTAGCATTGTGGGACACCCAAGAGTGATCCATTTGTCCTGATAACACCTCTTAGGTTTCCTGTTTGTAAGCATTCTGCGCTCATTTCTTTTTGCAAAAAGAAAGATAGCGAACTGGTTCTAGCTGTCTTGTTTCAGATGGATCTGTGGAGATGTTGCACTGTGGGAACAGTCGAAGCTTGCGCGTGACTCCCACTGGAGCTTGACATTTCTATAGCTAATTGTGGTGCATTTCAGTGACCTTGAAGTGTTGGGGTTAAAGAAACATATACTTAGCAATCTGACAGGAATGCTGGTCTCTTTCAATGCTTTGACTACGGAGGGAAATGATGAAAGAGCACTGCGGCCCAGAGCTGATGCTGTTTGAGAGGCGGGAAGGACGTATCGGTGAGGGGAATGGGGAATGAAGAGCAGGGTGTCTTTTGTCCTCTCTTCCCTGTGGTCACTCAGCAGGGAGGAATCTAGCGGTTGGGTGCCACATTCTTCCCCTTGCATTTCTAATCTCCCAAGAATTTGTCTAGACATGAAGAGGTAGTAAAGGTTCTGTCAGAAACACTGCGAGGGTTTAAAGGCCAGAAACTTTACATCTGCTCCAGATGCCTGCACTGCATTACAGCAGCTATTCGGGGGCATGTCATTGTGATGGGTGAAAGAAAGAACTGTGTTTATTTTTCCCTTTTTCAATGTTTTTTGATTAGAGTTCAGTTTTGTGTGGTTTTGAAAACCATGCTCTGGAAGCCCGTTACCAAATAAGTTTTAAAACTACCAAGCTTTTCTGCAAAATTGATTTGTAGCACTGTGAACCAGAATCAGTATTCTTATCTTTTACATTTTAATCTGTGAACTAATTTAGGAATTCTTCAACTTACCTTTTTACTGTTTTTTCTAGGTACCTCAAAAATAATTTTCTTCAGAAAATTACATAATTACATAATTGGCTTTTAACATCTCAAGTTACTTCAGTCTTCAGCTAATTCTATTTTCAGTTTTGTTTTCCACAGATACTACTATTGAATGTGTGAAGTATTAAGTAGCTACAGTACAAGTTCTCTTTGGTTAATCTTTCATATACTGTATATATTTTTTTACTTAGGTGCAAGACAAACATTATTGGGCGCCGGTGTGACCACTGTGCCCCTGGTTTCTATGGTTACCCCAACTGCAGACCTTGTGACTGCAGTGAAGCTGGCACGGAGTCAGGAATCTGTGACTCTGTCACCGGGCAGTGCCTGTGCAAGGTGAGAGCTTTTTATTGTCTTTTCCCACAGGTACTGGGCCTGTGTATCCCAGCATTTACTGCACTGAGCAGGACATAGTCAATAACAGCTTCTTTGCCCTCTCGGTTTCCCGAGAGACTCTGGTTGTTTGTTCTTTGTTTTCTTTGTCTTTGTTGCTTCTTTTCCTCTGACTTTAAGTGGTAAATAATGAAAAGTTTACACTGGTGAAGAGAGTGGAACATCTGGCTGAAACTACTGTTTTCCAGCGCTCGTTTTTTTCCAGCCCTCCATTTCTGTGTACGTTCCTTTTATTGTTTTTTAAAGGTACCATTTAGAACAATAAAGCATAAAATTACATATTTTTAGTAAGAAACTACTTCTAGTGATAGTTCTGCTGCATTTATGTGCTCCCACAAATCATTTTGCAAAAACAAATGTTGCATATTTTTGGTTCACAAAAATGCATTCCATTTCTTAATTTAGGACAGATTAGTTCTCACTTTAATGCACTTGACCAAATTCAGCAGCAGGATACCTGCTGGAGTGTTTGAGAAAATATATTAAGCTACTGTGTAATAAAGTTGTAAAGACAACTGAAAATATTTTAAAAACCAATAGAACCCTTAACCTGAACATTCAAAAAATACAACATGTAAAAAAGTCTATACTGAAACTAACATTAACAGACAGATTAAGCCTGACTTTACAACCACTTTTGTGCAATATATGCCAGGGACCTGTGCAATACATTTATATTTATATTTATATCTATGGTTACATCTATATTTATATTCATACGTGTGATACGATTTTCTGTGTACTGTTCTGTTCTAGTTTGCTCTTGTGTGTCCGGACTGTGAGTAACTCTTGTATTGTATTGTATGTATTGTACTATTAATATATAATTCGTTACACTGTGGCTGTGTTGTGTGTGTTAAGCTGTTGTTGCACTGCAATTTCCCTCACGGGATCAATAAAGTATCTATCTATCTTTTAATACAACTATATAGACACCTTACACAAATAAGAAAAGGCAGGTCCAGCCTGCTCAAGTCCTGTGCTGTCTTTGCCCCCCCCCAGGAGAACGTGGAAGGTGTGAGGTGTGACCAGTGTCGAGTGGGCACCTTCCTCCTGGACCCCAGCAACCCCAAGGGCTGCACCAGCTGCTTCTGCTTTGGCGCCACGGATCGCTGCCGCAGTTCCGAGAAGCGCCGGGTCGAGGTGCCTACCGTCCGACTGCCGAGAAAACACAAAAAAAGAGGAATAAGACTCAGATCGCCAAAGCTTTTAGTTTGTTTTAAAAACAAAATCTAGGACTAGGCAAACACCTCTGTCGTGTGCTTGAAAGCATGTCCTTCCACCATGAAATGAAGAGCCCAGTGCGTTATGGCAGCGTGTGTGTTTTGTCAGCTGGGTCTTGGAATTGGCCCCATCAAATTAAGCTTTGTTAAACGTAAAGGCAGGCTGTCAATTTTTGTTCTGTACTAAAAATGGGAAATTTAGGGAAACTGACATGAAATCTAGGTTTGTGAAAGTCCTTCATGAAATGGCTGTTTCTATACCATTAAATGACTTGAGAGTTTAACTTTCACATAATGTGGGGCTACTGTATTTAGTCATAGTTAGATCCCCAAAGCTATATATACAGCTAGATGACTGAAATAATCAGGTTAGCCTGCAGTACCTTGCTCAAGCATAAGGAAATTAATGTACACCTGCCTTCCAGAAATGATCCACTTTTTCTATGTTCTGTACTGGAGCAATATAACTATATATGTATGACACAGCATGTGGTAGTTCTGCTGGAGATGATCCTCAGGATGTGGAATTTTTAATTTGAAGATGGTGTGCAATGACTTCACTGAGTGCAGGAAACAGTCAAATTAAGCATCATCAGTAACTGGTGTACCAATGAAGAATATTATTATTATTAAATATTAATTAAAATGAATTATGGCAAGGCAGCTATCCAATAATATTGCTTGTTGATGGTCCCCTGGAAATCTTGGAATAAGACCTAAAAATGTTTACACTAGCAAATACACCATCATTACGGGAATATGGCCTTTTCTATTGAGGAACAGGCATTTAGTGTTGTTCTGAGGAAAGTTTGCATTTCAAAGCTATTGTGGGAGATAATTTCGGTCCTGCCTATTATGTGAGATGAGTATTAACCTGCATTGAGAATGATTTAAATATACAGTAACAGAATAAGCAATAGAAAGTAATTTGAGTTGCTGAGGGACTTAGTTTCTATGCTCTAATCCTGTTTCCTCTGCAGCTGATGGATATGAATGGCTGGATTCTTCTGAGCGGAGAACGCCAGGAGGTTCCCATCTCCACACACCTGGAGCGCAGCCTGGTGGAGGCGGACCTGCAGGACGTGCCTGATGTCTATCAGGACCTTCACTGGCATGCTCCACACAGCTACCTGGGAGATAAGGTAGGTAGGCAGGAAGGATTGGAGTGTGGGAGCGATGCTTATCTCACTCCTCACCGAGACTGGAGCAGAGAGATAAGTAGGGACATCAAATACAGCAGAGCGGGGATGATTTTCGGTTCTGTCTGAAATGCTAAGGAATGTTTTCATATCTGCCAGACCTGCTTCGTTTTTGAATGCCGTTTGTATTGTTTTACAAAAAACATGTCCGCCTGTAGAGAAACAAAATCAGCAGAGTTCCTTTTTAGACAGTTGTGCTTTTCCAGTTTGCTTTCTTTAGCTTTATCCTTAGCTGTGTTATCCTTTCACAGGGGTTCATTTGTTAGCCTATAAAAAAAATAAAAAGGGTGACAAACTAGAGGAGGCCCTTCAGATCATCTAGCTTCCTTGGTTGCCAGTAGCTACCCTGCACTGAGACTGACTGCTGATCGTGAATCTGTCTCCTGCAGGTTTCCTCCTACGGAGGGTTTTTGCATTACAGGCTGCTCTCCCAGACTCAGCCCACCAGGGGGGATGGGCTGTCTCTTCCCGCTGAAGCTGCGCGGCCTGATGTCATCCTGAAGGTACCCATACCTCTGCTAAAATTTCTCAGTGTTCACCCACTGTAAGGGTACGGAGTACCATTAACTGCAGCCTGTTCATACCAGCTGACAGCATCGATGAAATCTCAATAGCACGCTCACACAGTGGCGCGTGGTATTCACAAAGGATGTGCATGATTTGCCCTCTAGGGGAACCAGATGACATTGGTGTACCTGGAGAAAGAGTATGCTGCTCCTGGGATGCCTCACGAAGGGCGCGTCCACCTGGTTGAGGTAAGACGTCACCCCATTGCACGGAGCATGGAGCGAACAGCCCTCCTGCGTGCGTCAGCGAGCCTGCTGAGAACCATCGGCATCATGAACATAAGACAGGCAGCCAATGAAAAGAGGCAGTTCGGCCCTTCTAGTTTGTTTGCTAGTAGCGTATTGACCCAAGAATCTGATCCAGTTGAAAAAAGCCAAGGTATCAACCACATGGCTGGGTAGCTTGTCACGTACTCCCGCAACCCCTTGTGTGAAGTGCCGCCTGTACTTCCACATAGTGTGGACGTGCTCTCTGGCTGGTGTTTCAGGGTGGATTCTGAAGACGTTCACTGGGCTGTTTGTCAGTGCCTCTGAGGATGTCGTGTTGCAGGATCAGTGCAGAGTCGGCTTCCCAAGCGCGGGCGGAGGGGAGGGGGGGCTGCAGACTTGGCGTGGCCTGAACCTGACCGTGTTTGCTCTCCCCAGGGGAGCTTCCGCCACGCTCGGACGGGCAACGCGGTCTCGCGGGAGGAGCTGATGATGGTGCTGGTGGGGCTGGAGGGGCTGCAGATCCGGGCGCTGCACTCCCAGTCCTCCCTGGTGGTGTCTCTGCAGCGGGTCGTGCTGGAGCAGGCCTCGCACTCGCCCACAGGAACCCCGGCCAGCAACGTGGAGATCTGCTTGTGCCCGGCCAGCTATCACGGAGACTCCTGTCAGGTACCTGCCTGTGTGCAGCCAGCGCAGCCAGCGCAGTCAGTGCAGGGCTGCTTGTACTCTGGCTCTGCTGACATGCATTTGACCTGCAATAACTTCCACAGTTATCTGGATGTAGACTGTAGGTGATACTGTATGTCCACCAGGATGTATCTAGAAAATGAGTTAAGCAGTAAAATCTATTGAGTGCATTGACTTACTCAGATCAATTTGATTATATTTCTGGTATTCTGTAGTATTTTCTGAAAAGTGAACTCATTCAAAGGATTCTTGAATGATTTTATGCTCTTTTAAGGTCCTTTCAGAGTACTAAAGATGTCCTAAAGACATCTTAAAATTGCCACATGCTTCTAAAGGTTTCTGAACTATTTAACATGTTAAACTGATGAGTGAACCTTTGAGCGTAAAACCCACAGTTCATTGAATTCACGATCCAGTGCTGCGAGTTGAACACTGCCTGTCCCCTCTCTACAGGAGTGTGCTCCAGGTTATTATCGGGACACCAAAGGGCTTTTCCTTGGGAAGTGTGTTCCCTGCAACTGTAATGGCCACTCGGACCAGTGCCTGCATGGCTCAGGAACCTGTGTAGTAAGTTTCATTGCAACGGATTATCTGCTGGATATTGTTTGTGTAGCACAACAGGGAATATTTTAATTGTGTGAGAACCTGTCTAGTCTGGGAACTGGCCACGAAATAAGCTATAAAGAAACACTAGGCAATTGCATTTTTGTATAAAAAGAGTAGTGCAAAAAGTCGTTCACATGATCCTGTGATCTCCGACATCTGGTTGCAGGAACATTTCTATCAAGAATCCAGGGCCCTGGCTGGAAGAGTAGGGTTTTAACCCCTGTGTCCTGGCTAAATGCCACTCTGGGCTGGACAATCTGGCCAACGTTCTTTGGTGAAGCAATTTACCATTTCTCCCCTGATCTGTCGTGTAGTGAGGCTGCTGATGCAGAATGGTGCTGCATTTCAGTGGAGGGATGAAGCGAATCCCCTCATGTATGTGAAAATCTTTGGAATAAAACCACTATATATACGCAAATAATAATGATTATGTCTTATCACGTTCTTGTGACGCAGGTAAGATACTGTTAATGTACAAGGAATGAGAATGGAATTGATGGTTTTGTAGATACTTCAGATTTCAGAATGTGCCACCTGTTGTTCATTTTTCTCTTGTGCAGTGCCTTGAACACCTCTGCTTTAATATACCTCCTCTCGGTTTTTGGTTCTTATTAGCGTCGCTATACAGTGTGTCCGCAGTCTCACAGCCACAGTGTACTTCTCACACGTGCGACAAGGGCTTTCCCTGCTGTGCATCTGCTTCCATTTCCTCAGCCCTGGAACGCTGGGTTGTTTGTTACTCTAGATCAGACATGGTGCTGTTTTTTATTTAGAGAGAGAGAGATACTTAGTGCAAGCTACAGGCAAAATTGGCAACAGTTGTAATAAGGTTATTCTTGTTGTAATAACCAGAATAACCTAGTGCTCTTTCAATGCTGTGAACGGGACCTTTCTTTCACATTGTCAGAACTGCCAGCACAACACCGAGGGAGACCACTGTGAGAAGTGTAAGACTGGTTTCCTTGGCAACTCCACCAATGGACAGTCCCAGATCTGTACCGGCTGCCCCTGCCCGCTGCAGGTGACCTCCAACAAGTGAGTTCCACAGGCTTGTTTTTCCTTGAACAGTTGAATTGCATTGAGACCCAATGTTTTTTTTCTCCATTTGGCAGGGCTATTGATTTGTATCTGGGTGGTACACTTCACTTACTAGTCCAGAGTTTTCTCTTCATTTTCTGACGTGGTTGAAATTTAAGCGTTACTTAAAGAAGACCACTTTTTTTCACCAGAGCTTATTGGAATGATTCAATGTGCTGGGTCAAGCTGGCTGAATGCTAAAAACCTTTTTTTCTTCCTTTTGCATCAGTTTTGCAATTGGGTGCGTCGAGAGAACGAGCAGGATGCAGTGCCTGTGCATGCCAGGATATGCTGGCTCAAAGTGCGAAAGGTGAGTGAGTTACTTTTTCCATTCCTGTCTGTAGCTGTTGCTAAAAGTAAAAGTGCAGCAAATTGCACAGCCCACAGTGGTTCGCTTCAGGAATAAGCTCATGTGTCTGTACTTTCTTAGGTGTGCTCCTGGTTTCTATGGCAACCCCATGGTGATTGGCAGCTCGTGCCGTCCTTGCCAGTGCAACGACAACACCGATCCCAACATGCTTTTCAGCGACTGTGACTCGCTCACAGGGGTCTGCCATGGCTGCATGCACAACACCGCTGGCCCTCACTGCGAGATCTGTGCGCCGGGATACTTTGGAGATGCTGTGGTGGCCAAGAACTGCACCAGTACGTCTGACTTCGTTCTTCGCCCAGTATTTTCCTGATCTGTGTGTTTTAAAGCTTTGTGTTTTCAACAATGAACTTCCCAGGATCAATCCTCGGTGCCATTTTGTTAAGGTCAGGTTGCCCAGATCTCCTCTGTGTAGGATCTGTCGGAAAATAAGGTTTTAAAACTTTAACCTGTAAATTATGCTTGACTGTACTATAGCTGTGACCTTAAGCTGTGGAATTTGAACATTTTCTGGATTGTTTTCTCAGAGTGCGACTGTTCGCCCTGTGGCACATCGTCCTGCGACTCTCACACCGGACAATGCCACTGCAAGCCTGGCGTGACCGGTCCCCGATGTGACCGCTGTGAGGTAGTGTCACCCTCAATTACATATCCACAATAAATGAATATTATTTATCTGGCCCGTGTTCAATATTCAGTGATAACCCAATATTATTCTGTGGTAACTGACATTACTGTCAGTTGAAACAAAGGTTCTAAAAATGTTGCTTCTGTCACCTCCTCTTTAATCGTTTGTTCTGGACACTTGACATATCCTGATGGCTGCTTAGGTTTCGTCACGACAGTCTGTGTTTTTCCTTCACAATGGCCGTGTCTTCCCCTCCAGGAGAGTTTCTATGGCTACGAGTCCTGCGCAGGGTGCCGGCGGTGTGACTGCAGTGCCGCCGCCACCCTCACCCAGGGCTGTAACCCTCAGAGCGGAGAGTGCTCCTGCCAGCCGGGGGTGAACGGGCCCCAGTGTCTGCAGTGCGCCCCTGGCTTCTGGGACTACAAGCCCAGCGGCTGCAAGAGTAAGTGTTCTGTTCCACAGAGGCCTTGAGCTGGCAGCACTGAGTCAGGCGTGAAGCTCCCAACGAACGGCACGTTCTAAGTAAATGAAATCACTTTGAAGAATTGTTGAATGTTTTCCCCAGAAGTAGAATAATACATGTTTGATGGGTTCATTTCATCTGCAAGAAAATGGATATGAACATGGATATTCTTGCTAGCAATAATTCCTTCAATTAGTGTAGCACCTTTTTATCATGAAGGGTGCTTCATATTTAGGATGGGGAGTTTTATTCACTTACTGAAGTGCAGACCCACTTAGGTGATGCATGACAGCCATTCTGTGCCAGAGAATCCAATGGGAAATTTAGCCAGGACACTCGTGACAGCTCTTCCTATGAGATCTTTCTTGACCATGTGGTTAGGGCTTCAGTAACATCTCCTGCAAAGGAGTCTCTTTCCCACCGTAGTGTCCCCTGGACTCTCTGGTACAGAGATGGCTAGTCTGCCACGCCACTTACAGTACAGCAGCAGCCTGAGAAGGTCTCCCATCCCAGTACTGACTGGGCCCAGCTTGACTTAGCTTCTCACATCTGCAAATGTGATTACATATTCAGACTTAATTTTTTGGAGTTTTAGATTTGAATTGGAAGTAGTTCCTAGTTTTAAAAATGAGATGAATGATGCAACGCTTAATGCGCTTCGACCCGAAATGTCACGCCCTGCTGTGTGAGAGAACTAGCTGACAGTCTGTGTTCCCCTTCCGTTCCAGAATGCCACTGTAAAGGTGGGTCATGTGATCCCCGCACAGGAGAATGCAGGTGTAGCAATGGGCTGACAGGAAAGCAGTGCGACACCTGCGCTGAGAGTTACCACATCCCTGTGGTCAACGGAGCTGACTCCCTGCAGTGTCAGCGTGAGTAGGCAGCTAACAAACTGTGGTGACCATAATGATTTTCCAGTGAAAGAGCTAATTTAATTACAATAGATAGTATCTTCACAATCCAGAATTTCCACAGCTCTAAAATGTTTTAAGAATGCCTAAACAGAGTGGCTCATGGTCTTGTGTTTTTAACGCTATGTGTTGGGTGTTCGTTGGCCAGCCTGCGACAGCTGCGTGATCGTGCTGTTGGAAGACCTGGACAAAATGACTGGCCTGTTCCTGACCATCAGGGGTCAGCTGACCAACCTCAACGCCAGTTCCATTGCCTGGACTCGCCTGCAGGCGCTGAACGACTCCGTTAACAATGTGACTGTGAGTACAGACCCAGGGAGGAGGCCTGGCAGGCCACACCATAGCACTGGATCTTAATAGTTCTAAGATTTCAATTCCTTCATCATAGGAGAAGCTAATTTCTTCAAACTTCAAGTCTACTTCAAACTTGTCAGTTCATTGAAATTTCTCGTTGGGACAAAATAACCAGGCTAATCAGATATAGTTTTTATCTTTAGTTATTATTTACAAACATCCACTTTGTAGACATAGACAATAGTTTTGAGTTATGAACCACTTATTCACTTCTCATTTTAGTGTCTAATTAATAGGTGTTTTCAACTATGGTAAGATTTTAAAAATATAATTTCTTGTCCAGTAGATCCTAGGATAAGAATATCCTAAAAAGCAGTTCTTTTTATATATTTGTTTCCATGTCCTTCCAACCAGAATTACCTCTTTGACTATAACAACTCATTGGATAGTCACAAGATGAAGGCAGATGAGCTGGAGAATGAGGCCATGAATCTCTCTGCAGATCTGGATGTTCTTAAGGATAAGGTAAGGTTTGTCCATTCTCAGGTTGGTTGTCATTGATATTTTTGTTATTATACTACAGCGTGGTCGGTGTGTCGGCGTGTTGATTAGAGATACTGCCTCACAGCTCCTGCTCGGGATCTTAGGTTACTTTCCAGTTTGGGACTTGTATCTATGTTGAGTTTGCAGGTTCTCTCCACAGGTCTCACATAGGTTTTCTCTGGGTGTTCCAGCTTTCTCCCATGTCTGGAAGACATTTAGGTTCGGTTTTACTGGCTACTATAAATGGTGGCATTTCCAGTACAAACAGTACTGTCTAGGGAACTACAGAACGTAGAATCAACTTAGATCAATGGTCCAAATTACCTTCTGGTCTCATTTGAAGTTCTGAAGTGAATCTTCTTGTGATGTCTTTGTTTCTGTATCGCAGGCGACAGAGACAAGCAGGAAAGCTGAGACAATGGAAGAGGATGTGGCGCTAACACGCCAGAGAGCTGAGGAACTACTGAATCAGACCCGGGGAACCCTGAGAAACATTGAAGGTGTGCTCAGCTGAAAAACAAGCTCCTTACAGTAATGTATTGATGCACAAGAAAGAATTACCACATTGATTGCTTTTGTAAATATAAACTCCTTGCTTATTCTCTCACTTTCGCCTGGCTGTACAGATCTTATAAGGCAGGCAAACAGAACTGCGCTGAATGACAGCAGCAGTGAATCGGCAGAGGGGCTCAGCAGGAAGTTGGCAGAGGTGGAGGAGATGCTGAGGGAGATGAGGGACAGAGTTTTCTCCATTCAGACGGAAAAGGCAGGGAAAGAACTAAAAGAAGCCAAGAACTGTGAGTCGCCCTTGCTTCTTTGATCCACATAGCATTCGGTTCACGAAGGATTTAATCTTTTTTATTTCGGATTCCAAGAAAGGAATGTTCTTGAGCTGTGAGGACCATGCCTGACCAACCCTAACCCTGCCCGTGTGTCCGTGCTTATCTCGAAATCATGTTATAGTGCAGGAAAGCTGGGTAAATGGGCATTAAAGGACTGGTCCTCTGTCTTCTCTCCAATTTTGATTTTTCCTTCTCCGGCTGCTGCTCTTTTCAGTAATGGAGCGCATGCAGAATGAGCTTGTGAGCCGCCTGAATGACAACGAGGCACTGGTGAAAAGCATCAGGGACAAGCTGGGCAAGTTCAATGCCAAGCTCATGGACCTCCGTGATGCACTGAACGAGGCTGTCAACAAGACTGCCCAAGCAGAGGAGCTCAACAACCTCAACAGGAACAGGCTGGAGGACAACAGGGTGAGCTGAGGAGAGCAGAAGAGAAAGAATTCTGGGCCCTTTATTTGCTGCACGCTTGTCTTTTCTCTCTACTTCATAAAGGTTATATGAAAAGATGTGGCTTTGCTTCACTTAAGCAATTAATCTACTGGTTGATTTATCAGAGCATAGATGACTGATGTGGCACTTTACTCGTAGGCCAAGTTTATCATTTTGCCAAAGCCTAAAATTCACTAGTCCTCCTGCTGCTGGAACCCATCCTCACTTCCACAGTGAAATTAAAAATATATGATTTCAGTAAAAGGTCAGGCACCAACGCAAAAGAAAAACAACTTCAAGAAGAGTCAGTGATAAGGGTTATGAAGGTCCTTACATTTATATCTTTATATATATACATTTATATCTGCCATTTTCACAGTGGCTCACTGTGTTGCAGTGTAGATGTCTTTGTTAGTAGCTGTCCATTGGTGGAGAAAACCTGTACAACAGTTAATTCCTCATGTTCCTTGCCTTTTTGAAAGTTTTTCTATGCTTTCTTGATCTCAATATTCTAGGAAAAGATTGAGGAACTTGAAGCCAGGAAAACGGAAGTTCAGCAGCTCCTTCAAATGGCTGAAGAGGCTGTGGCTCAAGTCAACGATCTCCTGTCCATGCTTCAGGAGAACAAAGAGGTTAGTCTAGCAGTACAAGACGTTTGAAAACTTAAAGAGTTTTACCTCTAGCGCCTTGCCCCTCATGCCACCAAGTTTAAATTAATGTATTGTTAATGTTTGCATCATGCTCCTTAGAATCAATTTTCATATCAGAATTATTTATTTAGAAAAAAAGTTGCTTTGGTCATGCGTTTGCTTTTTTTCTGAAACCACAACCTCCGTGATTCAAAGAACTAGGTGCAGAAGATGAGATATTTCATTAAAAGTATAATGATTAAGTCTGCATGGGGGCACATAGTAGCTTACGGCTGAGATATGGGAAATCTCAGAGCTGTGCCTCAGCGCAACTCATCTGATAGTAGAAAGCAAGCAACTGCCATGCCTGGTAATTTGGGCAATCTGGTGATATTTTCATATAGAATTACTATATGTATTTATAGCTATATTTGCATTAGTGAGGTTTGGTACAGATTCTTTCCTTTAGATCTGTTGTGCTCATGCCTTGACAGTACTTCCTGCAAAACCTATTTTGAAGTCAGTTGCTGAGCTAATTGCCCAGGGCTCGTGGGACTCTTTACATCCCTGCTTTGTAATCCTTGGCAGGAATATGAGAGACTGGCAGCCCAGCTGGATGGAGCCAGGATACCCTTGATAGAGAAGGTGCAGAAATTTGGTCCGTCCATCAACAAGATCGAACTGGTGGAAGAAGCCGAGAGACACGCCATGCTGCTGGATGAGCTGGCCCGGAACCTCTCTAGGTATGGTCCTTCTAAAACTTTACCACATCCAAGTCATAGGTTTTCCAGCAAATGGTATGTTTCACATTACAAATGAGACAGACGTATAAAGAAACCCACTTCCGGAAACACCAAAAAAGAAAATGTGGAGAAAAAAAATAGATGATGACTCCAACAATAATCACTTAGCTGAGGCCAGTGAATGAACTGTCGCTCAACACCTGCAGCAACCAGATAAACTCTGTGTTACATCTCATCTGAAGGACAGAGCACAAGGGGGTGTAAGTAAGATGCTCAGGACAACATGCAGGGCTTGAACTAGCAGTCTTGGTAACAAGCCCTATACCTTACTTTTCAATCCCCAGGCTCTTTTTTTATCACTATGGGAGATCCTACAATTGGGGAAATCCAGTTCTTAAAACGAATACAGTTGATCATTTTAGCCCTGCCCTTTTTTCAGGGTTATCATGGACACAAACCAAGATGGCTTCATCCAGAGGGCCATTAACGCATCCAAAGCCTACTCCAGCATCATCGAGGCTGTCCGCAATGCAGAGAAGGCTGCCAACGATGCCAACCAAGCCGCAACAGAAGCTCTGAAGGTTTGTTCACTTTGCACAGACAGTGAGGTCTGGTTCTGTTCTGTCAGTTTCTAATCTTTTTTCTTCACACTGGCTTTTGATTCTTGGTATATTATGCTAGAAACTCCCTACTGGTGTCAGCCAGAGAGAGTGCTGTACTCTTCTGTCTCTTTATTTTTTATTTGCGCATGCAACTCAGCGATGTTAACTTAAATGGCTTCTCATCAGATAGTGGTTGTTTTGCAGAATGTGATGTCTGAAGATACTGGGTCGAAAGCAGAGAGGCTGAAAAACAAAAGCAATAGTCTGGAGGAGAAGGCGAAGACAGTGGAGAAAAAACTTTTAAATGGTAGTGGAAACAAAAATATATTTTGCTGGCTTTTTCACACAACTGTATAGTTAAAATGTCACCGTCGAGCAATGACACTTGAAACAAAATGTGACAGTGTATACCACATGGCGCTACACTGGCTCAGTGTGACCACTGCTGGTGTCTAGTATGGTTTGCATGAATCCTCTGTTGGACGCTAGTAATGTTAATGCACCCTGGTTTGTGTCTTATTGTGTATGTACAGCATATTCCTTGCAATAATTATATTGGTCTGTACTAGA
Source organism: Lepisosteus platostomus (assembly GCF_059453375.1). Classification (NCBI taxonomy): domain Eukaryota; kingdom Metazoa; phylum Chordata; class Actinopteri; order Semionotiformes; family Lepisosteidae; genus Lepisosteus; species Lepisosteus platostomus. The sequence continues at coordinate 23,484,827 of NC_142625.1, forward strand.
CATATTTCAAAGGCTGGATAACTCTGTTAGGACTCTTTTCATCTACATATTAAAACTGGATTGAATCTGGCACTAATTCAGATGTCCTCACTGCCGTTTCTGTCACAGACCTGAAACCGCAGCTCCAAGCAGCAAAGAAAAGACTACAAGATGTCCAACGCAAACAGAGGCAGCTGCTGAAAAACTTGGAAGCTGCTCAGAGGAGTCTTAACTTTAGCAGAGGTGGGTTATGTTGTAGTTCACCCCTGGCCACTGATCAGGAGCAGAATCCCCTGATGTTGACTTTGCTCTGTTTGATCTTCTATCTTCCCACCCTCCACTTTAAAAGCAGAAGGTGTTACAGTTAGTTTTATTCTATCAGTGTGTTTTCAGGTCTGTATTTACTGTCCTATTATTTCTTAGCTTCTGTATTGACTAATTGCTAAAGACATTCTGTCATTACAAAGTGACTCTTGTTTAATGCACATGGTTTGAGTTGCATGTTTGAGTACAGCTTTTCGAGCTGCATTCAGAAATGACTGCACAGGTACTGTCAAACCTATGCACATATTATCGCAGAAGACCATGGGCAGAGACGGAGTCTGGGGTAGAGTAAGAGACCAGTGTATAGAAGCACTTGATTTTTGGAAAATCTAAAATATTTGAAAATACTTAAATCTTCCAAGCAGGACTAATTTCAGGACCTTTTACTTCTTTTTTTTCTATTGTTGGTCTACATTAACATTCATTTAGCATATCAGGGATGGTGAAGGTTATGTATTATATGAGTGGCTAAGGCTTTCCAGTGCATCTTTTCAAGGTTTATGAATACAGCGTTTCACACGGCGCCCATTTGGCTTATGTGCTTCTAATTGCATTAGAAGCTTTTGTGAAAGAGGCCCCTAATGTCTTTTTGTACAACAAGCGAGCACAGCAAAGTATTAAGACTGCTGCATTTTCACCCTCCTGCCTCCCTGACATTCTGCACAAAAGCTGCTGCAGATAAATGCATACACTAGTTGCATCTGTTGAGATTGTAAGCTTGAGGCAGTCGGTCTAAACACAAGGAGACTGAGCCACTGGTTTCACTAAGAGGCCCTGTTGAGTTTGCTCTCCTCTGAACCGTAAGTAAGATGCTGTCTTATTTATTTTGTTTTTTTTGCTCCTCTTTGTGTCCCTGTAGAAGAGACAGCAGAGGATATTGCAAAGGCCAAGTTAGCCGCGGCAGAGGCCAATAATACTGCCGCAAATGTGGAGAAAGCTCTCAGCCCCATGAAGCAGCAGCTCGAGCAGTGGAAGAAGCAGTATGGGAATGCCAGCGAGACGAGCATGGATTTCAACACTGCCTTCCAGGAGGCCAACAAGTCCGGTAGAGCCCAGGCCTTCTGCTCCTCTCCCTCCTTCCTTGCTCTGGGAGGCCTGATGGCTTCCCAATAAAGCATATAAGCTCCTAGCATCCTCTGTCAATTCAGGATGCAGGATCCTGGGGTGAAACCAGGAGATTATATCACACTCCTAGTAATACAAGAACATGGGGGTCACAATTGGAAACTAAAAGGGAAATCATCTGGGCAGAAATAAGAAAGATTGCTTTACAAAAGATAGGCCCAAAGCTCTTTTATAAACTGCCAAGATGAAATATAATATATTTATGTAGTTGATAATATGTGATATACAATAGTTTCACGTGGCTACTAAACTATAGTATGTAGTATTTTTGTATTTTTTTGTGAGTTTTGCTTGGCTTTACTATTATTCCCTATGGTTTACACAATGCTTTACCATGCCTCTGTATATTTGGCTGCAAATTGTCAATGATTTTGTGATAGTTCAGGTGGGTAGCTGCGTCCGCATGCGTAGGCTGCAAAGGAACAAGTAATAGGTTTATTCCATGCTGAAAAGAAAGAAAACACAACGTTTCAGCTGTGGAGCCTTCTTCAGGTGTGAGAAAGACAGGGCAGTAAGCAAAGGTATTGTAGCAGGGGAACAAAAGCTGGGAGAGAGGAGGAGCAAGGGGCGAGGAGCAAGGAGCGAGGAGCAGGGGACAGAAACAGAGGCCAATCAGGAGGTGTGAAGTCAGGATAAGTGAAGTGAGGTGTGAAATGAAACCTACAATGAATGGAGCGAATTTAGAAGAAAACTAGTCTGTGGTTAAAAGAAGGGGGAAAGTGTGATCCTAGCTGCAGGATAATTTTGGTTTCTGTAGTCTTTCTGATGTATGAGTTCGGAAAACCATCTTTGAGAACACAGACGGAGAGATTAGAGTGGTCATGGCAGTCAGAGGTGAAATGGGAAACAATGGGCTTGGAGAGATCTTTAATCTTCACAGAACCTAACATGTTCTCTGAAGTGGTCTCCGAGTCTCCTTCCTGTTTCTCCAATGTAGATGGCTGGGCATTTACTGCATTAGATACAGTAAATAAGGTTGCTGGAGGTACAAGATGCCATCTGGGTGATCCGGAATTGTCCAGAGAGGAATGAGTGTGGTGTTAGATGTGTACTTGCAGGTGATACAGCGAGCTCTGCTGCAAGGGAAAGTACCTGGTGTGGATGGTTGCTGAGGGCGGTCAAGGGAGCTGCGAACAAGAAGGTTACGCAGATTAGGTGGTCGGCGAAATGAGATGATGGGGCAGTGAGAAAAGAAGGGCCCAATGGAGGGATCATCCTGTAGGATGGAAATGATTTCGTGATGTGCATTGCTGTTTCTAACAAAGACACCAAACTGAGATCAGTATGTTGAGGATGTTTCGGGAACCAGTGTGAGGGAGTGATTGGATAAAACTAGCCCTAACCTGGAGATTTTCACTTGTTCACATCGCCATGCCACAGTGGGAATGCTGGGAGACACCATCCCCTTGCTCATAAAGAAGCTGGATAGCTTGCAGAGCCGCTCGATCCAGATGCCCAACATTTCGGAAAACATCCAGCGAATCCGGCAACTCATCTCCCAAGCCCGGAACGCTGCAAGTAAGGTAAGAACTGCATGAAGAAAGTGCCAGGCTGGGCGGGGATGTCCTCAGCTTGTGATGTCAGTGAGAGCCTCTTCCAATCAATGATAGCTCGCCTGAACAGCACTGTGGAGCTTCCAGGAGCATGTCAAGAGAGGAGCAGCACAATGGTGGGCATATCAGAGCAAGAGTGTGCTCCTTCCTCCTAGTGTGGTTCAGTGGTTATTGAAGTGAGCGAAGTGTAAAAATACACAATATTATAGAAGCAGAAATAGAGCACCTTCCAACTAAACTCTTGAAGACTGAAAAGATGAGTGTTTTTTTACCCATACCATGATGCTTTTTTTTTATTTGCAAAGGTGAACGTGCCCATGAAGTTTAATGGCACTGCAGGTGTACAGGTCAGAAATCCCAGCAACCTCGCAGATCTCACAGCCTACACATCCCTCAAGTTCTACATCACTCTGCCAGAGGCCCCCTCCAAGCGCCAGACAGAGCCCACCAAGCAGTTTGTTTTCTACCTCGGCAATAAAAACGTAAGTTTCTGGATGCTGCTGCACTTCTTTTGACATAGCTTAGAGCACGGGAGACTTAGAGAGTGCTTACTTCTAAACAGTTTTGCTGAGCCCAGGTCTGTTTCTGTTTTTGATTACTTCGAAGTGTCGCTGATTGGTCTTGCATCGTGGAAAACTGGCAGAAGTTCAGCAAATAGCTTGAAAACTCTCCTGGCCATTTGTCTCCTCAGGTCGGTTCAAGCATGAGAGAAAACAAAAATGGAAACCTAATGGAGGCGACATCACCAGTCCTGTTTCAGGATTGTTTTGGTGTTGGGTTTCATTTAAACTCCTTATACCGCCTAGGATCTTCAGTAATGATTGCCTGATAATGCCTCTTGTTAGGGTATCCCTAAAGTGGATCGTTTCAGTCTTGGAGTTCAGTCTTATGCTGTCTGTGCTCTTGTGTTATTTTTTACGTTTGACACTTTAGGCAACAAAGGAATTCCTTGGCATGGCACTGGAGGGAAAGCAGCTGAAGTGGCTGTACAATGTTGGTGGCGAGACGGCTGTGGTCGAACTAAACCAAGATATCAGCTCTGGCACGTTTGACGCTGTCAAACTGGAAAGGTGATACAAGGGGAAGGGGGGTGAATGATTAGATCAGACTATTTAGAAACTGCTGGCTAAAAAACACACTTCTCTTGTTTCGGATTATGTCAAGAACACCTCTGCATGTCAGCTGAAAATGTAAGTTTATAGATACGGTACAAGAAAGAGTTGGTGGCAGGCCAGACCCTGTGTGGTAGTATAGTTTTCCCTTTTAAATTATTTCATACCTTGCACAATCAAGCTGTTCTGATTAGAAGTGTTTTGCTTTCCCAGGATCTTGCAGTTTGGCCAGATAGAGCTCTCTGTGAAGGGAACGGTTACACAGGTGACTAAGCAGAATGACAGGGCAAGGGGCGACAGTGGGCTGCTACACCTGCCCCCTGATGAGACTGTGTTTTATGTGGGCGGCTACCCTCCGAGCTTCACGGTAAGAGATGCATCTCCACTGGGGAGTGTTAACCAACTGTTGAAAATGTGTCCAGAACTCAGCTTGTTTATCACAAGATTTGTCTGTGCCCTAAAATTTATATAGAGCTTTTCACATCGGTTGTTTTTCTTGAATTAATCAATCAAGTACTTGGACATGATCAATAAGATTGAATGGGTACTGCTGTAGCTGCCTGCTGGACCACACAATGAAAGGTGTTTTTCTCTAGACTGTAACAAAAGTCTTTTTAGCATGAGAACATAGTATAAGACAAGTTATATCAAGTGCATTTTTCTAGTTAGTAGTTAATTGATTGAAAAATCGCTTGCGAGTCATTTCTTGAACAAACTGTTTTGGCTTCAGCAACACAAGTGGGCAGCTTGTTCCATACTCCCACAACCCTTTGTGAAAAAGGGCCTCCTGTTCTCAGATCTAAGTGTAGTTTACACTTGTTGTCTTGGGTCTGAAGTTCACTGGTTTAACTATGTTAGTGCCTTTAAGGATTTTTAAGATTATTTTTTTTACAGCCTCCTCGTGAACTCCAGCTGCCCAATTTCAAAGGCTGTATTGTGCTAGATACCCTGAATCAAGAGGTCCTGAGTCTGTACAACTTTGAGCAGACCTTCGATCTCAACACTGCCATAGACCGGCCCTGTGCAAGGTGTGCTCTTGATAAATCATTTTCCTTTGCCAATTAGCTGTCATTCCAAATTCCAGAAAACACCCACCAATATTCATTCACCTTTCAGCTGTGATCTCTACTTCAAGACAGATCCATGTAAAGTTGCCCTTAAACAGAAAGATATTAAAGGAGATCAAGACTTAACCAAGGGATTAAACCTTTGCTAAACCACATATTATTACTTCATTAACATGCGCAACAAAACAGTCTATTTTATCTTATGCAGTATTTTAATTGCTCCTTTTAGTAAGAAAGTAATGGGCATCACCTATTAAATAATCAATTCCTTTCATTTGCACTGCCTCTCCCGGCCGTAATCAATGAAATGATCAGCTACTCTCGCTATCCGATTAAAGCTTCCTCACCACTCAGTAAATGAGTGCAATATCACAAGGTAACTGTCAACTGGGTAGAATATCTTTGATGCATGTGACATTTCGGAAGGTGCAAAGATCAGTAGGTAAATGACCTGTGTTGTACTGTACATTATGTTAATGCTATTTGGATGGGACTTGGATGCCTCAGCCTCTTTATATCATGCTGGAGCTGCTGTTACTGTTTTGATTATTTTGTTGCAGGTCTAAGTATGTGCCAGAGCAGTGGGTCGATGATGGGGCCCACTTTGATGGAACTGGATATGCCAAGATTGATTTCCGAGCTGACGGCGGCCCAACCAGGCGCTTTGAGCAGGAGATCAAAGTGCTGTCTTACAATGCTGTCCTGCTCTTGTTTCAGAAAGAGGTACTTTCAATTGAGCCTTTCCCCAGTGATCTGTTTCTGTCAAAAGATTACCAACATGACAATTGATGTAAAAAATAATGAACTTAAATTAAGAAAAATCACAAATAAAGTCTGATGCTGTTTTTTTTCTTTTTTTTTTTGTTTACAGTGCACGCATTCGTACCAAGTGTTGTTTTTGCAGGCATTTCTGACCTGGGTTTATCTGTTTTCTATCAGGACCAGTTCCTCTGTTTGGCAGTTGTTGATGGAGAGCTTAAGGTTTACTATGATTTCAATGGAGGAATGCAGGACATCAAGCCAGAAAAAGACAAATCTGCCCGGATCAGTGATGGCAAATCCAGACAGGTAAAGCAAAGCTCATTTCCTCCTGTCTTTAGAGTTTAAATACCTACTGTTTCAGTCGGTATTCTCTTGAGTCTAACAGCATTAAGCACTGCGTCCTCACACCTCTTGGATAATTTTTGTACTGAAAATCACCCGTACAGTGATTACATATTACATATAAGTACAATTACATATGAAAACTTAATAAAGTGTAGTGAATCCAAGTATCACATTGGCTCTAAACTTTAGACTTTTGTGTTCAAATGTGCATTATAATGTTCTCAAAAGTTGAAATGCATTATAAAGTACTAGTTAAAACCATAATATAAAGAATGAATTTGCTCTAGTGCTTTTAGGAAGTTATTTGCTTGTGCATTACTTCCTGGAAAGGCTTAACTGCTGAAATTCATGACAAGGTGGGAATTAATTTTATGTATGCCTGCTCCATTTTGCCTAGTCCTGTTCCTATATCGAGAGCGATAGTGACCAAAGTAACATTATAAATATAATTACATTCACTGCCATTATATTGCAGCTCGGACATTTCAAGTCTATGAGTGAGGTTTGCCTGTAAAGATGACCGTAATAGCAATCCATTCTCCTTCAAAGGTTTTCTGAAAACCTTTCTTTTTTTTTTTTCTCAGCTGGAGATCATCCTCCATCAGACAAGCAGCGGCACAAAAGTGATTGTCCGTATTGAACGAGCAAGCATCTTCATCAAACAGTTTGATAAGCCCTTCCCGCAGTTCAACGATTTCTATTACCTGGGCGGAGTCCCCCAGGACAAGATGCCAGAGGGGTAGGTTTAACGACCAGTCTGGTTTTCTTTCCGATTATTCAAAGGACACTTAAATTTCAACTCTGTAGTACTGTAGTACTGCTAGCATTCAATAAAATTCTTCTATAGAATTTATGTAATTTGGACAGAGAAAAAAATAATTATTAAGTAGGTAGGTTAGGTCCCCTTTTCAGGCCATAAAGGTCCATGGTGAATGGGGGCCACCATTTTTCTCAACCATCAAACACTGGAGGTGGAGGTGATGGGGTCAGCATCACATTCCAGCCTGTTACCCAGGAAAGACCTCCCGGTACTCATTTAGAAAGCAGGATGAGTGGACCTGGGAGGTGTCTGGAAGGAATTAGAACGAGCTCCATCACTTGCCCCTACCTGGGATTGAACCCGGGACCTTCCAGTCAGGAGCTAGACGCCCTTGCTGTCTGAGCCACCACGGCTCCAAAAAAGTAAATAAATAAAAAATGATTATATATTATTAATTATTTATAATGGTAATAGAAACCGGGTGCTTTGGTTTCTCCCACATTCCAAGGATGTGCTAGTATGTTCATTGACTTCTGGGAAAACTGGCCCTGCCGTGAGTGTGTTTGTCTGAGTGTGTCCGGCAATAGACTGACGTCTCCACTGTGACCCTGTATCGGATTATGTGATAAGAAAATAGATGGATAGATACTGGTAAAAAATAAATTATTGTATCACAAAATGTTGACTTCAGAATATCAGGTTCCCTGTAATGTTCTGGTATGGGATTTTTTTGTTGCTCAGATTGAAGGCACTGTTCCCAAATCGGGGCTCCTTCAAGGGCTGCCTCAGGAACGTCAAGGCTCTTGGCAAATACGTCGACCTCAAACGAACAAACAGCTCTGGGGTCAGCTATGGGTGTTCCCCCGACTTGCTGGTGAGTTTGCGACTGCCTGTTTCAAGGGAATGACTTGTCTTGTGAGTTTGGCTTTCTGCTGCAGAACTGTTATTTAAAAGCACTTGTAATATAATTGTAAATAACTGAAACAACTTGGTTCCTACAAAGCAGTACACTGCTGTAAATCCAAGCTGCCAGCTTTATTATAATGGTAATAAGCTTTTGATTTCTAACTTTAAATATGAGAAACAATCAGAACAATTGCATGGCACATGTGCTCTTCCTGGCCAGGATTCAATCTGCCATTCCTGAGGTGTGTCTCAGCACATGGGATGCACAGCTAATACCAACAGCACAGAGGTCATCTTTTTAGCTCAAGAGACTTCAAGGCCACTGTAAGTTATGGGGGAAGTGACACCACCACAAGAGTCACATCTTAGTCACTTCGATACAATAGCTCCCTCCTCAGTGTTGTGCTTCTGGAATAGGCAGAGTAGATGAAACCCTGCATCTCATAGCCTTGCAAAAAGATCTTTGAAGCTGAAAATCATTCTTTTACCTTCATGTCCTTTAGGTCGTGCGGGGGGCAGAGTTCTCTGGACAAGGTTACCTCAGCCTCTCCTTGGAAAATGTCCCCAGTCTGCAGGATAATTTCTACGCCGGTTTTGGCTTCAGGACAAGCCAGAAAGATGGACTTATGTTTTATCATGAGGCTCAGGTACATACTGTGGGGTCAGGGAGAACAGGGAGCTAGCAGGTGCACTGGTGACTCTCCTGATTAATGTAATTATTCTCATATTCTCATTGCAGGAATATGAGGCAAAATCATTCTATGCTACACTGAAATCCCCGTTAGTATTATTGTTGTAATGATGTATAGGACACCCTTTTCCAGAACAACTTACATTAAAGAATCACTTTTTGTATAATCTAACAATTTCAGTCAACTACAACTCAATCCCAGAGTGCATCATGTAGAATTATATAATAAAGCATTGCCATTTGAAATAAAAAATAACAAACAATGATAAGTGATAGTACAGCCATCTACATGATTGTGCCAAAAAGTGCTTTTCATTAAGATTAAAATGCAATTTAAAGTTTTGTAGTTTATGATTGCTGGCCTAACTTGTTTGACCATTGTGTACCAAACAGTAATTATCTTCTCTTGGTTGATACGTGTAGATACTATTGACCTTGTTTCTAAAAGTCTTGACTTGGTTCTAAATACAGTACACATTTATATACTGTATCAAATGTAATGATGTTGTTGTTTTGTAGGATGGAGTCTGTGAAGTCTATCTTAAAAATGGGCTTGTGGTTGCAAAGTCAGTCAATGCTGAAGTAAGGAGCAAAATGATCTATAATGACGACAGTAGTCATTATGTGTCTTTATACAGCAACAGCAGTGGGTAAGTCGCATAGTATGGTTTTAATAGAAAAGAAATGTATGCCATGCATTTTTGTGCTTTAGATTTCTATCAATTTGTACCTCGTCGTTTCAGAGTCATAGTCTTAGAGCAGCTGCATCCTGTGTGAATCCTAACTGTGTCTTGTTTCCCAGGTTGCTTCTCTATGTGGATGATGACTTGATGAAGACTGGGCCTGTGCAGCCAAAAAGGTCCAGACACCGGCGGCAGGCACAGCTGGGGAGCTTCTATCTCGGTGGCTCCCCGACCTCCGGCAGTGCCCCCAACCTCACAGGGTGCATCAGCAACCTGTTTGTCAAACGGTGAGGAACGTCATGTGTCCGATAGACTCCCTGCCAGTGGAAATTAAAGAGATAATAGGGGCCACCAGTTGCTCCGCTACATTCAGAAACCCCTTAATCTGCTCTTCGTTTGGTTTCAGAAACAATATCATGTATTATTGTTTATTCCAAATGCAGAAGTAGTTAAGAATGTGTTTCTTTTATTAAACAAATTTGTTTTTTACTGATAATGATGGGCAGGATGGTGCTTTCTTTTTCAAATAGTAAGCTATATAAAAGTCCTTGCCAAGATTTTTAAAATAATGCATGGCAACATTTATTTGAAGCAGATATTTCATAAATATGACACAGATGAAGAAGGAAAATAGTAGAAGAACCAAAATCATTTTAACATCTTGAATGTAAGAACCAAGCAATTCACTTTAAGTGCAAATATTTTGAGGGTCCTTTCTCAAAGCAAGATTGATGGGCAGTTCCACCTTCTGAATAAAAGCTGACTAACTTGATGCTTTTTTTGCTTAAAAAATATTCCGGAACAGAAAATAGCTGCTAATGTGTTACTGTAGTAATAGGAAAAAATAGTGAAAGGCGAACAAGGAATAAAGCAATGTTTTCTCTTCTGTTTGTAGGAATCAGATCTCACAAGAGGTGGTGGATTTGCTCCAGTCGCATCTCGTAAACGTGTCTTTGAACTGCGCAAACAGGAGGAAGCCCTTGCCGATGTGGGCGTCTCCAAGAGGCCACAAAGCTTCTAAGGTAAGACAAGTCAGAGAGTTCCTGTTCCGCCTTAAAACATATGCAGCCCAAAACTGACTGGCTGTGACCTTCTGTATGGATTTTTCTCTCTGTGATGAGGATTGAGGGGGGCGATTTCCCCATTTATTCATCCTGGTAACTGGAGCACAACTTCCCCAGCTCTGTTTAGCATGTACTGCACGTATGTCAGTTATTTAAATTTCATGGTATTAAACGATATCGTCTCACCATAAGACAAGTTACACACAATATAAGAAAGTTTAGTCTGTTTACTTAATTGATACCTAAAGCACTTTGCAACTGTTAATTTTCCAGTTGTGGTTTTCTCTTCACAAGTACTGTATGACACATGGTGCTATTGTCATTCGCTTAAACACTACATTTAAATTAATTGTCACAGTCCATGACATATCATCTGCAAAGATGTTGGGTTTTCAGATTCTCCCGTATTTATCATATTCATACCATAATGCCACAGTGTCTCAGCTCTCTTTGTTACCAAGAAAAGTGATTCTTCTTATAGAAATGTGCACGCAATTTAAGGAATTATGTCCTGTGAAACATCTGAAAAAATATGTGGATTGTTGATCAGTGGAAAACAAGTTCAGCATATTTATTATTGAAACTAAAACAAAACAAAATGTTTCCCTGCCCTCTTGAGATACTATGATTTAAAAGAACAATAGGTAAAAATGTAACACACAGACTGCAACCTAGAAAGTACTTACTACTTTAGTAGTGAGAGTTTTGTGGTAGTGATTCAGTAATGATATTGGTTGGTTCTCTAATCTTATTCAGAATTCTGTAATGTGTTTACTGCAGTTGTAGTGTTATGAGAAACTGGGTCCATATGCAGTGTATTATTTTTATCATTTGGTATTTATAGCAGTGTATAAAGCAGTGAATAAAAAGTCAGCAAGATGCCTTTTATGCCACTTACTGTCATGTTTAATCCTGCTTACTAGGTCCATTCCCAGGCATCCTTAAATGTGCCCAGGAATCGCAGTGTGAGGGGGTCTTGCCAGACAGAGCAACCTAGACGCATCACAGCAGGACTGCAGTTCAGTGGTTCCATGACAAGCCATCTAGAATTCAGCACCACGCCAGTGGATTTCAAGACAAGGTACTGTGTACGAGCTCATCCATCTTCTCGTTGAGACGTTTTGAGGGGTTAACCTTGTACAGACTACTATCATGAGTATTCTAAGCAGATCTAAAACTTTCTCAACATCAAACAGATTCCACTTTTCAATGGACATCCATCTGAACTCTTCGGATGGTCTGATACTCTACATCTCCGGAGAGAAGGAGCACAATGTCATGACTCTGTCTGTGGTCAACGGGCACTTCGTCCTGATGGTAGATGGTGGAAGAAGGAAGAAGACTGAAATCAGAAGCAATAAGAATTACAATGATGGACTGTGGCACACAGTGAGTTTTCTTGGAGCCACATATGATTTGTTTTACTTTTTCTATTCTATTTTTGTTAATGGTTGAAGGTTCATTGCAGGTTACCGCAAATAAAAATAGTGGGACCGTTATAATTAGTGGAACCGTTTGGGAGGGGGGTTCACCCTGTTGTCAGTGTGGGTCCTAATGCCCAAGTATAGTGACAGGGACACTATACTGTAAAAAAGGCGCCGTACTTTGGATGAGACCGAGGTTCTGACTCTTTGTGGTTATTAAAAATCTTAAGGTGTTTTTTTTTCAAAGATTAAGAGTGTTATCCTGGTATCCTATCCAGATTTACCCCTGGCCTTTATCAATCATGGCCTCCTAATAATCCCCATTTGTGAACTGGCTTCATCACTCTCCTCCCCACTGAGAGCTGGTGTGTGGGAAGCTTACTGGCGCACTATGGCTGCTGTTGCATCATCCAAGCGGGGGCTGCACACTGGTGGTGGTCGACCAGAGTCCGCATTACCTGTAGCTTTGAGTGAAATGTCCAGAAAAGCGCTATATAAGTTTAACTGAGCACCAAAAAATGCAAAGAAGAGCCTGAAAGTGAAATGTAAATATGCATAGGAATTGAGCTTTAATCAACATTCCCCTTTAAATTTGGTTTAATAATCAAAACCACAAAATCAAACTATATTTAATATGTGGTGAATTTGGGTGGGCGTAGGTAAGACTTAATCTGTTTGATTTTTGCTTGTTTCAGGTGTTTGTCAAGAAAGAGAAGGATAAAGTCCGCATTGTGACCGATGGACTGGATGTTCAATCAAAAAGGCTTCCAGGTGGTGCAAGGATGTCACTCAGCTCACCTTTTTACGTAGGTGGGATCCCAGCAGGAAAAAGCAGGAAACTCTCAGCTGTAAGTGGGATTGTTAACATTATAAGCAATTGTGCTGCCAATGTGGAGCAGCTATAGCTATAGACCATATAGAAACACTACACAAATTACAATTAAATTAGTTATTAGTTTACTACTAAACTACTACTATGGCTTAAAATAATTTGTTTGTTTTTTTATAACTGGGTGTTATCTACATCATCATTCCCAGAAAAGGATCCTCAAATGCAGAGATGTTTATTTTAAAGATCTCTTTAATAAGTAGAAAACACAACTTATTGAAATGTTAATACATCAGTGTTCGCATGATTAAGAAACTGAAATAAGTTGTCGAACACTTAGGGTTTGCTTTTATGTGCAGAAATGTGTGAAACCATTTTTTGGGGGCGGGTGTGTATTGAAGAGTTTGCACCACAGAGCAGTGCTGTACAGCACATAATGAAAACTGATCCATAGTAAGTTTCCTGGATTTAAGCACTTGAAGAAGGCTCCACAGCCAAAAAATTGCATCTCTTTCCTTTTCTTTTCAGAAACCTTAACTTGTTTCATAGTTATATTCATATATTACCATTTGCTAACGACATCAGGCACGTTTAGTTTCAGTGTTTTCTGTAGGAGATGTTACAGCCGGGGTGAAGCAGCTTTGTGAGGAGGTGATCGTCTTTCTGCTTCCAGGTTGAGGGGCGCGGTTTTGTGGGCTGTATCAAGGGGATGAAGCTGGACAACGTGCCCCTGGATCGCCCCTCCCGTTCACTGGGGGTGGTACCTTGCTATGAGAAGAGTCTGCAGCCAGGGGTGTACTTTGCCAGCGAAGGAGGGCATCTCACTCTTGGTAAATATTGCAATACGATGCCCAATCACTGCAGTTGGAATGCCAACTCCTGTGGTCCTCTTCCTATAGCTTATGACTCAAACAGAATTATGCTTGCTGTAGCGTGAGAACACCAGTATTTAAAATGAGTGCTAGAATCCAAAGCTTGGATTATTTTTCCCACCACAGAAAAATGGCATTCCAGCATTCATCTTCATGTGCCACGTCTATGCTTTTCTAAATGCTGTCGAGGTAGGGAGAATTGTGTCAAGTGCCTGATAACCTGCATTAATTAGTTCATATTGATTGGTCCTGTTTCACAGCTGTTTACTGCTTATAAAAGCTATAGGAAAGCCTGCAGCTCACTGGTTGTTAACTATGTAGTTCAATCTACTGTATATCTAAGACGTCCCATACCAAAGTTTGCCACAGCAAGTTTTTTAATATATTTTTGCAGTTTTAACCTGCATTAACTTTGTTCTGTCTTGTTCTCTCATGGTATCATGCTTTACTGGACCTCTTTTGGACAAACTCTACTCCTATTGTGATTTTATTGTACGTTACATAGCACACTTCTTTACCAGCAATTATTGTCCAACTGCTTACCTCCCTTTCAATAGTAATCAGCACTCGTTGTGTCTGCACTAGATTTATTTAGTGAACATTTTATTCTTCTGAACAAAAATCACCTTAAAAACCTAGAGGGTGAATATTGTATTCTCCATTCCATTAAAACAAAAGAATACCAACAGACACCTAATCTAACTTGGTGAAAATAAATCAATCTGCAACCATGGCAAACACCCTCCATGTTTACCATCAGTACTTCAGCATGAGTGAGCAAAGAGGCAAAACTCTGAGTGACTGTGATGTTGCATGAAAACGGCATGCATTCGTTTGTCATTTTTAAAAGAACGCTTTTTCCACTTATAACTGGAAAAGAGGGGATGTTTAAAAGTATGAAAATAAGCATCGAAAACCAAGTGCCCTAGCTTTACACCACTTATATCAGTTTGGATCATGAGCTGTCGGTACACCATTAAAGGAGATAACTGGGAATAGGTCGAACTCCTGCCCGTTGCCTCTGTTTAGGTTTGTCTGAAAGTCAGAAACGTGACAAGTGTTTTGTATGCTGTTCCTTCCAGATGACTCCTTTGTAACTGGTCAGGACTTTGAGGTGGTTCTGGAGGTCAAGCCTGTAACCAGCACAGGCTTGCTGCTTCATATTGGAAAGAATAAAGGACAGTTTGTCTCCCTCTACATGGCAAACGGCGAGGTAAACTCCTCTTAATCTCCTGTAAGCCATTGAGGTCGGCAAAAATGTTTTTGCACAAAGAATATGTCGTGCGGGACATGCATATACAAAAGATCAATATAAATATAAAGGTAACACTGTACCAAGCCTTTCCAAAGGCATGTATGCTGTAGAATTGTGAGCAGTGGGTGTTAACAAGTTGAAACCAAATGCCTTATCACTTTCTAAAAGATAACTTCCATAGACAGGCCTGTGAGTGGATGCCTAGGTGACATGTCCACCTGCTGGAGAAATGTTGTTATTACAATTAAAATGGGGAGAAACTTTGCATGATCATTTTGTGTAGTGCATAGTTCAGATGTTGCTAAACTGATGTCTTACGCACCCCAAAACCTCAGCTAGTGGAAAACAAACCATTGATTCGCTTCTCTTTGAGATCTGGAACTCAGAAGGTTCTGCTAGGGCCAGTTCTTCAAGAACTTTGAAAAATACATTTTATGAAAAAAAGTAAACCGGTAAAAAGAATGTAAAATTAAATCTGCTGCATGCATCATTCTGCACAGGTTCTTTTCACGGTCGATAATGGTGGAGGAGCGTTCTCGGCTTCGCTGATCCCAGAGGAATCCCTTTGCAATGGGAACTGGCACCATATTGCAAGTAAGGCACTCATCCGATCGCCAGATTATTAATACGCACATGCAGCACAAAATGAAGCCTGTAGTCAACATAGCTTGTCAAGGCTTCCAGTCTCGCTCTTCCAATTCTTTTGCGAAACAGGAAGAATTGCTGGGCAGATTTTAAAGGAACAATGTTTCTCTCCTGGATTGATTTTCAGTTGTCAAGAAAAACAACGTCATCCAGCTGGATGTGGACTTGGAAAGCAATCACACAGTTGGCCCGCGAGGATCGGTTTCGTCACGGACTAGAGCGATGGCGTATTTAGGAGGCGTGCCAGGTGAGGGGGCATTGAGGGTGGGTCTTCAGACCATGCTTTTGTAGTTTTCTGTGGGATACCAAGCAGCTGCTATTTACCTCACGTCACATCACTCCTTCTTAGAGCTGTGCAGTTCACGAGCCATTGATTCTGTTCTCCATGGAAAAAATCACTTGAGCGAATCAAATGTATTGGTTCAGTTTTCCCTCGGACTTTTGATTAAGTCCTTTCTTTTCATGAAGTCAATCGGCTCAGGGTATAGAACTGAGTATTGAACCAAGCGAGGAAATCATTCCGTTCTAATCTCAGAGCCCAGAGAACAGAGGTAGGAATTAAACTGGAGTCCAATGTAATTAATCCATCCATTGTCTAACCATTTCATCTAATTCAGGGTCTCAGGGGATGCTGTCCAGACTATTAGTTTCACATTGGATATTATTTTCCATTTTGCTTTGGAAATGAGTAACCCTCATTTCAGTAATTATGTTTCTGAATATAATATTTAGTAGTAGTATTATTCAGTGACTCAACCCCCTCTCAGTAATTGACTCATTCACTGGCTCAGCTTTAGTAGTACTATTTCATTCAAGTGAATTGGGACATCCAATGACAAAAAGTGAATGAATCTTTTGAATTGATTCAGTTAATTAAATTAATCGCTTCACTAAAATGAATTGAACTGTCCAGCTATACTCATTAGCTTGCAATGCCATACATGTGAAAAATGATTTCAGGTTCATTAGTAGAGAGATCTGGGAAATTAAAATTAAAAAAAGTGCTATTTGTATATTAATTGCATGGTTTCATGCCTCCTCCACAATTATCAACACACAGCTTTAAGAAACTGATACTTAAACATCTTTTGTATTCAATTTTGCCAGGTAGAAATTAAGCACATGAAGGATATGTTTCTCCAATGAAGAGTTTAATTACAGGTTGTATTTGATAACCCAGGTGTCACGTAGGTTAAGGTACAAGACATACAGCAGCTGGGTTTCTAGCTAAAGTAATCTTTTCTTTCTTTTCCCAGATACAGTTAAACTTCCTGGCCTACTTTCCCCCATGCCCTCGTTCCACGGCTGCATAAGAAGAGTTGTCATGAACCAGCTCCCTATAGATTTATCCAGGCCAGTATCTATATACGGTGCAGTTGGCCTTAAAGGATGTCCAGTTGTATGAATATGGAAATGCTTACCTTGTTCATAGGATTTTTATGTTTTCACGCTTGGGTGATGGGGCTCTTTGAAAGCATAGGTTAATTTAAATATTTATAATTTTATTGATCTTTAATTTTATTCTGAACATCACTGAAGTTATTTTCAAGATTTCAAACCTACACTATTAATCAAACCTATGCAAATTAAAGGGGGGGGGTGCGGGCTTAGGAACATGGGACATTTTTTTTTTTCAAAACTGTGGCTATTTCCTTCTCTGTAACTGCAGTGGTGTTGGAAGCGCTCAGTTATCCTAAATTAAATCCTTATTAAGTCCGGCAGCTCAGAGATCATTCTTTTAAAAAGAACATTTCATCTGCCACATTAGAAGGACTGAAATATTTTGAACTGGACAAAAAGCAGTGCTGCTCAAACAGGGTTTTGCCTTCTTTTGTTTGGTGTGACTCCGTTAAACTCGTTGCCTTTCTCCCACCAGGTCCACACCTGCACTGCCACCTATTTGCTGTATTTTAATTGTGAATTTATATTGCTTTGTTTGGTATAATGGGATAATATTATAGAAGAGGGTAAGAAAGACTGGTCTATATATGTCATTTTTATTTCAACCTGAAACAAATCAAATCAAATGCCATTCCCAAATCAAGAGTACAGAGTTAAGCTTGTGGTTATCCAAATCGTCCAAATAAAAATCCTTGTGACTAAGAAAATATGGAGTCTGTTATTCATTTTTTCTCCCCAGTGTGACAGAACTAGCAATGCATTAACTATAACACACTCTGAAATGAATAAAACTTGTTTTGGATAACAAGGACAATCCCGTACATGGTTACAATAATGGTTATTTTATTTTTATAAGTAGTACTGCCTTCAGCATAAATAAAGCACAAAAACCCAATCTTTCCTGCTCTGTGCCAGGAACAGGATAGTGTAGTGTCTCTAAGGTTGTGGCTTGAAAGAGCATGTCATAGTTTTTGCAAGCAATAATATCCCCCCCCCCCCAAAGTAAACAATTTTCACTATTTACAAAACAATGTAAACATCTTTCGTGCTGTTTGAAGACTATTTATTTGCGCCAAGCTTGGAACATTTATAAAGAACAATGAAGTAAATCTTCTAGACACACATAGGTGGACTCGCAAGCCCTAGCATGTAATAATGGGATGCAGGCGTGGATACCATCAGCAATACCTAATCCAAACTCATATCTTCTTCATCATCCTTCTTGTCCTTGGGGTCCCCCTCCTTTTTTTCTGCCTTACCATCGCCTTCCATTGCTTTTGCAAATGCTTCCACATCTGTAGATCAAAAGATCATCTGTCAACTGTGAAACTATACATTCCCCAATACTTTAAAAATGAAAAATGAATACATTAAAAATTAGTCAATTAAGATTGTGAAGAACATTCTTGGTGCCAAACTCTTATAATCTAATTAAATGCTCATTTTATGGTCACTTTTAAATAATGGCCTTACATTCCCATTGAATAACCAAAGAATAATAATTGGACACTTGCTCCGATTTCTAAAGCCAATTTCAGAGTTATTTTAATCCCCAAAAATGCCCTGATTCATAATGAATACTGACTGCACTGTCCAATGCTTTCATAATACTAATGTAAGAACACACAGAACACACTTGATGCCCCTAAACCTGTCGATCTTGTAAGGCAGGAAACAGCAGATATTCACCTCCTTTGTTCGCTGCGTCGACAGCCTCTGTGGGCAGTCCAAACTGGCTCATGAGAGGACCCAGCTGTCCTGAAGCTAATGCCGAGCTGAACATGCTCATAGCCTACAAGATATCAACAGAAGACAAAACTGTCAAAACAAAGACCCCTTTTAAAGCAGACAATATCAAAAAGCAGATGGTTAAATGGAGTTTTGAGCTTCTTTTAAAGGCCTTTTAAAGCCTGTATTTATATACTACAAATGTGGGGGGAAAAAGTTTTCTGGCCTTTGTGGTCAGTGCTTCACAATTCAGTACTTGGTCTTGTAGTAAAACCAAAGACTTCAGGGGGTGGAGCATGAGTGACCTGCTGGAACTGCGGCGAAGTCAGCGTGTTCTGGATCTCCTCTGCAGTCTGGGGGAGAGACTCTCCTGAAGGTAGGTATGGCAGCAGCCGCTGCTGCACTTCAGCATTAGCTAATATAGGAGCCATGACCTCTGGTGTCAGCACACTGGCCAGGTCCACTGAAAAACAACCCAAGGCAAGAGTATTGCATACCGCATCTCAGCATCATTGCATTAGTATATACATATGCACATACATGGAAGTGAGAGAAAAAGGAATTAAGATTGCACAATCCATCTCTCTACATGGGCGATGGTTTCATTTGATACCGCATTTATGTTTGTGGCCACCCTAGCTGCTTGTCTAAGACCACGAAGCATGATGTGCGATATCACCAGAGGAAGCTCTGATCTCCGGTCAGACTAGACTTGCCACACAGGCAGTACGTGTGCGACAAGCACGACAGTGACGATTCAGCAGGGTCGGCTGGTTTTTAACCCTGTGCAGCATGATGACACGGCTGCCTCGTGACCCTTCCGTACGACGCAGAGGAGCACGGCACTGCACCAGCGAGCACGATCTGAAATCCCCGCCTGACACTCACCCCCCTGTCCGCCTGCCGCCATGGCTGGGACGTTCATGGTAGCCAGGATGCTCTGCAAGTCGCTGAGCTGGATGGGCTGTGTGGGGCTGCCGGCGGTGGCGGCGGCGGCGGCGGCGGCGGCAGCCGGGGGCGTGACGGCGGTGCTGCTGGGCGCAGGGGTGCTGGGGGACGCGGTGGAGGGCGCCGCTGGCGCGATCGGGGCGGGAGCCTGGGCCGAGCTGATGCGGGTCGCGGAAGCGGCGGAGGATGGGGTGACAGCGGCGGACTGGCTGCGGGAGCTGAAAGCAAGGCAGTTTCTCGAAATCAACGTCAAAACAAGCCGGCGATGCCATTTCTTACAGCCTCCATTTTCAATGGAGATGTGGAACTTGGAACATCAAATAATAATAATAATAATAAACTTTATTTTATATAGCGCCTTTAAAGGTGACTTCTCAAAGCGCTTTACAGGATGACAATAACAATAAATAAGAAGACTACAACAATAAATAAGAAGATTTCACAAGATAGGACACAATTATAATTACAACAATACAACAATAACAACAGAGGAGACCGTGGAAGGTGGTATTAAGAAGAGCAGAGGGGTGAAGAATGGAACCAGTTAAGTAAAGGCTTTTTAAAGCCCTGGGCACTGCCTATTTGTAACACCACAACACTGAAGGAGAATGCTTCGGCTGGTTATAATTCACTGAACACATTTTAACACCTGAATCCACAATCTGAAGTTTCACGACATTGTGCGTGTGTTTCTGCTGCAACAACTAGGTGTGAACAAGGTTTCAGTCAAGCCGTTATTTACTTCGTGTCGGCAAGTTATACAATAAAAAACCCGGATTTTATTACCCGGAGGAGGAACTGCTTGTGGGCGGCCCTCCACTGCCCAGCAGACTCGCCAGCCCGGGCCCAGCAAGAGCACCAAGCCCACCTGACAACGGAAAACAGCTTTAACAAGTTTCACAGCTTCAAGACCAAAAACGTAACAGAGTTAATAAGACTAATTCTATGTAACCCTTTATTTTGAGTCATGTGTACTCATGAAGGAGGTAATGTACATGGAATTTCACTGGTGCTAAACCTTTGACCCACTTTACAATGGAAAGTTTTAAAGAACTACTACAAAATCATGTCATTAGCACTGGAGAGAAAACATTTTTCCTCCAGCTTAAAGGCGGATCAACACAGCAGGGATGCACAAGGCATTAGACTAACTACGAAAAAAAAACGAACTCTTCTCGTTCTGTGGGTAAAGTCGAAAACGAGTTCAGCAACTTCACGAGATGTTTTGTTATTAGGAAATTCACAAGAAAACGGAGAAACTCACCGAGTCCTCCAAGCCCTGTTGGTCCAATCAGCTGCATCAACTGGTTATGGCTCATATTACCCAGAAGGCTCTGCAGGCCACCTTCTCCTGTTAAAAGTTTAAAACTTTGTTAAAAGTGCATACCAGTTTTTACTGTTACAATCAGAGATTGTACTGTAACTCATGGCCTCGGTCAGAAGTTCTCCCCTCTATACCTCACCTCCTAAAGCGGAGAGCTCGTGGCCTCCACTGCCTCCACTCCCCAGAGCCCCAGGCATCGGGGGGTTGTTGAGGTATTCATTCACTTTACGGCAATACTCCTCATCTTTGTCGGATTTTGGCTCCTGGAAGAGGGAGGGAGAGTCATCAACCAAACAGGAAAACAACTTCTCTTTTTAAAACTTTGATTTGATGGCACTGAAAGCAATGAAGCACTGAAAGTCTTTTAAAAGAAAATAAGCCTATACATTCTGAGTGAAATGCAGACAATCTATTGGATTGGAACAAATGGAACAGGCTCTATAAACATGTTTGGTTTACGTACTAACTAAAAAAAGGCATTAACATTATAGTCCACCACGTAGGTTCCAAAGAGCTGCAGAAGGCCACATCTGAACTCCAATCTCATTTTCCCTAATCGCCAACACAGAGATGAGGCCCCTCGGGTTGCAGAGGCCTGGATAAAAACCTAGCCATGTTTTTGAATCTTATTTCCTGGGAAAAGCTGGACAAGGTCCTTGGATTGTTAATTAGCAACCAAATTTAGGCAAAATGGATTGAACTGCCTCCTCTTATTTGTAGCCTTACGTTCTTATCTGAGATCTAATAAAATGGCGTGCACAAGGTGATGAGAAATTACAAGGAAGGGCAAGTCCCAGTCATATTGGGATTCAAATGAGGCTGATTTACCTGCATCCAAAAGAACAGTCTCTTAGATCCTGCCTTGAACTTCAGCACATATACTCGGCCAGTAGTGCACTGAGTTACCCTCTTGAATTCACAGTCATCAGGGAAAATGATGAGATCCTGAAATGCATTGCAACATTATGATATTAACTTCCAGTAGTTTACATAGTCAGTGTCCACAGGTCAAATAATAACAGAACACACTCTGTATATCCACACTCTGTGGCTGAATGAAGTGAACATGTTGTGCTCAAAGAGGCCTTTCTAATGGACTAATTTCTAAATACATCTCAGAGCAAGGCTGTAAATTGGTTTCACAAATGGGAAATATTTCACAGAAGATTAAAAACAACTGTCAAGATTACTGGGATCCTGAAATTTAAAAGCCATTCTGATTAGCCAGTCTTGTTAAGATCGGGATTCATGAAATGCTGAATTTCCGTCTTGTTAAAAGCACAAGCTGTCTCCCAGAAACCACCAGGTTTTCCAAGGTCCAAAATGATTCTCAGTTCCAACATTTTTTGCGAGCAACAGGTGGGCCTGCTTACATCATCCACATTGCCAGTGGTCCTGTCCTTCCAGCAGAAGTGGATCAAAGAGTCGTCAGTCTGCTGGATGTAGACGAGGCCTTTGCGTTTGTCAGGAGTCACAGTGCTGCCTTTCAGGGTCATCTTCCCAGCCCTGAACTCCACCAGGTACTTACTGGAGGACCCCCGTGACCCCGACACCAGACTGGGAAACAGTGCGCCGGAAGACATGCTTGACTAGATGGGAGAAACAAACATCACAGGACTTCAAGGTTGCTTTCATGAAAAAGATGGAAAGTTTCCTGGTGAGTAAAAATTGTGAGCTTTTTATTTTTATTCAGGGGCAGCAGATCAATCTCCCGGCATTGCTAAACTGAGAGGGAGAAGGGAGAACGGCCCACGCTGAAACTATGTTGTTTTCATATTTGGGAAAAATGAAAGGTTATAAAATTGGGCGTGTTGGCAAACGTTTTATGAACGTCGGAGGGAAATCATCCATTTGTAAACATTCTGTTGCACCGAACACTGAAAAAAAAAAGAAACGAGTAAGCTCTGCTCTGAGGACTTTATACAGCTGTCTGTATCGGAATACACTAAAATCTATATAAACATTTTCTGTCCATAGAGACTCTGGTTCAGACATGCACGGCTGTATCCTGCTATTACAAAGTAGCTACGCCTGTAATATTACCAGACCAGGATCTCCTGCCAAGGGTGAGACTGCAGTTTTCCACGATTACATCCGTTCCTTAAGGTCGGCTATCCACAATTCCAGCTCCTGCCTTAAACCTTGTGATTTTTGTCCCTTTACGTTTCAGAATCAGAACATCATGCAGTAGGTTTTCAGTTTTGCACCCTACGGTACTAAATGTCCTACCGCATTCAATTAATCACGCAATGCTCACCTACTAAACCGCACAGAGGATGCTCACCAATTTCTCAAAATCAAATCGTAACTCGTCGATTTTAAAATATCAGGCAAACAATTACGAATATAGCACTACAAAATTACAACACTAATTACAGAAGTGGTGATTTTCTGTATCACGCTACCCGAACGCCAATCTTCAGATTAAATATTTTAATAAACCGGGCATACGGTACAAGCTCATCGTGCAACTTTACTCTGACGTTTAATTTGTATAACCGTACTCCTAAGATCCCACTTAATCGTTTTTTATTGACCGGTTTTGACTGCGTTACCTCTTTTGATTTTCAATCTTCGAAACAGACAATCACACACGAACACAGCGGAATGCAGGAAAACAAAATACCGCCCCTGGAGTCTGAATACGTCGTTTGATTGGCTGGACGAGATACAACCAGCTCATTGGTTGGATTAGGTTAGTGTCAATCGCGTGCTTTAAACGCCGTATATTTTAAAGTTAGGTAGAGGGGTTTTGCTGCGTCATAAACTCACTGCGCAATCTCTGAGAGAGAAGAACGCAAAAGAATTTGACAAAACTTTATTGGCACCCACCAACTAAAAACACTGGAAAAGCTTTACTGGTGGGCGTCAGATCCAAGATTCAAGTTCGTGGTGCCAAATCAGATCCACTGGTGCCAATTGGTTTACGCATTAGACTAGAAGTGGAAAGTGTCCCTTCATTACTGCAGAAACTCAGTTCCTATAATCCCGCTTAAAAAGTCAGTGTTAATTGATTATATTGTAATGGAGTTTCAAAGGTTTTACTACTTTAATAAACTGAATTCCACATTTTTAACTTTCGTCCTCACAGTGCTGATTTGAATATTACTTTACTTTAGTTTTATTTGCTAGATCAATAAAAGAAATCGAGATAATTTAACCATTCATACGCAAATCAGGGAGAAAACGGTACCAAAGGTATACATGTTCAGCGTTATCCATTCTTTTATTCCAGAATTGTGATATCCTTTATAAAATGTCCTCATTTCCAGGTGAATTGAGCTATTACTTTCTCCCTTCTCCCGCTGATTCATAATGAATGCTGCGGTGCTGCACTTCAGCAGTGGATGAAGCTGACCCCGTCCTTACATGTAAAACACTCTGGGATAATCAGCTGTATATAAAAGGAAAGAATCACAGCAAAACCACAAGAAAAACACAGCAGAATCAGATCATCATAGGCCAGTGACTGCTGAGTGGACCAGACTACCACTCCATGGTCAGTATCCTTCGGGAACATGTTAACTTGCAAAGAAATTCTTCAGGTAATCATTTCCATTATGTTATATTATTTAAGATCTAAAACCATTTATAATTAAATTCAGTGCTTCACATACCCATACCTAATGCAAAACCCTCCCATTAAAATTTCATGATTTATTACAACAGTAAAAAACAGACAAACAGGAACCATGCTGTTCACCAACATTTTTTTTTATTTAAAAAGAACAAATGTATTTCCAACTGAATATTGTGATTTTGTGAGAAGCTCTTACATTTAACTGCCTACATAGTATTGTGCATACAGATAAAACTCCCTCTCTTCTTCCCCCCTCAAAAACAGAAGAAAATGATTTAGTTTGATGTTACTTTTCAGACACAGGGGGTACACTTGACAAAAAGAGAAAGGAATTGCCTTAAATACTATAAAAATAAACTCATTTTGCAAGTCTCTTTTTCAGTATGACCCAACGTCTCCATGCCATATTGAGAAGGCAAACTAAAAATTGTTCAAACAAAAGTACAGAAAGAGGGGGAAAAACTAGTCTAAATGGAAATTTGTAGTTTACAACAAGGAGACAGCCAACCAGTACAGACTCAAGTGTTATTAGTTTTCTACACAAAAACCATACACAGCAAAATAAAAACTTTAAATGATCATTTTTATATTGCTAGTTTAC
Source organism: Lepisosteus platostomus (assembly GCF_059453375.1). Lineage (NCBI taxonomy): Eukaryota > Metazoa > Chordata > Actinopteri > Semionotiformes > Lepisosteidae > Lepisosteus > Lepisosteus platostomus. The sequence continues at coordinate 23,509,805 of NC_142625.1, forward strand.
AAATAACCAATTTTTACATTTCTTAAGACCGCAATTAAGTGGATAAATACAACAGTAGTAGTGTTTTAATATACAAAGGGGTAGAAAATAGGTAGCACTATTGGAATATTTAGCATAGTTATTTTAAACACCAATGCTTAGTGACATTAATAAAGATGAAAGGCACAATAATGATGGAGTGATGGTTTAGAAAGTTTGCACACTTTTCCACATGATCCCAATGTTTAACTTGACCTTTACGTTCGCCGCTTAATACTCATTTGAAAATATATTTTTAGTTGCTTACGGAATTAAGAAACTAAACAGTGTAAGAAACTATGCAAGTTCCACAAACCTTTATTTGAAAACAGTAAGCCAAAAGATGTAGACAGTGACCGTCAAATTCAATCTAGCAATAACACTTGAAACTTGGTTATCTACTACACATACAATAAGTAGCAGACCAATTAAATTCTCCACAGCTATGTCCAAATCAGTCAGTTCACATTGTTTTCCTGAAGGTGATGATATAAATCTTCCTAGATTCCTAAAACACAAAAGGCCAACCTATGTACTGTATTTATATACTCCATATTTTAAGGGACACGTTGATCATATCGATTGTTGTTTGCATAGATTTAGGTAATGTTTTAAAAGCACTGAACATTTCAGAAGCCTACACTACTTTCAATTATACTGTAGCTGCTTTTATGTAGCATAAAGATGTTCAGAAAAGCACTCACTGACAAAAATCAGTGGACATATAAGACTGCTGAAGACCAGCAGTTTATTATTACTGTTTTTACATACTAAACTATCTACAGTTTACATCATGTACATACCATAAAGAAAATCCCAAAATTCTATCCAATATCTGGAAATTAACTTCATTTTACCATTTCTACCCCCAATATGCATTTTAATTCAGAAACAGCAATTCGGAATGTGAAGGGAAAAAATAGTTTTAAAAAACTATGAGGACTATTTTTAAATGCCAAACATTTTCTGTCCATTAGAAATCTAGCTATCTTGGAGGCTGAATTTGAAAATAATTGAATACAATCCCAAAGAAAGAAACAGCACCGCTGACCTACATTTCTAAAACCTATGTTCAGAACCCTTTTTCCTCTAGATCTATTCTCCTCACACAAAAATAATAGACTATACAGGTAGTATTTTTCATATTCTGGAAGTCACATGGTAACCAGCAATGAATTCTTAGTTTATTCTGAGATAACAGTTATGTAGCCTGATTTGATGTTTAGGTAAATTAGGCTTAATAGAATAATTAATGTGGAATTCAATGTTAGCTTAAGATTTCTGCCAGTTCAGTCAAAAATGCAAGATAATTTCCAGTCCTAAAGTTGAATTAATCCAACTCCACAGAACCATGTTTTTACAACATACTGTATACTGATATAAATATGAATACCTGTACCTGCAACATTAGAATGGCTTTGGAATTTCTACATGAAAATAGTCACTTTGGCAACCATACACATAGACACTTAAATCTATTTGAATTGAATGATTTTATTATTTAAAAAAGTGTTAGTTAACTAACTAGGTAAACATGGTCTTAAGCAGCTTTCAGTTTTCTCACCAACTAAAACAAATTAATTGGTAACATTTGTAAGCATGCATCAGAATAAGGAACATAAATATTTAGTGCCAAAAACATTTCAATTACAGGACACACACAGACTAGTTGTGCAAATGTGAAATTGGCCAAACTAGTAACAGCTTGAGTAATGGGACTTGTTATGCTTATAAAGAAGAGGATATCTAAGATAACTAAGCTCTGAAAGGTGAAACAAACTGAAAAGGCAAACACAAATGACACACTCGTCTCTGAAACAGGATCTTTTATGCACTTATACCACGAGTGTCAGGCCTAGTGTCCTTTGGTTTTTGTTCCAAACTGCACTCTCAGTTACATAATGGGTCTAATTATTTGTAATAACTGCATAAGTCTAATGCCTGTAACTAGGCTCTGATGTGTTTTATAAGTAAATGTACCTTGATGAGTGAGTGTTCTGTATATGTCTGATAATTTGGCAAATTGCTTATTTGAGTACTTAGGTTAGGAAATAAACCAGCAGACACTAGGCACCCCAGGAAGAGAGTCTGACAACCATGCGCTATACTAAAGCCGGATGGTTTAAACCTAGTTTGGAAAGTCCGGAATTCATATATAAAACCTAAAACAAAATACAATCTTTCCATTCTTTTTTACTGCATTTCATGATGGCACATGCCTGTTTCTTTGCTGGTATTGATCAACATCATGCTTTGCTTTGTCACTGAAGATTTCTATAGTCTCAAGTGTTTTCACTGTCTCTTCAGATACTGTTTAGCATACTGTCATAACTGTGGAGCTATACCCATCAAGTGCATACACTAATGGTAGACATTTTTAAGGTACAGACGCTTTAATATACAGAAAATAAGATATTTTTATAACAAGGAAATGACAAACAGTATGAAACCTTACTTTATTTTAAATTAATATTCTTTATGCGTACCATTTTTTTGGAAAATTTTTAAACGATCACAGAACTGATCGCTGTTACATGTTACTGTTTAAATTAAATGCTTTTATGTTTAGAACTGCACACAATGGTCTCTTCATCTGAAACTAGCCGATAGGCACTACTGCAGGTTTTCTCTTTTTAATCTAACCAACAACTCACAAATAGAACATTTTACAGTGACGTAAGAGATTCTGTAGACTTGCTAAGATCATATTACCGATTTTTTGTTTAATACAGTACGTAGGACCCTTGAAAATGAGAAATGTGAGCCTCCGGTTTCTATTAAACCTAAAGTTGCGCTTATTCCTTAAAACAAACCAAAAAAAAATTAAAAGTGCACCAGCTGACCAGACATGATTGTAGCACGTATGCTGACTCTTGCGAGATCTTTCTTCAAGATGCTTTTGAGATTAAACTCCCACATACTGCAAGATACATGAGGGAAACTACAGCAAAAAAAAGAAAAAATACTGATTACAGAGATATAGCAGATGCTGAGACTGAGGGAGAAATTGGGGAGATCACGACTTTCCTTCTTCCCATTCTCGCTGTCAGTCAATGACATTTCCATCCCAGGCTCAGAACTATTTCACGAGTGGAAAAGGTTTGTACAAATTGTTAATTGTGCCACGTTAGGGGGAAACGAGCAACTGGTTTCTTCCATTTCCAATTAGAGATGATATGGTGCTGAAGGCTGGAGGTGACCACCCCCTCAGTAGATGTCAGGACAGTCGGTGTAATTCCTATCAAAGTACCCTCCTGTGTAAATCCAGTCCTGGGACCCTGTGTGGGGATTTGCGTCTAACCTGAACCACCTGAAAAAAAGAATTAAAAACCATAGATTTCTCAATACCAGATGTGCATTAAGGAATAGAAACATAGTAAAACTCAATACAGACAAGTGTTATGTGTTGCACAAATACAGTATATTAAGCCACTAAAGGTCACAAAAGACATACTATATAATAATAACTATAATCTGTGCTAGGCCATGTATTTTTAGGCTACTTTTTTTAATCAAGCACAAGTGTATTTCCTTCTACACTCAGTCACCAAAAACTGATCATTTTATCTTTAATTGCTTGCCTAAATTTAGCATGAATATCTTTAGCTTATGAGGAATCTCAGTGAATATATGAAGAACAGGAAATAGGCACTGCCCTTTTCCCAGTGGACTAGCCTTAAAAATTAATCTAAAAACATTAAGATTTCTGGGGATAAAACCAGGCAGATAGGAAGGAAGACATTTTCAGCCATTAAAAATAAGGTAATACTCATTAACTGTTCTTTCTACAACTCTATAAATGTTAGAGTAAGACATTATCGGGTTCAATTTTTTTTTAATTGAAGTGCACTTATTTATATGTTTTCTATGTAAGATAAATAATGCTGAGGAAACTGGATCCATTTTAGTCTACTGTAAATGCAACTAAGTTATACAATGGAGTTAGTAAAGAATTCCTATTTTTAAAGACAGTGAACACTTGTGGAAAATGAGAAATACAGACATCCCATAATCCTGCTTGATGCTGTCAATCACATGATGATGTTTACCTGGGTGACCACTCTTCCTCGCTCTTGGCTCGTTCCTTACGAGCAGCCCTCTGCTTCTCCTCCAGCCTTTCCTTCTCCCTGCTGGCCACTTCTGTCAAACACAAAACCAAACCAGGGGGTGACCACAGCCTCCGAAAAGTTTCTCATTTCCCACAAGTAAAAAGATAACGTTTTGCTCAATGATAACTGTATCATACCAACACATTACATGTGTACATCGCTGTGTTGACTGTGTTAAGCTGCTGTTGCACTCCAATTTCCCTCACGGGATCAATAAAGTATCTATCTACATCTCCCATGTCCAAAATAAATGCACATTGCTAAAATCACTAAATGGCTTCCAATTAAAACTACAGTCTCAGCATGAATTTAGCTAATATAAATGTACGGTAAAGCAGTTTCTGAACGTAAAAAACTATGCTCTTTACCTAAATGCTCCACAAAGTGAACATAAGCAGTATACGTGAAGCTTAAAAAATCACTATTCAGTGGTTTCACACACATCCAATTAGTGATGGGACTTCTTGGACTTCCAAGAATGTAGCATCATGTTACAGCTATAGTTAAAGCTAAATTTGAAACTAGCCTGTGAAACCAGCCCTGCATCTATAAATTGTATGATTTGTAATCAATATGGACCACAGGACTAATGATAAGCAAATGCAAGCAAAATGAGCTGATGCTTATTATGGATAAAAATTCGGTTTGTTCAATGCTACAAGTCTTACACACCCATGTTTCCATTTTCCATGGCCCTGATGTCCGGACGCAGGCGACAATCTGTCAGTGGTAAAATCCGGTCCATTCCTGGTTCCAGTTCATTCAGAGTGATAGCAAAGTTTGTAAAATTATACATCTGGGAATACATAAAAATAGGAAGTAAAAGGTACAAGGCAAGTACAAGCAGGCAATACTATTTTTTAGAAATTTAGAAATATTTTTAGAAACCAGTAATTATTTTCATTATGTGCCCACCCATCTGGAATTTCCAATTGTTTTAAAACTCTCAAGTCTTAGAACAATTGCCTAGAGTCAATAGACTGTAAATTTTTAAGGCTTTACAGCCACCAGTCCTTTACCTTTACAGGGAGCTCCAGAAATGCTCTTTCAAAAAACCCACCTGTCAGTCACATATTCACATACTCCAAGTTCTGCAGTGACAGGAGAGATTATCCCAACAGGATAACCAGCACATTTTCTTACTGATACCACTGCAAGTTTGCAGGCACTGGACAAAAGCTGAACCAACAGCTCTGGCTGGTAAATGTGCACCCTACCTCAGCAGTGCTCTACACTATAAATATGGCATTCTGTCAGCAAAACATGAATGGGCAATTTAGGTCCTAGAGTGCCAATGTGTCTGCTTGTTTTCAATTATTGATTGAACAAGACCTATTTAAAGTTTGCCCAAAGCCAATCAGTGCCGTTGCTTTGAAGAGATCTAGAATACCTACAGACACACTGACCTTCCAGGACCAGAATTGCCCCTACTTGTGGCAGACAATTAGCGGGGGAAAAAATTATCTAGGGTGTTTTTAGAGGTGGGGTTTTATAAAATATGTGGCTGCTGAAAAGCTTTGAAAGAGGAAGATGGATTCAACTTCACAAAGACAACAATATCTCTTCCATCGAGAGTCTGGTAACTCAAGAATTGCATACTGTTGAGACAAAGAGTGCAACAGGCTGGAGAAGATATAATTCTTCTGACCTGCGCAGAGTGGGGAGGTCTGGACCATATTCTCCACAGCAGCGTACTGCCGGGGATAACTGCCACTGTTTCCTGAACCTCAGGCATGTCATCAGCCTCATCGTTCTCTGCCTTCAAGCTTTCATCCTGCAAAGGGAAAGGAGAAGATGCTTCACAGTACAGTCACACCACAAAATACAGCACACTACGACTCCGAGCTGCAGTTTGCCGATGTGAAAAGACCATACCCGAAGACTTAACATGTTGGTTATATCAGCTTACAAAAAAAACTACAGCACCCTTGTGAACTAAGCACGCATGTCATGTTTTCTGATTATTTAAAGTACTGACTGACATCTTAACGTTTATCATATTTAAACAAAAAACAAAAGCATCAGCCCACCAAAATTGTAATTATCTCCAATGCTAGATGAACCACAAGTAAAACAGTCTGTTCTGAGCAAGCAGATAAGAGGAAATACCTGCTTCTGTTTCTTCGTGTCAGATGCTTTTTTGTCAGTCTTTTTGTTTGCTTCATAGAGATGAGGATCTATACTCCACATGCATTCTGTCCATTTGCCATAAATCACACACAATTTCTTCTTACTGTTTCAGAAAAGAAACCAATTGAGTCCACATCCAAGCAGAAGCAATAAGTGGAAACATAATCAATGATTTTTATTCAATGCTACTGTACAAAACTGATACAAAGAGGTCTGAGGCTATAGAACAGTCATGTCGCCAAGGTTAAGCTACACTAAAAAAAACCCACTGAATTCAGTGTAGATGTTTTTAAAGGAATTCAGCTATAAGTACATCTACATGTTATTCAGCAGACAAAGTTATTGTTAGGCTACTGCTGTTTGGAGTCACTAGAGGGACAGGACAATGAGATGGTGAAGGAAAAAAAGGTGATTTTTATGCTTTTTGTCTTAAGGAAAAGCCAGTCTTAAGCATCCCTAACCAGCTAAGTTATTCAATGCGGTCAGTACTTAACTTAGTAGTTACATGTACTTTACAAATCACCCGTCATTCATATAGACAGCTAAGCTACAAAGAAACTTCCATGTTGCTCAGTTTCCAAAACTTACTTTTTGTCCTGAATGTACCCTTCAACTCTGTGGAGCTCTTTCCCAAACATCCCACATGGTTTGAAGTTCAATACACATTTCTCTCCAGTACTGTTAAAGCATAGGGGAAAAGGTGGCCCTGTTAATTTTGCATGCAAGGCAATCAATCACAATTTAAAATATTTTAACCATGGGATCAGGTTAAACTCTTCTAGATAATGTATTAACTGAGTATGATAAGCATATCTAGTACAATGCACATACATGTGAAATGGCTGCAAATACACAGATCTTTCCTGGTGTAACTAACCATTTATACTGCCAAGGTTTGTAAGCATTCAAGTATTTCTAGTACAGAGAACAGCTAGAGGCAGAAAATGCCTGAGCCAAAGGCTAAAGCACATGAGAGAAAACTGTTTGCTTACCTGTGATTGATAATCTCAACCGTTCCATACTGTTCTATCCAAAGTTTGCCTAAAATAACGTTATGTACACAACAGGAAGGGTTTGTCCATGTGTAAGCTTCTTTATGCCTGAAGAGGGGACAAAATGTGTCAAGCTGAGCAAACAAAACTGAAAATGCAATTCCATTCTTCTCCCTTAAAGCCAATAACCAGTAAGTTATCTGAAAGCTAAAAAAAACTATTACAAAATTTTAAAGATTTATGTTTGGGTAATTAAAGCATTAACATTTTTATTGTAAAAAATACATAGTACAGTACATATGCATGTATATTTAATAGGTGATGTTAAAATAAATGCATTAATTAAAATGCAATTTAACAGTGTTGTTAACCAGTAGTTTTTTTTCAGTAGAAACACTGAAAAGCTTTAAGGAAAGAGACTGGTTCTGAAGATTATGCTTACCTGAGCAGCTCTAGGGTGATAGTTCCTCTGGGTTCTGCTTCTACACTCTTACCCCAGAACTTCAGTTTGGGGTAGATAGAGCCGTGGAAAACAAAGTCGTTGTTAATGCCTTCGGAGTAGAAAGCACTAATGGGAGGATGATGGCTGACCTGTTCAGATATGAGCCTAAATCCCTGATCCGCTCTGGAAGTAGAACACAAAACCATTAATCCAAATGATCTAATTGTAATTTTCATCTAATTATCCAAACCTACACCTGGTCTAAAAATAACTTTCGTATGAAAATATGAAAATACAAAGTTATAACTCTTTAATACCCCATTGTGTGAAAAAATATAATTTATTCAAAGAAACCTTACTTTTTGACTTGCCACCATGAACTTTCACATGAGGCCACAATGCTGTTTGTTAAATTTGAAATTTTGTGTAATTGTTCCTCTTTTTGTCTTAAGGAAATTAACAAACTGTGGGATATTGGGCCAGATTAACTAAAACAAAATGTATTGTATTTGAATTGAACATTTGTAAAGACAATATTAATAAAGCTAAAATGAATAATTTAAAAATCAACGTACTGTACTCTTCCTTATTGTCATACAACTTAAAGGTTTAAAGGCTTCTTTTAGTAAACATATGGTCAGGCAGATGTACACAACCAAATCATATCTAACTGGCTCACTGTCCAATGAGCAGCTCCCACCACACATTGTGAACATCATTGTGGGAACTTTTCAACAGATTTCAGGTGCAACACAACCAGGGAAAGAGTAAAAACTGCAAGGGTGGAGACAGAGAAGTAAAAGAGGATGTAGAAATCTGAAAAAAAAAACTCTTGCCTTTTTATGGTTTGAGGAAACATTGTAATAGTAACTGTGCAAGCACTGCTATAAGTCTTTCTGTATTGTAGTGGAATCCTTCACAGCACATTTGTACTGTAGCATCTTGCTGAGAACAAATACCTTTACACTCTTTAGAAAACACTCTAACCAAAATGTTTTTGGACAATGAGTCCTCACCGTGTGAGTTCATAGGTTTCTCCTAGCAGCGGATTGAATGGTTTCCCAGTTCGCTCCCACTGAGATGCTACTGCAGACACAGCAAAAGCAGCTACAGCCTGGAAGAGAGCAACACGCTCAGCAAGTATAAATCACTCCAGTAAAAGCAAGCAATCAGAATTGTCTGATGAAGAGGTCATTTTAATCTAAATGTTTTTTCTTATTCATGATTCCTCGAGAAACAAACCGCAGTAAATTATTCAAATGGGTCCGTTTTTGATATCATGAAAACATTAAAGTTTATTAAGCTAGGATCTTTAAGAGAATAGTAAGTAGAATCGTATATATACCGCCTTTGAAATAAAATAGATTTTATGTCCCCTATGTACGTAATGGTTCACATTCAGATATATTTTAAAAGTACTTTAGATGCTGTGTAGATATGTTAGAATAGCAAGATAAGACAGATAAGACACATAACAGATAAGACAAATTGTCCCTGTATCTCTTTTGCATCTTAAATCCTTGACCGCACAAGACAAGTTGAATCAGATTAGGTCGTGTCTACTCATATCTCAGAAATTGCTCAAACCAGATTCAAAACTCTCTTAGAACACATGACACAGAAAGACAAAAAAATCTAAATGGATCACCTGCATCCTTTCCACAGAGTCTGAGAGAGAGCATGCTTTATGAATGAGGTATGTGTGCTCCATGTATTCTGTGATTCGCTGCAGAAAGCTCAGTGGCTCATTAAATACTATAGGCATCGTTATCTTGGAAAGCTCCTGAAACACAAAAAAGTCAGTTATTTTTCCATCACTGTTGTATAGAACAAATACAATCTTTATTTGACATAAACAGAAAAATAGTCCGTCATTCAGATGAGATGTAAAACCGAGGTCCTGACTTTCTGTGGTCATTAAAAATCCCAGGAAGTTTCTTGAAAGGAGTAGGGGTGTTACTACTCTTATCCTGCAGAATTCCCATTGGCCTTTACCAGTCACGGCCTCCTAACATTCCCCATTTACAAATTGGTTTCATCACTCTGTTCTCTTCCCCACTGACAGCTGGTGTGTTGGTGAGTGTACTGGCGCACTCAGGCTGCCATCACAGCATCCTGTAATGCTCTTTTAGAGGACTGTCCAGAAAAGCACTATTTAAGCGTAAGGAATTACAAATTATCATAATATGAATATTTATACTTTGAGACCCAAGTACATAACTTAAAAAAAGACATAAATACATGCAGCATAACTGGAATATTGTCTCCCATGTTTCATCTTAGAAAACATTATTTATTAGCCTTCTTGTGTGGCTGAGCTGAAGTTTCTCTTCTCCAGCATTCCCTGTTAAATGAGGACTCACACCAGCAGAGTGTCTTTACACAAAAAGAGCACCATGGTGGTTTACTCACCAGTCCAATGCATTTCTTTAATATTCCCCACACGCTAAAATTATTTCGGGAAAACATTGGCGCTGGCAAGGTTGTTCTGGAAGACACAGCAACAAACATTTTACAGTTTGGGATTGAAGCAGTGGGATTACCATTATGAAACCTTTACAGTACGTGTTTAAACCCAGTGCCCCAAAAATCTCAGATATACGGGTTAGACAGTCAGCAGCTTAAAAGCAATGAGAAAGCGTTTTAATATCACAAATCTTTTCATGACAAAGAATGGTTTCTGGGGAAATCCTCCCCATGGTAATGGAGCTGGAACCTGACTATACCTGCGCTGCTTGATTCCATTCTCCTGTGGCGTAGTCCCATTCTTGCTCTGACTGATGTTGCCTCCATCAAAAACAATTGCATCTTTATAGCTGGTTTCTGATGTACCTTCGCAGGATTCATCCGACTCCAAGCCTGATGCACATGCAAACAAAAATATTTATAATATAATACAGACATTTTTTTCTATCGTTCTTAGAGGTAAGAATTAACGTTTCATACTGCTAGCTTCTTCTATATTAATCCTGAAAACCAGAAACAGCAAACATATTATCACTCCCTTTAATCAATGTTGCTATTTGAGGTGTGCTGTATCACAGCAGGAGCAGTAGGTGCTTCTTTCTGTATATTTTTTTATATTGATTACATTTCCTCAAATGTGAATTAAAATTCTTCATTATATGTTACAGTTTTTTCTCCTATAACTCAAAGGGTTTCATACTTATTGTATTAATGGTTTTGCATAACTGTACATCTCCATGGACTGACATTAATAATTCACACCTTTTCATAATTACACCTCTCAGTTCACTTTCATTTTGATGTCACGTTGCTTGTGCCATTTTAAATTTAAAACTAATCTATCAGAAACACTACATTCTGACATAATCGGCATTACAATAATACTAATTCTACCTTGCACTGTACATTGTGAACATCTGAGCCTGAGTGACATTTTCAGAATAATCTTTTCAGAGATTAATCGACATAAAACAAACAGCCTTAGGCAATCTATTCTGCATATTATTATGCATATATTAGCTTCAGAACAGAGACACATGTGCAAGTGACAGGAAATAAAAAAACTGATGACTGAACTGTTATTTAGGACTCAAAACATTTAAACAAAGGTTATGTCATTTTACATACAGTATATGAAAGTGATGATTTAGGCATGCTTATTAATTGGAAATAAATAAAGAAATAATTAGCTGATTTAATTCAAAGCTTTCAGGGGTCACATCATTTATCAACAAAGCCATCTGCTTCTATGTAGTATATAATGGCATAATGATACATAATACTTTAGCTCTTGGGCCTTTATTGCCCCGCAGCAAGACATTACAATGAAATCCATTACATAATATAATAGGTTAATGCATAATTAAAACACTGCACACGTGATGGAAGATGATACTATTCAGTGCTAGTAATAACTTTTTTTAATTTGTCTGACACACATTTCCAAAGCAACCTACAATTGCACCCATTTATACAGCTGGAAATTTTACTGGGACAGTTCAGGTGAGGTGCCTTGCTCAAGGGTACACTTGTACCCACACCCTCCCAGTTATGAGTCCAGTTCCCTGACCACTGCTCCCTCAGCATTTGTTGAGCAAAGTGGTTACATCTATGTATCTCTCACTATGCTTTGAACTGGTTTCTTACCTGTGATGGCATCAAAAAACTCCTCCTCGCTGTTCATTTTCTAAACTACAAACGCGTCTGTTCAATTGTCGTTTCTCTAGTACATTGTTCTGTCGTGTGGCAGACGTGTTGCTTGTCCCGTGGATTTCTTAGCTGCTAAGCCAGAAGGCCTGAAACAAAACAATAAAACAAAAATTCATGCTCTCGAATGTAGTTACAACTGGGCTGCATTCATTGACTGTAAGATATCTGTTTTTGCTTATCTTGTCTTGAACATATGGAAATGTAGAGCATATACAGTAGACCTATGGCCCTAGCAATTATA